>NC_064571.1:36959000-37569500 GCF_937001465.1 Orcinus orca
GCTCCGCGGCACGTGGGATCCTCCCGGACCCAGGGCACGAACCCGTGTCCCCTGCATCGGCAGGCGGACCCTCAATCACTGCACCACCAAAGAAGCCCGTTAATAATTATTGAATGGAAGTAGAAAGTATATGTACTAAATATATGTACAATTCTGCGTTTATAAACATACATGTTAAAAGAATGGAAATAGGTAAATAAATATCATCTATAATATAGATGATATATACTGACGACTCCCGAATCATGTCTCCTGCCCAGACCTTTCTCCTGAACTCCAGACTCCAACTGCCCCGACTTACCCATTTGGGAGTCAGAGTAACATACCCCAAACTGAACTGATCTGCCCTCCTCTTTGCAACGCCGCTCCATCAGTAGCTTCCCCACCTCGGTTGATAAGAGCTCCATTTTTTGTAGCAGTTCAGGCCAAAATCCTTGGAGGCACATTGACTCCTCTTTCCCTCCCAGCCCACATCCCATCCTGCAGAAAGTCCTGTCGCTTCTGTCTGCAGAGTGTATTCAGGAGATGGTCACTTTCCCCACCACCTCTCTGCACCTCCATCTAAACCGCTCCCAGCCCTTCCTTGGATCACTGCAGTGGTCTCCCAACTGGTTGCCCTGTTTCTGCCTTGTCCCCCTATGTCTATTCTCAACTGAGAAGCCAGAGAGACTCTTTAAAAATGAAGTCTAATTGTGTTCCCTCTCTGCTCAAAAGCAGAGTCTCAGCCAGAGTAAACAAGGAAAGAGTGGAAGCTGAAATCTTTCTACAGCCCCGGGCCCTACGTGGTCTACTTCCACTTCCCTCCTGGCCCGCTCTGCTCCAGTCACCCTAGACCCCTCACTGTTTCTGGGAGAAGCCAAAATGCTCCTGCCTTCTTGGGACTCTGTACTGGCTGCCACCCTTTCCTGGAAGCCTCCTCCTCTAAACATTTACACCTTTCCAAGTCTTTGCTTACAGTTACTTCTTAACAAGGTCTCCCCCTGTGACTGCAGCCTGCTCTCCACACAGGCTAGATCCATCTAATCCTGCTCTCATTTCCCTACAGCACTTGCCACATTCTAACACACTTGCTATTTCACTTGTGTATTGATCACTGTCTCTCCCACTTGAATATCAGCTTGGTGAGGCTAAGGATGTTTTGCCTGTCCAAGAATACTGCCTGGGCCAATTATGGAGGCTGGAAGGCAGTAAGTATTTGTAGAATAAATGAATTCAATGAATGGTGACACTTTGGTTGTATTTCTTGAGCCAAAAACCTATACTGTGAACTTTAATAGGCCATAAATTAAACTTAAGTCAAAACTCTTTTAAGTTCAGAACGCTGAGCTACACTCTCCTGCCACTCCAGTTTGTTCTTTATTTTCTTACTACAGTGGTGCAAAGCTGTCTGTGAATGGCCTCTTCTATGAATGATCTCATTGTTCTTTTTATTCCTTATGTTGCAATTCTTGGAACTCGTATCAATTCAGCTGTTTCATTGATTTCACTTAGTACTTCCTTAAGGTGAAACGAAACTACTCAATAGGTGAGAATCAGTGTGAGTTAAGTGTGAGTTAAAGTCCGAATAAGAATAATCTCCCTTTGAACTGGCAGAAATTAAACAAGTGTCCCATGGGATATGAAGATGCACCTTTGATATCTATTCTCCCTAAAACTCACTCCCACCTCTACATCCAATGACAAGCCAGGTTCTTCCTAAATGTTATTAGTCCCTTGAACTAATGCAGGATTGTCATTATGCTCCCAGAAAGGGCTATATATGTAATGCAACATTGTTCTTTTCTATAGTAATTCTGCTACTAAAAATAGTCTATTCTAGAAGATGGCCCCACTTTTTTCTAGCTTGACCGTATTCATAGACATTTTAAATGCCTTTCTTGGTTTCTCAAACTAAATCTTATAGTTTTAAATGGATGAAAGCCCAATGGCTACTGAACAGAATAAGTTCATCTTATCCTTTCTCCTTCATCTCTTCCCTTTCTATTAGACATGAAAATTGGTGAATTCAGAGAGAAAAGACAGCTAATAAAAGCACTAAATGGAAATGAATTTTACAGCAGTAAGTTGAACAGAGGTTTTTAAAAAGATCTGATCCCTGAGAGAGAAAATGTGGCAATTCATGTGGCAATTCATGTGGCAAAATCCTCACCAAAAGCCAATTGGTGAATCTGGGCAAAGGGTGTCTGGGAGTCCTTTGCACAATTCTTGCAGCTTTTCTCTAAGTTTGGAATTCTTTCAAAATAAACAATTTTTTTTAAAGGTTTGATCCTTTTGGGCTATGTATTAGTAAATAAGGCATCAGCATGTATTAAGCATTTAGCAGTCTTGCTGGGGATACATAAAGATGAATAGCATTCAGATCTTGTCCACATATTGTTCGCAGTCCAGAAGGGGAGAGAAACATGTAAATAAATGTCGCAGGATAATAAAGTGGGGTATCCCTGTCTCAGCTTCAACTGAGGTACCACTGAATAGATATCAGTGTAATAAAGAAAGTTGATGGTAAGACTCATCTCTCCCCATGCAGAATTTACACAGGAAATGAGAAATAATGAAGTCCTAGACTTCTTAGTCAGTTCAAGGCTATAAAAAAGGTAGAGGGCCAATCCCTGAGAGAAGAGAGTTGGAATACGACCTCCTTAATCTCATGCTTGAGGGGTACTCTGAGCGGATACCTTGGAGGGCTTTCAAATGTATTTTTCCAGAGGGAATAAACAGAAAACAAAAACCCAAATGGCAGACTTAAGCCCAAACACACTGTTAACATAAATGTTCTAAATAAACTGATTGAAACAGAGGGCTTGGTGGAGTCAGTAAAACACATGACCCAACTGGATGCTGTCCACAAGGAGCTCACTTCAAATATAACCATATAAGTATGCTAGAATGTGTTTCTTCCAGTTGACAGTTGCAGAACTCAAGCCTGAGACATTTCAAACAGACCACAGAACAGGGTTTGAGAGAGGGGGTTGCTGCTTTGGTGGTAGGGTCAGGAGACTGCCCGGCATTGGAATCGTCCCGCACTTCCTCTGTCCTGTCCAGTAGGACTGACTGCCTAGAACAGAAGAGGCTGGAAGGGGCCCCAGAGGCCAAGGGGCTGAGGATGGAGGCACAAGTACTCTCCAGAGGAGCAGCTCATCCCCCTGGGCAGGGAAATGGCAAGGAAGCGGCCCATTCACCTCTCCCCCAGACCCCAACCCTGGCAGTAGTAGGGAAGGAAGTGAGCACAGAGAGAAAATAAAGAAGATCTAAGTTCTCCATCCTAGTGCAGTAGGAAGATATACCCTAGTTGAGGCTCTGAGTTTTGAATATTACAAGAAAGTGGACACTCCGATTTCTGAAATGAGACTGTATTTGCTACTTAAGTTGACTGTAGGAAAAGTGAGCATAAGTCTATCTATTTTCTAAGACTGAGCAGAGGCATCACAGGCCAACTGGAATTTTCAACTAATGCCAGGAGAAGAGGAACTCCATTGAATAAAAAATGACAGCGTTTGTATGAACATTGATATTATCAAGAAATTATGGTTAATTTTTTAAAGAGTGGTATTAATATCATTATTATGTTTTTTAAAAGATTTCTTGTCATTTAGAGATACAACCTGAGGTACTTATAGATGAAATGATATGAAGTCTGGGGGCTTCCTTGGTGGCGCAGTGGTTGAGAGTCCTCCTGCCAATGCAGGGGACACGGGTTTGAGTCCTGGTCTGGGAAAATCCCACATTCCGCGGAGCAACTAAGCCCGTGAGCCACAACTACTGAAGCCCGTGCACCTAGAGCCTGTGCTCCATAACAAGAGAAGCCCATGCACCACAACGAAGAGTGGCCCCCGCTTGCCCCAACTAGGGAGAGCCCGCACGCAGCAGCGAAGACACAACACAGCCAAAAATAAATAAATTAATTAAACTTTTTAAAAAAGAAATGATATGAAGTCTGGTATTTGCTTCTGAATAATACTGTTGAGGGGAGGAAATGAGTGCAGGCATAGATGAACAGTTTTGGTCATGAGGTGATAATTGTTGAAGCTGGGTGATGGCAACTATTCTACTTCTATATATGTGAAGATTCCATTATATAAAGTTAAAGAAAAAGAAGAGTGGAAGAAAGAAAGTTAGATTTTGATCACTATGTATGATGCTTGCTCAACCTCCTGGTTCAACAGGCAAGTTAAACATGTGACACTAAGGGCATAAGATAACAACAAAGGGTGATATCTGCTCAAAACAGAGAACAACTCATGCAGGGGAGTTAAGAATGGTTTACACAATGGGCTATTTGTTTTGGGTCTGGAAAGTTAACTAGGAGTTTCTAGGCCAGAAGTGGGGGATGACACTGCAGATGGAAGAAATCATCATGATCTGAGGCAGGATTGTGAAGAGACATGGTGTGTTCAGAGGATGGCAGCAAGCGGAATATGGCCACACTGAAGGGTGTGTGATTGCAAGGTGGGGAATGAATGTTCTGGTAAGGATGGGGCAGGCTTTGAAAGCCGCGTATAACATGTTGGGGAGTTTGTGTTGTATCCTGTAGCACGTAGAACAGAGCCTGCAAAGACTTTGAAACAAGAGAGTTACGTGATTCAATTAGGTTATATTTTAAACAGAGACTCTAGTGACAAAGAATGAAAAATGTCCCACTGGGCAGGTGAGGTCAGCGACAGGGAGACCAGTAGGGAAGTTATTGCTGCAATGCAGTGCACACAGGAAAGGGGATAATGGAGTCAAATGGAGTCTTATCAGAGCCCCGGGCATTATTTCATCCTGTCTTCTAATAATCACTCCTCACTAGAAAACCCACCTAAATTCTCAAGCCACCTAATAATAACAAAGGTAGAACATAGAAAATCCAGAAGCTGAAAGGAAAAAACAGGGAAGAAGACCAGGTAAACTGTGTTGGACACACGTCTCTTGTTTTCTCCCTGGGCACTTGCTAATGTTCTACTAGGGACTAGGCACACAGGAGGCAATTAATAACTACTCTTTTGGGCAACCAGATATTACTGTGTCTTCTGATGTAACGCAAGGAAGTACCAATATCACCTATGACACAGTCTAGCCAAAAATGTTTAATTGGAACACATGAAATTTTTCAATCTAATTTATAGTTTGTAGGAAATACAGGGGATAGAGGATCAAGCTAATATACACAAGCAAGCAATCAGACAAAAACCAGGAGGTGGGAAACCTGGCCGAGTCTCTTCACTAAGTCAGTGCAATACTGCAGCAGACTAGGCTACATTAAAAGAGACTTAAGGGGCAAAATAACCAGATGGGATTGAAATCCTGGACTGAATCTTCTTAAACAAGATAAGTGATAAAGACAGTTAGGGATGTTGAGCATCCTTTCATGTGTTTGTTGGCAATCTGTATATCTTCTTTGAAGAAATGTCTATTTAGGTCTTCTGCCCATTTTTGGATTGGGTTGTTTGTTTTTTTGACATTGAGCTGCATGAGCTGTTTGTATATTTTGCAGATTAATCCTTTGTCAGTTGCTTCATTTGCAAATATTTTCTCCCATTCTGAGGGTTGTCTTTTCGTCTTGTTTATGATTTCCTTTGTTGTGCAAAAGCTTTTAAGTTTCATTAAGTCCCATTGGTTTATTTTTGGGTTTATTTCTATTTCTCTAGGAGGTGGGTCAAAAAGGATCTTGTTGTGATTTATGTCATAGAGTGTTCTGCCTATGTTTTCCTCTAAGAGTTTTATAGTGTCTAGCCTTACATTTAGGTCTTTAATCCATTTTGTGTTTATTTTTGTGTATGGTGTTAGGAAGTGTTCTAATTTCATTCTTTTACATGTAGCTGTCCAGTTTTCCCAGCACCACTTATTGAAGAGGCTGTCTTTTCTCCATTGTATATTCTTGCCTCCTTTATCAAAGGTAAGGTAACCAAAAGTGCATGGGTTTATCTCTGGGCTTTCTATTCTGTTCCATTGATCTATATTTATGTTTTTGTGCCAGTACTATACTGTCTTGATTACTGTAGCCTTTGTAGTATAGTCTGAAGTCCAGGAGCCTGATTCCTCCAGCTTCGTTTTTCTTTCTCAAGATTGCTTTGGCTATTCGGGGTCTTTTGTGTTTCCATACAAATTGTGAAATGTTTTGTTCTAGTTCTGTGAAAAATGCCATTGGTAGTTTGATAGGGATTGCATTGAATCTGTAGATTGCTTTGGGTAGTGTAGTCATTTTCACAATGTTGATTCTTCTAATCCAAGAACATGGTATATTGCTCCACCTGTTTGTATCGTCTTTAATTTCTTTCATCAGTGTCTTATAGTTTTCTGCATACAGGTCTTTTGTCTCCTTAGGTAGGTTTATCCCTAGGTATTTTATTCTTTTTGTTGCAGTGGTAAATGGGAGTGTTTCTTTAATTTCTCTTTCAGATTTTCCATCATTAATGTATAGGAATGCCAGAGATTTCTGTGCATTAATTTTGAATCCTGCTACTTTACCAAATTCATTGATTAGGTCTAGTAGTTTTCTGGTAGCATCTTTAGTTTTCTGGTAGCTACTTTACCAAATTCATTGAGTAGCTCTAGTAGTTTTCTGGTAGCATCTTTAGGATTCTCTATGCATAGTATCATGTCATCTGCAAAAATGACAATTTTACTTCTTCATTTCCAATTTAGATTCCTTTTATTTCTTTTTCTTCTCTGATTGCCATGGTTAAAACTTCCAAAACTATGTTGAATAATAGTGGTGAGAGTTGGCAACCTTGTCTTTTTCCTGATCTTAGAGGAAATGGTTTCAGTTTTTCACCACTGAGAATGATGTTGGTTGTGAGTTTGTCATATATGGCCTTTATTATGTTGAGGTAGGTTCCCTCTATGCCTACTTTCTGGAGAGTTTTTATCATAAATGGGTGTTGAATTTTGTCAAAAGCTTTTTCTGCATCTATTGAGATGATCATATGGTTTTTCTCCTTCAATTTGTTAATATGGTGTATCACATTGATTGATTTGCATATATTGAAGAATCCTTGCATTCCTGGGATAAACCCCTCTTGATCATGGTGTATGGGAGAAATGCAAATCAAAACTACATTGAGGTATCACCTCATACTGGTCAGAATAGCCATCATCAAAGAATCTACAAACAATAAATGCTGGAGAGGTTGTGGAGAAAAGGGAACCTTCTTGCACTGTTGGTGGGAATGTAAATTGATACAGCCACTCTGGAGAACAGTATGGAGGTTCTTTAAGAAACTAAAAATAGAACTGCCATACGACCCAGCGATCCCACTACTGGGCATATACCCTGAGAAAACCATAATTCAAAAAGAGTCATGTACCACAATGTTCATTGCAGCACTATTTACAATAGCGAGGACATGGAAGCAACCTAAGTGTCCATCGACAGGTGAATGGATAATGAAGATGTGGCACATATGTACAATGGAATATTACTCAGCCATAAAATGAAATGAAATTGAGCTATTTGTAGTAGGATGGATGGACCTAGAGTCTGTCATACAGAGTGAAGTAAGTCAGAAAGAGAAAAACAAATACCGTATGCTAACACAGATATACGGAATCTTAAAAAAAAACAATGGTTCTGATGAACCTAGGGGCAGCACAGGAATAAAGACGCAGACATAGAGAATGGACTTGAAGACATGGGGAGGGGGAAGGGTAAGCTGGGACGAAGTGCAAGAGTGACATGGACATTTATACACTACCAAATGTAAAATAGATAGCTGGTCAGAAGCAGCTGCATAGCACAAGGAGATCAGCTTGGTGCTTTGTGACCACCTAGAGGGGTGGGATAGGGAGGGTGGGATGGAGATGCAAGAGGGAGGGGACATGGGTTATATGAATACATATAGCTGATTCACTTTGTTATACAGCAGAAACTAACACAACATTGTAAAGCAATTATACTCCAATAAAGATGTTTAAAAAAATAAAATAAAATAATTTAAATTAAAAAAAAGACAGTTAGGGATCTGGATATTGAAATAAAATTTACTAAAATGAAAAGATAGAAAGCACTGACTGAAAAAAGAATTAGGTTACAAAGCAGTATGTAAAATATAATCTAATTTATTATGTAGTTAATAATTACAAAGATAAAGATTTTGAATATGAGCTAATGTGATGGTCTCTGGTTTTGAGTTCTGCTTATCTGCATTTCAATTTTTCCACTCCATCTATACTACATCTGTAATAATGAGGTCATTTTTTAAATGTTAGAAAATATTTTTTTTACTTCAATAGGTTGGACCCAGCTCCATTTCCTCTCCCTGTGATTTCTCACAGTTTATTCACTATACTGCCATGCAAAAAGACAATGTTTAATTGGTTTAATTGTGAGGGGAATTCAACTTCACATATAACACTCCTGAGTTAGTTATTTATTGAAATTAATGAATGTTGCAACAAATGATGTTTAATAGTGTACAGACAGCTTATGCACAGCAATTATTTGTGCTTCAATTTATATTCCAGTGGCTTTATTCATTGTTATGTATTTGGTGATAATTCAATAAATACTTGTTGATGATTATGTGAAGGAAAAGTGAAGTTAGAAGGTTTGCTTTTCCTTTTCCATCAGCACTACAGTTTGGAGACCAAATTATATGTTTCTGTCCTCATTTTCATTTTACTCCGTGGTTGAAGCAGATGACCCAGTTACTGTTTCCTGAATTTGAAGTAATTATATGCAGGCATTTGTGCTATTGCTATTTTAACTTCTAATAGATCTATAGAGCAGAGACAGCAGTGGACTCAGAGCTACCGTACTTAAATTCTAATCCCAATTTAGTCACTAGCTAGCTTAGTTTTTCACATATTTGAACAAGGCTAGGTGACATCTAGTGTTCCTCCTAGCTCCAAAATTCCATAATTCTAAAACATTGCATATTTTTTCCAAAGTGAGATTCTCCAAGCAAAAACAAACAGACAAACAACAAAACCCTATATATATTGTAAGAGCTTAGCCAGTAGCAAGTTGTATGAATGGTGTCCCATAATTTGCTCACGATGACTCCATAAAGAGATTGAAACAAAAAGTTATTGTTATTTTTTATATTTCCAGGACAAATAAAAGCAGTAGGTTGCCTCTAGTTCTACAGATGATCTAGTAGATTCCAAAATAACTATAGTCTCGAGCAGACTTTAATAAACCTAGCAATATAAAATGCCCTATTACCCATCACAGGGAAATACAAGTTTATAATTCAGGTTAGATCATGTTAACAAATGTAAGATATCTATCTTTTATTTTCGTGGGCCTTGGGGTCAGGCTAACTTGGGCTTAAATGACAGTTTTGTTACTCTGGTTCATTTTCCAAACCTTCTATAGAGTATTTTTATTTTTAATTTCCAAGACCATTCTCTGAATGTTTTCTTTTTTCCCTAGTAGCATACTGTTCTTGTTTCATAGTTACTGATTGTCTTCTCCCTGCATCATCGCTGTTTCCAACAGTTTCTTTTTCCTGTTTGCTTGTCCTGGACCACATCTTTGACACTAGAAGCTTTCTTCTGATGTCTATTAATCCTCAGGTGTCTGCTTTTTTTTCAATTGAATTCTTTGCTTTCTTGTTGTTGAGTTGTGACTTTATTAAATATTATGGATACTGGACCCTTACCAGATACGTGATTTGCAAATATTCTCTCCCATTCTGTAGGTTGCCTTTTCACTTTCTTGATAGTGTTTTTTTTTAATACAGAGATGTTTTAAAATTTGACAAAGTCTAATTTATCTATCTTTTATTTTGTAGCTTATGCTTTTGGTGTCATATCTAAGAAACCATTGCCTAATCCATGGTCATGCAGATTTTCCTGTTTTCTTCTAAGAATTTTATACTTTTAGCTGTTACATTTAAATCTTTGATTCATTCTGAGTTACTTTTTAAAAAATTAATTTATTTATTTATTTTTGGCTGTGTTGGGTCTTCGTTGCTGAGCGCAGGCTTTCATTGCAGGGAGCGGGGGCAGTGTGTGACCTTCTCATTGCGGTGGCTTCTCTTGTTGCAGAGCACGAGCTCCAAGGCACGCGGGCTCAGTAGTTGTGGTTTGCGGGCTATAGAGCGCAGGCTCAGTAGTTGTGGTGCATGGGCTTAGTTGCTCCGTGCATGTGGGACCTTCCTGGACCAGGGCTCGAACCTGTGTCCCCTGCATTGGCAGGAGGATTCATAACCACTGCACCACCAGGGAAGCCCATTCTGAGTTACTTTTTAAAATATGATGTGAGGTAGGGATCTAACTTTTTTCTTTTATGTGTGAATATCCAGTTGGCCTAGCACCATTTGTTGAAGTAATTATTTTTTTCCCACTGTTGGGAATCAGGCACACTTGTTGAGACTCAATTGACCTTAGCTGTATGGATTTACTTCTGGACTTTGATTTTATTCTGTTGATCTATATGTCTGTTGGTATGCCACTACTATACCACCTTGATTATCGTAGCTTTGTAGAAAGTTTTAGAATCAGAAAGTGTGAGTCCTCAAAGTTTTTGTTTTCTTTTTCAAGAATGCTTTGGCTATTCAGGGTCTCTTACAATTCCATATGAATTTTAGGGTCAGCTTATCCATTTTTGCAAAAAATGCTGCTGAGATTTTGATATTGAATCTGTAGATCACTTTGGGTAGTATTGTCATGTTAATATTTTTTTCTAAATCATAATCATAGGGTGTCTTACTACTTATTTAGTTCTTTAGTTTCTTTCAGCAATTTTTTTTTTTTTAGTTTTCAGTGTACAGTTCTTATACTTCCCTGGTTAAATATGTTCCTAAGTATTTTATTCTTTCTGATTTTATTGCAAATGGAATTATTTTCTTAATTTCATTGTTGAATTGTTCATTGCTAGTGTATAGAAATATGACTAATTTTTGTGTGTTGATCTTATATCTTATAACTTTGCTGCATTCATTTATTAGCGCTAATGGTTTTGTGTGTGTGTGTGTGTGTGTGTGTGTGTGTGTGAGTGTGTGGTTTCCTTAGAATTTTCTATATATATGGTCATGTCATCTGAAAACACAGATAATTTTATCTCTTCCTTTACAGTTTGAATGCCGTATATTTCTTTTTCTTACCTAATTACTCTGGCTAGAACTTCCAGTGTAATATTGAATAGAAGTGGTGAAAGTAGGCATTCTTGTCATGTCCCAATCTTATAGTACTCTTGTTTGAGTGTGTGGGTAGATGGAAAGTCTGATTTGAAGCTTTGAGTGCAAACATGGACCTTACTGACTGAAATTCTCTGTAGTTGATCTGGCTGAGCCTGTTGGTTGGGTGACCTTCAATGTTATTTCTCTTTAGGTTTCTCTGTTCTGCTAAATCCCTTGCCCCCTGCTTTCCAACTTCCAAAACTGTGATGCTATTGTCTCTTCTCCCATTCTTCCTGTTCTTGTGAGTTTATACCTTAAAAAAATTCCCTTTAAAATGTATTACTATTGTCTTACTGGGCAAAAGTATTTACTATCTTTCCCTGGAACTCTGGGAATGAAATTAATAGGTTTTGTGCCAGTTGCTATTTGTCATTCCTGACTCAAGCGCTCAGGCTTAATCCAGTTCCATGGATAAAATATGCTTTTCATTTCTTAGTAGACTTTCAAAGTTTAGAATGGCCTGAACTTTCTCCTTAGATCTTTTAATAACCCAGAGACACCACTGACATGACCTACTGACCCTGAGAGGAGTTGTGGTGGACTGTGCCTTGGGAACACCAGAGTTATCCAGCAATAACTCTGGAAGGAGCTAGTCACCAGCTAATGGAAACCTCCAGTGTGGTTTCCATCATACTATTCTTGTGCTCTTTTTGTTTATCTGCACCACAAAATAAACTCTAATTACAAAAACTACTCGTGAATTGGCCTTATATCCCATCAGGAAAAGCCCTTCTCGTAATCTAGTTCATTGGAAAGCTGTGGCACCAGGAAGCCACTAAAGGGCCTTCAGCAGAGCCATATTTAGACACTTATCTTCTGGTCGTTCCTGGGAGTCATTGGTTTCTCTGGTTTTAGGGCATGGGCTCTGAACCCTGACTGCAATGAGAATTATCTAAAACTTAAAAATAAAGAAAAACAAAAGCTTGTCCTCAGTCCTCACTCCAGACTAATTAATTCAGAATATCTGGGGATGGAGCACAGACTGGTATTTTTTTTAAGGTCCTCTGGTGATTCTAAAGCACATCAGGGGTAACAGCCCTGACTCAAGGAGCTACTGGAGGGAAGTGACTAGCTGAAGTTTTGGGGGCTTCTCCAGAGCTTATTAAGATAGTTCCTCCAGATAGGGCCAAGCCAGGGGAACCCAGGCCACCTCACTTCAACTCTGAGAGTTTGGAAATGAAGCAACAAGATCTTTTGATTGTTTTCCTTCTGAGGAAATTGTTTGACCTATGCAGGCTTTTATATATATATATAAATTTATTTTTGGCTGTGTTGGGTCTTTGTTGCTGCGTGCAGGCTTTCTCTAGTTGTGGTGAGCAGGGGCTACTCTTTGTTGCAGTGTGCATGCCTCTCATTGTGATGGCTTCTCTTGTTGCGGAGCACAGGCTCTAGGCACGCAGGCTTCAGTAGTTGTGGCACACGGGCTCAGTAGCTGTGGTGCACAGGCTTCGTTGCTCTGCAGCGTGTGGGATCTTCCCGGACCAGGGCTCAAACCCGTGTCTTCTGCGTTGGCAGGTGAATTCTTAACCATTGTGCCACCAGGGAAGTCCCCCTGTGCGTACTTTTTAAGGACTTATCCCTTGAGTGTGGCAAGGAGTGCTTAGGAATTGTATGACACTCTTGAGCAGGCAGTATAACATCTCTTAGCCTCAGTTTCCTCAAGTATAAAAAAAGAGAATTAAAATCTCATAGAACTCAATAAATAGCAACTCTTCCATTGTTTAAAAAATAAAAATAGGGCTTCCCTGATGGCGCAGTAGTTGAGAGTCCTCCTGCTGATGCAGGGGACGCGGGTTCGTGCCCCGGTCCGGGAAGATCCCACATGCCGCGGAGCGGCTGGGCCCGTGAGCCATGGCCGCTGAGCCTGCGCGTCTGGAGCCTGTGCTCTGCAACAGGTGAGGCCACAACAGTAAGAGGCCCGCGTACCACAATAAATAAATAAATAAATAAATAAATAAAAATAAAATAAGAGGCAAAATGAGAGCTTGAAAATGGTACTACCGAGGTCAAATATGCTACTGAAGAGCTGCTCTGAACGTAATATGTCTGGTTAGCACTGTGTCTGGCAGGGATGTTACAAGGATGGTGTTGCAATAACAGTGCTTTGCACATTTTAATGTTCCTACAAATCACCTGGGGATTGTGTTAGGATGCAGATTCTGATTCAGTAAATCTGAGGTAGACCTGAGAATCTGCATTTCTAACAAGCTCTAGGTGATGCTGATGCTGCTGGTCGAGGGACCACACGTCAAAAAGTAAAGCAGAGGACACATCTGCCAGCCTTGGTATCTGCCAAAACTGACCACCCTCCTCCATCGTCTTCCATTCAGGACTTTTGTGAGGGTTGGGGAGAAGAGGATACTGATTGGACCTGTGATGGGCCTCTGAGCCAAGAAGGTCTTATCCACAGGGAGGGCTTCAAAATATAAGATGGCAGAGTGTAAGGGGGCTTGGTCATTAGCTGAGCCACTCAGACTAGGAATTTGCACCAAAGCAAAGGCCAGGCCCCAAAG
The DNA here is from genome assembly GCF_937001465.1 of Orcinus orca. NCBI lineage: Eukaryota > Metazoa > Chordata > Mammalia > Artiodactyla > Delphinidae > Orcinus > Orcinus orca. Next base: position 36,972,619 of record NC_064571.1, read on the forward strand.
GCAGTACCTGTAGTTCCCAAAGAGCCAGATAGGCACTAGAGTTCCATTCCATGTGTATCTATAACACCCCTCCCTTTCCTTCAATGAGCCTGGAGGCATTCACTCACTCACTGTTTGTTCAACAAGTATGTTCCGAGTACCTACTCAACTCCAGGCACAGTTCCGGATTCCAGAGCTACAGCAGAGAACAAACTGAGGCCTCTGTTCTCAGGGAGTTTGATTCTAGGGGAAGACTTCTTGCAACCAAACAGGAGAGCTAAATGCAAGAGGAATCCCACCAAAGGGCATCCAGGGTCGCTCTGTCACGTTCTGTTAAACACTTGGAATGTGTTTAACTACATCAAGGGAGCTTGTTATGGAGGAGACTGTGTAAGCCAAAAGTGTGAACACATTTTAGAAGGATCAGACACAATAAAGTATGATGGAATCTTAACTGTCAACGTATGAAGTATATATGCACTCAGATTACAAAGATAGTGGGAGGTACACGCAGGCACCCTTTAATTTTTCCGAACTGTACTTTAGAGAGCATTTGTTTTTAAACAACTGGATCTGAAAATGGTTTAGGATAGGCACTTGGCCTCGCTTTTATGCTAAACGTTTTAAAAGTACTATATAAGCTACAAAAGAAAGTCACTTATATTGAATGTGTAAACTCGTGAGAAAGACGATGAGTCTCTTTCTACAGCATTTAGTAGCAAAATGACAAAATCATGCATATATGCAAACTGCAGCATTCTTAAGTGTTTTATAAAGCAATAGTTAAAGCATAACATGGAGCAATTAGCAACATTTGCAATTCTGATGTTCCCAACCTGTCCTTGTTTTCTGCTTTAGGAAGCAGTGAAGCATAGCAGTTATGGACATAAGTTTTAGAGTCAAACATACTTGGGTTCTAATCCCAGCTCTTCCTCTTGGGAGCATGTGGCCTGGAGAAAGTTACCCAACCGCCCTGAGCCTCAATCTCCTCATCAGTAAAATGGGAATAATAAAAACACCACCCTCACAGAATTATTATAGGGGTTAACTTTAAAAACCTATATGTAATTCAATACTCTCTGACTTTTATGAATCACTGTACTCACTATACTCACACATCACAATACTCCCATCTCCTCCCCGCCCAGTGACCCAGCATTACTAATAGGAGTGTTTCAGTAGAACCTGTCATGACATCCTTCCCCATCTTCTTCTCCATATTTGAATCACCTTATCCACTGCTGCTGTCTGTAGCCTCATGGTGGTACCCTCTGATTCCCATACCTAAGCTGTGGTCTCTGGGTTTTCTCGACATTTCCAAGTTCTCAGAGCCCAAAAACAGTGCTGAAGCAAACAGAAGGGGGAGGAAGGAGCTTCCTCCTCTCTCTTCCCTGTTATTGACAGGTCTCCCAAAGCCCCTCTTGAATAGTTCCATCAACTTCTGCTTCTAACTCTCTCACTAGTGAGCTCAAAACCAGTCCAAGGAACTAGGTGGATACCAGAAGCCCTTCTATTTCCTTCCATTCCCCAATTCCTTAACCTCAGCCTCTCCCGGTCCCCAGACTTCCTCTCCACATCCTGTTACAAAATAAGAACTCCTTACATATGAATGTGTACATGCTAACTGATATGAACCTGGGTGTAGGATTGGTGATGGAAGTAGGGTGTCTATGTTGACAGTAGCCAGACAAAAAATGCCCTGTTTTACACAGAAGTGTTTGGACAGTGATTGCACTTCATCCCACATATGACAACTCTCTTTTCCAACTTTTAATTTCATTGATAAGTGTAGAGTATCATTTTGTACACAATGCACTCTACTAGAGACAGACACTAATTTTTTTTCTATTACTGACGGAACAAATCAATTCCACAGTGTCAGATATTTATGAATAGGGTTTGGGGCAATGAAAAGAAATGGGGTGCTGCTTCCCTTGTTTTCCCAGTGGGTGAGAGAAACAAGGTTCATTCTCAACTCTTAATGATCTGAATGGTTTTTGAGGCTAGTGAACTGAATCCAAGGTTGGCACTCAGAAAAAAGCACAGAGAGGGCAGTTCCTTTTTTTTGGATTGTCCACAGCAATTGGATTTCAGGGATGACTGAAATGGCTGAATTGGCCACAGTGCCATTCAGCAGAACAGCTGGAGACACATTCAACCAAATTCCAAGGAACAGTGCGTGTGTCCCTGAATATCACAGTCATGTCATGCCCTTTGCTCCAGAGAAAAGGGCTTTTTGTGAATGAGGTATTATGTTTGCACATTCTTTGTGTACATAGTCTTTTTATATTGCTGAATGCTACAATTTAATTTTTTATTGTGACAAAATACACATCACATAAAACTTATCGTTTTTATCACTTGAAGTATACAGTTTATTGGCATTAAGTGCATTGTTGTGCAAATCATCACCACCATCCACCTCCAGACCTTTTTTATTGTCCCAAAGAGAAACCCTGTACCCATTAAATAAAAACTGTCAATTCCTCCTTCCTCTAGCCACTGGTAATCGCCATTCTACTTTATGTCTCTAAGAATTTGACTATTCCAGGTACCTCTGATGAGTGGAATTGTACAATATTTGTCCTTTTGTGATTGGCTTATTTCACTTAGCATAATGTCCTCAAGTTCATGCATGTTGTTGCATGTGTTTCTTTCCTTTTCAAGGCTGATTAATATTCCATTGTATTTATAGTTCACATTTTGTTTATCCATTTTGTCCATCCTTTGATGAGCATTTTTTTTTTTTTTTTGGCTGCGTTGGGTCTTTGTTGTTGCATGCGGGCTTTCTCTAGTTGCAGCGAGCCGGGGCTACTCTTCCTTGTGGTGCATGGGCTTCTTATTGTGGTGGCTTCTCTTGTTGCAGAGCACAGGCTCTAGGCACGACGGCTTCAGTAGTTGCAGCACGCAGGCTCAATAGTTGCAGCATGAGGGCCCTAGAGCGTATGGGCTTCAGTAGTTGTGGCTCGTGGGCTCTAGAGCACAGACTCAGCAGTTGTGGCCCATAGGCTTAGTTGCTTTGCGGCATGTGGGATCTTCAGGACCAGGGATCGAACCCATAACCCCTGCTTTGGCAGGCAGATTCTTAACCACTGCACCACGAGGGAAGTCCCTGAAAGGTATATTTCTTACTGAGCACTTTTTAATTCTATCAAAGTATTGATACTTTGATAGATACAAAGTATTGATATCAAAGTATAGTTACTTTTGCATGAAAAAATTAAAAAGTATTTGTGTAAATTCCTCAGATAACATAGTTATTATACTTAAGAAAAAATGAAAGAAAATACGTTATAAATCTAAAACAAACATAAGAAATTATTGAAAATATTAGAAAAATATCAAGAAATGGCATTCTATGTATCATAATAGGTAGATGAATGCAAACCTGTTGTTAGGTGTGTGAACCATACAGTTCAAAGATAGTTACCTGGGCTTCCCTGGTGGCGCAGTGGTTGAGAGTCGGCCTGCCAATGCAGGGTACGCAGGTTCGTGCCCTGGGCCGGGAAGATCCCACATGCCGCAGAGCGGCTGGGCCCGTGAGCCATGGCCGCTGAGCCTGCGCGTCCAGAGCCTGTGTTCCGCAATGGGAGAGGCCACAGCAGTGAGAGGCCCGCGAACCAAAAAACAAGATAGTTACCTACTCTTGGCTGCCTGTCTGCTTTAATAATTCAATTTGCATTCAAAATCCAGTCAGAGAAGATCATGGGGGAAAATTTTGATCCAATTATAGAGTTATATTAATGCAAGAATCTTGTATTGTCTTTGCTATACACATTCCAGTTCTCAGCTGCAACTTTTTGATCCTTGGGTATAAAATGAATTGAGTTTGAAAACATATTTAGAACAAACCGACTAAACTAATGGTTCTCAATTGGAGAATGGTCTGAGATGTTTGCCAGTGTCTGAAGACAGTTTTGGTTGCCACAGCTCCAGGGGTGCTATTGACATCTAGTAGGTAGAAGCCAGGATGGTGCTAAACATCCTACAGTGCACAGGACAGCTCCCACAAGAAAGAATTATGTGGCCCAAAATGTCAAATATCAATAGAACCACTGTTGAAAAACCTGGCACTAAACAGACAAAATATATCGTACAATTACAATCAACTCAAACAGAATTGAGGTTTGAAAATAGTTGATCACAATGAGGCTATATTTCCACTTCTCATAAAAAATGCTGATTATGGGGCTCTGATATTTCCTTTTCTCTCTCCCTCTCACTTCCCCTTCAACTTGCCTTTCTTCCTTTCTTTGTTTAGTGACATGAAAGAAACTTATCTACCATCTTCTCCACTCATTTTGGACTTTCAGTATTATTTTAAAGTGGTAAGAAATGTGGTGGGATGGATGGGGTTTGGATTGGAAGTCAGGCAGCCTGGAACCAGTCCTACCACCTTGAAGTGGAAAATATTGACTGTGTGACCATAAGGTACCGTTTTCCTGCCTATTTCCTCCTCTCACAAATGGGTAGAGCCCATTTTCCTCGTGGGCTCTGCTCCAACTGCAATGAGAGTTCACTGCCGGTGTCACTTCTTATGGGTTCGTGCCTCATTTAGACCCGTGGTGCCCAAGCCAAATATTTTTACTATTGCCACAGAAAGTGGATATAATAACTATACCACCCACCCCAAAGAGTTTGGAAGGATCTTGTACAGTAACTAAAAATACTTTCAAAGCATAACAATCATATCAATGTAAGGCCTTAGGGAATGAAACGATATTAAATTACCAAGGACGAAAACCCAAAGATCAAAATGTGCATGGCCACATCTGGGGGCTCAGGATGAGGTTATTTTAAATTTGTTTTGCTTCTTAAGCTGAGTCTTTGTTTCTGTTACCATTTAACTTTGGGAAAACAAAGGCTGCTATGGCCTTGAACTTTATCTCGGAGTAGTTCAAATCCTTTTTTTGGTCACGGGAGAGCAAATTATGACAGAATAGAAAAAAATCTTCTAAATAATCGGGTCTTCACGGCATGGATCCATGTGAGACCTTCTGGGACAAGATTTAATTACTTTGTAAATTGCGTATGGTGATTGTGTTATAAATAATAGTCCTATGTGCCTCATTAAGCCCCAAAGGAAACTCATTGCTCTCCTTGCCACCTTGCATTATCTTTGAGGTTGTCTTGGGAAACAGGTGCACCTGTTTCAGAGTTAGGCGGGTATGAGATATGTCAGTGAAATTTTATGCTCATCAATTTTGACAATCCATGCTGTAGATCAACTATCAAGGTGTGCTCTCTCTCTCTCTCTTAATTAACTGGTGGATCAATTACTAAAAATTGCCAGATAAGACAAGTAGCTTACCTCCTGAGACTCTGCATATCTGTCATATTCTATATTTAAGGCTTGAGATGGAGTTTTACAAAATGCCAGCCTGTCCTAATTTCTTCCACCAAAACCATTTAAAATATATTTGCTCAGAATGAGCCAACTTCCTTCGATGCAGCAATGAAAAAGAAACATAGATGTTGAATTCCCATCTTTCTATAAGTAGTTCACTTACAAGAGACCTATTTATTGTGAAACTCGAAAGTAGGAGATTTGCTTCTTAAGACAGCTTTGTAAGGCATTGCTATTCAAAGTGGAATCCACTGACTGCGACCAGTTGGCAAACTATTTGTTGCTTGTCCGTGACAACGTGAGCACAGAAATTGAGAGTAAGTATCTAGGAAGTTTTACAGCAATCTAAGCACGTGATTATTTTTCTAGTACTTTATTTTCATTTCATTTGGCAAAAGTGTCAGTAGATGTTGGACTGGAAATTTAAAAAATCTGGTCCTTCACTGAAGATAGTTTGAGAAGTGCTGTTGTAGGGAATCTTTCAGCACTATGCTATCTTCTCCAAGCATAACTGTCTACATAAAATTTTCGTAGGCTACGGAATAATACTGCTCTGTCCTTCTGAGCTGCTCTACTTCAAAGTGTGAAGACGTACAACATCTGGTGTTTTCATTGGAGAAAATACCAACTCTTTGATGGAGAACCAGTTTCCGTTCCTTCTGCCCTGCTAGCCTCCTTAATCATTTCCTTCCAGAACTTATGCAGTACAAAAGTACGCCCTTTGTAATGTGTGTGTGATACACTGGCCGGGCCCCTGTGCTTAGAGGGTGCTGAGGAATATCTCCTCTCTCTGGTGCCTCCGCATTCCTCCGTCCCATTCCAGGAGGAGTTGTGTGTTATTATCATTCTCGTATCAGAGACGAGTTAGGTTAGCTGAGATGTGACGTAACCCGTAATGGGAGATGAGATGACCTTCCCACATTCCGTCATAGATTGTGAAGGAAGCTGCGCTGACTTCGGTGCCCTCCTAGCCTCTTTGTTATCCTTTCAGCCCGCAAGCCCTTCCCCACCCTGAGAAGCACAGACAAGAGCCTCTCATAGCTTCAGGGCTCATCTGGCAGGCGACATAGCATCTGATTAAAACTGATAGGTTTAGGGTCCCTTCTGTAGACCTATATCTGCTTTTTGGAGGAGTATGTGTGTATTGCAGGGTAGGGGGCAAATGGACAATTTTTTTATTAAAAACTTTCAAACCTAGAATTAACAAATGTCAATTTTATCTTTCTTCCAGATATTTTTTTGTTTGTATTAAAAAAACGAACACATTAAGTTCTCCCCAGTCTAAATCTTCTTCCCTCCCTTCCCAGATGTATTTACTATCATGAAGTTGGCAGGTACACTTCCTGTCTCTGTTTTTATACTTTTACTGTTTTATTTATTTTAATAAACACATATATACACCATACAGTTATCTGTTGCTGCATTACATATCACCCCCAAACTCTCTGGCACAAAGTAACAACAATAATTGTATGATTATCTCTCACGGTTCTGTGAATTGACAGGACTTAGCTGGGTGGTTCTCTCATAAAGCTGCAGTCAGTTGGTGGCTGGGGCTGGAGTTACGTTGAAGGCTTCCCCACTCACAGATCTGGTGGCTGATGCTGGCTCATGGTTAAGACCTCAACTAGGGCCATCAGCTGGAACACCTACATGTGGTCTCTTTGTGTGGCTTGGGCTTCTCCACAGCACGGTGGCTGGATTTCAAGAGGAGCAGGTAGAAGTTGTAACACCTCTTATGATCTGTGTTTGGAAGCACGTGGCATTATTTCCACCATAGTCATAGGCCCATCCAGATTCAAGAAGAGGGAACATAGACCCTCCCACTTCTTGATAGGAAGAATGTAAATGTCACAATGTAGGATGAGAAGTCTTGCTGTGGCTATCTTGGAAAATGCAGCCTACTGCAAGCGCTTATTATGTGCCAGGTACTATTTTAAGTGTTTTACAAATTGTACATTTCCACAGTCAAGATGTGATACTATTTTCTCTGTTTTTAATCTTTTAATAAATGGCAGCATATGTTATGTATAATTTTGTATCCTTTTTTGCTCAGCTTTATAGTTTTGAGCTCTATGTAGCTGATACATGAGTGTTAATTCATTTTTTTAATCGCTATTTTGTATTGCATTGCAGGAATATATCACAATTTATTCATTCTCCGTGTCCATGTATCTTCATTTTCTAATTGAAATTATATAGTATGTATTACTTTGTGACATCCTTTTAAAAAAACTACAGTAAATGGTCAGCACTTTCCCATGCCATCAAATACTCTCCACACACAAAAATGTTAGCGGCTACATGGTATCCATCTATCATACAAATGGAACATAATCTTTGACTAAACGCTTAGAGTTGAAACTTTAGGTGGTTTGTAATTTTTCCCCTCTTATAAATAAAGCCACCACAGCCATCCATATTTATAAGTATTTGTGTACATTTTTATTATTTCCTTAGGAAAATTCCTTGTAAGAGGAATGAGCAGATAAAGGGTATAAAGAATTTTAAGGCTTTTAATACAAATCGCCGATCTTGGGTCCACTTTTGTTTATTTTTACATTATGATCAGTACCAGAAACACACATGTATCCCTCACCCAACTTAAGTAAAGCAATGCCAACAGTCGAAGCCTTCTGTACGTACTTCCTATTTCATCCCCTCCCTCTTTCCAGAGGACCCCACTATGCCAAATTTGGTATTTGTTATTCCCATATATTTTTATATTCATATAAAAAATTAATCTGCACATATAGAGATGCTTTCCATGTATTCATATTTTATATAAATGAAATCATACTATATGTATCCTTCTGCCACTTTTTTTTTTAAAGATTTTTTTGATGTGGACCTTTTTTTAAAGTCTTTATTGAATTTGTTACAATATTGCTTCTGTTTTATGTTTTTTGGTTTTTTGGCCGCAAGGCATCTTAGCTCCCCAACGAGGGATCGAACTCACACCCCCCTGTAATGGAAGGCGAAGTCTCAACCACTGGACTGCCAGAGGAGTCCCTCCTTCTGACACTGATCAACATTACATTTGTGAGATTTATCTGTATTGATACATGTAACTCAGGTTCATTGACTTTTAATCGTGTGTTGGATTCCATTCCATTCCAGTCGTGTGTTCCATTGTTGGATATATCCTTCAATTTATTTACCCAGTAGCAGTTTGCCAGACTTAGTACTGTCAGATTTGCCAGTCTGATGGGTGTGAAGTAGAATCTCATTAGGGGTATCACGTTTTAAAAAGCCTCTGAAAACTGGTCTTATATCCAGTGAGGAGTGTTGAGGTTGATGAAACTTATGCAAACATATCACATTAAGAAATAACTGAAGAAAACGAGGCTACTTAGAAAAATCAGAAAACCAAAAGGGTTATGATGACAGTCCTCAAATATAGGAAAAGCAATGATATGGAAGGGAACTTGAGTTATTATCTGTCACTCCAGAGAACAGATTTACTTAAGGACTCCATCTCCCAGACATGGTCAAGCAGAGGTGAACGGCCAGCTTTCAGGGATGAAGTGGAGCATTGGGAATCTGGAGAATGGGGTTAAGGATGGACTTTGGGAGTCCAGTGATGCTCCTGGAGATGTTGGCAAGCTGCTGGTTCTTTGGGAACAGAGTTCTTAGCTTTTTGTCTCAAAGAGGTATGACCCAGCTGAGACAAGCAGGCTTGAGATCCACCCCAGGGGCCATTTCACCAGCTTTGGGGTTTTGTTTTACTAGTGGAAGATGCTGAGAGTTTATTGATGGGGATAATAGAGGGCATGGAGAGTAAGATAGGGGACAGACTGTGGAAGGAGATTAGGAATAGTCAGTTGAGGTAGGAGTGGTTTGAGAAAGAGAACAGAGATGTCTAATGGGAACTTTCTGTTGTTTGGCTCCATCTCCCCATGAAAATGTCAGTGAAATCAATATGACTCAACAATGCTTTGGGAACAATTTTGGGGGGTATATGTATAAGGAAATAAATGTCTGGTCTCAAGGCAGGGAAAAGGACAAAAAAAGGTCTAACCACATAGGCAATTTCAGGTTACATATGCATACACACAATAGGAATGTTTGCATTTTGTATGGAAGGTAGCACTATCTAGTCTTCAAGCATCCTTCTAAATCCAAAACTCCAACCCATTCACAATACTGATTCTCCCAGAAAGGACTGCATTTTGAAAGATATAAGCAACACAAAACGCCAAGGAATGCCTCATTAATTTCAGAATTTCAATCATAGGCTAAGATAGGTAGATGATTAGTTTTAGGAAACTTCTTGGTTCCCCTCAAATTGTATAACTATAGAAAACAGCCTAGAAGCATAGAATTTGGGGGCTAAATTTCATTGCAAAGATTAAAAACAGAAACACAGAGACATCCCTGGTGGCACAGTGGTTAGGACTCCACGCTCCCAATGCAGGGGCCCCGGGTTCAATCCCTGGTCCGGGAACTAGATCCCACATGTATGCCACAACTAAGAGTTCACATGCCACAACTAAAGAGCCGGCAAGCCACAACTAAGGAGCCCATGAGCCACAACTAAGGAGCCCGCCTGCCGCAACTAAGACCTGGCACAACCAAATAAATAAATATATTTTTTTTAAAGTTAAAAAAAAAAAACGGAAACAGAAAATTCCCCTCCTCATGAATATGGGCTGGAATTAGTGACTGACTTCTAATAAATGGAGTATGGGGGTGAGTAATAATTTTATAATGGAGAAATCTGGCAGACACCGTCTTAACCAAGGGATCAAACAAACATCACCAGTAATGTCATGCTGATATCATGAACCCCCTGATATGATGAGAAGGGTACATCACCTCTGTAGTACTTTCCCCCCAAATCCATAACCCCAGTCTAATCATGATAAAACATCAGACAAATCCCAAATGGAGGGAAACTGTACAAAATACTTCACCAGTACTCTTCAAAAGTGTCAAGTTCATGAAAAACAGGAAGAGACTAAGAAGCTGTCATAGATGGGAGGAAACATGATGAGTAAATGGAATGTGGTATCCTGAATTAGATTCTGGAGCAGAACCTGGATGTTAGTGGAAGAACTGGTAAAATCCAAATAAAATTTGTAATTTAGTATTGTACCATTGTTAATTTCTTAGCTTTGATAAATGTGCAGTAATTATGGGCAATATTAACATTAAGGAAAGCTCGGTGAAAGGTGTATGAGAACTCTATCATCTTTGGATTTTCTATAAAGTTAAAATTATTTCAAGATAAAAGATTAAAAATATAATTTCAATGAAAAAAACTACTGAAGCACTGAGAGGTTAACTGATTGCTTAGGATCACACAACAAATAAGCGGTTTATCTGAAATTAGAACTCAGGTCTCTAGACCCAAACCCAGAATCATTTATCCCCAAAGGAATCTCCAACAGGCCACCCTAACCCTGGGTCCATCATTCTCCTGCTCAGCTTGGTGGATATACTTATGAATTAAACTTCTTCTGAACTTGCTGGGTAGGAACTAAATAAGATTCTTCCAACTACAGTTCTTCCTGCAACACTGCAAACCTACCCTCCCATTCTCAGAAGCAACCATTTCAACTTACTCCACTCCTCCGTCTTCGATCCTATCACCGTCTTTCTCTCTCCCTCAGATGGTCCAGTCTACTTCACAGCAAGAACAGAAGCCATCATAGAACTTCTTCACTTTCCTATGACCCAACCTACACACCCACCTGCCTCTCTCCATCTCCACCATTCCACCAAAAGAAGTGTTCCCCATGATTGTGCCTGTCGCCTATACCCTGGATTTTCCTACTGCTGCCATTTCAGGGACCTCTATCTATCAATAAACCTCTCTCCAACTTCTCCCCTCTACTGACATCTTTAAACATAGTTTCTCATCTTCAATCTTAAAAAAATATTTCCTCAATACTACATCCACCTTAGACCTTGCCCTTCACAGCCAAACTTCCTGAAACGGTCATCTCTTTCTTCACCTCCTACTTCACTGTTCTTTTTCTGTTTGATTCCTCTGAGCATTTAATACTATGAACCAGACCATTCTTCTTTTTTTAAAAAAATTGAGATATAATTCACCCATTTAAAGTGTACAATTCAGTGGTTTTAAGTATATTCACAGATATGCACAACCATCACCACGGTCAGCTTTTCATCAACTCACAAAGAAACCTAGTACCCTTTAGCTGTCACTCCCCTTTCTCGCTATCCTCCACTCCCTTCCCTAGGCAGTCATTAATCTACTTTTTATCTCTTTACATTTGCCTATTCTGGACTTTCATATGAATGGAATCACATAATATGTGAACTTTTGTGATTGGCTTCCTTCACTTAGCATGATGGTTTCAAGATTCATCTAAGTTACAGCACATATGGGTACTTAATTCCATTTTATCAATGAATAATATTCCATTGTATGGATATATCCCATTTGTTTATCCATTCATTAGTTGATGGGCATTTGGGTTGTGTACACCTTTTACCTATTATAAGTAATGCTTCTATAAACATCTGTGTACAAGTTTTTGTGTGGGCATACATTTTCATTTCTCTTGGGTATATACCCAGAAGTGGAATATCTGGGTCATATGGTAACACTGTTGAATCATTTGAAGAACTGCCATGCTGTTTTCTGAAGCAACCACTTTATATTCCCATCAGCGCTGTATGAGGGTTCTGATTTCCTTGACAACTCTTGTTAATATCTGACTTTTTGATCTAGTCATCCTAGTGGGTGTGAAGTGGTTTCCATTGTGACACACCATTATTCCTTTTTTTTCCTTTTTTTGGCCGAACAGCACAGCTTGCAGGATCCCACTTCCCGGACCAAGGATCGAACCCGGGCCCTCGGCAATGAAAACGTGGAGTCCTAACCACTGGACTGCCAGGGAATTCCCCCATTATTCTTGATTATAAATGATTACCTTGGTTTCCATGAAGCTACACTCTTAGGATCAAAATATAATTTTCAAAAGAGCTTAAAAACATGACCCTTATACAAATCTAAAATGAACATGTGTCAAAATGTAATCAATTCATTAATTAATGAGTAAACAAGTAAGATGGTAGCGCTGGCTCAAAAAGTATTTTGAGAAACCAGAGTTTATATAATCCTTTTAAAAGAAGAATTTTAGAGTAATATTGCTAGGTTAGAGACAAAATTGGTTAATGTCCTACAGGATGATAAACCATAACTTTTGAGGTCGCCACGTGTTGTGCTGGAGCTGGGTCATACCAGCTGATTGTTAAATATTCAGGAACTTTGTAAGCCAGTCCCTCGTCCCTCAGCCAGTTTATCAGTATGCCATTTCTAGTGGAAATAAATTATTCAAATCTCTACCAGACACAAATTGACATGTCAGTTAGTAATTTTACAGAGTCTCAGCCCTTAATTAGTAATAAAGAGCAAAGCCAAACATGGCACATTCTCCTCAAAAATTGAATCATCCTTGGGTGGGCCTGTTAAAATAGTGCTTCACCATAACATTGAAAGAACATGCAAGGACTTCCCTGGGGATCCAGTAGTTAAGACTCTGCGCTTCCACTGCAGGGGGCCAGGGTTCGATCACTGGTGGGGGAACTAAGATCCCCCGTGCTGCACAGTGAGGCCCCCCCCAAAAAAAAATTTAAAAAAATAAAGAAGATGCAGTTGCCCTCTTCACCTCATTGCCAAAGTTTTGGACAATTTTTCTAAATACTCATTTTCCTCCAACCTCTCTAGCTCCTACTTTTTAATCTTCTTTGTGAGCTTCTTTTCCTCTACCTCCCCTTAAATAAGGGTGTTCTTCAAGGTTTTATCTCCAGGGATTGTCCTCAGCTGTCTCTCTTTTCACTGCTCTCAGTCCTCCCCCACTGCTGCCTAATTAACTACCACTCATCCGTTAACCTGCCTCTCTCTACAATAAGCCTTCCCCGATTCCCCAGGTAGGATCAGCTTTCCCTCTTTGAGAGCACTTACCACAATTCTAACAACAATTCATTGTGTAATTAGTTGTTTAATGTCTGTCTCTTCCACTAGACCATAAGCTCCATGGCAGCAGGAAACATGACGATCTTTTCTACTTCCAAAATCCTCAGAGCCTAAATAATTACTTGTTGAATAAATGAATGAGTGCGTGAAAGGAGAAATAAACAAGTGGTTTGATGGTGATCTCATCATCCCCTTTCATGGCCTCAGTTTTCAGTATATTGGTGACTGAAAAAAAAATGTATCTTGCCCATTCTCTTTCTTTTTTGAAACTGAATAATAAAATGATATTCAGGGAAAGTCTCTTATTATATTCTAAAACAAGTGCTAGAACATCAGAATTCCATGCAGATATTTTGAAAATGCCAAATGTCAACAAAGGGGGCACACGATTCAGCGATTGTTTGATCTAGGAAATAGGATTTGATTTTTTTTTTTTAACTTACTGTTATTTTTTTGTCTGCGTTGTGTCTTCACCGCTGCACGCAGGCTTTCTCTAGTTGCAGTGAGCGGGGGCTACTCTTCGTTGCGGTGCGCGGGCTTCTCAGCGCGGTGGCGTCTCTTGTTGTGGAGCACGGGCTCTAGGCACGCGGGCTTCCGTAGTTGCAGCACGCGGGAAATAGCATTTGATTGCCCACAAAACATTGGGAGACAATTCTCCATGGATCTCTCACGTTTCTTCATGTCTTGTGAGCAAAGGCACCAACAGGCTTTTGTTCTACACTATTTTTTCAAGGATAGTGTAGCATGGGAAGATGGAGATAGGGTCTCCCTCCAGAGCAGAAAGTTTGTTTGCTATGCAGTATAATAAAGATAGTGTCTTCCTTTGGGACACCTGTAGGAACTGGAGTCAGAGAACCGATGCAAGAAAACGATAGTTCTCTATTGCTCTGAGTGCTAAAGTGTCCTTTGTCACTAACCCAGGAGAGTTGTCTTTGGTCAGCCTCCACAAAACTGTGGCAGACTAACTTGTTAGCTTGTAAGTGGGATAAAAATCTCGAATCCTTCACAGTTCTTGACACAAAGCAGCTGTTTATAAACATTCATATTAATTGTCCGATGATCAGGAAGAAATGTTTTAAGCATTTTACACCCTAAAATAATTGACTGTCACTCATATATGGGTGCATTACAGTGTTTTAATTTTGACTGAGAAGATTGATCACGAGTTTGGAGTTGATGTGTAACTGATTATACTTTTTCCCCTTTAAATAATACAAACTGGGCTCCCAGTTGGGGTTTTTACAGAGTTTCCACTTTTCAAAAGAGCTTTTCTGCTCCTGAGTGGAAGCTGCCTGTGCATTTCTCTATACTGACAGGTATGTAGTTTTGGAAGTACCTTAACTCATTCTCTCAAGTGTTTAGCGTTGCCAACAACCACCTCAGAGGCGAGAGCCATGCACGTTATTCTTTTGCACGCCTCTCCTCCTTCTTATAAGGTTTGGCACAAGCTTCTGCCCAAATATTATCACTATTCTAATATGGTAGATCGTACTTTTCAAAGGTTGCTGCAGTGATATCTCCCACCCCACCCCCTTGCTCTTGTGCAATGTGACCTTTTCCCTCCCTCATCAAGAGATGGAGTCTATTTCTCTATCTCCATGAATCTGAGAAGGCCCTGTGGCTTCTCTGACCAATAGAACATGGCAGAAGTAACACTGGGGAAGTTCCACCCATTGTCCTTTACTGGCCCAACAGCTTCTGCTCCTGTCTCTTGGAAGGTTACATTTGGGCTGCTTCCTCTCATAATTCAGCCTTCATGCGGTGAGAAGTCCAGGCCATGAGGAGAAGCCAGATGTAGGTGCTCTGGGTGACAGCCTCAGCTGTGTGCTCCTGACCAACATTCAACACCAACTGCCATCTGGGTTGAGCCATCTGGGTTATCTAACTTAGTTGAGCAGTTAGATGACTGCAGTCCCGGTTGACCTACAGCTGCAATTGCATCAGAGACCCCAAGCAAGAACTGCTGATCTGAACCCAGTCAACCCACAAACCTACAAAAGATAATAATAACTTGTTGTTTGAGGGTAGCTTGTTACACAGCCATAAAGAATTGGAACAAAGAGGCCCTGAATAAAGAACTTCATTTGACCATGTAGTTCTAAACTCATCCTCAATTGCTTAGAATCTTTAAAAACAGGAAGCAGGTTTTATTCAAGAACTAGCATAGCAGCTGGTACCTAGCAGACATTAGTGAAGTATTTTTATGAATTAATGAATGATTAATCCCAGATTTTTAAAAAGAATGTTGACTAGCTCATTTACAAATCAAACACATGAGAATTACTCTTCTTCCTTAATTTATCTGCCTTCCTAGGCATGGCCAGATCTCCAGACCAGTATCAAGACAACCTGTTTGATCACAAGTTTGAGTTCATGTAGGAGGATATACTAGAACTGGTTTTGCTATTGTTGGGCAACAGTTTGAATCTGATGTTATGAGCCTAGCATGGAGGTTCATTCGTCACCCCTTTTAAAGCTTTGAGAATGTTAGATTGAGATTCTGGGGATACAATCTTCAGATCTAAGAGCACAAAGTGTTTTTTGTCTCAAAAAAAAAAATCATTGTGAAGCAGTGGACAGCAATCTCTTCCTCACGCCACAGCCAATTATCTTATCTACGTGCGTCTATCCTCTCAATCCTTGTGCTCCAGCCTTGCTGACCTTTCAACAAGTCCTCTAATACACCATGTTCCTTCCTGCCATGGGACTTTTGGACATGCTATATTATCCTCCCATCCCCACTTTTCCATTTCTTCCTCAAGCCAAACTCATCATTTTGCATCAGTTTAAACACAAGTTCCTTAAAGATGCTTTTCCTGACCTTTGCAGGGTAGGCAAGGTGCCCGAGTTACATGCTCCCATAACACCGTATATTTGTCCATCACAACATATTTTGCAATTATAATTGTGTAATCACTTTATTTCTCTTAAGATGCATATTTTTCACGTTTATAAGCCCACCTACATAGCTTACTCCATACATTAACATGACTTTACTTTTCCTCTGCTGTCATCAACATAATTTTACTATTCTAGGAAACTCTTGACCAGGAAGATAAAAGTTACAAATTACTTTATTGTTGATTCCAGGGCCTTCTTGAAAGACCCATAAACTCTTCAGAATAAAGCATCAAATGACAATTTATACTCCAAGACTCTTTGAGCCCATTGCCTCAATTTCTGTGTCTACCAATCCTAAACTATTTTATCATGATCCTTATCCAGTGCTAACCAAGACTTCCCTCTTTCCTCAGTGAAAGACTCACCTTAAACCAGACTTTTAAAGTTCAATAAATAGCCCAATTTGCCCTTGCTCCTCTTTGAGATGCTACGAAGGCTGTCTAGTGTTCTCCCTTACTTTGGTAAGCAATAAACTGAGTTTTGTCATAGCAACTCGTTGCCTTGGTGATATTGGCAGGGAGGCATTTTTTTTTTTTTTGCGCTACGCGGCCCTCTCACTGCTGGGGCCTCTCTCGTTGCGGAGCACAGGCTCTGGACGCGCAGGCTCAGCGGCCATGGCTCATGGGCCCAGCCGCTCCGCGGCATGTGGGATCTTCCCGGACCGGGGCACGAACCCGCGTCCCCTGCATCGGCAGGCGGACTCTCAACCACTGAGGCACCAGGGAAGCCCATGGGAGGCATTTTTGATGCTAACATCCAATCAGTGTACAAGTTTAGCACTTTTTTTCCTTGAAAAACTGCTATTAAATCCATGATGGAAATCAATGTTGCCTTAGCTTTGAGGAAATACAGTAGTTCATTGATAGACCTCTCAGGAGAATTTACATTCTTTGTAAGGACATAGACCTGGTCAGTTCTGTTCATTGGTTTATCTCTGTGTCAGAGCAGAATAGGTGCTTAATATACAACTGTTGAATAAATGAGTGGATCAAAGAGTAGATGAGAGACCAAGACAGATTTCATGGCGTGCAAAGGCAACTCTTAGTGATGAGACTTCCTGATTGAGACTCTTGTGGCAAAGTGACTCAGAAAAGATAACTCCACTTTCTTACCTTTCCACTCTAGCCCAATTCCAGAGAACATCATGCAGTGATGATCTCATATTGTCCTACAGCTGCGTATCTGCTAGATCATAATTTTTATTTGCTCAGCCTACTTACATAGCATTGCTGTTATATGAAATAGAAGTTGTCCACACAGGTTGCCATTGTTTGAAAAGTGAGTAAAAATGAGTTCCTTGCATATGATATGTCATTGTGGCTTGGCTGATTGAAGAATGAAAGGGAACAGAATATGCCATCCCAAAATATGCCACATTGGCATAAGGATTATTTTCAGCTGAAGGCAATAGAGAAGAAGCAGATGTAAGAAAAACTTCTCTACCCTCACATAGTTGCCTAAAAGCAGGACATACATTTGTAAAGATGTACCACTCTCTCCTCTCTACCTGGAAGGACAGAAGTTAATCATCAGAGACAATTCTAGACCCTTATCAGCCCAGAGATGGCACCAGAGGAATCTACATAACAAATCTCACTAATTAGCCCTTTTTTTCCATTGGTTCCCCCATATATATACCTTTCTACAATTTGCTGCTGCTAGAAACTCAAAGTCCTTTCCCTTCCTTTTGACACTTCTCTAAAAGTTTATTATTCTTTTGTTAAAGTGCTAACACCTATGTGAGTAACTCATCTCTGAGTTACTTTCTCTGAATGCGCCCATGTGTATGTGCAATGCACATGTTAATAAACTTCTGTTTGTTTTTCCCTTGTTAATGACTTTTATCAGCCTAATTTATGGGGCACTAGCCAATGAAGCTAAAATGAGTAGAGGAAAAAGATATTTTCCCTCTACAAGAGCATCAGCTGAAATTTGAGTGATCCTGTGCAGAAGTTTATGGTGCTATGCCCATAGGTGTTGTCATGGCAACAGCCCTGGGACATGCCGCATAAGAAGAGCCATCACTGAGGTTTGTCAATCAATGGTGTGGTTGATAAAAGCCGGTCACTGTTATGTGTTATACATTCAGCCTGTGTCCTGAATATAGTCTTTCATGGAGAAAGATACCAACACCTGTGTGTTCAATATAATTGAACATTTGTTAAAATATATTTGTTGATTTTACAAACAAGTCAAACACTAGATATTTACAGAAGATCTATTATGGGCTAAGCCCTGGAGACATAAAGAAGTTTACAATCCTCAAGAAACATACATGGGTGGGAATGTAAATTGATACAGCTACTATGGAGAACAGTATGGAGGTTCCTTAAAAAACTAAAAATAGAACTACCGTGCGACCCTGCAATCCCACTACTGGGGATATACCCTGAGAAAACCATAATTCAAAAAGAGTCATGTACCACAATGTTCACTGCAGCTCTATTTACAATAGCCAGGACATGGAAGCAACCTAAGTGTCCATTGACAGATGAATGGATAAAGAAAATGTGGCACATATATACAATGGAATATTAGCCATAAAAAGAAATGAAATTGAGTTATTTGTAGTGAGGTGGATGGACCTAGAGTCTGTCATACAGAATGAAGTAAGTCAGAAAGAGAAAAAAAATACTGTATGTATTTTTTTGTATTTGTAAATTTGTAAAAATTACATTGTATATGTAAATATGTATTTACATATATATGGAATCTAAAAAAACAAAAATGGTCGTGAAGAACCTAGGGGCAGGACAGGAAAAAAGACTCAGACCTACTAGAGAATGGACTTGAGGACACAGGGAGGGGGAAGGGTAAGCTGACACAAAGTGAGAGAGTGGCATGGACATATATACACTACCAAATGTAAAATAGATAGCTAGTGGGAAGCTGCTGCATAGCACAGGGAGATCAGCTCAGTGCTTTGTGACCACCTAGAGGGGTGGGATAAGGAGGGTAGGAGGGAGATGCAAGAGGGAGGGGATATGGGAATATATGTATATGTATAGCTGATTCACTTTGTTATAAAGCAGAAACTAACACACCATTGTAAAGCAATTATACTCCAGTAAAGATGTTAAAAAAAAATAAAATGATACCACAGAAAAAAAAAAAAGAAGCATACACAGGAGGGTAACTAACAAAATACCCAGGCCAGCAGAGTCGTGAAGGACTCACTGGTGTTGGTAGTGGAAATTCAGTGGAGAGAGAGATCATTTCCCACTGGGTGGTCAAGAGGGACTTCCTGGAGAGAAAGGGGACTTTAAATTGCATCTTTAGAATGGGTGAGACTTAGAGGAACAAGGAAAGGAGGTGTAGCTCTGGGCTAGATGCCAGAGAGGGAGACAACAGCAGAGGGAGTTGACATTTTTGAGGTCTCGTCCGTGGCAGGCACTTTCACAAACATTGCCTTCATTTAATCACCTCAAAAAATGTGGAGTACAGTGATGGCAATGAGGTCTCTGCTCTCAAGGGTACAAGTATTACGCTTAAAACAATTAGAAAATAAAGAAGCTCTTAGAGGAGAAAATACTGGACTGAATATAATCAAGCATGGTTCAACTCTTACTTGCTAGTGGATTTCTGGGAGAGATTAGGTTTTAGTAACTGAGTCCAGAAGCCCGACTGATTGAGATCAGGTCGGTACCTGAGAGCTGGGGAAAGTCAGGCTGTTGGAGGTATGCTCTGTTGGAGGTCCAAGTTCACTAGCTGAGCCCTTTGTCACTCTGGATCTGGGGTGTCTGGAATGGTTCTGAGAGCTATTTAGGGAATATTCAATCTGATTTTATTCGACACACCTGTGGCCTGCCCTACTGATTGCTGAACACTGTAGTGGTCTTGGCAACACAGAAATATTGCAGATTGGAGACAACTCCATAGGAGGTGGAAGTCAAGGAACTAGGCATTCAGAGAGAGCTCTTTTCAGAGGGTCAAAGGCCTGGAGTTTGATATCCGTGCCAGCCATAGTACACTGTAGCCAATCTCTTCCTTTGCCCTTTCTTCCTGCTGACCATGCCTGGGTGGACAGGAGTTTCTTATCTGTTAGGCTTTGATGCATTGTTCCTCTTTCTGGGAAGATGGACTGAGATTTATTTTTGGCTGAGGAAAAAGCAAAAAGATTTAAGTAATCCTAGAGCTTACTAATAAGGCAATGCTTTCCTGAGGACCCAATCAGTGAATATGTTGGATATTTATTAGGTATAAATCACTATGTTAAGTGCTGGTGGGAAGGGATACAGAGTTTGGTAAGGTGTGGTCCCTGCCCTCATGGAGCTCATAGTCTAGCTGGAAAAAATAAAATATATACATAAAATATTATAACTAATGGTATGTAGTCTAATAGAACTTTCCGTGATGATGGAAAGGTTCTATAATGTGCATTGTCTAATAAAGTAGGCATTTAGCCACATGTGACTGTTGAGCATCTGAATTGTGGATAGTGCAATTTTTAACTTACTTTTAATTATTTTAAATAACCATATGTTGACCATGGCTTCTGAATTGGACAGCTTTGTATGAGGAATTATGTGAGCACTAAAACAAGAGCTGAGGTAAACAAGAGGGCAAAGGTAGCCCACTTCAGGTTGATGTGGACAGGAAAGGCTTCCAGGAAGGGGCGTGATTATAGTTGGGTCCTAGGAATATGTGGAATTCTGACGGGAGAATAAGTAGAAGATAGTACCAACTTCTGGGAATTTTCAGAGCCCTGTTGGGGGTACTAGAGAGTAAATATTGAACAGAGTAGAGTCCTCTTCTGGTTTTCATTTCATCTATTGTGTTAAAAAAAAATGGTTGGGTTTGATGAGACAGTTCCCTTTTTTTTAAGTGCCCTCTGACACTTCCTTTCCAGGGGCCTCAGCACATAATCCTAAGCTTAATGGGAAGAGCACTAGAATGCGAGTTGGGAGGGATGGGTTCTACTCCTCCTGTGTCGTTAACTCACCCACAGGATTTAGTTTTCTTGCCTAAAATTAATCAAGCGTTCTTTAGTAAATATTCTCCAAGGTTCTCTCCCGTACCAGTGTTCCCTGATACCCACCACATTTTAGTGAAACAGGATGGTTCAGCCAATGCCATCCAGCTTCAAGTCTTGTGCAAGGTTGAGAAGACTCAATGGGGGGGATGTAGGGAAGCAAGAGTCTACATCCTCTCCACCTTCCTGTTTCGGAGGGAGAAAGCAGAGGTGAAGTGGTAACCTCGCCTTGAAACTCTCTCTCAGCCCTAAGGCAAGAGGAGATGTTCTGTATGTTGGGAGAGGTGAGGAAAAGTAGAGGAGGAGTGGAA
Organism: Orcinus orca; assembly: GCF_937001465.1. Lineage (NCBI taxonomy): Eukaryota > Metazoa > Chordata > Mammalia > Artiodactyla > Delphinidae > Orcinus > Orcinus orca. Next base: position 36,994,080 of record NC_064571.1, read on the forward strand.
AACCCCTTAAACTGAATTGGGGATGACCTGAATGTGTGTTGTGGGTATACTTTTAGGGTAAAGTTGGGTATGGGGAGGGGGTATCTGGAGGAAGGGGCAGGTGATGACAGAAATTCAAGTCCTGGAAACCTTTTCCAACTTTACTAAGATTTTTCACCATTGCTGCCTACTTTCTGTATCAGATGTGGTACTTTAGAGTCACTGAAATAAAGGGATGGTTCTCACACAATTGTTGGACATCTTAAAGCCAGAGTTCTGTCTTGACAAAAACTCTCTCTTTGGCCAAAATCTGGTCAACTTCCTTTGAGCCCTCTTCTCAACTAGGTCTCAACCTTGGCCTATAAATATTATGGACTTTCAGCACAAATGATTTTGTCTACACCACCCACCCCACCCACTCACCCCTACACACCAAGAGATTTGAACAAACACCAGGATAGTTTCTAACAGCTCGAGGCCACATTCTTAGGATGACCCCAGCCCGCCTTAAAATGCCTGCCTGAGAAAGCGCAATACTGCCTGGAGAATTTACTGTTTATTCCAGCCAAAACTTGGTGACAGCCAGACAGGCCACAGGACCCCCTCTTAGAGCAGTTACTTTAGAAAGCTTGCAATGATAAATCCTTTTCTGCTTCCTATATCTTTGTAATGCAAACATTCAAAGAGATAACTCTTACTCCCAGCTCAGTGGACAACTTGCTCTAACTTGCTCCACGGCCTCTTGTGATAAAGATGCAAAAAGTCTGTCTTCTGCAAAATTCAACATCCATTCATCATAAAAACTCTCATCAAAGTGGGTAAAGGGAACATATCTTAACATAATAAAGACCATTTACAACAAGCCCACAGCCAACTTAATGCTCAACAGTAAAAAGCTAAAAGCCTTCCCACTAAATTCAGGAACAAGACAAGGATGCACACTCTTGCTGCTTCTATTTAACATAGTATTGGAAATCCTAGTCACAGCAATCAGACAAGAAAAAGAAATAAAAGGTATCCAAATTGGAAGGGAAGAAGTAAAACTGTCACTATTTGCAGATGACATGATACTTTATATAGAGAACCCTGAAGTCTCCACCCCAAAACAATTAGAACTAATCAATGAATTCAGCAAGGTTGCAAGATTAATATACAGAAATGCATTGTGTTTCTATATACTAATACTGAAATATCAGAAAGAGAAAGTTAAAAAAAAATCCCATTTAAAACTTCATCAAAAAAATCCCCACAGGGCTTCCCTGGTGGCATAGTGGTTGAGAATCTGCCTGCTAATGCAGGGGACACGGGTTGGAGCCCTGGTCTGGGAAGATCCCACATGCCGCGGAGCAACTAGGCCTGTGAGCCACAACTACTGAGCCTGCACATCTGGAGCTTGTGCTCTGCAACAAGAGAGGCCACGACAGTGAGAGGCCTGCGTACCGCAAAAAAAAAAAAAAAAAAAAAAGAGCATTTCCATCAAACCCAAAAGTTCCCTTGTGTCTGTTTGTGGACAATTCCCTCCCCCCATTCTTAGGTCCTAGCAGTCACTGATCTGATTTCTGTCTCTATACACATTATATTATTTAAATTTATTTTTGCATTTTCCCCTCTAAGCCTTATTTGTATACACATCTTTCTCTCTATAGGTTGTTATCTTGCAGCTAGAGAGCTGTAATCATTCCCCTTTGTATTCCTCATCGTTCCAAGCACAAGTTCCAAGCACATTTATTACATGCCAGGTCATAAATATTTAATAAAAGAAAAAGGGAAGAAAAGGAAAAGAAGGAACGAAGAAAGAAAGAAAGAAAAGAATGAGCCAGAGAACAAAGAGCCAAATGGCCTTAGGAGAGTTCTGATTTAACAATAGGGCAGTCAACAGGGCTCGTGCTAGTTTAATGAATTATAGAGTTATTAATCGGAACTATAAAAGTAGCTAATCAAACACCTAATATGAAATATATTAAAGTTTGAATCAGCAAAACTGTCACTTTTTTGGGGAAGGAAGTTAATGTAAATGACATATAAGGTGTAGTACGGGGTGGGAAACACCCACCCACCACTGCCTCTGATCTCCTTGCATACTACAACATCACAACTATGATATGAGGCATTCTGTCTTTGGTATACAGCAGGTACACTTAAAACTTTCAGGAAGGGGGCTTCCCTGGTGGCGCAGTGGTTGAGAATCCGCCTGCCATTACAGGGGACACGGAGCAACTAAGTCTGTGCGCCACAACTACTGAGCCTGCACTCTAGAGCCCAGGAGCCGCAACTACTGAAGCCCGCGCGCCTAGAGCCCGTGCTCCACAGTGAGAAAAGCCGCCACAATGAGAAGCCCGCGCACTGCAACGAAGAGTAGCCCCCGCTCGCGCAACTAGAGAAAGCGCGTGCGCAGCAACGAAGACGCAACACAGCCAAAAAAAAACTTTCAGGAAGGTAATTACCATTTACTAAGTGCTCCCAAAGTCATTGTACTACATGCTTTTTCATGTTTCATTTAAATCTAACAACTACTCTCGCTTAGGTTAAAGTTACTAGTTATTTCTTGGGAAAGGAAATAAGTAATTAAAGGAAGTATAGGGTTATACCTCCAAGGGAAGTAACAGGTTAGAATTTTTATCTTTGGCTCAAGATGAATTCTTTTTTTTTTTTAAATAAATAAATAAATTTATTTATGGCTGCGTTGGGTCTTCATTGCTGCATGCGGGCTTTCTCTAGTTGTGGCTAGCAGGGGCTACTCTTCGTTGAGGTGCGCGGGCTTCCCATTGCAGTGGCTTCTCTTGCTGCTGAGCACGGGCTCTAGGTGCACGGGCTTCAGTAGTTGTGGCATGCGGGGTCTAGAGAGCAGGCTCAGTAGTTGTGGCGCACAGGCTTAGGTGCTGCGTGGCAGGATCAAACCCGTGTCCCCTGCATTGGCAGGCGGATTCTTAACCACTGCACCACCAGGGAAGTCCCTCAAGATGAATTCTTTAGAGATTTTCTGAGTTTTTCTTCTGTGAAATCACAATAAGCAGGAAGGGACGAGAGTCTAGGGTAATAAACACTTTTTGACGTCTATCATTGATCCATTCAGGGTACTTCTGACGTGTTGACCAACGTTCGTTTCAGAAGCCAACATGATGAGAAGGAATTCTAGTGTACTGTTTGATGAGGTGGTCAACTAAAGCGCATGCGTTAAATTTGTGAGTTAAAGGGGTGTAGTTAGTAAATGGGTAGAAGTAAGAACTGCCTTCTTTCCATATTTTGATGTCATGGGAATTTAAAGTGATCATGCAACCACACTTTTGAGATAATTTTCTCGGTTCTTAGAACAAGTTGGAAGATAAACTTTGGCCAATGTATTACACTATGCCCTGTGTAATTAAGTAACCCGAGATAATGTGTTAAAGTTTAGTGGAGATTTAAATTCCTGAGCTGATTAAAGAGAGCTGTTAAGACAATAAGCTTTTTAAAAAATGTAGTGTTAATATTACTCCTGAAGTTTCCAGATATTGTATAGTGATGATCTGCGTTATTGCTTATTACTTGTCAATCTTGTAGAATGGCTCAGAATTAAATAACAACTAAAAATAAGTATAACTCAACCCGAAGGCTGGAACCAGGGCAGGAAGATCACGATTTTTGTCTGGCTCCAGGTTGTGCTCCATCCACGCAACGTGGAGGCACTGAAAGATGTGGGGTTAGGGATGGAAATGTTTCAGGAAGATACGTCTAGATATGGGTGCAAATGGCATGGGGCAGAGAAGAGACTGAGGCAGATAGTCCACTTGGAGGCTGCTGCAATATCCAGGCTGACGTGATCAGAGAGGGGCTGGAAAGGGAATGGTAAGAGATCAAAAAAGAAAATGGTAGTGCTTGCGGCCAACACTGGTCGATGACCAGACCCAGTGGGGTTGGGTGAGTGAGGAAGAGAACTGAAAGAACGGCTTCGTGTTTTCCAAAGACCCAAAGTTTTCCGCAGAGGCCCCTGGACTCTTCTTCCATCCTTAGAGCGGAGGTCCTGGGACCAGCCGGGAAGCTCAAGCCTCAAGCTGGTCAGGCCAGCAAAAGGCGCACAGGAGGCAAACCTTCCCCCCGCCTAGGCACTCAGGCGGTCCCTCGGGTTCCAACCCCTCTCTCCCCGCCGCTCAGGGCCCCCTGATCCCCACCCCCTTCTTCCGCCAGCGGCCGGCACAGCCCTCAGTCCCTCCCCTCCCCCGTGGGGCGCTGACTCGCCTGGCTGCCACGTCTCACTGATGACATCACCAGGGCCGCTCGGCCTTAGCCAATCCGCTAGGGGGAGTCCTAGCGAAGTCCTAGCCAGCGAGTCCGAGGGGAGGGGAGCAGGGAGGGGCGGAGCGGGGGGTGTTGGGAGAGGGGGGGAATAGGGCGGGCGACAACCTCTCAAGTACGCGTGCGCCAGAAACGCGGGGCTTGGCGGGAAGCTGAGTCCGGGTCGCGGCGCCGTACCGTCGTTCCCCAGCGCCCGCAGCGACGCTCGCAACTCTCTTTCCCGGCATGCCACGCGGTGCGGCCGCCCTTTGGGCTGTGTAAAGGCCCCTTGGTCTAAGGCTTTCCTATTTCCTGGTTCGCCGGCGGCCATTTTGGGTGGAAGCGATAGCTGAGTGGTGGCTGCTGCTGATTGTGTTCTAAGGGGACGGAGTGGAGGGAAGACGATTGCTCTCTCGGAACAGCGTATCTCATTCCTCTCCCTTCGACTACCCGTGGCGCGGAGAGTCAGGGCGGCGGCTGCAGCAGCAAGGGCGGCGGTGGCGGCGGCGGCAGCTGCAGTGACATGTCCAGCATGAATCCCGAATAGTGAGTGCAGGAGAGCGCCGGTCGGCTGGGTCCGTGGGCCAGCCTGGGAAAGCTTAGAGGGGGCGAGGAGGGCGGAGGCGGGGGCCTCGGCCGGGGTGAGGTGGGGGTGATGGGGCAGGAGAGATTGGCGGCGGGGAGTCGGGCCCCATTGTCTGACGGAGGAGGGGCGGTCGGGGGGAGGGATCGGGTCGGAGGGGTGAGCCGTCCGGGCCTGGACCCGGTCTGGTTGGAGTCCTGGCCTGAGTGCCAGGCCGGTGCGGAGGAGCAGTCTGGTAAGGGGGTTGGGGTGTCGGGGAGTCAGTGGTGGGGTCGTGGGAAGGGGTAGCTTCTCTTGGAGGCAGTGACTTTTGAAGGAGGGCCTGTTTTTAAGGGGAGGGAGAGGATGGGGTGGGAGAACTCTCCTAGAGGACACTGTTAGACCCTGCGCCCGCGGTCTGCGGAGCTGTCAGAGCCGTCGGGGTGGAAACCAGCGTTACTTGCAAATCTTGAGCTTGTTGGCTCTCTCTCCCACCCTCCGCGCCAGGTTGTAGGTAATATGGATGCTTTTCAGGATTGCGTGGGATTTAGGGGAATGGGTAGATGGTGAGAAGAGATTTAAAATTTTTAGTTCTCTTTTAGTTTTTTCCTGGAGCTCTTTACGAACTCAGCGGTCCCATTGCCTTCCCAAAAACCTGGGCATTTGTGAGAATTTTTTATTTTTTTGAGGACACTACAGTCATTTTGCCATGTGTAGGTCAAGGGAAAAACAAAACACCAGCACTAAAACCTAGGGACATCTTTGTGATATTACCAACTAAAAGGAAGACTTTGCTTTCAAGTTGAAAGAGAAACGAATGGGCCCTATGATAGATCTGTAGGGTTTGGATTACCTACTTGAATGCTTGCAGATAGGGAATGAGGTTCCATGACGTGTCATGAAAAGTTAATGCATTTCTTTTTCTTGCTTACTCAGTAAGTCACCACAGCAGATGTGACACACCTGGCACCTTTCCTGGGAACTGGTGTTGACTTTCCTTGGGAAGACTTTCTTGGGTTCTCCTTAATGGCCCTTAAAAACATCCTTCTACAGTTTGCATATTGAAATTAAGGAATAATTGAAGGAGATTTAATTGGTATTCTTCTATAGTGTCAGAAGGCTTTGAGGAATTTTTTAAAGCAAAGATCAGTATTTGACCTAAATGTTGAATTTATTTGCTGCTTTGGTCAGTTACTGCCGAACATTTCCCCTAAAAGGTCCGCCCATGGGTTTAGCTGACTGTCATGTGTGTGTCACATGGCTCTTGCAAAATGCATTCTGACTTCAAGTTTTGTAATACTGTGGTTTGATGCTGAAATGTCCCTTTTTTTTTGTTCTAAATAGAAGTCATAGTATTTTATTAAAATTTTATATACCTTAAGAAGTTGAAGAAAGTGTTCTAATAGTGTCGTATTTGCTGTGTTGGCAGTTTTTTATCAAGGGCTCCAAGGACAAAGTTGGTTATGCATAGTTGGGCAGAGTTGAACTTGAGGTCCCTAATTTAGTAGTTCCTGGCAACAGTAAAGCACATGGATTTTCCATTTTATGGAGGTTTGTCTTCTGTTCAGGAGTTTCTTAAATTTGCTACATACATTTAGTACTGTAAATAGATCTTGAAGATTAGTTGGACAGAACCATGACAAATGATTTAGACTCTGAATTTGTTTCTCCTTTTGTAAAATAGAGTCATCTTTATTCCTCTCCGGGTAGCTGTGAGGCTCAAGTATATATAGAACAATTTGGTAAACTGTAAGAGCACTGTAGATGGTGTACATCATTATGTGAGGCATTCCAGTAGTGCTGGGATTTAGGAATATAATCCTTACTTGCAAGGAACTTATAATGGAATATAAAAAATAGATTTTATATATGTTGAATACCAGTACGTATGGCAAGTTCCAGATGTGTGGCATGGATTGGAGCCACAAGATTTTAAAAGAAGGTATGGGATTGTGGTTGGCTAGTAGGGTTTAGAAAGACTTTATAGAAAACAAACCAGTAAGGGAGTTACTAGCATTAGATTTGGAGAAGCAGTGGGAGTGAGAAGGATTGTTCAAGAGAGAAGAAGAAAGAAGAATGGTTAATAAATGGCAAGGGTAGTAATTCTTAAGTAAATAGAGTGCCAAACCATTCTTTCTTTTGAGGACTCTAGATTAATGACCTCAACAGAATCAGTCCCAGAAATCATTTGTATATTTTTATGGCCTTGAGTGTGCCTGTACCTGGGTTACTGTATTTATATTCTAGACTGTCTCTTAAGTAAAATAACCTAGAAGTTTGGAAAAATGTTTGGAAAAGCACTAGTGAAAAGTACTAAGGTGAGAGGAGGTGGTATTTTATTACAGAAGGTCACAAAGGCAACCAGCAAGCAGATTTTTAGAAATCTGAGTTCAGCGGTTTCTTCTTTTTATCTTTAATAAAGTTTGTTGCCATCATAAAAGTAGAGAAAAATTGGAAAATAGAGAAAAGAAGGAAATTCTTACAGTTTAATCACCCAAACAAGTCCATTTGCTTTAAAACCTTGTTCTAAACTTTAAAGTCGCATGTTTTTTTCTTAAGTTAAAACTTTTAATGGATGAATGCCTTTCATGATTCCACAGTGTTATCCTAATAGCTAACATTTATGGCCACTTATTATATGCCAGGTACAATATTGTACATTATAATACATGTATATTATAGCATACACTTTATATACTAATTTGAAATAATAGTATACTAGGTAATGTTTACAGGTGCACCCCCAAATGTTCCTTGTTTTGGTTTATCATCTACTATTTATCTTAATCCTTTTAGAAACTTTCAAAATCTGCTTTATGGGTGCTGCTGAATTTGGTACTGAAGATGTGTTCTTGACAAAAGAAAAAGTTTGGTTCTCAGAATGAACAGGATTTTAGATTTATATAGGTTGACATACGATTACCTGTTGGTAGCTTTATTACGGAATGCTTTTACTTTATGATCTTTAAGTTGTAAGCTTTTGGTTTGGGAGTGAGGAGAATAAGAAATATGTCAATCAATGATTAAATTTTAAGCTTTTTCTTTTACTACTTTTTATGTTATTTGGCTGATTTGGGAGCAATGATGGCCCTGGGTTATCTTTATGGTAGAAATTAAGGGTAATGACTGACTCACTTGAATTACAAATGCTACAAACAAAAACAAAATGCAACTGAAGTGGAATGTGAGCGGTGGAAAAAGTAGATGGAAAGGATCAGAGCTTTCTTTTTTTTTCTGGAGATTTGAGGAAAGATTTTGATTTTCCTGAGCTAGGTGGTAAAGCAGGCAGTGATTATTTCAGCACACTGCTTAAGAAGTACTTAACATTATTCTCATATCAGAAGCATTTTTCGTAATCCATTAGCTTCTAGCAGATTTTTTTTTTTTAGTGTCAAGAAAATAAGTTTGGCTGTTTCATCAAGGAGTGTGTTAAGAATAAAGTAGGTGTACCTATCATGAATATACCAGTTAACTGCGGTAGGAAGAACTATATGTAGTAGTCTCTTTGGATCGGCTAGATCCATCGGTTAATGCAGAAAAAATTTGTTTAAAAAAAAAACTTACCTTGTTATTAACTTTTTAAAATATCATGGCTTAAGTTTTAGTCAGTCTCTTAAACTTTGTTTTCTGTTATGGTAGACTCAAGGAACATCTGACTTTTTTTTTTTTGTCAGCACTCTGCTTTGAATAAATCTGTCTTTTAACTTAAGGGTTTAAAGGTAAAAACAAGTTAATCAGTTCTGTTATCTGTCTGACAGAGTGTAATTTCATTAATAAGTATATCATTACTGCCTTTTACATAATTTTTAGTTAGAATTTTTTTATTAGAAAAGAAGCAGAAATCAACTAAAAATAGATTTTCTTTTTGTAGGTTGCCTTGATGACTTTTTCGTAGTGTTGGTAATGATTTGAGAAATTCAAAGAAGTTTAAAGAAGAGGTATTCTCACTATTCAGAATATGATTATTTAATGTCCGTAGAGAATCAATGTATGTAATTCTTTGGGTAATGTAAGTTACCAGTAGCTATATAGACTTTCCATCTTAAGAGTTTTGTGTGAATGGATGATCTTGAAGGATCATTGAAAGAAACTGAAATTTTGCATTTAAAATTTTCTTCTTCCTTTTCATCATAATTAGGTTAAAGTATAAGATGTTGACAGTTTCTTACATATTCAAGGTTTTTTTTTTTTTGTTTTTTTTGTTTTGTCTTAAAGATGAAAGAGCTTCAGAATCAAGTGTTCTCTTGCCGACTGTTTAGTTGACTTTTAAAGAGAATTTTGCTTTCTGAGCAATTTCTTTAATATTTCAGTTTTTATTCTAGAAGCAATCTTAGTGATTTATCTGAGTGATTATGATTAACAAATGCTAAGCATCTTGCTGGATTCATATCCTATCAGCAGTCCTTTGGCCGTGTGTGTTTTCTCTCCTTAGCAACTTTTGATTGTACATATATGATGGTTTTACTATTTGTAGTTGTAATAGTTAAGTTTCATTTTTGATAGTTAAGAATAGCTTCCTTTTGCTAATGTTACCTACTCTTGTCTCTTTCCTAATATATAAAAACAGGGTTAAATAAAATGCTTTTTAAGATTTTGAGATTTTTAAAGATTTGCTAAAAAATACTTTGAGTGTTTTAAGATGAAGAGAAACCAAAAATGTCCCCCCTACTTTTGTTTTTTAATCTTACAGGGAGAGGGGAACAGTCAGACTATTCCACTGTTTTCTTGTAGAAGGTGGGGCTGAGAAGAGATTGCTTCTTTGATATCTGGAATAGAATTTAGGGAAAAAAACCAAAGTCTTGGCTTTTCTTTGGAACCACCCTGTGATGTTTCAGATTATAAAAGGATAATGGTGTAATGATATTTTGGGGAAAAAAATAATCCTGAGGCCTTAGGAAACAAGAGAACAAGTGTTTGTTGGTTTGTTTACTGACTTAAACATGTGAAGAAATAGGGTACAAAGGAGAGGTAGGAAATGAAATATTCCTTGGTACTTTTGTGACTGATGGCTCAGTTGGTCAGAACACCCCACTTTATTAAATCCAAGATTGTTGATAGGTTCCAGTTGTTTACTCTGTTCCATGTTTATAGATTCCCAATTCTGACAGGTAGTGTTACCTTTGCTTACAAAGGTGACCACTCTTTGGAAACATTGTTTTTAATAATAATAGCTACTATTTAACAAGTGCTTACTCTTTGTGCCAGCTACTTGGCTAGGGTCTTTACCCAGGATATTTTATGCAGTCTGCATCTCAAACTAGTGATCTTTACAAAGGAAATTGAGTGAATTATATAATTGAAGTTTTCTAGGAACAGTGATGGATTTAACTTGTCTGAATGTATTTTCTTTGAATAACAATAGTACTTAAGTGGAATTGTTCTTTGTCCTTGCTACTCTGCCCATAGATATTTTCCAGTAACTTGATTTAGGGCATTTATTCCTTTTTTTTTTTTTTTTTTTTTGCGGTACGCGGGCCTCTCACTGTTGTGGCCTCTCCCGTTGCGGAGCACAGGCTCTGGATGCGCAGGCTCAGCGGCCATGGCTCACGGGCCCAGCTGCTCCGCGGCATGTGGGATCTTCCCGGACCGGGCCACGAACCCGTGTTCCCTGCATCGGCAGGCGGACTCTCAACCACTGCGCCACCATGGAAGCCCTGAGCCTGTTTCTTTATAACGTGATTAGTACCACCTCAGTTCTGAGTCTCAAGAGTAGACTGTACAGTGCTATGCAGGAGTTGACACGTGTATTCCAGTAAGGGATGTTAGAATATATGTAAGAATATATGTAATATATATATATGCAGGTGGTTTCAATTTTAATGTTTTTCTAACACATTTAATCATTACACATTGATCTCTGACCTTGTCTATTTGAAAAATGTTTTCAATACAGATACTTAAAATCTTCCAGTGAATGTACACACGCACACACACATGCACACACAATCTGATTTCCCTGGAAAAAAAAGCTTGGTAAAGAAAATAGCCAACCCTTTCTTTCTCTTTTATCAGTTAGACTGTGCTAGGAGTTGAGGGGTTTTTATGTTTTAATTATAAAACACAGACTTTGCTCCCAGGTGCTTACCAGTTAAGATGACTCAGGCTCAAACAAGCATAATCAATTTAACAGTATTAGCAGAAATTAAATCTTGTGATATTTTTAAAGAATAAGATGGCATAATAGTGCAAAAGATTTGAAGAAGGGGCCTAGGATTTCTATTATTAACACAAAGTTTTAGTTATATTGCTTTAGCTGGAGAGGAACAGAGCACTGAGGAGGACTTTCCAGAAGCCCTGACACTAGTCTTGGGATAAGGTCAACAAATAACAATTTGAGTTCCCACCACTACTCAGAAATTTTATGTATGTCCATTATTTCCCCTAATAGTATGAAGAAATAGTGTCCTAATTTTATAGCAATCAGAGCCAGAGAAGAGTTAAATGGCTTGCCCAGGGGCATTCAGAGGAAGCAGCAGAATTGGAATTTTAACTCAAGGGCCTGTGATTTTACAGTCCAAGTATGCTGTTTCCAGTTTAGTGTGTGTGGTTAACTTCTAGGAATTTAAAATTAAGCCAGTTAATTAGGCGACTAGCATTTTTGTGGTCAATTATGTCTAAAATTCGTGATTGGAGAGGCCTTTTTAAAAATGTTAAGAAGGGCTTGTGAGGTATGTATTGTGAATGGCCCTTTGACTTTCTTCACATCTTGTGTTGGGTTGATATTTAAAGCTTCTCTAGGCTTGAAGTTAATTATCTTATCCATTCTCAGTTTTTCTACCCTCATGACTATTCTTGAATACTTATACTTGGGGCCTTAAAGTCATGGATGTCTTTCTGTGAGAAAAGCAAGTAAAGCAGAGAATGCCTGTCTCTTCCTGGAGAGGCAGGCACATTTGCTGCAGACCGTGTTACTGTTTCATGTGTTGCTAGACTTTGGGAGTTGTGATCATAGTACTTATAACTGTTAGCTGGTAATTTTTACACTTTTACTTTAGATTATACTGGTAAACTCCTGTGATACTTTGTCACCCATCATCTGTACTGAAACTTTGGATAAATAGCTTCAAAGTTTTTGTCTGTAGCTCTTGAGATTTTTCATTAGGTTGCATCCTGATTTGGAGGGAGGAAGGAAAAATAATAATAATTGCCACTTATTGTGCCCCTGTACCAGACACTGTGCTAAATGCTTTAGAGGCAATATTTATAATCTTGATAAGAGCCTAATTGGGTGGTAGAGAGTGCTAACTGAACCTTTTTACAGATGAGGAAATAGAGCCTCATGGTGATAGATTAAGTACCTTACCTCAAGATCTTGTAGCTAGTATGTGATGAAGCCTGAATTCAAATACAGTTCTTTCCAGGTCTCAAACCCATGCAGGCTTTGAAAGGTAAGGAGGTATGGACACTTACAGCCCCTCCTTGGTGCGTTTTTCACTAAATATTTGCTGTTGTCTACATGGTAAGACCGTTTACTCTCTTGTCCTCTTGTATGGCTTACTACTTCTTCAGAACAACCAAAGTTTCCCTCATTTTCAGAATTCCAGCTTTGGATTTTTGGAACACTGTTTTAAACAGAGATAAAGTGGAACATGGAAAATTAATCTATTGTCTCTAAATATTTTTTTTAATGTAGTTTTATGGGTCAGTTATGGGGAGAGTTTTTTAAAAATTGCTTGGCTATTTTCTTAAATATGGAGGAAAGACTGTTGCCCTCTCAGATTCTTGGTAATTGTTTATTTGACTAACAGGCTGCTTTTGTCCATAGCTGAAGGTTTATTTAGTTTTTTTTATTAATTTAATCACAAAAGTAGTATGTACTCTGTAAAATTCAAACGATATAGAAGCATATGAAGTAACTAAAAGTTCTTACCTCTTTTATCCAGCCTGATGGGCAATTTTGTTGTTGTTGCCGCCACACCACATGGCATGTGGGATCTTAGTTCCCTGCCCAGAACCCACGGCCCCTGCAGTGAAAGTGCAGAATCTTAACCACTGGACCACCAGGGAAGTCCCCTGATGGTCAATTTTGAATTGTGTTCTGTGGAGCATACTTAAAGTGAGTGAAGAAGAAAAGTAGATGTCAAGCACAATTATTGCAGCTCAAGTTTTATTAATCATTTCATACCCCAAAGACTAATAGATTAGTGTATAGTTTAAAAGTGAATTCAAGTTTATTTGGCCACTATATCATAATATCATAACCATGATTTTGTTTTAAATTTGTTATGTGAGCTTAGTTTTAGGGTGTTTTCAAGTATGATTTTATAAAAAGATAAAAACTAAATGATTCCTATCATGCAGGTGAACTTGTTCTAGGTGAAAGAGAACAAATTTAGGTTTCATTGAACTTTTTAATATAGCAGGCCTTTTCTAAGGTATACTTATAGCTGACACTGTGAAATTTGTATTTTGGGGGTACTGTTTGGATAAAAACAATTATATAGTTCTCCACTGTTTACTTTTGTCTTCCTTGGTGTGTTTCCAAAGGGTAGTTGAAACTTGTGTTAATGTCAGTCAACTATCTCTTATATTCATTGACAGGTGAATTATGTCTGGTAATCCAAATTTTGTTTCATAAAAGAAGAAAAAAATGTTTATTCTTATTTAATCCAAAAAGTTGACTTCATATCTTTGTGGCTATATTGGGAATGTGCCAGTGCTGTCTGCTTACAACCTTGACCTACTCTACCTACTTAGATGTCATTTGTGTTTGGACAGGTATGCTGAAAGAACTTGTACGGTTGTTCAGTCATTGAATAAATCATTGATTAAAAGTTTTTCCTCCCCTCAAATGACTTTTTTTTTTCTGGTTAGAAAAGTAATACAGTCTGACTGCAGACTGTTTTTAAAAAATATAAAGAAAAGATTGAGTGTAATCGTACAATTTAGAAGTGTCCATTTTTTCCCCAAATCTTTTGTGTGTACAAATTTTTTTTAACAAAAATGGGTTATACTAGACAAACATAGTCTATAATCTTTTTACATAACGGTATCATGTAGTAGTCTCTTTTGAGATTATAGAATTCCGAGTAGTATTTTAGATTCAGCAACAAGCAGATTCATCTCCTACTTCATATTTTATAGATGTAGTTTGGTAACTTCATTAAAAAGGAAAACATTTTACCTAAATAGAATTTTGAGTCAAAATGGGTTTTGGTAACTTTTTAAAAATATTGTTTCATTCTCTCTCAATAGTGATGTTTTTTAAGGTATAGAAAATGTTAATGCTTTCATGCAAAAATGGCATGAGTATCACGATTATGTTCAGATCATAAATAATGGAAATAGAGGATCTAGAGTATTGCTGAAGTAGACCAGGAGTAGACTTAAGGAGAAACTGATAGCAAAAATAATTTTTCACTTGCTACCATATTTGACATTCCACCATCCAATTATTAAAAGGTTGAATCTGTCCCTTTCCATCGAGCCTTAATCTATGTCAGTCTTAACTGTCTTACTTTCTCACTGAATTATTTCCACTTTAATATTCTCAAAACATACTTGTGCCTCAAAAGCAAAGTTTTTATTTTACAGAATCCAGCATGATTTATGATTGTTGATTTAACTCGAGAAAACACAAAATATGTCTCTCATGTTTAAAAAATATCAGGGGCTGGCTTTTCAACGAGATTGTACCTATTTCACTAATGTCCTCAGAGTTTGTTTTTCTAAAACCTTTTTATTTTGAAATAAATATAGATTTACAGAAGAGTTGCAAAAGTAGTACAGAGAATTCCTGTATACCCTTCACCCAGCTTCCCCTAATATTAACATCTTATATACCATGGTACATTTATCAAAATTAAGATATTAACACTGGTAAACTATGAACTGAACTATAGACTTTTATTCCAATTTCTCCAGTTTTTCCACTAATGTCATTTTTCTGTTCCAGAACCTAATCCAAGATACCATATTGTATTTAATTGTTATGTCATGTTAGCCTCCTTCAGTCTGTGAGTTTCTCAGTCTTATTTTTCATGACCATGACAGTTTTGAAGAGTTTAGGTACTTTGTAAATTTCCCTCAGTATGTATTTGTCTGATGTTTTCTCATGATTAGACTGGGGTTATGGATTTGGAGAGAAATACCATAGAGGTGAAGCACTCTACTCATTACATCATATCAGAAGGTACATAATATCAATATGACTTATTGCTGGTGATGTTCACGTTGATCACTTAGTAAAGGTGGCATCTGTCAGGTTTCTCCAGTGTAAAATTACTATTTTTCCCTTTCTACACACTGTTAGAAACCAGTCGTTAAGAACCCACACTCAGGGGAAGGGAACTAAGCTCCACTTCCTGGAGGGAGGAGTGTTCAAAGAATTTGTGGGCATATGTTAAAACCACTGCAGTAATAAATATTTGGGGGGGACAAATTTTGAGGCCGTGCAAATATCCTAAGTCTCCTTGAAGTTTCACCCACTAATTTTAGCATTCATCAGTGGATCTTGCCTGTAGCAGTTAATCTACCAGTGATTTTCTATTTCTCTCATACCTTCTACATGCATTAGTTGGAATCCTCATGTAAGGAAGTGTCGTCTCTCCTCTCCTATTTATTTAGTTAATGATTTATACACTTATGGACTCATGGATATTTATTTTATTCTTTGGGTTATAATCCAGTACATGATTGTTTACTTTGTGGCTCAGATTGTTGCCTTGGCCATTGAGGTTGGTGTCTGTCCTTTTAACATGCCATGTCCCTGTAAATTTTTTTCTCTAGCATTTTGCCCAAAATGTTACTCAAGTATGGCTATAGATATTCTTTAGGTGTTTCTCACAATGAAAGAGACCTGATTAAAAATGCAAAATTAAAATGTTCTCTGATCTCTTAGCACAGTGCTTTGTAAAAGGCACAGTGTTATATTTTGGATGAATAAGTCAGTTTACCTTCACACAGATAGGTATGTTAAACATAAGAGTGGGGAAAACAGACTCCAGACTACTTACGGGGAGAAAATATGAAGTGTCGTTGTCATAGTAAATTAGACATGAAAAGGACCTGAGGAAATTCTGATTGGGAACAGTGGATAGGATTTACTAGAACTATCTGATTTAGGTGAGTGGTGATTACAGTTGTACATAAAGATTTCTCAACTGATATAATTCAGTTTTTTCACTTAAGTCAAAATGGTATTGCAGACTGAAAACTTAATCCAAATTCTTGAAAATAAAAGAAAAATACATTTAAAGTCTTACTATTTGCTAAATTATTCTTGACTCTTTGTACCAAAATTCTGATATTGAGCTTTCTAACTTTAGATTTGTATATTTCCTATCAACATTTTTACTGTGTTCTGTTTTATAAATATAGTTACAGAAATGTCTTTAAGTGATCTCAAATATGAATTCTCTTGTACATCCTGTGTATTAATAGTTTAGAAATAAGGTACTATAGGAGTAGGTAATTTAAAACGTTCCAGTGCCGGTAACATGCTGTTGATCACAGTCTCCTGGTGTGTGAACTCAATAAGGCAAGAAGTTTGTTAGTTGATTTTGTTTGCCATTCTCCTCCACGTCTCTTGTGGTGTTAGTGAAGCTGATGGTTTGGGAGAGAACAAAATAGCCTTCTTTGACAAGATTCATTTTGGAACAGAGTGCTCAACTCTTCATGTTATTTACAATGGCTCTGAGCCTTAAATTATCAGGAACTCATAAATAACGTTTCAAAATAATGCCGCTTGTAAAATTTAAAAAGAATGATAATTGAAAAGTAATTTTAAAAAAATTGACTACTGATTTCCTTGAAATCATAATGTAACTTGTAGCACAGTTAGGAAGCTTTCATGTTTTTTACAGCCTTATGGTTATTCTGAAAGAGAGAAATTGATCTTTAAGGTAATGAATGATACCACAGGCAGCATATGTGGGCCCAGTGCTGTCTTTTACTGTAAAGGGGTCCAGTACCACTGATTCAGAGGATGTTTACTGAGTGTTTACTGGATGCCTGACACTGTCCTGAGGGAAACTGGTAAATTCAGGGCATTTGTTGTATCAAAATTTTTGTTAAAAACTAAGTAATTGTAGTAGTATCGGTGGTGTGATTTTTTTTCTTGCTGACTGAAATGTAAATTCATTGCTAATGTTCAGTGTTCAGCATTCTTAAGAATTCATTTGGTCTAATTAAAGAGAAAGCTATCAGTAGTACTGAAGTGAGTCAGCACAGCAACTGTATTGACTAAAAGTTGTTTGGTATTAGGTACCAATAATTTATTAAGAGTAAATTTTTATAATCATTATCCCCACTACCCCCTTTTTTCCTTAGGATCTCAACTGGAAAGGATGTTAGTTGTTAAGTTCATCCTATGTTTCAATCAGCTCTTCCTAATGACTTATTTAAAAGCTTACTTCCTTCTGTGACCTTTATTTTGCTGCTGACTAGGGCACTTTGGATTTTCAAAAAAATTCTTTCCTTTAGGTATAATTAGGAACAATAAGTGTACTATGGTAATTCGGTAAAACCAGAAAGCTATGTTTTAAGTAATACATATCACTGTATAAACCTAGGTAACAGTTGATTAATATTCACAGAGATAATCACTTCTAAACATCTTGCTTACATGTAAATCTGATAATTGTAATCTACACTTCATTTGCAAGTGATACTTGGAGTTCACTTTAAGTACATAGCATTTTTTTTAAACTAAATCACAAGGAAGAAAATTAAGAATCATGTATATCTTCTGAAAAAAAAATCTGTAAATTCTGGATTTGTTGTCATTTTGACATTGCTTTAAAAGAACATACAGAGGGCTTCCCTGGTGGCGCAGTGGTTGAAAGTCCCCCTGCTCATGCAGGGGACACGGGTTCGTGCCCCGGTCCGGGAATATCCCACATGACGCAGAGCAGCTGGGCCCGTGAGCCATGGCCGCTGAGCCTGCGCGTCTGGAGTCTGTGCTCCGCCACAGGAGAGGCCACAGCAGTGAGAGGCCCGCATACCCCCCCCCCCCCCAAAAAAGAAGAACATACAGAATTGGTCAGAGTTGGGAACAATCTATGAGAGATTCCTTTGGAGACCGTTGGCTGACCGTCTGTTGTCTTCAGGTTCATGAAAGAATCCCTGGGAATGTTTTGTTTTATTTTTTAACATCTTTATTGGAGTATAATTGCTTTACAATGGTGTGTTAGTTTCTGCTGTATAACAAAGTGAATCAGCTATACATATACATATATCCCCATATCTCCTCCCTCTCGCATCTCCCTCCCACCCTCCCTATCCCACCCCTCTAGGTGGTCACAAAGCACCGAGCTGATCTCCCTGTGCTATGCAGCTGCTTCCCACTAGCTATCTATTTTACATTTGGTAGTGTGTATATGTCCGTGCCTGGGAATGGTTTTTTGTTAGGTTTGGCAGTGGTAAAGGTGCATAAACGTAGCCTAGCTTTCAGTGTTTTCCAAAGAATGCTTTAATACAAGCTTAGAATGTTGGGAAAGTTGTGCATTTACACAGCCTTTGATTTTACTGCATCTCCAGTTTAAGATATTTATAATACAGACTTTCAGAAGTTAAATGATCCATTTTAAAGGGAGAGAATTCCAGGTGGATGCTAGGGAAGGATCATAAAAGCCCTTCGTTGGAGGATTCTTACGAAATAATGACTTTAGATTGGAATTTGAAGGAGAGATACGTTTCATTGGCAAGAACAATGAAAAGTTAACTCCCAGTATTCTAATATTGCAGAAGAGTGGGATTTTTCTAGCATAGGTCTTCGGCCCTCCAAGAATGCATATCACTTATGTTTCCTTTCATTCATTGCTTGGCAGTGGAAGTTCAGCTGATATTAGAGATCATGGGTGGCATTGCCTATCTTATTTTTACATAATTCTGTCATGTTCAGTGATTCATCAAAAGGGCTCCTGCTGTTTGTTGCAGTTTGGTCTTCTGTTAGGCCGTTCATGGGCTTTTCAGGAGCTGTAGTCTTCCTCAGTGAGCTGTTATTCTTGGCTATATTTTTGTTGCTGTAGAACTTAAAATACAATATGCTTTTTATTAATGTGATTTTCTTTTTCTCTTTGCAGTGATTATTTATTCAAGTTACTTCTGATTGGCGACTCTGGAGTTGGAAAGTCTTGCCTCCTTCTTAGGTTTGCAGTAAGTTGAAATCAAAATGCTTTTAAAGAAATTAATGCTGTTCATGTTTTCTAGGGAGACAAAAGTTTAAACAGTTTTATTCAGAATATTAACTCTTCCAGAATTTATGTATTATATATAAAGCCTCCAAGTGTACATCCCCAGTGATATCTAGACTCTTAAATAGAAGAAATGCTGTTGCTCTTCAAAGAAATTCAAGCAAAGTGTAGTTATAAAGTCAGAGTGTCTAATTACTCTTCTTGGAGATCAGTGTTTCATTCCAACATAAGTAGTGAGGTAAGGGGAAAATAATAGGTCTGTGTTGAAAGTGACTTGATGGAAAACAAATCTTCAAGTAAAACTTCAGTAGAATAAAAAGAAAAAGCAGGGCCTGGTACAAAATTTTTTTGAAAATGGCATAGTGTTCTGTATGCTGAAATTTACAAACTGATAAGTAACTTTCAACCTAATAAATAAAATCTACAGTCTTATTCATAGTCTTATCAGCTGCCTTTAAATTTAGCATGTTTTCCTTCTCACTGTCTAGATCATTGGTTCTTAAGAGTATGGACCAGTAGGGATTATCAAGACCATCTTGGGGTCCAGGAGATCAAAACTACTTTCCTAATAACACTAAACCATTAGTATATACTAAGTAAATAATTACTTAGTACTAAGGCAAAAGACATTTGCCTTTTTTCACTCTATTGATCTTTGCTCTGATGATGCAAAAGCAGTGGTGGGTAAAACTGCCGGTGCCTTATTAGCACCATGTTGAAGTAGTGCTAAGCCCCAAATTATACTCACAATCCTGGTGTTTACCTCTGTTCACTCACAGTGGGGAAAAACACCATTTTCATTTAAGAGTGTCTTTGATGAAACAGTAAAAATGATTAATTTTTTTCATATTTTTTTAAATTGAGGTATAGTTGATATACAATATTATATGTTTCAGGTGTACAACATAGTGATTCACAATTTTTAAAGGTTATATTCCATTTATAGTTACTATAAAATATTGGCTCTATTCCCTGTGTTGTACAGTATGTCCTTGTAGCTTTTTATTTTATATATAGTAGGTTGTACCTCTAAATCCCCTACCCCTATCTTGCTCCTCCCTCTTTCCCTCTCCCCAGTGGTAACCACCAGTTTGTTCTCTATGAACAAACTGTGAGTCTATTTCTTTTTTGTTATAGTCATTAGCTTATTTTTTTAGATTCCACATATAAGTGATATCATACAGTACTTGTCTTTGTCTGACTTATTTCAGTTACGATAATACCCTCCAAGTCCATCCATGTTGTTGCAAATGGCAAAATTTTGTTTTTTATGCCTGAGTAGTATTCCATTGTATGTATATGTATACACACTTTATTAATTCAATCTGTTGATGGACACTTACGTTGCTTCTAAAAATGATTAATTAATAAAATCTTGATCCTCGAGTATTCTTTTTTTAAATATTCTGTGTGAAGAAATGAGGAGGTTGCATAAAGTAGTTTTACTGAAGACTGGAGTATGTTGGTTGTCTCAAGGGAAAGAAAAGCACTTGTATAGTTGTTTCCATTTTGAGCTAAACTAGCTGCTTTTTTCATTGAACTTTTTTTTTTTTTTTTTTTTACTTGAAAGAACAACTAACAAACTATAATTATGTAGAATTGAGTATTGGGTACACATTTTATCAGATGAACAGACATTATCACTTCAAGGAAAATATCTAACAGCATTTGCTGCTGTAATAAATTCAAGCTTTTCAAAGGAAAATTAGAATTTTAGAAAACTTAAAATTCACCACTGCAAGCTTGACAGCATCTCAAATACTTAATATGACTTTTCTGATGATATAAGTGATATTAATGAATCCCATATATATATATATATATATATATGTATGTATGTATGTATGTATGTATAAAACTTCACTATATATAATAGTTAAAAAATGAGACCATGGAAGTACCAGAATAAAACCTAGGTGGCTCTTTAATCTTGTGTGAAAGTATTTTCTAACACAGGAAAAAAATCAGGAAAGAAAAGATTGTTAAATTTGATTGCATTAAGATTAATGCTGAGCACATAAAAATGTTGGAAAACAAATGGTACTAGGAAAAAAATATATATGAGGAAGGGGTGATACTCCCAATATATAAAGCACACTTACACATTAATAATAAAAGGATGTTTGCCCTGATGGAAATATGAGCAAATACATGAGCGGGCAGTTCACAAAAGGAGAAATACAAATTGCCAATAAATATGAAAAAAAATGTTCAATTTTATTTGTATTTAAAGGACTTTAAAGTTAGATATTACTTAACTTTTATTAAATTGGCAAATATTTAAAATTAATTAATTAAAATTAAGAATAATTCCTAGTATTAAATCAGCAATTCAAAAAAAAATCAGCAATTCTAGGTAGGTGGGAAGAAGCTGGCCTCTCTTGAGGAAAATGGCTATAGCCTGAGGTATTTTTGCTTCAAAGAAAATTCTTTCCAGGATGCCTATTGACCTAAGTCATAGGTTTTCATACTACCTACACAGTAGAATCACCTAGGATGCATTTTGAAAATACTGATTCTCACACCCCTGAAGTAGAGACAAGCTGCAAAAGGTGTGATAAATGTATAAGCTTTGGGAGTACAGGGGGAAGAATCTCTTAACTATTGGCTGAATAGTTGGGGAATGTTTGGACAGTCAGTATTGCCTGAGCTCAGAATTGAAAAATGAATTAAAATTCTCATGTGACCCAGGGACTGGGGAGTAGGGGGATAAAGCTTGGGAGTGGGGAGAAGGAGATACTGAGAATTTGGACAGTAGGAAGGGCATGTGCAGTGGTTCAGAGGCACGCAAGTGAGGGTCATTTAGGGGTTTATAAGAATTCTAACAGCATTTATAAGTATTTCTAACAAAGTAAGTGGCATGTACGAGTGCTGAATGAATGTTTATTGCATTCATTTTGTTCTCTATCCACTTTCTATAGTACCTGATGCTTATTAGACAAGTAAAAAATTTGAATTTAATGATGAGCATTTTGTCAAATTGCAGTCAATGCTTCAAGAGTATCCTTTTATCCAGTGATTCTATGTATGCATTAATGTGAATATATGTGGAGGATAAGTCAGCATAGCTACCTCTAGCCACTTGGAACTCTCTTTGATCACATTTTATTCTTTAGTGATCTTTGTTTCAGTCTCATGTACACATCAGGTTCAGCATTATCAAGACTTCCCCACACTGGCTTCATTTAATCCTTTTTCCCCTTCTCTTTGTTGGGAGTGCCACAAATGCAGATCCCAAATGTGTCATTTTCCCCTTATATACTTCAATATGTATTTCTAAGAACTGGACATTTTCCTATAAAATACATTTGTGGACTTAACAAAATAAATTTCCCTAGTTGTCTAAGAAGTGTGGTGTTATAGTTGGTTTGATTCACGATTCAAAACATGGTTCACACAGACTCATAGACATAAGACAGTTGTTGCCAAGGGGAGGGGAGGATGGGGTGGGATGGAGTGGGAGTTTGGGGTTAGCAAACGGAAACTATTATATATAGAATGGAAAAACAACAAGGTCCTACTGTATAGCACAGGGAACTATATTCAGTTTCCTGTGATAAACCATAATGGAGAAGAATAAAAAAAAAAGAATTTGTATATACGTATAATTGAATCACTTTGCTGAACAGCAGAAATTAACACATTGTAAATCAGCTATACTTCAATTTTAAAAAAAAGGTGTAATCTAAAAAGTTTAAAAGTTTATTGTTCACATAAAAACTTGTACACAAATGTTCACAGCAGCATTGTTCATAATAGCCAAAATGTAGAAACCACCCAAATGTCCACGAACTGATGAATGGATAAACAAAATGTGGTATATCCATACAGGGTACCATTTTTCAGCCATGAAAAGGAATGAAGCCATTAATTTTGGAATTAAATAGTGCTGATGGTTGCACGACCTTCTGAATATACTAAAAACCACTGAATTGTACATTTTAAAAGGGTGAATTTCATGTATGTGAGTTATATCTGTTTAAAAAAACTAAGAAATAAAATTGACTTCTAAAAAATTTCAGGAGAGTGACATGATCATAGCTTTGTGGTAAATAAGTGGATGGGGAGGAGCAAGAGTTCCACTGATTAGAAAATTAGAAAAATCTTTCATAATCATTGAAAATATAAAACCTTTCTCTGTGTGATGTATGTAAAGAATTTGCCAAGAGATGTTTGGAAAAATTAAAGAATAGCTATTGAAAAAAATGTTTTAAGAAGAAACCATTGTTAAATAGCACTTTGTCTTCAGAACATGAACAGAGTGCAGGAGAGGATGGAGTGGCTGTTCTCAACATGTTATGCCTTATAAACTTTATCAGCTTTGTAGATAAAAATTAACTTTATATTTTCTTATTTACTCTATTGAACATTCATTTTAATTGTTAGCTTTCTTTCCCTTCAGGATGATACATATACAGAAAGCTATATCAGCACAATTGGTGTGGATTTCAAAATAAGAACTATAGAGTTAGATGGGAAAACAATCAAACTTCAAATAGTAAGTAATTTTGGACTAGAAATTTTTGTGGAAATTATTTTGGTAAATTTAGAGTGTATTTGTTACTAATATGTTAACAAAATTAAAGTATCTTAAGAATCATTCATCTAATGACAGTGGTAGAATAAGAATTGTTTAGATTAAAAATGATATAAGATTACCTTCCTCATTGAATTTTCTATTCATAAAGCAGAGAAATACATGTTTTTAAGTCAAACTTGGTCCTAGTTCTTTTTCTTGTGCTTTTTTTTTTCTTGTGCTTTTATCAGTGTGGTGTAATGGGTCTAAGTTGAGGTTTACCTTGTCTTATAGCAGAAGTATATTGAGCAATTTTCGTATGTCTTTTATTGTGCTGAATACTATGGAACATTCGAAGAAACCTAGGAGAGGTTCTTCATATGTGGTTTAGTTGAAGAGTATTTATTAGATAGTATGTACCAACTTTGCAGAAAAGTAGAATTTTATTGGAAGGGAACTTAGCTTTTCTTACATATTTTACAGCTCAGAAGATGGATGCTAAGAGATTCAGTGACTTGCCTACAGTTACTAGCAGAACCAAGTAACCCATAGCTCTCTGTTTTCAATATTTTGTGTCCCTGTGCCGTCCTCACTCCCTTATCCATCCTTATATCCTCAACCCTGAATTAGAAGTAGGCAGTTGTAGTAGAAGCTTAATATGGGTCTGGCTACTACCAGTGTGGACATACCTATGGTCATAAAAAAAAAAATCTCTGGGTATCTTTTAGAGTTGGCTATTAGTATGAGGTAACATAGAAAACAAGTGACTGTTCTTTATATAGAATTGATAACACCCTGAACTGGAAGGAGTTCTGAATTTGGAGTCAGAAAACTTGGATTTGTTGTCTTCATTCTGCTATTTATTAGAGTCATGGGTTTAACTTACTTCAGTCTTTTTCCTGAGACTCAGTTTCTTACCTCTAAAATGAGTGTGATAATGCTTGATTTACTAATAAGGTAGTTGTGAGAACCAAATCTATAGCTCTGTGTATGTGTGTATGATAATGTATGTGAAAGCCCTTTGTAAACTTTTAGGCAATATACAATTGTTACTGATGATATGACACACCCAGACGAGTGGATATTTGATAGGTTATTTTTTTTCTTTGTTCTCTTATGTGACTCTGATAAGGAAAAGAAAGGTACATTACAAAAGAATTGTGGATTTTGATACAAGTGACCAACACCCTTGATGTCCCAAATTAGGACTTGCAAGGATGTAGTTATCAGAGATACCTTGAAATACTTTCAACCAGTGAACAGAGTATCTTCCATATTGATTTTTCCCATTATATGTAGAGTGCCAGCTTGGCACCATAAAGAATATTTCAGAAAGAAGCACCCAAGCCTGTAACTACTGATGTGAAATGATTGTGTTATGTGTGATCATTGGTCTTCATAACATTTGGGTATGTATTTGTGAAACACTTATATATTGCTACTTCCTCTGGCTGGAAGGGATCTTATAGGTCATCACTCAGTCGTCTTTCATCTTCAGTAGGAATTTCCTTTCCCTATCTGGTGCCTTTTTTGAACATTTCTGAGAAGCTCACCATTTTTCAAAGCAGCTAGTTCCATTTATAAATAACCTCTTAGTTATTAATTCTTTATTTTGAGCCAAAGCCAGTTAGTTTCCTTTAACTTCTGTCTCTTACTACTCAGCCTTTTGTAGCTGCCTGATAGAGATTAATTTCTTTTCTATTGGCAGCCTGCCATTTAGATTGATCTTACCACACCTTCTACCTCTGAAGTCAGTCATTCCTTTCTGGAAGCATGTTTTCAGAACCTTTTACAATTTGGGTTTGGGTTGCTCTTACACTTTATACGTGTCATTTATTAAAATATGATTCCTAAAATCAAATACAAAGATATAATCCAGCCTGTGTGACTACATGGGGTAAATTCTCTATTGATTCGGACTCTGAATTTCTTTTTTTCCTCTCACACTTCAGGGACTCATGCCATTTTCTCATCATTGGCCCATTCAAGGACATAAAAAGAAAACCTGCGTTTACTACATTTGCTGCCTCAATAACCATTTTACCTACTAGTTTGGATCTTAAAGTTTTTGATTGTTTTTTTTGGTTTGATTTTAAGTCTTATATTTTGTGACTAGGGCATTAAAAATCTAAATGCAGGATTTTACTTTTAACCCTGTTACATTTCATCTTGCCTGGTTTGAATTACCCTTCCAAGTTTTCTGGATCTTTCAAAATGATTGCGTTTATCTATATTTTAATTATCTTTTCTGCTTTTCCTGTTCAAGTGTGCCATCTGAGTCTTTATCAGAGTTGGTGATTACAGAACATTCAGCAGTGCGGGGCATGTACAGAGTGTAGTCCCATACCATGAAAGGCCTCTTTCTGTGATGGTTTATTCAATTTCGAAGCTTTATGGAAATGCATACATTACACAGACATTCAGGTAGATTCAAGGTTGCAGGGATGAATGAAACACAGCCCCATAGGAGGAGATCCCATTTCAGTGGGAGAGACAAACATGGGAAAATCAGTTACCCTGTGATTATGAGGGGTAATGAGGATTATGTACATAAAGGGTGACCAATTACAGAGGAAGGTACTGTTAGGATATAGAGTCAGCAGAGTTTTCAAGTGGCAAGGAGACCTCAGAAGTTTTGCTCTTTGGATGCCATTGCTTAGTCAGCTACAATTCTTTGTTAACATTTATTCAGAAACATTTTCTTCCTGTTGTTGTGCTATCTTTGTGAAAGGGGTTGGTGGGCAGAGAAGAGAAGGGAACTAACATTTTATTGAGCAGCATCTATAATCAGGCGTTGTGCTAGGCATTTTACAAGCATTAGTTCATTTAAACTTCGCAATTCTACAAAGTGAGCGGTATCTGCGATTTATAGACGACGAAACTGTTAGGTGACTCTCCCTAGAGTTAAATATCCAGGAAGCTAAAGATGTTTTGAAGTCACGTTGGCTTGGCTCCAGAGGTCATGCTTCTCCAAGGATATCCTGAAAGACTTGAGGCTCCTTACTGATACAGTAGATCTAGATAGTCTCCTGACTCTCATAGGCTAGTACTTTGGACGAAAAAGGTAATGAAGCTATGGTGGCTTTTGTTTGTTTTAAGTTAACAGTTGTTAACATACTACCTTATTTGCTTCATTATTACTTCTCCCCGCCCTCCCCCCTCAGTATGTTAAATTATAGATATGATACTTTACTCCAGAAATACTAATTATGCATCTCTATTTTACTATGTAGCCACCATTATTACATCTAACAAAACTGACACTAATGCCTTAATGTTATCTAATATCCAGTTTGTATTTAAATTCCCCCAAAATTAAAGCTTATTTTTAACAGCTCTATGTTGGCTGGGTCTTAGAAAAAGAAGTGATTTCACTGAGTGCTCCTGAACTTTTTTTTTTTTTTTTGCCATCTAGGACTAGTGGGGATCAATGTCAAGTTCACAGATATATTCCAAAACTTTACAATTCCTTCCCACTAAAGGCTGTTGCATCTTAATCGCCACTTGTCTTAGGCTTTAAGTCCACTTTTTGTTTTTGTTTCCTTAATGGTAACCATTAAGTAACTCATTCTGTTATTTCCCCATCAATCAAGATGTTATCTTTTACCGGTATTTTTTAGTGGGGCAGGTAGCTTTTCTAAACAATTTTTTTTAAGAAAAGGACATTGTCTAGGAGCAATTTAAACAAAATTCTCATTGCCCTGGTTAAAATTGTGGCTTTAAAAATCTGTTTCTTGATTTTTTTTTTTTTTTTTTTGGTTGCATTGGGTCTTCATTGCTGCGCGCGGGCTCTCTCTAGTTGTTGCGAGCGGAGGCTACTCTTCGTTGAGGTGCGGTGGCTTCTCTTACTGCGGAGCACAGGCTCTAGGCGCACGGGCTCAGTAGTTGTGGCACACGGGCTTAGTTGCTCTGTGGCATATGGGATCTTCCTGGACCAGGACTCGAATCTGTGTCCCCTGCATTGGCAGGTGGATTCTTAACCACTGTGCCACCAGGTTTTTAACCCAGAACTTTAATGTAGCAATGTTATTTGTTGCCAGTGTTGGAGCCTGAATGAAGTGTGGTAAAGTGCTCTTAAAATGAATTTTATAAAAGTATTTGGAATCATGTTACCTACATTGTTTTCCCTGGGATTAAAATAATTGTTCCAGAGATGGCTAAAGTGCTGTCTTGACGGGTGGTTATCTGCATTAGGTCCTGTCAGCGCTTTCCATGATGATAAATTGTGCTAGCAAGTAATTCTGTCTTATGTGTGAGAGTTGTACTGTGTTACAGGGGTGTTAGTAGACCAGTAGCTTTCCTAAAACCAAGTCAGCCTGTCTTTGCATTCATAGTAGCCTGGCACAATGCTAAAGGCTGTAGAGAATATAAAAAGTTTATAAAGGCTGTAGAGAATATAAAAAGTTTATATATCAGACAGTTTCTGATCTCAAAGAGCTTATAATTATAGTATTGGTAGCATTACTGCAAGCTAAATTAGATACTACCTTCTTTTCTGAACCTTCGGGTATTTGGCAGTTACCCTGCAATTTAGTAGTGTGAGCACAGAGAGCTAATGTTTCTATATCAAATCCTGGTAATCCACAACTATGTAAACTAAACTGTTCTCCCTCCTCCTTCCTTTTCCCCAACTCTGTTTTAATGGAATTGTTTGGATTTCTTGATTGTTTTATAACAGTGGGACACAGCAGGCCAAGAAAGATTTAGAACAATCACCTCCAGTTATTACAGAGGAGCCCATGGCATCATAGTTGTGTATGATGTTACAGATCAGGTAAGCTCCAGGAAAAATTGTGTTACACTGACAAAGTAGTAAGCTACTATTTGATAAATAGCAGACTATTTTACTTTACATATAAGCCATTAGTATCATTTATATGGCAGAAAACTTTGTCCACCCCTAAGGAAGTGAATGACATAAAAAACGTTTTAAACCAATGTTATCTTTTAAGGACAGGTACATTGTTATTTTTCTCCCCTACATCATTTGAACACCTAATGAATGGGTCAACCAAAATTTCCTAATATTTTCCTTTAGTAAATAGGAAATTTAGTAATTGGTTTTACATTTGCTTTCAAGGGACCCAAGTTATATTTATTATCAACTAAATAACTGATCATTTTGTCAAGAGTGTGTAGGGACTGGGATTGTTTGACTTATACTGTGTTTTTGGTGCCAAGTGTTAACAGGAATTTGCCTGGTAATTAGACCTGTCGGAATTGCCAAAAGTAAGATTAGAGGCTTCTGCCTGTGGAGTATGTGGTTCAGAAATAGGATGAGCTTTGAGGAAGATTTTAAGAGGAGAGTGAGTAGCTAAAGGTGAGCTGTTGAAAGAAGGTAGGGGGATGTGGAGGTAGTGTGAAGAATGTGGTCTGAGGGCCATAATTGTTCTTTTGATCAGAAAGTTAGAAAATGTCAGGGTCCTTTTATTTTGCCCATCAAAGAAAAGAATGAAAGATGAACTTTGAAAATTAGAATATATAATTCTTGTAGGAGATGTTAAATCTCACCTCAACTATGAAATCATAGCTAATTAGGAGACAGCTAGAATTAGACTAGATTCAGCACCATTAGGAGTATTGGGTGAGTGATATCAACATGAGGAAAAAAATGTTGCTAGTTTTAAAAATCTCAAGTAATGACTTGTAATATTTAAAAATGGAAAATTTCCTCCCTTAAATATGACTATGGAAAAGAAAACAAGCATCTTTACTTTGGACCCGTTTATTTAATTATTTTTGACATCTCTGGTAGTTCACATTTAGTAGGCTTATTCATAAACCAAAATTTTGTCACGTTTCAAAAACCAGGTTTTGTAGTGCATATAAATGGCATATTCCAAAACAATTCGATTTGCCTGAGCTGTAGTTTAATGCTGAGCTGTATTTCCCTCTCAGATAAGGCATTTTCATCCTCAAGCCTTAAAATTCTGTTTTCTTATTTATGTACGTATGTATCATTTTAGTATGTCAGTTCACTTCTTTCCCAGCATTTAGAGTTCTTTTTTTGTAGCTAGATTGTCTCACTAGCTTGTCTTAGGTCAGGAGAGATGTGTCTGTTTATCACTTGCTTCATTAGAACAGTTGTGTCCAGAACTATATTATCATTCTTTAAAATGTCTATCTTTTTAGGAGTCCTTCAATAATGTTAAACAGTGGCTGCAGGAAATAGACCGTTATGCCAGTGAAAACGTCAACAAGTTGTTGGTAGGGAACAAATGTGATCTGACCACAAAGAAAGTAGTAGACTACACAACAGCAAAGGTATGTTTAAAGTTTGATTTTCAAACTGAATTGGAAGGTGCTGAATTTGAATTATATATGGGTATGGAGTCACACAATGGCCGCAACCGCCTTAGCTTTTAAAAATACATGCGCCAGAATACTTTGACAGTAATAATTTGTGCAGTGTCTACTTGGATTCAGTAAACTTAGTCCTTCATCAATCCCCATTTCAGATGATGAAATGCACTAAGTGAAAAAGATTTTTCAATTAATTGTGCCTTATATATTCTCTTAGGAATTTGCTGATTCCCTTGGAATTCCATTTTTGGAAACCAGTGCTAAGAATGCAACGAATGTAGAACAGTCTTTCATGACAATGGCAGCTGAGATTAAAAAGCGGATGGGTCCTGGAGCAACAGCTGGTGGTGCAGAGAAGTCCAATGTTAAAATTCAGAGCACTCCGGTCAAGCAGTCAGGTGGAGGTTGCTGCTAAAATTCGCCTCCATCCTTTTCTCACAGCAATGAATTTGCAATCTGAACCCAAGTGAAAAAAACAAAATTGCCTGAATTGTACTGTATGTAGCTGCACTACAACAGATTCTTACCGTCTCCACAAAGGTCAGAGATTGTAAATGGTCAATACTGACTTTTTTTTTATTCCCTTGACTCAAGACAGCTAACTTCATTTTCAGAACTGTTTTAAACCTTTGTGTGCTGGTTTATAAAATAATGTGTGTAATCTTTGTTGCTTTCCTGATACCAGACTGTTTCCCGTGGTTGGTTAGAATATATTTTGTTTTGATGTTTATATTGGCATGTTTAGATGTCAGGTTTAGTCTTCTGAAGATGAAGTTCAGCCATTTTGTATCAAACAGCACAACCAGTGTCTGTCACTTTCCATGCATAAAGTTTAGTGAGATGTTATATGTAAGATCTGATTTGCTAGTTCTTCCTCGTAGAGTTATAAACGGAAAGATTACACTATCTGATTAATAGTTTCTTCATACTCTGCATATAATTTGTGGCTGCAGAATATTGTAATTTGTTGCACACTATGTAACAAAACAACTGAAGATATGTTTAATAAATATTGTACTTATTGGAAGTAATATCAAATGTATGGTGATAAGTATTGTTTTAATTCTTATGGCTAAAGGGAAATAGAGCCTTGCATTATACTCAAAACAGCCATTTGTGTGTGCAACCAGGGCATTGTAGACCTATCTTAGAGCAGCATCCAATATGCTTTCCAGATAATATAACTAATAAATGACCTAGGGAGGCTTCCGTGCTGCATAGGGATTTAACCAAGTTTAGTGGTTCAGGGAGATGTATGCTATCTAGCCTGTTATCTCTGATCCTTCTCTAAAACCATTTGAAATGGCTTCATTGATCAACATTTTAATTCTGTGGTAGAGGTGGAAAGCAGCACACCTTTCCTAAGTGGCAGATGATTAGACTAACGTGTGCTAATATTGTTTCTTCCATGCTTGGAGTCAGATGTCAGCTCTCTTATCCTCCACAGCTGTGTAGGTTGGAGGAGAGTTAAAGCATTGAAGTAGAACGCAGGAAATTTACTCTTGCCCTAATTTTAGAAATTATATCCCTTAAAATTAGCTGAGAACAGGAATGCTGGGTGGGAATGATAAATGAGAGAAATATGTTTATTTCAGTCGAATTTTGCACACGTGAAAATTTTGTTAACCAGGACCTTAAAGATCCTAGGGTTGGTTTTTATTGTGGGCAACAAAAATCTTCTGCTAGTAACACTGGCATTTTAAGGTGATAGAAGTCAAAGAAAGATTGTTTCCTTGGGGTTGAACTAGCAGCCAAAACATTCTTTACTTAGGGGCTTGGGATGTGGCTGTTGGCAACGCATTTCATGGTGGGGTCTTTAATTCAATGGTAAAATTTAAGCTAAAACAAGCCAAAAATTATAGGTTTCTTTATTTTCACTAAACAGGCAATTGAAATACACGGTACAAAAATAAGTGGTAAGATTATTGTAAAATGAAATGGACAGAATAAATATTCAATTTAATTTTCCATCTATGAGAATTTCACAATAAAATCACAGTTTACTTTGTATTATAGATGTGCTTGTTGGATCTATTCATCCTCACATAAGGCAACTGAAAAATTCCTCAAGTTACCAGTAGTTATTTGGGTGAAGATTTTTTTTTTAATGCTTCAAAAGGTTTGTTTTTTTGCCTTATCAATACAGTATACAGGGGGAAAGAATTCAGAAACTGTGTTTTAAAGTAGATGATACAAATGTCAGACGTGTGATGCAGTTCAGTTTTATACAGCAAGTTGTTCAAACTGTCAGCTTATTCTTGGTGAGTTAGCAAAAAACATTACATGAATTTGAGATGTAAGCGTATTTACATACTTATTTAGTTTGGAAAATTCTAGTGTTCTTTTTCCTCCATGGCAGTCCAGACTGGGGCTTACTGTAAGATATTTCAGCATGCTTCACTACTTGGCTATTTTAAATTTGCCAATAAATGCAGTTTGGGGGGGGGAATTCCCATTCCTACCCCCATTTTCAGGTACAAATATTTCAAGCTACTATGGGCTTTTAATAATCCGTTCAACTCAGTAAAGGGAATTATTGCTTGCCATATTTTAAATAATATAAGTGGCTGCCATGAATTAGCTTACATAAGTGAAGAGTATTCTAAACCTAAGCAGTCAGTCTCTGGGAATCCTTACAGAATGATGATAGCCATTCTGGTATGAGCAGTAACTTCCTGTTCTTTGACCTTGGACCAAAATTTCCTTTGGCATGTATGCCGCCATTGCAGCATATTTTTCATCGGCCCTTCTTTATGTTCCCATTTAAGCTTCAAAACAGCCCTGTATTGACACTGTCTCCTATTTGCAGATGAGCTTAGCCATGGAGCTTCAACAAGAACCCAGGTTTTGAAACTGCCAATCCAGCTCCTAGTACTGCCACTTCCCTGTGGACTTAAGTTCTACTAATTTAAGGGGACTACTAGGAAATTATAATACAGGTAAACTTGGGATTTTGGAACTACATGATATGTCACTGTAAGGCACTGCTGTCCTTAAGGTAATATGTACCACAATGCACTGGCTAGCCAGGCCACTTGAATCTAACCTGGCTGTATTTGCTCATGGAATGCTGCTGGCAGCGTCTTCCTAGTCAGAAACAATTTCAGCTTGAGTTGTAAGGGAGGTCTTAAACAAACTTCTTATAGCACTGCCGAAGACATCATTAACAGTTGTGTTGATACTCTTCCGTGGCATTCACAACTAGGTCCAGAGTAGGCACCCTTCAGTCACACCTTACTTCAAAGGAGGTGAACAAAAATATCTTAGATCATCTCTAGGTAAAAGCAGTACTTTGTTGGGAAACACGGTACTCCGAAATAAAATATTCTGTGAAAATTCCTGTCAGCTGAAGCTGATTATAATTATTAGGTTGAATGGTAGAATGGCATGTTCAGCATTCAACTGCTATAAAATACCATCAGCCAGTTAGTTTCTCTAGGGTTGGCATCTTCAATTTTTTTGCTGACTAGTAAGACTTATTTTCATGCCGATCAAATGTTAGTAAATAAATGGTTTAACTCCCAAGGGCTGTCTTGTAACACACTCATTGGAAAGGCATGTACCAATTTATAGCCACAGAGAGAAGGTGAAATATATCAATTTAAGAACAGAGGCCATTAGATAGGCCTTTTTAACCAATTCTAGGCTTTTAAAACACTTTACATATATAATGATCTGCTAGGAAGCTGTTTTGTCTTTTTAAAATCTCACTATGTGTGGAACCAAGATTAAAATAGAGATGGCAGAATCATAATACACAGTTTAGTTCTGATCATGCCCTTAAGCATTATGACAAATCATACCAGAGTAACAGAGGCACTTGAAATACTGCATTTTATATAGCTACTATTAAATTATATAGTTTTACTTCATAGTTAATCTTTAAATATTAGAACTTATAGCTCATTTTCCAGCATAAAGTCTGAGAAATTTTGAAGCAGAAAAGTCACGTTCATAGGATTTTAGTTCACACCTAGGTGGACGAGATGGTGTTAAGATTATGTGGCTCAGCCCCCAAAACTAAAGTCCACAACTTCTCTTAAAGAGGCTAATTTTGTATTAAATGTTTTATTCTGAGGGGACATCAGAAGTCTGCTCTATGAGAATAACTTCTAATGTTACCTTCTGGGTTCAGGTGACTTGTTCATTGCTTTATAAACTTAAAAGATCTTCCTTTCTTAAGCACCCTCCTCAAATGAGAATCTGCAGTTTGAAAAAAAGATCTGTAAGTGTTTATCTCACATATTTAAGTGTGAAGAACCTTTCCTCAAGTCTTAGCCCACGGTAACACTAAAAGTAAACGGGGAAAGTGCTTTCCTCCTATGTTCATTCACAGCCCAATAAAACTTTTTTTTAAGTGCTTTTTTATTTTTGCAGAATCTGTGGTTACCAGCAGTAGCTGATCATTTTGCTTTAAAAAGCCATAGAATTGGCTTTAAATGGCTGATCCATAGATTTTTTTTTTTTTCTCTACAAGATACTTACTTACATGTCAACTCCCAAAGCAACGAAGAATTACCTTTTTCCCCTCACTATCGACAGCCTTAGCTTCTGTAGTTAACCAGGCTGTGTGATCCTATCCATGCCCTTCTCTGACCCTGGACTACTCTTACAAGGGAGAGCAGGAATGGAGGAAGGCTCCTCCTGGAGGTACCCTTAAAGCGGATAATTAGTCCATAGTCCTGCTGAAGCTCAATGGCAGTTCCCCAAGTCCCTAACACATTCTCCTTTAAGATGTTAGTTAGGCAGGCAGATGGAGCCCTGAGCACTTAGGATGATAAAAGATATCCTAACAGCAGCCCAAAATAACTGACAGAGGTTCTATTTGTTCAGAACCTTCTATTAATTGGGAGAGTTAAAAGTCTCTTCAAAGAGGAGGGATTTATAAGCCTATGCTTCATTTTATGAAAAGACCCAAGTTCCTGGCCCACCAGTCTCTTGGATCCTCTTGTATGCCTGAGAATACCAAGTATCGGGTACCTGCTTTCTCATACCTTCTTTAAATGATCTCAGCAGGTGGACTAGTTTAGGAGCACTCTCTCCTCTTTTTAAATGGACAGAGGAAAGACCTGTAAGCCTTATTTGCATTATTTTATCAACAACTGCAAAGCTACATGCTCTTTGTAGAGAAGCACCAAAGGAAAACCTTAATTTGGAAGGATTCATTTTAAATAAAAATAGTTAACTCAACAGCCCTTACTTCAGGGAAGAGAAAGGCATTTTAAAGCTAGTACATGAAAGTTTCCCCCTTGATTTCAGTACTGAATGGCTCTCAACAAGGACTTCTGAAAGTTTCCCAATAGCCAGATTTGGGCTAACAGATTACATCTCTTCCTGAGAAGATGCCTGAAAGAGAAAGAGAAGCATCTGTTACAGGCAGAATGCTGCAGAGGAAGAAATGACAGGGCAGTCACCTGCATTCATTTTAGAACTAAAATGACTACTGCTCAGATTTATTTGAGGCAAATAAAGGGACTCCCCTGCTCTTGATATACCTGGATTTATCCTTTACCTTCTTTTTGTCTACAGTGAATTCTCACCCAGAAAATCTATGAGTTAAATGCCAGATTTTGGCTGTAGGACAGGAAGTTTCAGAGAAAGTATGCTCCAGTTGTGGAATCATCATGTTGGGCAGCGGCAACCCCACGGCCAGCAGCGATCCCTCTGTTCTCTTGGCCTTGGCCTCCCTTCCCTATGACTCCTGCTTGACTTTTCCAGAGATACGAAGTTGTACTGTTAGGTCTCCAAGGCATGGAACTCCCATCTTATCCCCCTAGCCTTTCAGAAGGGAGCCTCTTCAGGAAAAGGAGGTATGGAGAGTGGTCAGCAATTCTGGATCCCTGTGGGTACTTGGTGCTGTTAAGAGTTGCTTAGAGATGGGGCACTAAATGAGTTGGGTGAGAAGAGTCTGCAGAACAGAGGCAGCTTGTACTGGACAAGTGTACATGTGCAGACATAAAAAAGTAGGTACAGGTACATTTTGCAGTTGTTCTCGTGGGGGGTGGGGGCAGTGTCGGGTCTGCATAGACACCGGAAGCTAGAGCACCCTAGTCCTCAGCAGGTGCAGGGCTGAAACTGAGTAATGGGAAGCACCACAGTGAGCTTTCATCATCACTGGAAGACACCCCCCCAGCATCTCCCTTTTTCAGTTTCAGGGGCTTCTCCCAGCCTCTTATCTGTTTCATCAGCTCTTAGCTCGACAAGCTTCTAAGAAACAGCCAACTGTTACAGCAGAGCTCTGTACCCTAATTGGGCACAAGGACAGATGTTCTCTTGGGTTGCTCTACTTACCAGGCTAATCCCCTTCACACTGGCGTTCCTGTGTGCCATTGGTGTGTTCTCGGGGATGAGGGTGCAGCCAGCCAGTGTGTCCAGAGAGGCTAAGATAGTGTCATACAGGTGATCTGCATGGTTCTCCAGCTCGCTGGGCTGCCTGGAGATCCTCCCGAGGATGTCCTTTAACACTAACAAATGAGGTTTAAAGCAGTCAGGCCAAAGAGACAATGCAAGTGTGTTTTCAAAAGAACATATAAGGGTGTAGCACTTTATACAAGACAGGAACATGGCAATAGTTTCACAATGTCCACTTTTTTTTTTGACAGTGACTCTCCAGGGACTGTATTGCACTGGAGGATCTATGCTGTTAACTTCTGATTAAAGCTGAGAGAATTATTTCACTGGCTCCACTCTGGAGTTAACGTAATCCACAAAAAGGCACAGAGACATAGGTGTCTGGTGACAGGAATTATCTGACTTTTAGAGATAAGACCCAGGGCACACACCCAGATCCTGTGGGGCAGAAGTCTGAAATGAACCAAAACATGCCAAGATTAGGACTCTGGGTCCTGCTACCAGGTCCTATCAGCTTGTTGGCTGTGGGACTGTCCTTTAGCACATATATGGGTGATCTGGTAATGTAATATGGGAATGCTTGTGAACCCTTTTTTGTGGGTCCTAAATGAACAGACTTCAAAAGAAAATTACCTGAAAGCAGGCTAAGACAAGATGGTTAGTGAGGCCAAGATTCCATCCCCTACAGGTCAAGTGTTCATTTGAGGAAGGGATGGGCTAGGTTCAGAGTGCATCACCCACAGCAGGCTTGTTTCTTTCTCTTAAAAACTTTACTTCCTTTGTTAAACACAAAGGCTGCTTTTGCTTCCTGCGCCTTTATCAGCTGTGTTCACACTCTCCCTAGTTTCCTGCCACAGCTGCAACATCTGCTAACAGAGGAAGGGAAAGGGGAAGCTGCATATCTCCAAAGGATACTGACAGAGGGGTGGAAGAAGGAACAGGGGCTGGCTGTGTTGAGATCAGCCCCTGGGGAAGCCACGTCAGTGCAGCATCATCGGGGCAAAGTGCCGACCTGACAACTTTTATGAGAGCCAGCAAGGCAGGCTGAGGAATGCAGCGAGGGCACGCGGCACAGCTCACCTGGAAAGGCAAATGGGCTGGGTTCTCCCCTCCCACACTCACCAGACCTTTGCCCAGTCCTCCTGTGAGTGGTCAGTGGAATTCAGGGGACCTTTATTTTTTGAACTTTTATTTTACAATGTTAGAACATTTGGTTGGCTCCAAATAAAAGGAAAGCTGGGAACAGTGACAAAATTATCTTTCTCAATTGAGACTTTGATGTTTTAATTGAATACATGCAGACAGGGGCCTGGTTCAGCTTGATGCCAATGGGTTCTAGTTATTTGATCCAGTATAACGAGAAATTAGGGTGTGAGACAGGACCATCAACTCATGCATCAAAGTAACTGGGTCAAAATGTTGTGAAAACCTGCCAGATAGCCATTGGGGAGGCCTTTGGCTGGAGGCCGAGATGGGCAGGTTTTGAAGGAATTAATTTGACGACCTGTCCCTAAAGTTATACTTGTGGCTGAGGAAGAGAGCAGGCTCTGAAGAAGCTTGAGGGGGGCGGGGGCGGGGGGCGGGATGGGAGGTGTCCGTGCTCAGGCTCCACTGGCTCTGACAGCATGCTCTGGAAAGAAGAGTTGTGCACCTAGCTGGAGAGACCCTGTGAATGTCTAGGGAAAGTTGTGATTTTCACAAAACAGCCAAGTTTCTGACTATTCTAAGCAGAGGGTCGGGAGGGGCAGGGTGTCACTCTGAAACCGTAGAATACCCAAAAGCGTCTTTTTTTTCTTTGGCTGTGCTCTGCAGCTTGTGGGATCTTAGTTCCCCAATCAGGGATCAAACCCAGGCCCACAGCAACGAAAGGGCCGAGTTTTAACCACTGGACCACCAGGGAATTCCCTAAAAGCCTCTTATTTGGGCAGTAAAATACCTCTAGACTCCTTTGGAGAGGAGGGCAAAGTGGGTTGTTATTACAGATTCAGCACTGAGAAGTATTACTGAATCACTTTTTAAATGAAGGTCCAAGAACCTGAAGCTTGTAAGAAGCCCACTGTTACATGTGGCCTCCAGGAAGTGTCCTGGTATTGAGCTCTTCTGTGCTGCTGAGTCTGGAGGTGCAGGACCCTGAGCCGGGGGGTCAGCACACAGGGGCTGGAGCCAGGCTGCCACTCCTTGTGTGGCCCAAGGCAGATGCACAGCTCTGTGAAATAAGAGTAATAATAGTATCCATCTCACAGGGCTGTGATGGAATGAAAAAACTGGTATGTCAACTGCTTCAGCACACAGTATTCAAGAAAATACTGGTGTAATTACAAGTGGCAAAGGAGCCTGGCATACTGAATTTCTGCCCCAATTATAACCAAAAAACCCTAAAAACCCTAGTGCAAGAGAACATCAGAAGAGCCAAGACAAAGGCCTCCCGCAGGCAGGGGATCACCAAGGGCTCACATAATTCACACTGGATAAGCCATGCCCTGCTGAAAACCCTTCAGTGGCTGCTCGTCCCATCCAAACCCCTCTGCCCATTCACAGTTTTCAATCTCGGTTTTTTCTTCCCAGGGGACTTTTGGCAATGTCTGGAGACGTTCAGGGTTGTCACAACTGGGGAGGTGCTGCTGGCGTCTAATGGGTAGAGGCCAGGGACGCTGCTGAACACCCTGCAACGACATGACGGCCCCCTCACAGCAAAGCATCGCATGGCCCAGAGCGTCAGCGGTGCTCAGGCTGAGAAACTCCGGTCTCCACCACCTCCCTACCGCCCACCGCCCACCACTTCTGGTCAGGAAAGCGCCACCTCTTCCCATCTCAAGCCAGTGGGTCCTGCCCACTTCTGCTTATGCTGTTTGCTTCCAGTGTAAACCCCATTTCACTCCAAAACTGAGGCAAGACATAGACAGGCTCTTTCAACACTTGGTTCAGTCTTACAGGAAAATAGCGGCTGCTCTTGGCGGGGGGGCGGGGGGGGGTGGTCCATCAGTTCACTGCTTTAACCTAGCGTTCTCCTAGCTCATCCTATCATACCTGCCCCCGGCAAGGTCAAGGCCAATCGTAAACCCCTGCCCCCTGCACGCTGAGATGTACTCTCGAAGTCTGTGATTTTCACACCTTTCTAACCTGGGACCCCATCCTGCAAAAGGGGCTCGAGCTTAGTTTGTGCACTGCTGTCCACTTATCCCCTCTCATCAGTTCACTTCTTCCTTCAGTCTCTTCCTGTAGAATAGACTGACTGCTCTCAGATCCTGGAACAAACCCCTCCCCAAACAGATAATCTGAGAGGGGTCCAGCCTGCACTGCGAAAGGATGGGAACCCTAGGGGCTCCCCGCTGTGAGCACCCTAGCCGAAAGCCAAGGACAGGACTAAAGCCAGCATTCCCATCCAGGACACCACTAAGGAAAGATAAAAGCAGAAACTAGAGAGCACGGTTCTTGCAGGCTCAGTGCCTAACTTCTTAGCACCTGCAGGGCCGTGACTGCCTCATCAAGTGTTTGCGGGGCCGTGATGATTCGACGGGCTGGCAGATGGCTGTGGGAGTCGAAGGCAACGGGTACGGATGGGAGGGACTCTGGCACTAGGCTCCTTCCCAGTGACAGTGTGGGTCCTGGACTTACACTGAGAGGTATTAAGCCCTGGCTTAATTCAAAACCTCAAGCGTCTCACCTGGGGTATTATCCAACAGGCACTGAAGTAGAATCTCCCCTTTCTGTAAGACGCTCTCCGTCAGGGACTGGTGTTCATCTATATCTTTCTTAAATTGCTTAAAGCATATCAAAAGAAAAAAGTTTCATTACTACCATTTCGTAGAAGTTATTAAAAATGATCCCTTGTTCAGTAGCTGGATTCCCCTTTTAACCCACCCAGTCTTCAGAATCCAAGTAAACAGTTTAACTTCACCTTCTCTGAGCCCAAGGCAAACACAGAGTCAATCCTTTTTTCTGTTTACAGTTTGACAAAAGAAAAGCTTTCTTTTCCCTGGCAGAGCCTGGCTCATGAACAGCCTGGAGTCAGGGTTTCCTGCTTGTGCCACACCTCACAGGGTTCTCTTTAAACTCATAGGCCTGTGAGAGTCTCAAAACATGGACCTGGTAAGTAAGAGCCACAAGGGCAACGCCTTTCACATGACCACAGGGAGCTGCTGCCTCGCCCCACGTCCTTCCCTCAATGTCCTGCTTTCTGTGGACCTCAGGACATGGGAAGGCGTCAGGGAAGCTGACAGCCTCCTAAGCAGCTGATTTCTTTTCCCCTCGCAGTATCAAGCCTTGTAGCCGTTTCTGGTTTTTCCTTTAGCTGCTAAGACGTAAAGTCAAATCCGTGACCACCTTCAGTACAGGGTGCAGAAACTGGCAGTTTAATTTTGAAGTTACAATTTTACTTTTGGATTTACTGTATTCCTGTCTTCAGTTTTCCTTTGCCCTATTACCTAGACTTATTATTTTATTCTTTAGCACTCTCTGCAGTTTATATGCTGCCAGGAACCCACCGTGTTATTAAGACAAA
Organism: Orcinus orca; assembly: GCF_937001465.1. Classification (NCBI taxonomy): domain Eukaryota; kingdom Metazoa; phylum Chordata; class Mammalia; order Artiodactyla; family Delphinidae; genus Orcinus; species Orcinus orca. The sequence goes on from NC_064571.1 coordinate 37,034,678, forward strand.
GTAAGTACGACAGAGTCACGAGTGAAAATACATGAACACAAGCGTGCGTGCTTATATTAGGTCAAGGTAGCTCATACGTGTGCCTGAGCCAAGCCCCATTCTGTGTAGGGAGGGGTTGACAGTGTGGTCCCACTCTGTGACACAGCTGTGTGGATGACACAAGTGGGCTAGGCTTCGCTGACCTGCAGGGCTAACTCCCAGCTCAGATCTCAGCTCTACCCACAGAGCAAGATAGTTGCTTACGACCACCCTGGAAGTGGAGGTGCAGGAGGACAGAATGCGGGATAAAACGGAGGGCATGGAGCTGTTCTACGTGACACCTGCTCTGACGGGAGCGGGGCTGGGGCACTCCAGAAAGGCCACCCAGGTAGATCCAACTAGGGCAATTTCCAGGCACTGTCCTCTCCTCACAGTGGTGCTGCCCCTGGGCCTCCCGGGGGTGGGCCCTGCCCAGCTCTGCACATACTCTGCGGGGGTCCCACACAGAGGACCCTTACACTCGGCCTTCCTCTCCTTCCTCAAGCGTACTCCGGGAAAGGAACTCTGGCAGCCTCTCTCCATACAGTAGGAAACAGCATTCCCACTAGGGTAGGGCAGCTGGCCCACCCAGGCAAGCCCCCTCCCCTAAACCTTAGTAGGCTCCAAGTTGCAAAACAAAGGCCCTCCCTCCTGCCTGGGTGTGGTGGGAGCTCTGAGTGGGGTGGTATGGCCCTGGCTCAGGCACAAGCAAATCACACGCTCTCCTACTCAAAGAACTGTCCCAGAAAACCCTTCCTAGACTAGCATCAGGTTCAGCCCACAAATACCACCTCTGCTCCTTCAGAAGAGGTGAGAAAGGCTTGGCCAACCAGACATGCCAGAAGTCAGTGGGTACTTCAGTCACAGTTAATGTTTATACTTAGGGTAACTGATTATCATCCAATTCAGAACACTTGTGAGAATGAAGGGGGACCTACTGATAATTACGCCAGAACAGCACAAACTGTCACCCAAAATACACCTGTTCTAAAGTCAAGTTAACCGGAACCCACAAAGAGATTTTTAAAATAACAAAATCTAAAAAGAGGCAAACTCCACCCCCAAAAAATACCTTGAGGAGCAAACTGGATCCTATTTTTGTTTAAATACCATCAAAATGCCTTGTGTATATTCTGGAGTCAGTACAATTGCAGCTCAGATCCTTAAATCCAGTCAGTGTTGTCCAAAAGAGCTTTCTGTGATGCTGGAAAGGCTCTGAATGCTCTGTTCAATCAATATGGTAGCCACCAGACAGATGTGATGACTGAACACTGGGAACGTGGCCAGATAACTGAAAAATCTGATCTTTAATTTTACTTAATTTCAATAGCCACGTGTGACTCATGACTTCCGAAGAGTGCAGATCTATGCCTATCAATCCCTGAGATATTTGGGAAATCACATCACAAATAACCCTGAAGTATTTTTGATTGAGGGTAAATAAAATGCACTTTCTTCAAATTCTATTTGGTCTGGGAAATAACTCATACATGTTACAGTTTTTCAGCTCTAAGAATTTGAAAAGAACCTCTGATTAGATTTCAGGTGAAAGTCAATGGACCACAACACACACAGTGTCAGTTATTTGAACTTCTACTTTCTAATCAAGTAATTTAGCCACCACTCTCGTGAGTGAACAGTCAGATGCCAGGACCACACGTTACCCGGTAAAGCTGCAGAGAAGACTTGAGGCCTGTAAGGCTGGACCTGGATGCAGTCAGGTGGTCAGCAGCGTCTGCTACATTATACAGCCAGCGGATCAGCTCTTCCAGCTGACAGCAAAATGTCTGTGTAGACAAATTAACACGTGGTGTTACCCATGGAACCACTGTTTACATTTTCAAAGGCTAAAAATACCTGGGGGAAATCCCAGGATACAGACTGCACCTTTCGAGAGCAATCCCCACTGAGGTGCTGTCTCCTCTCTCCTCCATGCCTGTCCCCACCCCGTGACTCCAGACCTCCGCCAGGGCAGTAAGAAGAGCGCGCCTGGTTCTGTTGCCCCCTCAGTCTGAGAAAGTCCAGCCCCGCAGGTAGGGACAGAGGAGCTCAGGTGAGGGCAGGGACGGGGACAGCCCAGAAGGGGCCTGCCTGGCACAGAGACCAGTTCCTGGTTCAGCACTACCGCCAACTCTAGAACTGCTCCTGGGGAAGACGTGGACGTAAAATACGTGACTGTGATTGTGACTTACCTGATCCTATGCCTGAAAACGACTGAATTAAAACTGCTTGTCCCTGTTCTGCTCCCACCCGCCCAGGGAGCTGGGGCCCTAGACTCCTGCCACCCACTCATCAGGGGTGGCCGTGACCCAAGCACTTCACCCCACGGTCTCTCTCAGTCTTTCATCACAAAGGAGGGCACACGCTAACACCTGTCCTACCTGCTCCACCGTACAAATGAAGTCATCCACGGGACATCAGGGGGCAGGTTAAAGCCCTCCTTGAGAGCTAGAAAATTTCTGTGATGTCGCTCCTGGGGACACAGCCCTCGGGCTGGCTGCCCTGCTGCCGTGTGGACACAGCACCTGGGCGCTCAGCCGGAAGGCAGGCCGTGGGCTCTCCGAATGTGTGTACAGCCACACTCCAAACATCCTTGTGTCAGGGACTACGCAAAGCCCTCGGCATGAATTACTTAATTTAATCCACACGACAGTCCCACAGAGGCAAAGCTCCCCATTCTACAAACGAGCAAAACTAAGGAGACTGAGCCAAAGTTCACATCTGCCTGACGCTGACAACCCGATTCCTCGGAGTATTAGCTCCATCTCCTGGTGGCCTTAGGTGGTCCGCAAGAGAAGGTTCAGTGACCGAGAAGCCCAGGAAACGGCGAATCTGATACCTCCAACCCTGCAGTTACACTGCTTTATCAAACTGAAGCTCTGAGAAGTCCTTCGGCCAAGAAGCACTTTCACTGAGCCCATATTTCCTGAAGGCATCTGAGCACCGGTCCCTCCTGTGCAGAGTACCTGTTAATCCTCAAGGTCAAATGCCTCGGGGAGCAGCCTGGGTAGTGGTTAGCAGCTCAGGCTCCAGCCCTTGTTAACTGTGAACGGGTAGGTTACCTCATCTCTCACTGCCTTTTTCTCCAACTGTGACATGAGAACGCCAGTAGAAAGTCATGAGGGTTAGACAGGAGAAGGTGCAATACAGTGCCTGGTGCCTAAGTACTCAGTGTCACTAGGTTTTATTATGAGGCTAGTGGACTGGGGGAAGAAGAAAGAAGACTCCTCTGAAATGCTGAGTTTACCTTCACACACTGCACGAGCGACTCTTTCCCCTGCTCTCCTCCTTTCCTGGGAGGCTGCCCTTCGGCATCTGGATCCGAGGATGCCCGCTGGTCCAACATCGCCGGCAAGGAGGCGCGTGTTCTCAGTGGTCCAGAGGAGACCCCCAGGGCCTGGCTGCTCAGCAGACTGCCCTCTCCTCCTGAGCCCCTTGCGCGGACAAAGGAGCGTAGCAAACAGTGGTTGTAGTCCTCAGGGCTTCGGGACCCTCTGAGGGCAGCCCCAGAGGGAAGCTGGCTTTGGCTGGAGTCTGACGGGAGGGAAGCTGGCCCATCACTGTCTGACACATCCAGGGATCTCTGCCCTTCGGCAGCATCAGTGGGCAGGGGCACCAAGGTGGGAATGCAACCCAGATACGAAACCAAGCTAGAAACCTGCGTCAGCCGAGAGGGCAGGGCCAGATACTCGTCCTCACTTTCCGCCTCCTCCTGTGGTTTCCACCCAGACTCCGTGCAGGTGAAGCGCTCGATACCCTGGCTGGCCCCCTTCTCCCTTTCCAGCCTGGGCGAGGGCCACCCTCTGTCCCATGTTCTCAGGTGGGGAGAGCCCAGCTCAAGGTGCTTGCCCACAGGTGGCCAGTGCTTCATGCCCCTCAGGGCTGGCTCTCTGCTCTCCCAAGGAGCGTCCCTACTGCCTGGGGCTCTGGGGGTAGAGGCAATGGGGCTACAAGATGCCAATCCCACACTGCCCTGCTTCTGGGGTACTCCAGAGGGCCACCGCTTAAGGATCGGCTCTCTGGGCCCTGAGAACAGCAGGGCAGCAGCCTCTGCTGGTGGGCAACTGTGCGAGACATTAGTGGGTGACTTCAGGGTGCTTGCTGGGGAGACGGAGAAGCTATCCAGGTCTATGCCTGAGTCCTGCAGGACGGGCTCAGCCAGCACGCGGCTGTCCAGGTGTTTTGGGAGCTGAGGCCCGGGCCTGAGGGGGTAAGTATAGTCCAGCAGGTCTTCATACTCTTTATTCGGGCTCCAGAGCGGGGAGTGGCGGTCAGGGGAGGGAGGCAGGGAATCCGGCAGCACGCAGGCCCAGTACTCGGCCTGGAAGGAGAGGCGCCTCCTGCCCAGCCCGGGAGCATCGCCCCCTGAGGACACTGGCTGGGGCGACCACTGGAGCCGAGGCCCCGGCCCCACCGCCGAGGGGGCCGACGGCGGGACAGCCAGCTCCAGGGAGGAGGAGACCTTGGCAAGGGAGCAACTCTGAGGCTCCACCTTTTCCTGGTGACCCTGGAGGCTGCTGCCCGGGGATGAGGCACAGACGCTGCAGCTGGAAGACTGAGGCGCAGTGGCACCTGGGCTCACCGCGGACCTGCACCTTGACGGGAACGGGAACCCTGAGACGTGAGACTGTGGGCTGTGGTCTAGCGCCTGCGGCGACTCCACTGGGGACGGGTCATCTTCAGTGTCAGCATCATGTCCTGAGCAAAGGGCGGCGGTTCTGGGAATGGTGTGAGTCTGAGGTAGCTCCTCTGAGGCAGAAGGCCTAGTCTCCTCCATCTGCAGTGACAGGAGGGAAGGAAAAGGTGAAAATAAGCACGCCAAATTTCCTTCCTCAATGACAAGCTGGCACTTTTCTCTGGGGACCCAGATGATACTGAGGAAAGGTCTTGAAAGGAAGAGCCTGCTACCTGGTGCGAGAATCAGCAGAGTGTGCTGCTGGTGACTGGAGACGCAGCCTGCTCCGGGGAGCAGACTGCCTGCCCCGAACTGATCCTACACCCCCATCCTTTCCAAAGTTCTTCCTCCGCAGATGCCTAGTTCGTGAGTGAGCAGAACTCAAATAGCTCTGTCGTGCTGAAGCCGGAACACACTGCCTAACCTTTGAGAAGCGTGTCCTGGGCAGGCAGAACCTCAACCATTCTGTCGCTGACTCACATCCAAACCTGGCAGTCAGGCAGCCCACCTGGCTCAGCTCACACGCAGCAGTGACGCGTGGCAAAATGAGTCATTCACCTCAGCCTCTTCACTTCAAGTTTTTAACATGCTCAATGAAGAGGCTGCCCCCAAGGCGGGCAGGACAGCACAGAGGTTAAGGGCATGGGCTTTGGAACCAGACAGACCTGAGGCCAGCCCCTAGCTGCCAGCTTCCAGATGTACGACTTTGAGCCTCACTTCTCTCACCTGTAAAATGGGGGTAGTGACAGGACCGCTTCCTCAGGACATGTGGATTAAATGAGCTCAAGGGTGAAAAGCACAGGGTGAGAGCTCAACAAACAGCAGAGTTATAACAGCACCAGACTCACACTCAGGAAACAGCCCATTTCTGTGTTGGCTCACGTGCTGCCGGCCTCACTGAATCTGACTCAGGTGCCCGAGCCCGGCACCACCCCTAGCCCCCAGGCAGGTGGGCCTAGCCTGTTTTCTCCCAGTCAGCTCAGCACCTCCTCACAAGATGGGGCTCTGGGGGCAGCATGTGGCACTCAATGCCACAGTGCCGTGGAAGAGATCAAAGCCGTTCCCATGAAAGGCCTTGGCAAGCAGAACGCAACAGGACGTAGAGATGGGAGGGGCAGGTCTATCAGATAATCTTCCAAACTATACTGAGGGCCTGAAAGATCTGGTGACTTGCCTGAGGTCACAGACACTGGCAGGACTCCCTGCTCCACGTGACTCCCATTAGGCGAGGCTGCCCTGTAATCAGGGAGGCCCCCAAAATTCTCCTTGCCCAGAGATGGTGCTGCCCACCACAGGGGCTCTAAGGTACCGCCAGGTTCCCTGGGTCCCGAGGAGATAGTCTCAGAGCCCTCAGGAGCCCACAGCCCCGGACCCTCCTTTCGCACGTCTCCTCAGGGGCCCCGTAAAGCCTACACATCACCGAGTCAGAAACAGGACGTGGCTCCCCCTGTCGGGGCTCCCCGGCCTCGCCCTCTGGACAGCAGGTCTGGGCCATAGCTTCCCTGGTCCTCAAAAGGTCACCAGTCACACTCCTGAGGAACAGGAGCTGCTGTGGACAGAGCCCCCTGCTGGCCCCAAGGCCCAACTCTCCATGTGAACCTGTAAAACAGAAATCATCACACCCAAGCTCCCCGACTTCCCCACCTCGTACGGGGGCTGGGAAAGCGTGTCAGATGCTGAGACTGTGCTGGAAGGTACTCTCACAGGACAGCTTTAGGTGACGCTACAGCCCCACTTGCCTCAGCCCCTACCTGGCTTCTCACGGAGCACCAATCTCCAGTCCCCAGGCTGGCAGGGGGAAGCAGGGAACTGAGAGCCGGCTTAGACCCACCCGCTGCCGGCTCCCTGCTGGCCCCGCTGGCCTGCGGCTGGCAGGCTCCTGAGGGGCCAGGGCCAGTCCCACCGTGGCAGACAGGGGCAGGAAGCCCCTGGGCACCCCTGACAGGGGAGGCAGGCCCCCCTCGGCTTGCAGGTGGGGCGGCTGCTCCCCACACGCAGGCCCTGCGGGGTCCAGCTCCTGATCCGGGCAGCTCCACCCCCCAGGGCACGGGCCTTCGCGGCCGCAGCTGCCTCTGCCTATTCTTCTCCCAGGGCCATCGAGATGTTCCTAGATCAGGGCTCTGCTGAAGCTTCAGCTCCCTACAAAATGGGAAGGGGAGAGAAGAAGAGAAGCTTTCTGCATCTACGGCTAAGAAACCTTGTTTTTTACCTTTTAATGATTAAGACAAACACTTTTTTGGCCAAAAGAGCAAATGATGGCTCCCTCCTCAAAGGAAAACAGAGAGGTCTGGCTTTTCCTCAGCTCCAGACCCTTCCACAGGGGACAGGGGAGCGCGTCACTGTGTCCTCTGCTGTTGTGTGGCTGGCAGCAGTCCCAGCAGCAGGTGCCAGGAGGCTCAGTGCAGGCCCCAATTAGAGTCAAGGTCTGTCCTGCCTCAAGTCGCCTTTCCGCCCCTGTCGCTTTGGCCTAGCCCCGCTGGGTAAGGGGCCCGGCCTGGGCCCTCCCTGTGCCAGCCTGCAGCAGTTGTCATCGCAACACACCCGGCGGCCGAGAGGCAGCCTCGCACCCACACCCGGCCTGGGGGGCTCCAAGATGGCCCGTGACCGGAGGGAGAGGCAGCTCTCCTCCTGCTGACTGGGTTACAGGTAACCGGCGACTAAGGGAACCGTGGAAATCCAGCTGGTAACAACAGCAACGGTCACGCCGTGTGCATGCACGTGACAGAGAGAAGCACACCGGGCAGGCGGCGGGCAGGTGGGCAGGGGACCAGGGTGAGCACTCGGGGCAAGAGAAGGAACAATCTGGGAGCTGGATCTGAAAACAGAACCGTTCCAACAGGAGCTTCAGGGATCACAGAGGGAGACCGCCCCCCCCCAGCCTGAGTGTGCAGGCAGGGGCTCTACCAGGAGCCCTGGCTGGATGGGGTGGGACAAAAAGCGGGCAGGAAGAGAACTCCAGGAGGGTCTGGACACGGAGGCGAGGGAAGCACAAGCACCCAGGATTTGGGCGGCCACCTGGAATGCACTGGGTCAACCTCAAAGCTAAAACCTGGCCAGAAACAGCCCCGTTCCTCAGAGACGAGAAGGCGGGTGACGGCAAGAGGAGGCGCTGGTGGCAGCAGGGAAGCCTGAGAGGGCGGAGGGCTGGGGCTGCGGGCTCATCCTGCTGGGCCCTCACACTGGGAACCACCACTGGTGCGGACCGTGTGCCTGGAAAACAAGTGTCCTGCCCTGCCTGCCTGGCGAGGCTCCAGACGATCAGAGGCGAGCCTAGAGCACATGTCACACGCACTCTCATCGCCTTCTCACCGCCAGCAGCACGTGCGCAGGGACTAATCAGAAGAATGACAGTCTTGAACCGGTCACACATGGTTCAAATATAAAATACACTGCACATGTAAGTCTCCCTCCAGCCCTGTCCCCATTCCTAAAACGAGCCAGGGCACATGGGGCATGACGACAGCGCCTGTGCACAGTGCATGCTGAGTGTCAGCTAGTGTTTTGGGGGGAGGGGCGGAATCAGTGCAGAAAGTCACCTTGCGAGGAACGAAGGAGTCCAACAGAGGAAGAAAAAGCAGGTTATTTTTTCATATAAATCAAGCAAAATGCTTACCACTACATACTCCCACAAAAACAGGTAAATATGCTAATTAAAGTCATGTGTGTTTCTCACCTCTTGACTGTATATGCAGACAAACACAAAAATCTATTTCATCCATCCCCCTCTTTTTACATTAAAGTAGCAAACTGTACAGGACACACTGTTCAGAACCTTGCTTTTCTTTCTTTTTTTTAAATGAAATATCTTGGAGATCCTTCCTTAGCAATAAACAGACAGCGCTCTCTCTTTTTTAACCACTGCCCAGCACTGTACTCCGCACTGTGCAGCACTGTAAGGATGCACGCCAGCGTATTCCACTGGTCCCCTACTGGTGGATATTTACGTTAGATCCAACCTTTTGCTACTACAAACAACGCTGTGATCAACAACCACGTATACACACCACTGCTCATGTGCTAGCACACCCACAGCGCCAACAGTCAGAAGGAGAAGTGCTGAGGCGAAGGGGACCCGCATGTGTACTTCTGGCATATGTTCTACCTCTACCAGGTGGCATCAATTTATACTCCCACCGGTGGCCTGAGAGAGTGCCAGTTTCCCGCAGAAGGCAGGTCCTCCTATCCTCATTTCACAGAGGGGAAAACCTCTCAGAGAGAGTCAAATCCAGGCCTGTGTGACTCCAGAACCCAACCTCTTTATGAACTGGGGAACAAGTTACAAAACAGACAGACACACAAAGTAGGAGAGGGGAGAGACTGGTACAGGAACAAAGAGATGAGTGACCAAGTCCTGCTGAGGACGATTTTCTTGGAGCCACATCCTCACCTAGTGGCTATTTAAGGAACTGCACATGAAGACGATTCAGGCAATCTGTGTTTTCACAATTATAGGAATAAGCTGAGCCCACAAGCTGGAAATATTAGGGTGACGGCTGAACCTAGCCTGCAGCCTCCAATTTCTACTTCTTGCTCCACCTCTAGAAATTCTCTCAATGGCCAGAGTTGGGCCATGATGGGTAGCTAATACCCCTTTTACTCTCCTAGTCCCCTCCCCCTCCACTAAAGCGTGTGGTCATGACAGGACTGGAATAAGATGATGCTGGGGCAAAAGAGGGGTGCAAACAAATGATCTCTGTCCTTGTTTTAATGATGTATTTTTGATTTGTCTTGTCTGGATCTCGTTATTCAAAAAAGAAGGTATCCATTCATTCTGGGGGTGAGTGGTGAGCTAGAATTATAAGCTATGCAGGAGATATACCTCTAGATAACTTTCAAGTATACATACAAACTTGAACTAGGTTAACAGTGTCGCCAGAGGCCCTTCAGCAACCAGGAAAGAAGGTCTGAAATTCAGTGATTTTCATGGAAATGGTACTTCTGAAGAGACAGATTATAGGTGGTTATTTTCTCAGTCTGGATATGCAGTCCCTTCATAATCTTACTTATTAATCTGCCTAACAAATCATGCTGTTATTTTCCCTGCGCCACAGGGTTTTATGTGAGAACTAAGACAGATTCATGTGAAAGAAAAAAAGTCCAGGAGTGTCCATTCCAAATTCTATGTAAAGTACTACAGAATACAAAGAAAAGAGAAATCAACTCGGAGCGAGATAATCAGGGGAAACTCCTTGAAGTGATGACTGCTGAATACATCAATCATGCCGAAGAAAACATCAGCCTAGCAAATGTATAAGCTCTGGATTTCTAGGGCTCAACTCTGTCTACATCTGCCAGGTGGGCGTCTGTAATACTGCATGAAAGCCCAGTCCTCATTTCCATAGATGCTAGATTTTACACATCATCATTCCTTCTAACCCTCTGAGGGTGAGGATGGAGATGGGGATTCTGCTTGAACCCTTCCAGTGAGACAGCTTACTCCTTTCCTAAACACCCAATGGACTGCTCAGATGAAAACAACTTGCTATGCCGTCAGTAGCTTCAAACAACCTACTACTCTACGTGGGTCCTCCCTGCTCTCTGATCACACAGTTTACAGTGTTTCTGGAGGCTAGCAGCTTCTTGGTGGGCAGAGGCCTCAGTCAGCCTCCTTCCTAACCGGGAAGCAACAGGAGATTGGACAGAGTGACTGGAGAGCTCTGAGCACAGACGATGAACAATGAATTCAAGCCTCCCATCTGAAAAGGGTCTGCACACACCAGTTCACCCCTGTGCTTGGCCAGACCAAGCGACAAGACACATAAGCTTCAGGATGTTCTAGGGACCACCTGGAGTTTGGTATTAAAATTCTCCATTAGTTTCTATGACCTGCAGAGACCGTATGACCTACCAGATACAATGAGGAGTTATGTAGGCTTGGCTTACTCTTGCCCTACAGAAGTATGGGGTCACACTAACTGGGTAAGCCTGGACTCCTGATGCTTCCTGCTATCTGCTGCACCACCCTCATGCAGGCCTGTCACAGCTACCAGGACTTCCTCCCACTTGCTCCTGTCCAGGATGGAGAACAGAGGACAGGGAGGTGTGCATGTGTATGGGGGGGGGGGTGATGCCCCTCCCTTAACTAAACCAGTCAAATGTACAAATGATCGACTTAGGGAGCAATCCTCCTCTGATCAGAAAGACTTTCCCCACGATTCTGTAAATCACAAGCTCCCCTTCCAAACAATCTGATTACTACCAACTCTGCCCAGGAAGCTGGGTTCTGATCAGGGCCTGTCTCTGTAGCCAAGTGCACAGACGGCACCTGTACAGGCCACGAAGGCCAGGTGCTGCCTGACAGAGCCAGTCCTACCTGTTCAGGGTCCAAAGTCTTGAAGCTCCGTGCTGTTTTTGCAGGAGGCCACAGGTGTAAGTGGTCACAGCGTGCACACACAGTGGCAGAATCTGGCCAGAGAAGCAGACAAAGAGGCTCTCAGTGCCACTCTTTCTCTAGGAACATAAAGCTACCCACAAGGAAAGGGGGCCAGTGGGGAGGACCCAGCACTGTCAGGTTGCTGGAAGGCTTCTGGGGGAACTAGATGGACAGCAGAAAGGAGCTCAAAGGCAGAAGCCAGTCCAGGCATGGGAGGCAGCATGAAAGCGGGTAAAGACCTACGCGGGGGAGGCCAACAAAAGGGGCAGTCACAAGAGGGCCAGGCCCGCCTCAAAGGCGGGGGGGGGGGGGGGGGGTGCCGGGAACGCTGTGGCAGGAGGTTTGAGACTGGGAGGCCGACGGCGGAGAGCTACCGCCGTTCCACCTGCTCCTTCCTTGGATGTACAAGCCCTGCAGCACCTCAGTCCTCCACACTGGCCCTGTCTTTCCCTGTGGGGCAGGTCACCCCAAGTGTTCTGTCCCCCTCCTTTGCAGGTGAAAGCAAGCAAAATGAAAAGGGAGAACAGGCTCAAAGCTATGAAGGGGTAGACGTGTCTCCCACAGCTTGGCAATAGGTCGACGCCGTCTTCAGGATCCTTGGCCCCAGCAGCCCTTTTCCTCCCCCGCAACTGGGGCAGCTTCCTTACCTTTTGCTTGGAGACAAAGAGTCCTCCAGGGCCCTAGGAGGCACACTGGGTCCCTCTAATAAAGTGGTGGGAAGGCTGCCACCAGGCTGCTCTCCCCTACTTTCACACTCTCACTCAATAGCTGGCTGACTGACTGGGGCCGCAGAGAACCTCACAGAAAGGCCAGTCTTCTAACTTGTCATGAGGTCTTTAGATGACCTATGAAGAGGTGCAACTGCCACATCTATGAGGATCTTAACTGAGCTTCCAGCCACCCCTCCCCTCAACCCCAAGCTCTCTGGCCTCCTCAGCAGTCACTAGATTGTTGCCATCCAACAAACTCGAAGTATGAGGATGATGGGGACTGAACATGTCAATCAACTGGACACTCTGTTCCCACCAAAGAGCAAGGCCGAAAAACTGCTGCCCTGTAACAAAAATCATTCCTACTGTCTGAAGAAGCTGGCCCTGGACCACATGGCTGCAATTCCACAGGCCACTGCTTTTACTGTACTGACAGTTTTCTGTGAGTCTGTTGGGCTACATTGTATGAAGATTGATAAGAATCTTACTGATTTTCTGGAGATACTATTCAGAACACTTCTCTTTGGAGAAGAATTCTCAGGTCTCAGGAATAGAAACAGCTGTTTCACTGAGTAGCCAGTTTGTTTTTACTTTATATAGGTACTGGCAAAACTGGTTCCAAAAAATATTCTCCTCTTTGCTCTTGCTGCTTGGAAGCTCAGAACCAAATCAGTAGTCCCACCCAAGTAAAATGTATAGCGCAGAGAGGAACTCACCTTTTGTACTTTTTGACTTCTCTTAATTTTCTTTTACCCTATCTGCCTCAATCACTTTTCATTAAAAATCTTGTTACACTGAAACTATTTTGGAAAGATTCCTCAAATCATTTTTGGAACAAAATAGAGGAACTGTTAAAAACAGAAGGAAAAAAAACAACAACTCCTAAATCCAAGACTTCATCTCAATACCAGAAAGAAACAAAGCCTGTTTACCAGTACATCTAAAAAGCAAACGTAGATACTTATGTTAGTACCTTTCTACTCAAAGTCCACGGAAAAGCAGCATATGCAGCACCTCAGAGCCTGTTGGGAACGCAGATTCTCAGGCGTTACCCCAGAGCTTTGGGATCAGAATCTGCATTTTAGCAAGCTCTCGAGGTGGTTGGTAAGCACAGTAATGTTTCAGAACCACCAGGCTAGTAAGCCTGTTTCAGCGCCCTGAACCATTCATCAAGCGCCTACTTACGCGAGGCACACAGAAGAAGGAAATTTATGGTCCTTGTCCTCAAGGTCTTTCCAACAGGACACTAGAAAAAGCTCGCACCTTGTGGCAGGTTTTTAATGGTTAATTATAGTATGTCACAACTGGAAGGGCATCTTCAGAAAGAACAGTATTCCCTAGAAAGGATTCAAGATTCATGTGACTACACTAAAAGCAGAATCAGAGACCAGAATTCTCCTGAGACAGTTATAAGTGAGAAGAGGTACGGTCTCTGTTTTGGGGACTCCAAATAATTTTAGAGAAACTGACACGCCAAGGGGACCTACAGCTGGAAGGAAATGGACAACTTAGCCTGTTTCCTGTGACCAGAAAGTGGTACAGGAAAACCTGGAAGTGAGGCAACATCCTCCTAGGGGATGTATATGCCACCTCAAGGTCTGGCAAATAGATTTAGAGCTACCAGAAGACTTCTTCCACTTTTCACAATTTTTGTGAACAACTTTAAAGACAGGAGACAGTTTTTAAGAGAGAACAGATTTAAGTTAAAAGGAGAGAAGCCACTTCAAGTCCGCCTCCAACTGAACCAACATTTTTGTCAGCCATATCAGCCCCCATCTCCTCTGCTTTCACATGACCATTTTGAGAAACAGACCACGTGAAGAGTGCATCAAATACTACTGTACTACTTGGCCAAACTGTTATTCGGCACTCCATCAATCTCCAGTGGGTAGAGGTACTCTAAAGGCATAAACAAGTAATCTTCCATGGAATACTTTTACAGTGGGGGGAAAAGTCTGGAATGGCTTAAGGGATTTTTTAAAATCAAGGAACAGATAAGGACCAAGAGGCAGACAGAACCTGAAGGGTCAAATACTATACAGATACTTAGCACTAGTAAATCTGTTCAAGTACGTTTATTTTTATCCTAACAACTGCTAACAGCTACTGAACATTTTCTTTGTGCCAGGAACTATGCTAAGCACTTTATGTCAATGTTTTACTTAAACCTCAGAAATAATGGAGTAGGACCTATTGTCACTCCCACTTTATAGAGACTGAGGCATACGGAAGTTAAATAACTTGTCCAGGGTTAGGAACATGGCGGAGCTAAAGTCTGATTTGACTTGAGAGCCAGAGCTCAACTGTCTCCCTCGCCTGTAAGAATAATCGGGCCGAGTTAAAGGAATTAAAGTTTTTATTTTGTCAACTTTTGGTTACACTGCTGATTTTTTGTCTTCTTTTGGCTTCCTTCAATCACTGAGTGCCTTCTATGCTCCAAGCACTATGCTACGGGCTGGGGAAACCACAATACAGTGTGATGTATAAAATCAGAGGCTATGGAAGGCAGCTGTGCAAAGGAGGGAACGATTATTAGTTGTGGGGTAGGGCAAGGGCTTTAAAAAGCTTTCCAGAAGACAGAAAACCTGAATTATTTGCTCTTTTCTGTACCGGGTGGCCCAGAACTGATCGACCCAGGTAGTGGAGGGAACAAGGATGAGAAGGGGTGACCTCTACCTCTTTTAACCAAGCCCTGTATCGTTGACTCCTTGACCCAACCCATTTTGTCATGCATTTTAACAATACCCTTTACACCCTAGGTCCAGGAACATAAGGGTATTTATGAATGCCATCTATCTTTGTGCCCGCCTTCCCCCACCCACTCCAATGAATTCCCAGTGAGGTCCAAATTTGCTCTGGCACTAGCAGGTTTCCGCTCATTTTTATTACAAACAATACACCGAACCCAACCTAATAATTATAAAAGGCCTTGAAACAGGTTTTGGACTTGTGCCCCTGGGCTGAGAACCGTTCTAGCGATGACAGTTGGAAAGGGTGGCCCCTCCAGGCAAAAAAAGTGAGACAAATTGCTTTTTCCCCTCGGCAGCGGGGCTGCTGCATTCAAGGTGACCAGAAGGCATCGTTCGTCTCCATCTTAACAGTAGTAATGATCCTGAGCGGGTGAGAGAGGGTCTCTGCGGTAGACCAGGTACGGGAGCAGCGCGGGCCCCTAACTCCCGGGGAACCTGGGCCCGGCGAGCGCGCAGTGTAAACAAGATACGCCCAGGGCGAGGCCGCGAGGGAAAGTGAGTCCCCAGCAGCTGAGGCAGCCCCGCGGCGCAGCTGCTTCGACCGGAGGATGCGCGGACACGCGCGCTCCCGCGGCCCGGCCTCGCGGCGCTCAGGCTTTTCCAACGCCGGCCTCCCACCTCCGCGCCTAGACTCCCGGCCGCTAACCTCACCCGCCGTTTCGCCTGCAAAATGGAGTCTCAGGCACGAGGCGCCCCCGCCTCCGCGAAGCCTCTGCGCCCTTCCAGGCGGGGGACGCGAGGCCCAGAGGCCAGCCCGGCCCGCCTCCGCAGACCCCGAGAACGCAGGGCAGAGGGGGCCGGGCCAAACCCCCTGCGCCGCGGACCCCCAAACCCCGCGCCCGTACGCCGACAGCTACATACCGCGCCTCAAACCCTTCGGACTCCCGGACCGGGCCGGGGGCGAAAGCAGCCGCACGCAGCGGCCCCGAAACGGGATTCCCAGGTGGACACCGCCGCCCTCCCGCCGGAGTCCTGAACGCCTGGGGCGGGACCGAGTGATGACCACGCCCTTCGGGCCCGCCCTGCCTCCGCGCGGAGGGCGTCTTTGGAGCCGCGCGACCAATCCCAGCCGTCAGTCCGGAGGATTGACCAATGTACGACCCACTCCTGCAAGAAGAGCCCACCCCTGGCACCGTCTTGGCCTATGGGAGGTCTGACTTTATTCTATCTGCAGTCCTCCCTCGCCTTCCGCGCTCGCCGCTCGCTTTGCGTGTTTTGGAGCCAATGGGGTCGCAAGAGGGCGCGTAGTCCCGAGCAGCGAGGAGGGGAGGGTGACTTGGGGCGCTCTCCTTGCGAGCAGGCCGCAGCCGGAGGCATGCGTTCGTTGATTCATTTTGCGCAGAGCGCCGGGCAGTGTTCCTGGCGCGACGCTGCCAGGGAGGCGGTTCCACAGTCTTTGTGCGTCTGTTTACATTCGCATGTAAACAACCAGGCGTGAACCGAGGCCTGAACAGGTGCCACGGGGCACAAGCACCGGAGGAGGGCGAGGTCATCAGGTCGGGTGGTTAGAGACAGCCTTAGGGGGCAGGTGGGACTTAGGCAGGCTCGGAAAGGATGGGAGGGGTGTGGATAAATGAGCCAGGAGCTGCTTAGCGGCTCTCGGAGCAGCCTGGTCCGATGGGAAATCGGTAATGGAATTTGAGGGGAAGTGGGATCCAGCTCGTGGGAGGCTATGATGCACATCTCCTTCCTCCACCTCCTCCTCCCCTCCGCTCCCGCCAGCATGAAGCCTGGGAGGATACTGGCACAGCTCTTTAGCTTGTACCACTCAGTGGAGTCCCACCGGGCTGGGATGGGGAAAGGATCACAAGGTAACCCCTCTCAGACCGGTCCTGCCTTCTGATGCTTTTACCTAGCAGCACTTTCAGCAATCTGGGTTACGTTGAATGCCTAGCCAGTTCGTAAAACATGTCCGTAAATGTCTGAACCCCAGCTGTGGGCAACTTGAATTCCAGAGTACAAATTAGTTACCGTGGAGCTCTTGGGCGTCAGAGAGCTTAGGACAGCACTCCCCAATCTTTTTGGCACCAGGGACTGGTTTTGTGGAAGACAGTATTTCCGGGACGGGGGGGAGGGGGGTGGTTTCGGGATGATTCAAGCGCATTACATTTATTGTGCACTTTATTTCTATTATTATTACATTGAAATATATAATGAAATAATTAGACAACTCACCACAATGCGGAATCAGTGGGAGCCCTGAGCTTGTTTTCACTTGCGACTTATTGATAGGGTTTTGATATGAGTCTGCAAGCAATTGATTTATTATGGTCTGTGGTGCAGTCAAACCTCTCTGCTAATGATAATCTGTATTTGCAGCTGCTCCCCAGCGCTAGCATCACCACCTCAGCTCCACCTCAGATCATCAGACATTAGAGTCTCATAAGGAGCACGCAGCCTAGATCCCTCGCATGCGCAGTTCACAGTACGGTTCGCGCTCCTATGAGAATCTAATGCCGCTGCTGATATGACAGGAGGCACAGCTCAGGCAGTAATTCGAGCGATGGGGAGCGGATGTAAA
Source organism: Orcinus orca (assembly GCF_937001465.1). Classification (NCBI taxonomy): domain Eukaryota; kingdom Metazoa; phylum Chordata; class Mammalia; order Artiodactyla; family Delphinidae; genus Orcinus; species Orcinus orca. The sequence goes on from NC_064571.1 coordinate 37,051,725, forward strand.
TACAGATCAAGCTTCGCTCGCTCGCCCGCTGCTCACCTCCTGCTCTGCGGTACCCGTCCGTGGCCTGGGGGTTGGGGACCCCTGGTTTAGGAAATAAAAGACTTGTTGGGTTTTCCAGAACCTGTCATGACAGCTGGAGGTTTTGTCTAATCCAAGGGTCACAAACTTTGACAGCAAGAGCAGAAACTAGCCCACAGATATTTTTATTTGGGCAGTCTGTTGATTTTATTTGCTTTTGTTTTCTTATTAAGAATTTAAATCCCACAAGCACTACTTCTGTATTAAGTAACAGCCACCCACTTCACACATTTATTACCTGCCTGACACTGAAAGATGTTTACGTTTGTGACCCCTGATCTTCTCTGAGTACACAGAAGACCTCTGGCGGTGTCACCTAATCCCACTGGTTGAGACTTGGGTCTTTCCCAGACAAGACAACCAGCTGGACAGAGAATGGGGCCAAGTCCAAATGGGTAACCAGGTCAAGCATAGAACCAGGGCACCAAATCCAAGTAAAGGGAACTTGAAAACAAAATCAAGCCCAAATGAATAAGCTCTCAAAAAGCCAAGGAAGTTATGGGTGGTGGAATTTGAGATAAGCAGACTATGAACATAAAAGTAATTCTGGGGGCTTCCCTGGTGGCGCAGTGGTTGAGAATCTGCCTGCCAATGCAGGGGACACGGGTTCGTGCCCCGGTCCGGGAAGATCCCACACGCCGCGGAGCAACTAGGCCCGTGAGCCACAACTACTGAGCCTGCGCGTCTGGAGCCTGTGCTCCGCAACAAGAGAGGCCGCGATAGTGAGAGGCCCGCGATGAAGAGTGGCCCCCACTCGCCGCAACTAGAGAAAGCCCTCGCACAGAAATGAAGACCCAACACAGCCATAAATAAGTAAATAAATAAAGCTGAGCTGATTTAAAAAAAAAAAGTAATTCTGAAGTTAGCAAAAAAGCCGCCCGGTATACCTGCTGTATGTCAGATCCCAGGTCAGATCCCATCCTGATCTCCTCAACCAGATGTGCACTCTCCCTCCTTTGAACTCTGCAGCATCTGTGTTCACCTTTCCCATAGCCTTTATAGTTTTCTACCCTGTATGGTTTCCTTATCCGTAAGATGGCATAGGATGGATGGCTCCTGAGGTTCCTTTCAGCTATGATGTTCTGTACTTTTGTGTTGTGAGCATCTTTTGCTTTTGCCTGACAAGTGATCTTTCCTTTGAGGAATTGTCTGAAATCCCCTGGACCAGATTATTCTTTAGGGGCGTCTCATTTCTCTCATTTCTCCTTCCAAGGCAGGAAAGGTGGAGAGTGAGCAGGCTTGGCCAATTATAGTCTCCTTCCTCTTCTCCACAGAGACCCAACCTGAGATGGTCTGAACCCTTGCCTGGGATTTTAAAGAATGAGGCTGGCAGAGAGTTTATTTCCTCAGGTGCCTCTAAGCTTAAGCAAAGTAAACCTAGAGCTGTGTATGGTTATATTCCTTATTATCAGAAAACCTGGGGGACCAGGTCTGGAAATGGTAGAAATCCAGGAAGGTCAGGCAGCAAGATACTCAGCCCAAGTCAAGCTGCTTGAGCTGCTCTGGTTAGGGTGTATGCGTGTACTTTTAATGCCACCATGAATTATTTTTCAACTCTTCTGTGATGTTAGGTATTCACTCCAGATTCAAGTTTTGGGCAGGACCATTGACTTGTCTAACTGTAGGTCATGTTCCTGTATTCTAACTGCCAACAAGCAAGGAGAGTTCTGGTTTCTACTGTGGCTTGTACTGGATCAGTTGGCTTCTAGTGTGGGAGGAGGGGCCCAATTTCCTTCCAAGACTCGGAGTAAGGGGGTTCCCTCCAAATTAGAAGGATATTCAGGTGCTGGCAGCCAAAAGGACCTCCACTATAGTCCATCTCTTAGGCTGCACAATGCAACCATCTCTCCTACAACAACAATAAAAATGCACTCATGCCCTCCTCAAAGGAGAACAGTTCAAAGTCTCATCAGTCATTTTATCTGGCCCCAAGTCCAAGTCTGCAGGTGACGGTCCATTTGAGACAGGCTGGGACCTGGGACTTGGGACCTTTACTGCAATGCTGGCAGCTAGACATCTCCTTGAGCAACAGAATACAAAGAAACTATAAGGGACTAAAAATAACTGTGTGCATGAGTAGTTGGGGCAAATTATGAACAACAAAATACAAAAAAGGCCCAAACCCAGCTGCCTCTTCTGAGGTGCCAGGAGCAAAAGCAGGGTGCCACGCATGATCCCTGCACACAGCACCACCAAGGGGGTGGCCAGGCCACCTAAGCCACACCTCCGGCTCCCACCGACCCACTCCAATCCTCACTCCATTTAAGGAACCAGGTCGCCCCACCTCAGGGAGTGAGCAAGGGAATCTTTTACTTGTTTTTGCTCCCTTGTGCTACCGCAGGCGTCCCAGTAAAGCCTTGCCTGAACTCCTCATCTGTTCTCTCATCAATTTCTATTGATTGAAGAGTCCAAGAACCCAGGTTGGTAACACATCCTTCTTCTAAGTTTTCATCATCATCCTATCTCAGTGTTGTAATATGTAGACTAAATTTTGGAATTAACTATCACTAATAAACTTTAAATACAATAATGAAGAGAAGGAAGATGAAAGAAAAAGACAGTCACTAAAAACTTTACATTTATAAATGCAGCAAGAAAGGAAATACAAGTAGAGGCCACAATCCTCATTTTTGAAACTAGTCATGAGGCTCTATTTGCATTTATGATTCCCCATCTTCAATACCTATTCCAGGTCTCCAGTTACCTTCAAGCTGCCCAGGATTCTTTCCTGGTGGGGTTAACTAAACTTTCATTCTTGAGGAATCCTACTTGGTGAGCCTGCCTATATGTAGTACAGTACCTTTCCATTAACTTGTATCCCTGGTGTGGGGGTGATGATGTGTCCCAGGAGACCTACTGGGTTCCAGTCATACCCCTCCTGCCTCTATCCCCTTGATAGTCAGGACCAGGTACCAGCCAACACTGTAACCTCCAGTGGCATGAGGAGACCACATCAGTTTCCAGTTAATAGGAACCATTGCTGTAAGGCTCTGGTGAAAGTATTGCACTTGAATATTTAAATCAGCTGATTTGAGTAAAAGGGAAGCATGAATTTGGGAGGAGAATCATTAGGTATAATCTGAGAGGTGCCACACCCACTTTCACCAGTGAACCAGTTGGTTCACTGACATTTGCATTCTGCTGAGGAAGAAAACTCTATTCGTCCTTGGTTCGGAACATACACTTCACCTAGCAGGACAGTACTACAAACTCTCAGAGTACTGTCTCCTGGCTGGCACTTGAACTGATCTTTTTTTGAAATTACATTCTTATGTTATTAAAGTAATATATGCATGTATTCTTTTTAGAAATCATGTAATACTAGAAGATTAATAAGACAAAGGAGTCCACTGCCCATTCCGCCCCCTTAGTCTCCTTTATTAGAGGCTTTCATTTTCAAAATTTTAGCTTTCTCTATTATCTTCATATTTATAAATAACATACTCATTGTGTTATTATTGATTTATGAATTTGATACCCGATCTGTTGACTTTTTGTTATATGAGAATTTAGCCCTTTCCCATTTTCTCTCATCCACCTTTTGCTATATCACAATCTTTATAATTTAAGATAGACACCATTTGAATAGACACCACTTATATCATTATGACTTTGTAAATATTGTTTACTGCTGAGCCAAGTTCTATACCATAGTTATATTTTATCTTAAAACTTTTATTTTCCCTGGAGTTAATGATTTTTTCCCTGCAGAGATTTCATTGTATCTCTACTTATTTTTTCCATCAAATGTGTCATATTTCTACCATTGTTTTAAAATGCTCACACTCATCACATATTCTTCCATGGCCATTTTCCCCTAGAGATTTTCTTCCTAAGAAATCTTCCTCTCTTCCTTGCTTGCTTGTTTACTTCCAACCTCTTGCTCCAACCTTGACCTATTATTTTACCTTAGGCCTCCTATACTGTAATCTCCCCTCACTAGAAAAACTTGTTATTTCTGGTTCATGAAGATCCAAGACTTTCTGAAATAAACAGAAAACAGCAAACACCATCCATATAAATCAACTATAAGAAGAAAATAACAACCCTTTTCAGCTAATGAAAATACAACCAAAAAATAGGGGGAAACTGCAACACAGCACTCAACATGAATTAAATATCATTTGGTAAGCAACTGCAGCTACAAAGAACATAAAAAATCATACACTGAAAAGCTCAAGATAGAAATGGACACAAAACAGAAAGCTGAGAAATGAGGATTGACTGATTCAGAAAAGAAAAAGAAGAACAAAATAATAATCTTGGGCTTCCCTGGTGGTGCAGTGGTTGAGAGTCCGCCTGCCGATGCAGGGGACATGGGTTTGTACCCCGGTCCAGGAAGATCCCACATGCCACGGAGTGGCTGGGCCCATGAGCCATGGCCGCTGAGCCTGCGCGTCCAGAGCCTGTGCTCTGCAACGGGAGAGGCCACAACAGTGAGAGGCTCGCGTACCGCAAAAAATAAATAAATAAATAAATAAATAAATAAATAATAATCTTGAGATATGAAAACTAAATTATATGGTGTCTAAGGACAAATGGGTTAGACTAAGAATTCAGTAAGGAACATTGAGAAAAAAAATTAACACAGGAGAACCAAAAATAAATTTGGAAAAGAAGTAAACAATCAGAGAAAAAGTGAGAAACACAGAAGATAGACAAAGAAGAGCCAACATATGTATCATCAGGGTCCCCAAAAAAGAAAAACAAACAAACAAAAACACCCATGAAACTATAATACAAGACAATTTTCTGGAAATAAAATAAGACATGAATTCCTCCAAGGGACCAAAGGGACCTGGGGAAAAAATGGACTCAATATCATTAGCCTCAGGGAAATGCAAACCAAAATCACAATGAAATATCATTTCACATCCACTAGGTTGGCTATAATAAAAAAGGCAGGCAATAACAAGTGTTGGTGAGGATGTGAAAAAATGGAACTCTCATACCTTGCTAGTAGAAATGTAAAATGGTGCAGCCACTTGGGAAAACAGTCTGGCAGCTCCTCAAAAGGTTAAACATAGATTTACCATATGATCCAGCTGTTCCATTCTTAGGTATGTTCCCAAGAGAGCTTACAATATGTTCACATAAACACTTGTACATGAATGTTCATCGCAGCATTATCCATAATAGTCAAAAAGTGGAAACAACTCAAATGTCCATCAACTGATGAGTGGGTAAATAAAATGTGGTATATCCATAAGATGGAATGTTATCTGGCAAGAAAAAGAATGAAGTACTGATGTATGCTGCACAACATGGATGAACCCTGAAAACATAGTTGGAAGAAGCCAGTCACAAAAAAACCCACATATTATATGATTCCGTTCATATGACATGCTCAGAATAGGCAAATCTATAGAGGCAGAGAATAGATTAATAGTTGCCTAGGGCTAAGGAACTTGGGGAGAATTAGAAGTGACCACTAATGGGTAACAAGTTTCTTTGTGGAGTGGTGAAATATTCTAAAAGTGATTGTGGTGATGATTGCACAACTCTGTGAATAAACTAAAAACCATGGAATTGTACATTGTAAATGGGTGAGCTGTATGGTAGGTGAATTACATCTCAGTAAAGCTTTAAAAAAAAATGGATACAGGAGTCAGCTTCAAAGAGTTTGTCATTGGCCAAATCTGGAACAATTTGCACATCAAAAAGAATAATGTTAACCAATTATAATAATTTAAAAAATATGTCCATTGTAATTCTTGAACAAACAAAACATAAGAAAAAGGGGAAGAAAAAGAAAAGTTCACCTTTACAAAGTGGTAAGTGTACAAGGAATAAGAAAATAGATAATCACCATTTGCAACCCCAAATGTAATAATTAACCAAGTCAAGGATTATTAATGAATGCTAAAACTATTGGGAAAAGTTGTTGGGGAACAGGATATTCACACAGACTCCAAGCATCACCCCACAGATTACTTACTAATTACAAGAGGAAAGTTATGCATTCATAAAGGATAAATCAAGCAGTCATCACCATACCCAAGTGACCAAAATCACTAACAATGGGACTACCAAATGTGTGCCTCCTAAGAAGTATTTTTTCCAAAAATATTTAACCTAACTTCCCACTACAGGAAATACAGTGGATACTCGGACAAGTTTAATACCACCATAAGGAAATAATTGTCTCCAGAATATGGGATGTTCTACAAAACAATTGGCCTAGACTCTCCAGAAATGTCAAAGGTATGAAAAAATAGAAACAGATGGTATCGGGATGAACTGTTCTAGATTAAAAGAGACTAAATAGATTAAACAACCAAAAAACAATATGGGAACCTCAACTGAAAACTGGAGCAAAATGAAGAAAGAGCTATAAAAGATTTTAGGGGGAAAGTTGGAGAGAGTTGAATTTGGGCTGATATTAGATTATATTATAGCACTATTATTAAATTTTGGGGGAGTGATATTATAGCACTATTATTAAGATTGTAGTTATATAGGAAAATGTCCTCCTTGTTAGGAGACACATGCTGAAGTAATTAGAGGTAAATGTCTTGATGTCTATAACTTATTTTTGGTTAACAAAAAAAGTATATGTGTGTACCTATATCTATATAAAAATAGCAACTGTTAACAATCAATGAATCTGTGGTTGGCAGCCTTTAAGATGGCATGCAATGAATCCTGTCCTTCCCCCATGAAATTCACACCCTGTGTAATCGCTTTCCTTGAGTATGAGCTAGAGTTAGTGGTTGGCTTCTGCATGTGGCAGAAATGATAGGATGTCACTTCTATGCTTGGGTCACAAAAAGACTGTGGCTTCTGTCTTGGACATTCTCTCTCCCTCACTGGCTCGGATTGAAGCTGGTTGCCATGCTGTGAACCACTCCATGGAGAAGTCCACGTGACAAGGAACTTAGGGAGGCCTCCAGCCAACAGCCAGTGAGGACCTGCGACCCTCAGTCCAACAGCCCATGAGGACCAGAATCCGACCAACAACCACATGAGTGAGCTTGAATACAGACCTTTCCCCAGACCAGCCTTCATGTGAGTCTGAAGACCTTGACTGCAGCCTCATGAGAGACCCTGAGCCAGAGACACCCAGCTAAGCAGTGCCTGGGGCCCTGACCCACAGAAACTGTGACATGATAAATATTTGTTCCTTTAAGTAGCTGTTTTGGAGTAATTTGTTTCACAGTGACAGAGAACTAATTCACTAAGTAAAGGATACATCTATTGTACTCTTTTAATATTTCTGTGCATTTGCAGTTTTTCTCACCACAGGGACACTCTGGCCTGCACACTGCTGTTGGCACCATGGCCCTGCATACTGAATCCAGCCACTGCTGACATTTGATGTTCCGGCAGTAAATTATTTCTCAACGGATTCACTAGCAGGATCGTCCTGTGCCCAAGCTCAAGCTTGCAGGTGTAGGGCCAGAAACAACCTGGCTTTCTCAGCTTCCACAGTGGGAACTGGGTTCCTGCCTTCTGCCAGGACTCATACAATGGGGGATTCCTCTCAGATGGGAAAGTTATTCAGATGCTGGGTAGACCAAAAAATAATAATGACGGGGAGGTGGAGGAGAAAAAGGGGAAAAGAAAGAAAAGGAGAAAGGAGGGAAAAAAGAAGATGGGTGGGGGGGAGGAGAGAGAGAGGAGAAGAGAAAACACCTCCTGTACTTTCTTCTGCTCCCCAACTGTCTGGAAAGCTTACCTGGAGGTCAGGGCTGGAGGTGAAGATGGGATAATTGATCATATACACATGTAAAAATTAATAAGCAGAAACCTCAATTAAATAATTTGGAGACCAGAATGGGGAGCTCTCACACCCTGCAACCATGGTGGAGCCCAACAGGAAGAAGAAAGACTCCTCTTCTTTCCTGGGAAGGAAAAGCCATGGACTCTGTTTACTATAGCTCTCCCCACTTCCTTTTCCCTTCTGTAAAAGTGTTCTCCTTCCCTTGCCGTGGGAAACTTGCACAGCAGGTTTGCAGACCCTGACTTGCAAATTTTGACTGATCCTGAATAAACCCATCTTTGCTGGAGAAAAATCTGGCAGTCTATTTGTTTTAGATCAACAGACGTGATATAGCAAAAGCTACAGACAGGAAAGAGACTTCCACAGGCGTGGAAGAGATTAGAAAGCTGGAAATGCAGAGGGCCACTGCTGTAATAATATCTATTCCTTCAACCATTTTTACCTCTTCCCCTTCCTCAAGCAGGTAGCAGGCTCTGTGTTTACTTTCCTCAGGGGAGGTTTGTGGCAAGATGAAAGAAGTTGCCTAGGAAACATTCCATTCCTGGCTTTGTTTTCAAAAGTCTAGCCCCCCTGAGGTGATTTAGTGCACAGTGGGGAGAGGAGACGGGAAATGGCTTTGCTGGAGCAGAGGCACTGGTGGGGCTTCTTGGGCTTCCCTGCTGGCGCAGTGGTTGAGAGTCCGCCTGCCGATGCAGGGTTCGTGTCCTGGTCCGGGAAGATCCCACATGCCGCGGAGCGGCTGGGCCCGTGAACCATGGCCGCTGAGCCTGCGCGTCCAGAGCCTGTGCTCCGCAACGGGAGAGGCCACAACAGTGAGAGGCCCGCGTACCGCAAAAAAAAAAAAAGATGTCCTCTGGCTGGGGGAAGGGTCCAGGCTCCTGCGACAGCTAGGACCTGTGCCCTGCTCCCTGACAACACCCCAGGGGCTGGGTGACCTCGGAGGGAACAGTGAGGGGTTTCCAACCTCACCAAATCTCCACATGCGCCAAGGGTGACATGTAAGCTAGTGGCTCCTCGAACTGAGGGAACCAGACAGGGGGCCTTGGCAGTGACGAGGGATGACCCATAATGGCTGGGTGTTCCAAGGGCCTCCCAAGGATGGCCTGAGACAGACTTTCCTGTTGTTTGGAGGTGAAATTAACTTGATTTAGATAATTTATTCCATAACGGAGTTTTTAAAAACTTGGAGGGGATTAATGCACTACATCAATAATACTGCCCTGACCATCTCTGTGCACTTAGTTTTTTCTATGTATGGGATGCTTTTTGAAAGGTAGATTCACAGAAGTAGAAGAATTACTGATTGAACGGGTATAGACGTTTTTAAGGCTCTTGATACATATGACCTAAATGTCCTCTGGAATCTTTGTGACTTTTCAGATTTAGATTTTAAAACTAGGACCTCTCCTCAGTGAGGTTGGGTGGGAAGGGACGGGAAACCTGTTGGGAGGCTCTTGCAGTATTTCACATGAGACATGAGGAAGGGCCAAAGTAATATTATGGCAGTGGGGAAAGAGGAAGGGACAAATCCCAGTGCCATTTAGGAGGTGATGTCAGTAAACCATCTCCGCCTATCGGTGAAGGAGAGAGAGTAATCAAGAGCAACTTACTAATTTCCAGTTTCAAAACTGGGTAGATGAAAATCCTATCAATCAGGAAGCAGTGAGCTTTGGTGGAAAGAGCTTGTGTCATGGATCTAATGGACCTAGCTCAAATCCCAGCCCTCCACCCCCCACTAATTAGCTGTGTGGCCTTGGGCAAGTTACTGAAACTCTCTAAGCCCACACGCCTAGATTTCCTCACTTGTGAAGTGGCCATAGTAACATATGTTAGTCTCCTGGGTTACTGTAAGGATTAAATATGAAAATGTTTTTAAAGCGCCTGGCCTATTGTGGCTTTGAAGAAATGAAAGAAAACCGATTATATGGATAGAAGAGGATATAATCACTTGGAGAATAAAGAATATATGTGGTTTGAGAGGAATTGTGTTTAAGATGTCTGCAGGAGGTTCCATGCAGTAGTTTATCTTGGTATACTATTTAAGAGACCCACGTGTATGAGAAGGACTAGAAAAGAGGGGTTGGTGATCCTGCTACCCTTGGGCAATGGTGCAGTTCTCCAGTATGACCACAAGGTGAAGGCCCTTTTGTGCAAAAAGCTCCTTAGACTGTTGACTGGTGGGGTGGGAGCGCCATATTCATCTGCCGAACATCCATGGGGACGTTCTCTGTACTGAACTCTGCCTTCCAGAAGCTTCCTGACTTGTATAGTGGGGGCTTCAGCTTGGTGGGAGGACAGTGAGTCTCTCTTTTTACCACTGTAGGGTTTTAGACCTTTACCTAATCAGGGAAATTTTCCTTCCAGGTTGGTCACTGATATATCTGACCAGGTGTAGAGTGAACTGCAAAACTGAGTTCCCTAAGCCTGAAGTACTTTTTTGTTTCTGACAATGCACTTAGAAAAAAGATAACATTTAACAGAACTCAAGAGATTTCCTGGGGCTTTCTACCAAAGCTCTTCCCTACCTTCCAGTCCTTAAAAAAAAAAAAAAAAAAAAAAACCCAGGACACTGACCCATTTGAAAAGTGCAAATCTGACCAAAGGCACAGATCTTCCCTGAAGAGAGTGTTGGGGGACAGTAAACCTCTCCTATCTAGAGAAAATAAAATGCCTTATTAATAGGAAGTACAGTGTTATCAGCATTATTCGTCTAACTGTATGTTGAAGAAGATGGATTTATGAGTTGTAATCCAAACAGCAACTTTAGTTTTAAATCCCATTATCCCTTTTGGGAGTGGGATGTAAGTAATTTCCCCCCTTCATCTGCATTAAACCCTGCAATCCCCAGTATTATCCTAGTTACTTTAAGTAAAAAGAGGTCATCACTCTACATCATAAACAGGCTCAGTTTAGCCTTTGAGATGTCAGTCCTAAATAATCAGAAATCCAAACATTGTTTTAAGCCTTCTCCCCTCTCCCTACAAGGGCGCGCTATGCAGTGTGTATCGGGGACGGAGGCGTCTGTCTCCTCCTGTCCCCAGCTCCAGGCAAACCCCCTCCACCCCAACTTTCTAACTCTGCTTTTGGACCCTCAGGATTACAGGAGGTGGGAGGGGGCCAGGTACATTTTTACTCAACTGGTACTGTAGTCGGATGGCTTCCTGCTCTTCAGGTCTGGAGGTGTTTAAAGCTGATTTTCTCATGGGGTTCTCTTTCAAGAATCCCAACACTGCTGGTTTCACCTGAGTTCTCTTGACCTGGGAATTCAGCAGTTTCTTTGCTCCCTCCACAGTCCCTAAGAATCCACTTCAGTCTTCTTTTGGCTGAGGTTGCAATGTTCCTCTAGACGGCCCCATTGGTGGTCTAAGACAACCCCAGTGGCTCTCTTTCTCTCTGCTACCATCAGGTCCACGAGACACACTCTCACTCTACGTGGCCTGAGAAACTGGGCATGCAGGTCCATCCAGGGCAGAGGCAACTCTTCATTCTCCTCCAAAAGCGGCTCGTCAGCCCACCTCTTGCCTCTAGATTTCCTGAGTGAGGGCGAGACACTCATCCGCTCTGCCTCAGTAGCCGCAGGGCACACGGATCCGGGTTTCTAAGGGCTCTGGTTGAAGCCCCTGTCGCTTAGCCTGGGCAAAGGCAGGCACTGCCCTGCCCCATCAGTCAGGGTCCAGTCAGGAGTCAGAAACCACATCTGTTATTTTAACCGAGAGAATTTAACGTGAAGAATTGCTAACGAGGTACTGAAGAACCGAAAAAGCAAAAGAGCGTGAAGATATCATGGAGGTGGCAACGACAGGAAGCCACTACCGTGCCTAAGGCTGGAAGCACAGAGAAGCCGTTGGAATTATTTACAAGGAGAAGCTTGTTGGAGGGGCCAGCAGAGCTGAAACTCAGACCTCTGAGGACGGGGTGCCAGCCAGCTGGTGCTGCATGTGCAAGGGGGTGTGATTAGCTGGATCAGAGGTGGAAAAACTGTACGTTGGAACCAACTGCTGCTACTGGAACGAACTGCTGCTGCCAAGGTGAAGAAGCATCGTTAGGGTGATGGCAACAGAAACAATAAGCAGACGGAGGGGAAGAGCCCTTCCTCCCGCTCCAGCCTTGCGAGCTCCTCTAACGTCCCCTATTGGCAGAACCTAAAAGGAGCAGCTGGCAAAGGAGAGTCCCCACCAGGAATCACAAAGCCTAGTGCAGAGGGTGGGTCTGAAGCTGAGAGACCCTAGCTTAAACACTGCCACATCCTTTCTTTGTTACTCTAAAGAAATGCTCCAGAAATTATTCTCATTTCCAACTACCAGTACTCTCTGATACACTTGATCTGGGTAATTTGTCTAATAGATCTCAGTCCTCTACTTTGAAAATCCTACAGATTATTCTAACTCACAACACACATTAGTATCCAAAATCTATTGTATCTTGGTGCCTCCACTGAAACTTCTAATTTAATGTCCATTACAATAATACTAGCTAACGTTTCATAGGCATCTACAAGGTACCAAGCAGCACTAAGGAATTTACATATTAATAAATCTCATTTAATCACCAACAGTTTTACTATTATCATTAAATACTATTATTGATCTTCATGTACTTTTTCAACCCCATGTTATAGATGAAGAAACTGAGGCGCACAGAGATTAAGTAACGTGCCTAAGACCATACAATAAGTGATGGAGCCAAGGTTCAAACCCAAGCAACCTGGTTCCACAACCTGCAGTCTTAGTCACTATGTTAATTGTGTTGTAGACTGAATGTATCTGTTCCCCCACCCCCAATTCATATGTTGAAGCCCCACCCCTCAGTGTGGCTGTACTTGGTGAAAGAAAGTGATAAGAGTTGAATGGGATAATAAGGATGATCTGATAGGATTAGTGTCCTTATAAGAAGAGACACTGGAGAGCTCTCTCTCTCTCTCTCTCTCTCTCTCTCCCTCTCTCTCTCTCTCCCTCTCCCTCCCTCCCTCCCTCCCTCCCTCCCTCCCTCCCTCCCTCCCTCCCTCTCTCTCTCTCTCTCTCTCTCTCTCTCTCTCTCTCTCTCTTTCTGGATGCACTAAGGAAGGACCAGATGAGCACACAACAAGAAGGCGACTGTCTACAAGCCAGAAAGAGAACACTTACCAGAAACCAAATTGACCAGTACCTTGATCTTGGACTTCCCAGCCTCCATAATCAGGAAAGTAAATTTCTGTTATTTAAGCCACCCAGTCTGTGCTATTTTGTTATAGCAGCCTGAGTAGACTAACATGGACTGATAGTTTTATTACGTAACTTGAGTTTATTGGTTTCCAAGGGAATAAATGTATTCAAAATAAGGCATCATTAGTAGTCCCCAGCTAATTTCATGTCCCTCATATTTTGATGGTCAGACTGTTTCCTTCCACTCCTGGAATAGCTGAGTCACTGCCAGGAGAAAGGGAGTGTGAGATGAGGTTATGTCCAGACTTCTATGACAGTCTGTTAGGAGCACCCAGCTTCCTCAGCACACGGAGTAGCACTCGGATGTGCTGCTGACTGTTGCGGTGATTATTACAGCCAGGTGGGCAACCATTCATGGGAGGACACCGTAAGTGGGAACAGCTTAACCTGGGCAGGAGAGGGGCTTAGCAGGGTGCAGGATCAGATTCCACGGCAGCCACAGAGCCCTTGGCCTACTTCTGCAGGTGAGTCCCATCTAGCCTTTCTCCTGCCTTGTGGTGACTGATCTTTCAAGCTATCACGTTAATCACAATGACATGTACCAGCCTCAGTGCCCCCCTCTCCACAGCACCCCAAAGAAACCATAAAGAAAATAATTATTATAAGCACATTTCAACTTTTCATGCCTCACCATTGCCAATTGCAGGAGCTCCCAGACCCTTGACCTGGAAGTTCTAGGGCTTTCACTCTATAATCCCAACTGACCTTTCCAGTATCTTCTCCTAATACTTTTCTAATCGACCTATAGGTTCTAGCCAACTGCCTACCCAAACATAGATCCCTAAACATGTTCCTCATTTTCCTACCTTTGTCTTGCTTATCCTGTTCCCTATTTCTGGAAAGTTCTTTTCCCATGTCTGCTTGTTGAAATCTCAATCATATTCAAAGACTCGTTACATCTGGGAGGGCTCTTTATGTTTCAGGTGACACTCAAACAATAAAGGGAATCTATTGGCTCATATAACTGAGAAACACAGAGGTATATGGCTTCAGGTGATGCCTGATCCAGCAACTCAGCACCACAAGTGACGTGGTTTTGCTCTATCCTTCTTTTCTGCCTCTTGCAGGATCAGCTTGTCTTCACACACCCTCTTTTCCCTGTTGGCTCCCCTCTCCCCTCTCCCCTCTCCTAGTGGTGGTAGGTGTCCTCCATGTCTTTGGAGGCTGACCTGGATTACATTAGTGGGCTCCTGTGTTCTCTGCCTCCCACTTGGGCTTGGCCAGTGTAGAGCACCAGCAAGGGCTCAGAAGATGGTTGGGGTGTTTATCACACCTCTGTCTTTCATGGGGCACATCCCTCCCCGATGAGGTGACGGTCTCTATACAGTACTCGCTGTCTCTGCATTCCAGTAACCATCCTCTGTGGGTCTAGAGTAGTAACGCCCCCAAGGTACTTTACTATTCCTTGAGTTTTCCCTGCACTTTGCTCCTACTTTGTAAATAGGCCATTAATTAATTGCTTCTCAAACTGCCCCACGGAGTGTGCCTTCGTTTTCCTGCTGGGATCTTGACTGATATAGCAGGCTTTCCCCTTCCATGGTAGCAAAATGATTTGCAGCAGTCCCACATCAGACATCTTCACCCTGCATGGTTCAAGGGAGGGAGCAGTTCTCGTTTAGCTGCTTCAATAAAAGGAAGATGAAGCTTCTTGCCTGGAAGCCCAGCACATATCTTCATATTCTTTGGCTTCCACTGTATACTCACTCATCCACTCATGAACCAATCACTGTGGTGGTGGTGGTGATGGTGATGAGAACGGAAATGTGCTGATCCAGCTAAACGAATAAGAGTCTTCCCTGGTGCTGAGGTTGGGGTCATTTCAACCCAAACCCTGTGCCTGAAATAGATGAGGGGTGATGCCCTCAAGACAAAACAAAGGTGCGGCTGTCCTACATGGAAAGAGGAGGGGATGCAGCACACTCGCCCCAATGCCATCTCTTTCTTTGAAGCCTGTGATGGTAAAATTTACACGTCAACTTGACTGGGCTGAGGGATGCCCAGAGAGCTAGTAAAGCATTATTTCTGGGTGTGTGTCTAGGAGGGTGTTTATGGAAGAGACCAGCATTTGAATAGGTAGACTGAGTAATACACATTCTATTATCTCCTATTGGTTCTGTTTCTCTGGAGAACTCGGATGAATACAAAGTCTGTCCTTATTTCCCCAAGAGGATATGATGTAATGGCCAGCATGATAGGTGTGGTTCTTGCCCTCATGGAGCTTACAGTGTAGTTAGGGAGACAATTTACATTATGCTAAGTGCCAGAAAGGAAACAAATGAGGTGCTGAGAGAAGAAAAATATTGATGACCTACTTTAGGTGGTGTGGTCAGGGAAAGCTCCTCGGAGGAGGTGACATTAGCCGAGGCTGGAGAGTTGAGGAGCCAGCAAGGGCAGGGGGAAGGCAGGAATTCCAGGCATCCTGATGTGCACAGGCTTGTGAGTGGGTAAGTGCCAGGTGCGTGAGGAAACTACACAAGGCCAGGTGGCTGGAGTGAGGTGGGCAAAGGGCACAGCTGCCTGGATGAGACAGGAGAGGTAGCAGGGCTTCCTGAATCAGGGTGTGGATTCCATTCTGGGTGCAGAGAGGAGCCACCGAAGGATTTGAAGCAGGGGTGGGCCTTACTCCAATTCACGTCTTAAGATCACTCGAGAAAAAGGGGCACTAATTTGGAACTTGCTGCAATTGTCCAGGTGAAAGATGGCAGAGACCCAGACAGGTGCCAACCGTGGGATGGAGAAACCGAGCAAATCTGAGACCTATTTTAGAGGTAGAATCAGCAATGATCAATTTACCGATGGGTGGGAAGTGGGTGAGTAGGAGGTGAGAGAAGAAGAAAAGTAGAGGGACTCCTCAGTTGCTGGCCTGAATACTGAGTCGTGGTGATGGGGGTGAGAATCAGGAGTGTCCAGCAAAGGCCGCTCCACATCTCAGGTCCTAACCACAAAGTCCGGCAAAAGTCTGATTGGTTCCCCTTGGGTCAAGTGCCCCGCCCTGGTCCACCAGCTACGCTGAGCTGGGGGAAGGTATACGGGAGTGAGTGTATGAGGGACTGCCTAAATTTGCTAACAATTTTTCCAAAAGGTGAAAATAAGCATACAAATAACTAGGATACAAAGCATTGTAAGGCCTGAGACAGATACCATGTGGGGTATCTTTGCACCCCACCAGCCATTCATTCCCCTTTCTCTACAGTCTGGCCCACCTGCCCTTGGGTAGAGGCCAACTACAGCTGATGGCAGAAAGAGACTCTCCTATGAGAAAACAAAGAACAACAGTAAAATGAAGAACGAGGTGCAGCATGTCTGTAGATACATCTCTGGTTTTGTGTCCAAAGAATTGACAGTTCCACGATGACTTTTGTCTACTTTGATTTTCTCACTGATTCCAAGTTACCTCATTATTTATATATATAATTAATCTACACAGTAGGCTGCTCTTTTTCACATGCCAGGATAACTTTAAAAAATGGTTTTCAAGCTATTTTATGGGTCTATTTAAATTTTCTGCCTGCTTTCTGCTCTGCATCCATGGAAACTTCTCCATGAATCCTTGTTTACAAACGATTCAGGACTCCTGAGTATTCTGGGGCACTGATGTCTACCAATTCACTGGTATAAATGGTTTCTCTAACTCTATGTTTTACTAGAGAGAAAGAAATACATGTATAATTTAGGCCTAAAATTTACCCATTTCCTGTTTCTATCTTAAAAGATTATTCACCGCTTTTCAGCTGGGTGACCTTGGACAAATCACTTAACCTTCAATTTTTTGTTTGTAAAATGGCAATAGTGCCAAACTCACTGGGCTGTTCTGAGGATTAAATGGGATAATCTGTGTAAGCCACTTAGCACAGTGCCTGGCACATGGTAAACTAAGCACTCAGTCACAGTTGACAGCTCTCCACATGAAAGGAATAAAGAATATCTCTAAATGCTACCATGGTGTGGTCTCCAGCATGTATTGTGAAGTGAGAAAAGCAAGGTAGAGAAAAGTGTACAACCGTATTAAATATATAAAATATTAAATATATATACCTATAATTATGCATATACTTATATTTAAAAACCAAATAATGGGAGAATAATCAATAAAATTAAAAAATGGTTACCTATGGGGACAGAGGGAACAGGGTCATGTGGGAGGAGAAAGAGAAGCCAGGCTTCTCTGAACATAACTTCATTTGTAGATATGACTTTGGAGCCATGTAAATAACTTACATAAATATAAAATAACATTCTAGGGCTTCCCTGGTGGCGCAGTGGTTGAGAGTCCGCCTGCCGATGCAGGGGACATGGGTTCGTGCCCCGGTCTGGGAAGATCCCACATGCCGCGGAGCGGCTGGGCCCGTGAGCCATGGCCGATGAGCCTGTGCGTCCGGAGCCTGTGCTCCACAACGGGAGAGGCCACAACAGTGAGAGGCCCGCGTACAGCAAAAAAAAAAACAAAACAAAAAAAACCCAAAAAAAAACCAAAATAACATTCTAAAATTTTAAAGTCATCCCTAAAAGTAAAAACTAAATCAGTTTTGGGGATAACTACCCAGAGAAGGAACTCTACTAAGTGTAAAACACAGTAACCTTAAGTGTATATCCCCGGTCCAATATACCCTGAGGACAAAAAAGAACGGCCAAAATGAAAGTATTAAGATGTGTAAAGTAATCATGTTTTTGCTAGCAGAAGTATTATTCTCAGATTGTTGTGTTTGTTGCGGTATGATAAAGCAATACAATATGTGACATTGCAACTCTGTCACTCCCAGACTAAATGAGAGCCAGAATTCTCCGTGTGGGAGAAAGGTGATATGGGTATAAGGCAGAAGAGGTCAAGTAAAATCCCTGTGGTCCTGAATTTGAATAGGAACTATTGGGATGAATTCAGAATGTATTTCTTAGCTCTGTCCATGGAAAAGACCTAGAAATAATGACCAACCCATACCAATAATGAGCACTCCTAGCTTCCAGATTGTGGCATCATGTGTTAAAAGGTACCCATTTTATATTAATATTATGATATTATATTAATATTAGGATATTAATTTATGGAGGTGACTGAGCGATGACACAGAGAGGTAATGCCATTAAAAGAATTTATTACTAACATTTTCCAAGAGCAGAGCATGCCACACCACACTGGGCTATATGGGGAAGCACCAGGTTTCGACAGAAGGCATAAGGAGTGAGGAGACAGCATGGTCCAGAGCCTTTACTGTGTTTTCTGTGTGAAAGGCAGGGCAGAGCAGGATAAACAGTTTAGGACTGAATAGTCTGCATAATGTTGGTGGGCTCTGGGATGGTCTCTAGCTGTCCTGTACCTGGCCCTGGGTTGATTTGGGGCCAGGGAAATATTGGCTTGGTGTGTGAGAGTTAGATAAAGGCTGTGGTTGGGAGTATGGACTAAGGGTTTGTTGGTTTGCGTATGAAAGGTGCAGTGCAGGTGAGTTGTTTATTATTTTAGGAATTAGCTAGCTCTGCGAGAGGCAGTGTCCTTCCAGTCAGCAAGGCTCCCCAAGATGTCAAAACATCATAGGGGCTTCCCTGGTGGCACAGTGGTTGAGAATCTGCCTGCCTAATGCAGGGGACACGGGTTCGCGCCCTGGTCTGGGAGGATCCCACATGCCGCGGAGCAACTAGGCCCGTGAGCCACAACTACTGAGCCTGCACGTCTGGAGCCTGTGCTCCGCAACAAGAGAGGCCGCGATAGTGAGAGACTCACGCACCGTGATGAAGAGTAGCCCCCGCTTGCCACAACTAGAGAAAGCCCTCGCACAGAAACGAAGACCCAACACAGCAAAAAATAAGTAAATAAATAAATAAATAAGATTAAAAAAAAAACAAACATCATAAATTTAAAACATGATTAATACATCTCAAAATACCATTTCCCCCGAAAAGAACCAGTCGTCCTTGGAGAAATTGTTGGCTCCAGGAAATATATGAGATGAGCCTGGAAGGTCTTGTCATACCAGAAAGTAAGGAAGCTTTCAAAGATGACTTGAGTCATCCCAAAAGGACTCAATAGCCAACTTGAGATGCCTCTCACTGGCCAAAGATGGGATGATTTCAGCCTCAATAAAGATAAAAAACTGCAATGGATTAAAAAACGGCACATATATTTAAAGCTACAAGTTAACAATGCTACTAAAAAGAAGTGTATTGTTCCTGATTGGAGGATGCTAGGAAGTCAACTCAGTGTTTTGAAACCAGTAAATAAAGAAAAAGAATCAAGCATTTATCCTGTTTTTCTGAACTGTGCCACTGGGTAACCAAATAGTAAATGAAGGGTGTTTTCTTTGTTTCAGTGCTATATAAGGAATGGTGGAATTAGACTATCACCATTTGATAAGCCCTAATATATTAAAGGATCTAAGTATTGAGTGTCAACACCTCTTGTCAGAACAAAAAGAGACAGCCAGACAGCCTCCTGCTAGAATATACTACTACTTAGGAAGCCGTTTTACAAAAACATTGAACCTGAATCTGAACGAGCCTACAACCAATTTATAAGAAATTCAAAGGCGAGGTGAAACACAATATATGATGCCACCTCAGAGTTGTAATCAGCAAAATCCAGACTATGGGAAATTCTCCAGGCCAAAAGCCCTGTTGTATTCAACAAATTCATTTCAATGAAAAAGTATTAAATGGGGCAGAGGCGAGGGGGGTGAGGATACCTATCAATCGGTATCAGTGCAGACCTGATACAGATCCTAATTCAAATAAACCTTTTAAAAGTTATAATTTTATAAAGTGATTGGAAATTTGATCTCTGACTAGAAATTTGATTACATTAAAGAATTATTGTTAATTTTTTAGATACAGTAATAGAATTTGGGGGACTTTTTTCAGAGTCCTTACTTGCTAGAAATGTATACTGAAACATTTATGGCTAATTATATAATGTCTGGTATTTGCTTCAAAATAATGCAGGAGGGAGATGTGGATGGGTATAGATAAAATGGAATTGGTCAGTGGGTAATGAGCACATGAAGGTTCTTTATGCTATTCTGTTACTTTTGTGTGTATTTAAAATTTTCCATAATAAAAAGGCTTTAAAGGAAAGAACACAAGGTGACAACAACAAGTTAGTGATTACCCTCTCTATCTCTGGCTAGCCTGTAGCCCATTAATGTGAAAAGATCCAAAGACTAGACATCTATTGATATTTGGCCAGTCAAGATTTCAGTTTTCAAATTTTTCCTTAATAGAACTTTACAGGCACATTTGTAATAACATCTTATTAATTCTTTTTTTTTTGGTAATAAATAAATTTATTTATTTATTTATTTTTGGCTGCGTTGGGTCTTTGCTGCTGCGCTCGGGCTTTTCTCTAGTTGCGGTGAGGGGGGGTTACTCTTCGTTGTGCTGCACGGGCTTCTCATTGGGGTAGTTTCTCTCGTTGCAGAGCACGGGCTCTAGGTGTGTGGGCTTCAGTAGTTGCAGCATGTGGGCTCAGCAGTTGCGGTGCACGGGCTTAGTTGCTCTGCGGCATGTGGGATCTTCCTGGACCAGGGCTCAAACCCTTGTCCCCTGCATTGGCAGGTGGATTCTTTTTTTTTTTTTTTTTGCAGTATGGGGGCCTCTCACTGTTGTGGCCTCTCCCGTTGCGGAGCACAGGCTCCGGACACTAAGACTCAGCGGCCATGGCTCACAGGCCCAGCCGCTCCGCGGCATGTGGGATCTTCCTGGACCGGGGTACGAACCCGTGTCCTCTGCATCGGCAGGCGGACTCTCAACCACTGTACCATCAGGGAAGCCCCCCTATTGATTCTTATGAAAGCTAGATAGATTTAATTAATCATTCAGGCGACTAAAAAATAACTCCTTTATGTTAAATGCTAATTATTTTGATTATACTTTTTTAATGTCTTGTATCACTGCCTGTCATAGGAAATTGAGTCACTAACAACTTTTTAAAAAACATTTTATGACTCAGAATCATTGTTAGGAAACCTCAGGCACTGAGCTGGCTGTAATCTAGCCTAAGGGGCTATGTAATTACCTGCTGTTATTAGTGTTAATTCAAAAGCCCTGAGACTTTGCTTCTCTTCTAGATGGTGATCTTCCGTTTCCTCCTCCTTGCTGCAGTCAGCATATCTGCTCCCCACGTCCCCACCTTGTAACTGTAGTCTGTTCTCTATCCCTCTTACACTCCTCATAGCAGCCTAATAGGGGCCCTGCTCACAGTAAGCACCCAATAACCATTTACTGAATTGGATTAAACCTGGGAAGAATGGAAGTCTGCCAAAGGAAATCAAATGATTAAGCTTACTAAATCATTAACTTTAATTTTAGACACATCCCTTAAGCTGCTGAGTGAGGTTTGGGAATTCATACCTGAGTTCCAAATGGCTGAGGTAGCCAGGAGTCTGGCTACGGAACTAAATGCGGGATGCGGCTCTAGTATGCATCAAAATGTATGCTTGCGGGTACACGTAACTGCTGCTGATTTGTACCGCAGGAAGAACAACAGTAGCAAATTGATAAAGGAGTTCTAGTTCCACTTCTAATATGAAGAACAGCCCTTGATTACCTTAAGTACAGCCCCTACCTTCATTGCAGATACCAGTGTATGAAAGTATTGTCTGAAATTCCAGGCTACTTGTTGAAATTAAAACACTTTTTTATAAAAGATGATGAAATATTTTGACTAAAACAAAGAATTAGGTAAATTGTGTGGAAGGAAAAACCATAATCTCCAGTTTGTCTTTCCTCCTAAAACGTTTGATCTTTAACTATGAGATATATCTTAAGTGTATCTTTAGTAGGCACCTTATTTCTCACTAAACATAGTTTTGTTCAGGCACAAAACCTTAGAGTCATCCTAGATTTCCCTTGGTCTCATCTCACATCCAATCCATCTGTAAATCCTGCTGACCCTACCTTCAAAATCCATCCAGGATTGAGCTGACACCTCTGCCACTACACCCCAGTCCAGGTCACCTCCTCTCTCCCTCTCCTGAGTTTTGTTTTAGCTCCTTATCTGTCCCCTACTTCCACCACTGTCTGTTCTCTATCTATACCTGGAGTGATTGTTTATGAGAAGACAGTCTTATCCTGTCTCTTCCCGGCTCTGTACTCTCCAGTGGCTCCCATGACACACCACGTCTCATCATGGTCGACTGTCTACACAGCCAGCCCCTGCCTGCCTCTCCAAACTCATTTCTTCCACTCTCCCTGTTGGCGGCTCTGCTCCCATCACATGAGCTTTCCTGCTGCTCTTTAAACATGCAATAAATCTGTGTTGAATGAATGAAATCCAATAGTTGCTGAATGCATGAATTAGTGAATTAAATTCTATAATAATTGTAATCAATATAACAATTAGTACAAGCTGTTACGCTAGCCCGGCCCAGGGAGATGCTTTATTTTTATCCAACTGGTCTAAACTGGTGGTTCTCAGACTTTACCTGGCATCAGAATCACCTGAAGGGCTTGTTAAAACTCAGGGGATTGGCTCCACCCCTAGAGGGGTTTCAGATTCAGTAGATCTGGGGTGGGTCTAAAAATCTGAATTTCTAATAACTTCCCAGGTGATGCTGATGATTCCGACCCAGGCACATACTTGGGCTTAAATATTCCAGCCTGGAAGGTCAATTGAACATTCCGAGCAGAATTTTGGCAAATTTTGTCCTGGTGTTTGGGCGTGGGGAAAAAAAAAACCCGGACCTCATTTTTTTTAATACTAAGCCACAAGGTGGCCCCCTAGCTCCGGTAATGACTCCACTGGCCCCCAATTAAACCAGCTTTTGTTATCTGGAGAAGTTCCCAACCATTTCTTTTGTTTCTTTTCCTTCCTTCCTCCCTCCCTCCCTCCCTTCCTTCCTCCCTTCCTTCCTTTTTTTTTTGGTGAATTTAGCTGTAGGGCCAGTCGTCTGCTGTTCACAAAAGGCTGTCTCATGGGGGGCGTGCTGGTGGCCTCCTCAGCAATGTAAGCTTCTGTGCTCTGTTAGAAATCACCACTGTCCTTCACATGGAAATGACACAGGGGAAAATAGGTGTGTAAGTGTGAGAAGACACTGTATCAGAAAATGAAAGGAGATTTCACTGGAGCCTACAAGGAAGGAAACACACACAGGACAGACGTCCAGCTCTGTGTAGCCCAAGGCGCCCTGCACACAGTAGACGCCGCATAGGCTGATCAGCCTCTCAACCCCTCACACCCCTCCACCTACCTCCTTACTGTGGGTGAGGAGGGCGCCTTTCCTTCAGCGGCCACCTGCCCTTCCCCGGCGTCTTCACTTCACTCCCAGCCAGCCAAGGGGGCCCTGGACCAGCAGGAGTCGGAGAAAAGGACGGAGGATTGAGAACAGGGCTTATCGCTTTCCTGGGCGAGGTCTTGGTACCAGCGGAGGGGCTGGGCTGGCAGCTGATGGGCCAAAGTGGAGAGTGCTGGGCGGGGCAGCATGCAAGGACTCAGTGTACGGCTCTCCCTCTTCTCCCGTGCACACCTGTTCTCTTGCTTCTCTTTCTTTGTAGACTGAAACATACATACATTTCATACATTCATGGAGCCTGGAAAATGCAGCCAAGTGATAATGTGCAAAAGTTAAAAACAGCCTTCCTGACATATATACACTAATATGTATAAAATGGGTAACTAATAAGAATCTGCTGTATAAACAAATAAAATTCAAAAAATTAAATTACAAAAACTTATAATTAAATAACTTATATTTTTATAAATTAATTTTTATGTATAATATATAATTTAGAATTATACAGTATTATCTAAATAAATACTCAGAACTCCAAAAAAACCCCGCAAAACCAAAGAACAGCCTTCCACATTACAAGGGGGTTTCCATTCCCAGAAAGGATGTGTTCTTTATATGTTGATCTTTTTGTCACATAAAAGGGTCTCACTGAGGCTATAGGTGGACCTCTTTGGGGACTCCTGGTAATCTTTAGTCTTTGTTTCAGTTTTACTAAATTTATGAGAACTTTGTTTCTTACCACAAATATCATGACTCTCATATCTCTGTTTTCTATTCATTTGAGAGAAAAAAGAACAAGGGGAAGTAAAGTTTCAAATAGCTGTAAAACAGATATTGCTGAACGAAGATGGTGACACCACAGAGACAGACCCACTGGCTAGTGGGCAGCAGCATCACGAGAGGGTTTGCGGTATTTGTTCACTTATGGAGATCTGCAGGCGTCATAATGCAGGCATTTAGGGGAATCCAGACCTTGTCTGGAGTAGCAAGATATATCCTGTAAATGGGAGCTGTAGCAGACCCAGCCCACTGGCCCCTCAAGTCTCAATGTAACTCCCTCAGGAGTAAAGCCTGAAAACCTAGAAACCCCTTTCCCAGACTCCTTCAAAGCTCTTCCGAGCAGAGGCCCCTGTGTGAAACTTAAAAGGTGCACCTGGGAAGGTGCAAGTGAGGAATACAGGGTAGAGCTATACGGGGACATCGAGATGCAGTAGCTGGGGACGGGGTTCTACTGCCTGGTTCCTTGTATCCAAGGTGTGGGGCAGTGGGCAGTGCCAGCAATGGAACTTCTGTTAGAACAGTTCTTCTAGAACTCAGAACTCTTAGCTGCATTGTTCCTGGCTACTGGCTATTAGTAACCTGTTTCCCTATTATTCTCAGAAATTCTGCTTCTTACTAATACCCGGTAATCGATGCTTCTTGTAACGAGAATGGATTCTGTTGTCTGTAACTCGGAACTCTTACCAATAGGTTCCTCTGTCTAAATCAAAGCTATTCAGACTGGCTCAAGGAAATGTGACATCATTCTCTTTAAATCTCCTGAAGTTGTAACAAATCTCCTGTTATCCTTTCTTCTAGTTCCTGTTCACAGTTTGGATCTCTTCCTCCCATGCGCTCTGATGCGTATCAGTCAGGGAGGTTCTAGCACTCCCTACCTGACTGCAGATTCTGCTGTTTCCTCATCCAGTTCCCTGAAAGTGTTCGTTTTGAAAACCAGCTGACACTCTTCCTTGGCACTTTTGTGGCACCTCCAGTACTGTCACTTGGATGTTTTTTGACAGCTGTTACCATGAGAACATAAACACCACGGAGAAGTGAACACATTGACTTTCATGACTCAAAATGAAGAAACACAGCAAAGTGCTCATTGATCAGGGCTTACAGTACAGGATGCCATGACAGCTCTCAGCTGAGGGCGTATAATACTCCATCTACTTGCTAATGGGTATTGTTAACAAATATATATATGTTAACCCTATTCTTCAAAACTGTAATTCCTCATGTGAATGGCACTAACAGCTTTGCATAGAACAATGCTAAACGTAGTATACTTTTATTGTACAAAAAGACACACGGCAGGAAAATCGAATATAGGGACTGAAGGCCGCCTAGAGATGTTTCATGTCGATAGCACTGACTAGACACTGAGGGAAGGCACCTGTGCTAAGAAAGGACTGAAGTGGCTAGCTCCAACTCTAACAACAAATCCCAGTGTGCAGGTGGGAGGGCGGTTGGGTTTCTCACACCACCAATTCTCCAACACCATCTGGGTGTCCTAAAATTCAGCTCAATTCTGACACTAGCCACCAGGAGAGAACATCAGATTCCACAGGTTAAGGGCTCACTCCCACAAGACTGCCCCCACTTCAGATGCCAATCGCAAGTCCAGGTTGTCACCTGTGCTTCTGACCGATTGGTTATAAATCAGGGGTCCCCTTTGTCCCCTCCTTGGGTTTGATTAATTTGCCAGGGCTCACAGAAAATACTTACCAGATTACAGGTTTATTATAAAAGGATATAATTCAGGAACAGCCAGATGAAAGAGACGCATAGAGCAAGATACGTGGGAAGGGGCGTGGAGCTTCTGTGCTCTCTGAATGTGCCATTCTCCCCCAAAATCTCCATGTGTTCACCAATCCGGAGGCTCTCCGAACCCTGTCCTTTTGGGTTTTCATAGAGGCTTCATCACATACTACCTAGCCAGATATGATTTTTTTTTTTTTTTTTTTTTTGCAGTACGCGGGCCTCTCACTGTTGTGGCCTCTCCCATTGCGGAGCGCAGGCTCCGGACGCACAGGCTCAGCGGCCATGGCTCACGGGCGCAGCCGCTCTGCAGCATGTGGGATCTTCCCAGACCGGGGCACGAACCCGTGTTCCCTGCATTGGCAGGCGGACTCTCAACCACTGCGCCACCAGGGAAGCCCCAGATATGATTTTTGTAGAGGAAGACGTTTAGATTTCATTAACACCTTTACTGTGATACTGACATACAACAAATGGCATTTATTTAAAGAAAAATGATTAAATCATTGGCCACTGGTGATCAATTCAACCTCCAGCCCGTCTCCCCTCCTTGAAGTTAGGGGGTGGGATTGAAATTTCCAACCTCTAATACCGGTTGATTCCCCTGGCAACCAGCTCCCATCCTTAGGTGCTTTCCAAAAGTCACCTCATTAACATAAACCAAGTTGTAGAAAGGGGCTGGTTATGAACAACAGGACGTTCATTTCACCCTTATGGCTCTGAAGCAACTTCAGGAACTGAGCACAAGAGATCAAATACTGTGACAAAAGATGCTGCCCTGCTCCTAGCACTCAGGGAATTCCAAGCGTTTGGGGAGCTGTGAGCCAGGAACTGCGGATGAAGACCGACTCTATATGAGAAGTAGATTTTGGTCACCTGAATGACCAAATCTATATTTATTATAAATCACTAGCTCAGCAGTTCACAGCCTTGGCTGCACATTAGAATCACCTGGGACTTAAAAAATGAAAATTATTCAGGTCCAAACCTAGACCAATCGAATCAGACTCTTTGAGGGTGGGGCTTAAGCAGTTATCAAGCTCAGGTGATTCTAATGAGAACCACTGGGTAGGACTTTCTACTTCGCCTCATTTATTCTCATGAATGTGGCTTTTTTCTCCTCTCACTATAGGCATCTGAGGATTTAAGTTTTTCTAGTGAGTAGCATTTGTGGCTGGAGGCCAACTTACGGTTAGAAGACTCGTTCGCAGACGAGGCCTGCTTGGTGTGGATGGGAGCTCCACCAGGGCATGAATACTCGCAGACAGGGATTGCTGGGGGCCATCTTGGAGTGTCCCGGAGATACGTGCCTTTGTTTGTCTTCCAGCTAGTAAAACCTGCAACCAGCCAACCAACAAGCCTCAGGCCATTGTCCTAGGGTTGGGGTGGCTGGGCCCTCTTTCCTGGGCTGAACACTACAGCACAGTGTACATGACTTTCCAATTTCCACCAAACCATACCAGTGGCAAATCGGTCAGGAGAGAGGGAACATATTTTCCTCAGAGCAGGGGTTGACAAACTTTTTCCATAAAGGACCAGATGGTAAGTTATTTAGGCTTTCTGGGAGAAAAGCCAAATAGAGGATATAGTGTAGGTTCTTATATAACAGAAGAGAAAATTCCTGCCCTGCTCCATCCTACCCCATTTGCCTGGGGTGGGCCATTCCCAGGAGTGGATATCTTGACGCCCAGGTGGCATCATCTTGGAGACATTTTCAGGACAGAGAACCACTGGCCTGATGGGGAGAGGCTTGATAGACGGGGCGGGAGGCTGGGCTGCCACAGTCTGTTTCATTCTGCCAATGTCACCTGAGCCTTAGAGCATAAGTCCAGTCATCTCAGCTTGGGCCACTGGCCAGAGGGAGGCAGTTTGCCAAGCTGCCAACACCTGGACTGGGCTTCTACTGCCTGGTCCCCAGCATTTGCCAACAGTGAAGTCCCCAACATGCAGGTGGTGACCAGTGTGGACCCTGGGCAGGGGTAAGATGCAGCCACCAACCAGGGAGGCTGGTGCTGGGAGTGGAGGGAGGAACGGGGACCGGGGCCACACATGCCTTTCTGTCACATGGACCCTTCCACCATAAGCACGTATTAAAGATTATATTTTAGAGCTGTGATTATATTTTATAAACACAAATATAATCCAGCATGGGCTATATGCTTTCCTTCTGATTTTAAAATAAATTATCTTTGTGGGCTCCTACACATATTGTGGGCCCTAGGCCCTGTGTGTACTGTGCCTAATGGGTGAGTTGGCCCCGACCCAGTGGATGGGGCCACTCAAGCTTGGTCTCCATGGCTCACAATGCTTGTCTGTTGGAGCAGTGCCTGAGGGCCACGCGAAAGCAAGAAGCAGGCTGGATTTGACGTGGGGGCCGGTTGGCTGAACCCCTGCTCTAGATGACCAAGATGCAATTAGCTGAGAGCATTTCCCGTGGGCCACAGGACAGCTAAGAAAAGACATGGTCACCCAAAGTAACTGGGACCCCCTACAGAGAGCTGGATCTCCTGCTGGGTCCTGCTACCCACCCCTATTCTTTTTCCTAATGAAGTATTACTCACTTATGGAAAAGTATATAAAATATATGGGGTCAACTTAATTCATTATCACAAAGCAAACACCCGTCCAGGTCAAGAACATAGCCAGCACTTCTGGAGGCCTCTCTAGTCCCCCTCTAATCACCACCCCCTCTCTCCACATGAACAGGCTACTCAACTGACTTCTAACTCTGTAGGTCAGTTTTGTTGGTGTAAATGGAATAACACCACACAGAGCATTGCACGCTTTGGTGTCTGGCCTCTTTCAGTCCTGGCCATTGTTGCTCTTGTGTCTCTGGAAGGACGGAGTGGAGTGGGCCACCACTCACAAGATCCTTTTGTCATGAGATTGCTTCTCTTACATGGGCTTGGCTGGAGGTCAGGAGGGCCTGTGAGCAGCCCAGCCAGCCCAGGGTGCTCTGTGGCCTAGAGATAAAATGTACATTCATGCTACAAAGTAGCTGGCAACAAACCCTTATGACAGGCACGCTAACAGGAAAACCAACCTGACCAGGGAAGTTGATTAAGGATGTTCCTCTTAACTTCAGCCTCATTGCCTCTGAGACTCATTAACCACTACTTATTAAAAGGAAAAAAAAATATTTTTACAGGGCAGACATATTCCACATGCTTTATGTTTGAGCGTGAGTCAAATCTTTTAACTGCAACTCACCTCCCGAGTTCAGGGCTGCCATGTATAACCATGAAGTCTGCACACTCCCTAACTCCAGGGGGCATCGTTGACAAAGAATATGATGTGCCTGGTGCTGGGCACGGAACCACACAGTGCAGGGAGCAGAATGTTAGCAGACTCAGTTGCCTGGATCCAGACCACATCGTAACTTAACATGTGGTCTGGGTACCTAGACCTTTATCAGTTATACATTTGGGGAAAAGTTCTTCAAATTAGTTGTGTTCTGGTTAATCCATTATTATTAATTAATTAATTACTTTATTTATTTTTGGCTGTGTTGGGTCTCTTTGCTGTGTGCAGGTTTCCTCTAGTTGTGGCGAGCAGGGGCTACTCTTTGTTGTGGTGCACGGGCTTCTCATTGCGGTGGCTTCTCTTGTTGCAGAGCACGGGCTCTAGGCGCACGGGCTCAGCAGTTGTGGCGCGCGGGCTCAGTAGTTGCGGCGCACGGGCTTAGTGGCTCCGCGGCATGGGGGATCTTCCCAGACCAGGGCTTGAACCCATGTCGAGCATTGGGAGGCTTATTCTTAACGACTGTGCCACCAGGGAAGTCCGTTAATCCATTATTAATCCAGGAATCCAACCCCCCCCTTTTTTTTGCCCCAATAGGCTAAAATGATTGAATCTGTATTTGATGATTAACAAGATCTTACAGGCTCTCCTGTGGGTGTGTGGGGGGAGAATGGAAGTAGTGGGAAGGTGGGCAGTGTTTACATTTTGAACACCAATTCTCTTTATCTGGGATGTATCTATAAAAGAAGCATTTTGTATCTACATATACAAAACGTCCAGAATAGGCAAATCCAGAGACAGAAAGTAGGTAAGTGGTTGTCAGAGGTCCTGGGTTTATTTTCTGGGCTGATGAAAATCTGGAATTAGATTGTTGATGGTTATACAGCTCTGTGAATATACTAAAAACCACTGAATTGTATACTTTGAAGGGGTGAATTTTATGGTGTGTGGATTATATCTCAATAAAGGTATTATTTTTTTCAAAAGTGAAGAGACACTGAATCTCTACTGACCTCAGGACACTAGCTGAAAAAATTTTTTCAAAGAAGGAACACTTCTGAGATTGATGTATGGTTTTCTTTTCCCTCTAAAGGTGGAGCTATATTATAGGAAGGGCTGCAAATGTCCAGGTAAGACCAGAGATCTCTTCCTTCAGAGGCCCCAGGGTCTGGAAACTAAGGCTGCTAATGGGAGCTTGTAGGATAATCGTATTATAAGAGGTTTCTAAGTTCCCTAATTGTGCTGGAATGCGGTGTCACTGAAAATGAGATGATATAAAAGAATGGGCTGGGTGTGGTGGCAAGGATGGTAGGCATGGGCAACTGTTTTAGGCAGGGACTTTCTCAGTAATTCTACAGATGGGGCATTCTTTCAGCTTGGCTCTAGGCTTACAGTAGATGGTCAATTAAGGCCTGTTGACCTACTTGTCCTAACGAGACTTGACTAGGGAGGTATGCCGCAAAACCACTCACTGTTTCAAGATCCCTGCTAGTGCTGAGTGGGAGGTGCCCAGGAGCCTGGACGCTCACCACCGCAAGTCACATCAGTGACTGTCCTGCAGCAGCTCTGACACCTGAGTGGCCTGCCAGGCTTCAGGGGGTCGTGCTGGCTAAACGCTACTAGAAAAAATAATCAATTCAGTCACCCCCAGGCCCTCCCCTAGAAGAGCTCCACCAGTAAATACCACTTCAAAACACAAGGAGGGAATAAAGGAACATGCAGATCCTAGTAGAAAGGCTGTATTCATTTCTGAGGACTGCTATGTTTTAAGGCAAGTGTCACACATACAAAACAGTCAGAGATGAACAGTATTTACGACAACATGTTAGAAGCGCAGCGGAGACATCTTCAGACAATGAGAAAGTGGCATTTTCCCCAGCCGGGTCACTCCTGGTCTGATTCTTGTTGCAGACAGAAAAACAGGGAGAAAGCCAAGGGAAGGGGAGCAATCACCATCTGGATTTTACAAGGAAGCACCCTGCCCCAGGCACGGCACTCCCCTCACCGCAATCCCAGGTCCAGGATAGAGGATGCGCAGTCCCTGAGTCTGATTGTCCAGCTCTACTGTCCATGTTTTGTAAAATTCACCTTTAGAAACAGGAAAATCAGGATGCCAAAGACATGCAACTTGCAGTTAGTCCACCTCTGTCCAAATTCAAACTCGCCCGGACTGGAGCTAAAATATACACACACACATACATATAGATGTTACCCGCATGTATTACCTCCCACATACATGCTGCATATATGTATGTGTACGTACATAGCCATGTATATATGTGGAAGAAGGAAAGATGAGATCTAATGACACCTGAAAAATAGTGAATGTTTGGGATTTGCAGTTTGGGATCCATCAGTGTGATTGTTTCCCCTTTGAAAGCAGAAGGCATCAGCAACAAGCCAGAGGGTTGAGGCTTCCAGGCTCCTCTCAGCCCAGCTCCTGGTCACTCCTGCTTCACAGGAGACGGGAGTGACTTAGCTGGTTTAAAGAGGGCTGAAGGGAAAAGGGCCAGGTCTGCTCCGTGCCCCTTGGTTCTTCCCCGCCCATTCCGCTCAGGCCCATGCCCCACAGTCTTAATACAGGGGAGCTTCACTCTCTGTCCCCCCTTCCCCCCATTCCAGTTGTGACAAGGGAATGAGCGAGGCTGAAAGTTTGGGAGTTTTAATGGCCAGTGTGCGGTGGCAGAAATGGTGCCTGGGTCTGGGAGTCGCGGGGAGGTCAGGTACCCAGAAGTGTGCTGGGAGGTGGGGTAGTTAATTCACAAAAAGATGAAGGACATCAGGAAGAGGCTGCATTTGATGCTAACAAGAAACTACTAAGAGAACAAGTGACGTGATAACAGTTGCTCCTGCACACAGAACAAAGCCCTGCTCGTAAAAGCTGTCCTCCCCAGAAGAAGGAGCCTCCTGGAGAACTTCGGTATCACTTAGGTAACGGTAAGGAGGGTACGGGGGTGTTCGCACTTGCTATCCAAGAAGCAAAATGCGAAATGGTCGTTTTTCGCGGATTCACTCAGTTTGCCTCACCAAATCCCTCTGAGGTAGGTAAGAGGCAGGTGACATCAGCCCCATTGTACTAATGGGGTAAAGTGAGGCTCCAGGACTTGCTGCAGGTTACCCCACAGATACACACCAACAGCCACAGAGAAATAGCAGTCTAGTGCCTTTTAGGTTTTCCTTCCCTATCCCGGGCAATGCTTGTTCTCTCCGTAAAGCCCCCTCCCCTAGGTTCAGCTCAAGTCAGTAAGTAGCAGGTGGACCATTTAGCTTATAATTTTAAACTGATGTCCTGGAGGGAAAGGAAACCAAGTCTATGGAAATCAGCCAAAGCTAGGGCATCTGGGAAGAGTGGTACCTCACTCCAATGAAGGGGTGGGTTTGTGGGGTTTTTAAAATTTTGTTTTTGCTGCAATGCAGCATTTTAGGGAGGGTCTAGTTGGATTAAAATCTGTTGCTAGACCAGCCAGGGTCCTGAATGTGATGACCACATGACACCTCCCCAGAGGAGGGGGGGCCCCTCTCTGGCCTGTTGCCAAATCAGAGTAGATGGGTATAGAGCCACAGTGTTGACATAGGCCCAGGTCATGAAAACAGAAAACCTCCCCAGGGCTGGGGCCAGAATGGGGACATTAGTGTGTGTGTGTGTGTGTGTGTGTGTGTGTGTGTGTATGTCCTGGCCTGATCAGGCTGCTTCCCTTCCCCCTGCAGCCTGTACTCCCCCTCCTTTCTTTGACTTCAGAATATAATTGTTTACTTAGTGCCACTGACCAGAGACCCTAGCAGTGCTAACACCATGGAGTATTTCTAACTCGACAACGTGCAGCGCCTCCAGCCTAGTGACCCAGAAGCCAGTCAGGCCGATGTGTAGACTCTCAACACCTGAGGCCCAGCTCAGTGAATTCCAGCCGCGGCTATGAATTTGGGAATTCTTCCAATTACTATGGCTCACGAGGCAATGCGACAGATGGCTGCCACCCGTCCAGGTCTGCCCGGAAAGCACCCAAGGCTGAGCTTTCCTGGGTGCAGTGAAGCAACATGTGCATTTTCCAAGCTTTAACCACCAGGTCCTGTGAGCCTGTTACTCCCCCCGCCCGGCAGCTCGAGGGTGTGTTTCCAAACAGAGCTGGGGTGTACACAGTTGCACCTAGACATGGTAAGCCAAATGGCAGAGTGTCCTGGTCCTTGGGAACCAGGTCCTGCTGGGAAGCCCAATGCCTATGCTGAGAAGTAATCCTCAAACCAGTGACTGGGCCAAAGCATTGCACGGGAGGCTAGAAGTCAGTGAAGGCGGTGCCCGGGTCTGCCGACCGGACCGATGGGGTAGGCATCCCCTGCAGGCAAGCTGGAAGCCCAGCCCCATCACAGAACTGACTCCTTGGACTCGGGGGTGCTGGCCGCAAGGCCGGTGGGGTTTGGGTGTGTCACCAAGGGTGACGTCTCCTCCTCCGACTTGCAGTTGGGGACGGCCTCCACTTTGACCTCACTCAGCTCCTGCTCGCCTCTTTTCGTCGCCTTCTGATTCAGGTGGTGGAGGATGCCTGCACCCAGGGCATCGCCCTCCACGTTCACCACGGTGGTGGTGCGGTCCCTGGGGGGAAGAGAACAGGCAGGCATTACAGCCAATGCTGCCTGGAGCCACCAGGGGGCGGATGCCACCTTGGGCTGAGCCACCAGGAAGCTGTGACACTGAGGGAGAGCAAGCTAGTAAGGGCACAGGGCCTCACTTGATGCTAAAGTGATTTTCTCCAAATACTTTTTATGAAACCAGCAGATCCTCAAGAAAACTTGGGAAAAAGAAAAGTACAAAGGAGAAAACAAGTCACCCCACCCCCCCATACTCCGCAACCCTGAGTGAACCAGTATTGACCTCTGGATCTGTTTCCTTCCAGAAATCTTTCAATGTATGCATTTCACGTGTGAGACACCATCGTATAAAAGTTACAGACAGCTGGGATGATCGCACAGATTCCGTCCTGGGTCCAGCTCCTCTCCCACTCACGGCTGCGCTGTGGGAACCTGCCTTCTTGCTCTCACTTTGACACTGCATCTCTACTGAATTGTAACCTCCACATGCTTTCCCTGGCTGGTGGCAAACACCATCTCACAGAGAACAGCGCTGTCCCTTCCAGAAGCTTGTCTTCCCAGACCCCCATAACCATCCCCCATCCCTGGGGCTCAGAGGAAGTAATGTGCCCATTCTGAAGAAAGGGGGAAAATGTGACCTTGCCTGCGGCATTGGAGAAGCTGAGGGCTGTGGAATCAGAGGTCACGGTGGTACAGGGCTCCTGTGACTGCAGGTCTCGCCTGGGCAGCCCGCTTGGCGCCCTGCGTCTCTCGTCCTGGCTAAGTGCCCCTTCGTGCCTGCACTCCCCACGTAGAGGAAACAGCGGGGTGAGGAAGGAGGCAGGGCCTCTGAGACGCAGCTCTGGTCCCGTCCAGCTCACCGCAACGTACCATCGCAGGGACTGAGTTCCCTCCCAAGTGCTCTCTAGACAAGGCAGGTCTCCAAGGCACATGTCACATTTCACCCCCGAGGAGCTGTAGGGATTCTGAGAAGCCCCTTCAAGTCTCCAGGGCTTGAAGATTTCCAAACACAAGATTTCCAACCACCATGGGCTGAGCCACGAGCCCAGGGCCAGGCTCCAGTGTTTAGGGTATCCCATGCCCAGCTCTGACTAGCCTGGCCAGGGGTGTCTTTCTTCCCCAGTGTTGACTGAATGCTCTTCCTGCATGTGCCTAGAACCCTTCTATGTGCTGTGCACGTGTTAACGCATTTAGTCTCCACCATAACTCTGGTGTAGGTTCTGTTCTTATCCCCATTTGACGGATGGGCAGACCAAAGCACAGATGGTTCATATCATACAACTAGTAAATGGCAAAGCTGGGATTTGAGCCCAGGTTCCTGGGCTCCAGTGTTCATTTTCTTATTCACATGCTCTACTGTCCAACATCAGTACCTCAGCGGACCTTCCCTATAAAAGAGGTATTGTTTGTATCTGAGAAAGGTATCATGGGACTCAAGGAA
This sequence comes from Orcinus orca, assembly GCF_937001465.1. Classification (NCBI taxonomy): domain Eukaryota; kingdom Metazoa; phylum Chordata; class Mammalia; order Artiodactyla; family Delphinidae; genus Orcinus; species Orcinus orca. The sequence continues at coordinate 37,086,729 of NC_064571.1, forward strand.
GCAACACTCAGAAACTGTTCTGTGTCTTTATGGGAGCCCAGGTAATGGTCATCTGGATCACAGCTCCTTCCTAACTCTGCTCCTGAGCCCAAACCATGACATTCGCATTAGCTGGGCTCATCTTTTCTCCCCTTGCAGAAATCACTCCTTGGACATTCCAGGCCAAGGATGACCATTCCCAAAGGCTCGCTGCTCCAATGGCTATGACCCCTATGCAGCCACCAATCTCTATAGACCCTTGGGCCCCTGGCTTTCCTGAATGTTCTGAGCAAGTTCTCAGTAATGACATGTTTTAAGTTTCTCTGCATGCCCCAGGCCAGCGGAGTGCCAAGCTTCTAGGGAGCTCATTACAGACCTTCTTTTATTCGGTGCCCTTAGGACTTGCTACTTACACAATCCAGTCCACAGCCAGGATCAGAGAGAGGTCATGAGTGGGCAGCCCAATGGCCTCCAGGATAATGGCGATGGTGAGGACCCCTCCAGCTGGCACGCCTGCTGCTCCAACACTGGATGCTGTGGCTGTCACTCTAGGGGATGGGACAGCAGGATCAGCCATTAGCCCAGAGGATGAGGGGGCACAGAAACATGCAGAACATGGCAGCCATGGCTTGGAAACTGAAGACCACACAACCCTAGAGTCTGTCAGCTGTGCCCTTGACAGAGGTTCCACTCTCTTCAAGTAATGAATTCACGCTGTTCTCAGTTTACAAATGAGACACCCGAATCATGGTGAGATTGGTATTCATGAAGTTTTTCAAAGGAAATCACAAGAAAAAGACCTCACGTTTTGTACCAGACCTGATGATGAAGGAAAGACTACAGAACTTACAGAATGGTGAAAATCTGGCCTGCTTTCAGCTCCACATTGTTGAGCTGGGCAATGAACACTGCGGCCACACACTGGAAGATGGCTGCGCCGTCCATGTTCACCGTGGCCCCGATGGGGAGGATGAACCTGCCGATCCTCTTGTCTACACCGTTGTTTTCTTCGATGCACTTAATCATAGAGGGAAGGGTTGCAGAGCTGGAAACGCAAACAACCAACCATGAGAATAGTCCTTGCTGCCCAGGCTAACATAGTACTCAGCTCAGACCTGGGAACAGAGCAGTTGGCACCATCCTAGTTTATGGCACTCTCCCCTTGAAATAAGAGAAATATCAGAATTGTTGCAAAGTTTCTGTCACACGTGGGGTTTTGTTAACTCCCAAAGTATTCAAAATTGGACTCCTTAGATTTACCTGTTTTTTTTTTTACCTGGATACCCCTGTTCCAAATTTCTCAAGAACCACACCTTGTCTCATGGTACAAAATGTGCGTCTCCTCTCTTGAATATTTTTCCTCCCAAAAAGTAAAAGGCAAACTATGATTTTTTTTTTTTTCTTTTAGACCAAGAAGCCGAGATGGCTCTGAGAGTTTGGAAAGAGTAACTGTATTCCTAGATTACAAAGAATAAGACCCGCTCTCTCCAGTGGGCTCTGCAGCTTCTGCAGGGTGTGGCTGGCACAGCCAAGAGTAGGCTTGTTTCTGCCTAAGCTGGAGAAACTTACCTCCTTCATTCTTTCCCCCCACGACCTTGTCATATACATAGCCAGTCAGGATGGGAGGAAACATGCAGTAGGGAGGCAAAAACTAAATGTGTGAGTGAAACGATGTGCTGCCATCCTTTGAAAGTTTCCTTTAGTGTATTTGGAAAGCCCAATTTTTTTGTGAAGGATTTTTAATAATGACAAGGTGAGATAATCCCACAATACTGTGGACTCCTAGAGAGCTGAGCATGCATCCCTCACCAAGATGACTTGGTCTTATTTAGGAAATAATTCACCCATCCAAAGGGAGAAAGAATTGGGCAGGTATCATTCTAGAAACTTCCCTGCAATGAGTTTTTCTTTTTTTAAACATCTTTATTGTAGTATAATTGCTTTACAATGGTGTGTTAGTTTCTGCTTTATAACAAAGTGCATCAGTTATACATATACATATGTCCCCATATCTCTTCCCTCTTGCATCTCCCTCCCTCCCACCCTGCCTATCCCACCCCTCTAGGTGGTCACAAAGCATCGAGCTGATCTCCCTGTGCTATGCGGCTGCTTCCCACTAGCTATCTATTTTACGTTTGGTAGTGTATATATGTCCATGCCACTCTCTCTCACTTTGTCACAGCTTACCCTTCCCACTCCCCGTGTCCTCAAGTCCATTCTCTAGTAGGTCTGCATCTTTATTCCCATGCAATGTGTTTTAAGTAGCTGCTTTCTTTCACTTAGGCAGAGGTCTAATTAGGGTGAAGACCCACAGTTGGACTAAGTAATGGTCCAGTTGACCTCTAAGCAGCAAGAAGAAGGGAACGAGGCAATCCCTCATTCTGGCAATCCTAAAAATCCACTTCCAAAGAGCTGTGGGGCTGGTAGTACAAAAAAATCAGATGACACCAATTTAGAGTCTTCAAGAAATTAAAATATGTCAAGGTGATGGTTGTGCATCCACCACAGGCTCATCTGGTTCCATATTAATACAGCTCAGGGCAGCCAAGGGCACCTGAAACCCACTCACCTGGAGCAGGTGGCAAATGCTGTTGCAAATGGTGTGAGGAGGCCCAGGAGGAACCTGAACGGGTTTTTTCTCGTGAAGACAAAATAAATAAGTGGCAGAACAATTCCTCCGTGAATAAAATGGCCCAATATGGATGTGAAGATATATTTCCCCAGGCTGGTCACCAGCACGATGATGTCCTTCATTTCCACAATCTTGCTTCCAACCAGGAACATGATGCCCACAGGTACGTACCTAGGACATGAGCAAAGGGCACTGGTCAGTAAGGGTGGTGATGCTGGGGCTGAGAGATGTAGGCCTTTCCTGTCACAGAACGCAGGGACTCTCAACTAGGTGGTCTTCACCTCTCCCTAGGATGACCCTAAGGAACAGAAAAGGATGGGGGTATACCGTGCCCATTTTACAGGCCGTGAAACTGAGTAAAATTAACATGATTGCTCATTGTGGGTGACGGAGTCAGGACTAGGACACAGACTTCTTTCCCCTTGGATATTGTATGTTCTTAACAGCTGGATGCAACCAACCATATGGGCTCCCAAGTGGAAAGGCAAGGAACTCTTCAAGAGCAAAGCCTCTGGGGCTGTGAGCTTGACTTTCAGCTTTGCTCAGGATTGTTCTCAGAACTTAGAAACACAAAAGACACCTATTTTGCAGAATTGCTGTGATACAGAATTGAGCCAAAGCTGGGCCTTTTGTGAAGTTTTAAATTCTTTGTGGTTTGGAAAACATGATTCTGTGGGAAAAAGTCATTAACAATGACCCTCTGGGAACACTCTTGGAGCGTGAAGATTTTTTTAATGGCAGGATGGCAGGAAGAAGGAAGGGAAGAAATGAACTATGGGTGCTACAAAGAACAAAAGTCTGCTGTTTTGCATTTAATATAAATTGAGGAAGAATTTTTATAACTATCAACTTTGTTTGTAAATTTTAATTATATACATAATAATGTCACATGGTTCAAATTTTAAAGGGTACAAAAGGGTGAAGTCTGCCTCCCACCTCTGTACCCAAGCACCCATCTTCCTTCCAAGGAGACAGCCAATGTCACTGGTTTCTTGAGTTTTCTTCCCAGAGATATTCTAAGCAGTATTATTATTTTAAAATCCCATAGTAATACATGAAAACATTCTCCTTTCAAAAGAATTAAAACATTATAGATTAGGCCAAAACCTTTAGGGACCATCCTCAAGCCAGCACCATCCTCTGATAACCACTCCTACTTCCTATGCCTGCATAGGCACTTTTTAGGCAACAGATCTCTCACTGCGGTTAAGACACTCAGCTGGGTCTGCCCTTCCAAATATCTGCTTCTGTAACTAATACATCACATTGAAGGAATGACTGTAAATTGGTTTCCAGATTGAAAACAAATGTCTTAACATACGAACGTCACTTTCTTCCACAGTTTCCTTTAATCCAAACTTTGGGAGGATTTTAGACTAAAAAAATAAGCCAGGAAAAGAACTCGATGTGATGAAAACATGTTTTCCTTTCTGAAAATATTTTTCTCCCTTGAACAACAGCAGTCATATGAAGTGTCATGTTTACAATATAGAGTCAGACTCTGGAATTTTGGGGTGAGCAAGAAAATTTGGTTAAGCAAGATAAACATCACCAGGGGAGGCTCCGAACTTGGCTTCCCACCGAATCTCAAACTTTCTTACCAAATGCCAGGCTTCTCTCCTAAAATCAGTGCAGCTGCCATCCCAATGCCATCTAAGAGAGAGACGTTCTGGGATATTTAAGGGTTGACAATAAGGAAGATGCTTTGTGCACAAAAGGAGAAACTAGTTTCTCAGCAACGAATGGGTAGAAGCTAAAACCCACAAAGTTTGGCTTGAGTAAAACAGCAGGATAAAGCTTACGAGGCATTGGCACTGAAATCGGTATGATTTCTGAGAAGTTACTTTGAGAGATCTTGTCAACTTTTCCCTTGTTAGCCAGAAATCAATCTGATGGTTTTTATTAAACAATTGCCCTTGCATTGATATTACATAAAGAAACATTCACATAAAGGAGAGACCATTCCAAGTTCACATATATGTATGGAGTGAAGATGGATTTTCCCTCCATGTTGTAAAATACTATAGGAAGGGGCCCTTCTGAAGCTTGAAGTCTATCCTTTAAAGTGAAATGAGCCTCATTTTATACAGCAGATAGCAAATTTATGGAATCCGTTGCCCCACAAGATGATATGGGCATCTCATGGGATATGGGATGGTGGTGGGACTCATGGATAAATCCCCAATGATAAAACCCAGGGGTCATTGTGGGTGATGAGGAAGTGATTGGTAACCATGACACATGCCTGTTTCTCTGAGGTCCTTCACCCCTTGTACCAAGACTGGCCTGTGGTACATCAACCACATACAGAGCCCTGGTCCAGGTGGTCCCATAGGGGTGACCTAGAACAGCTAAGTCAGGTTCTTTTCTGGATGGCAGGAGAAATGAGAGAGAGAGCAGGTGGCAGGGTGACACTCACCACATAATCCACGACACCAGCACCATCGTCGCCTCATTGAGGGCATTGAAAAAACGAATGAGCTCTTCTCCTTCAGAGCCGAGTTTCTTCAGGGCCACTCCTAACACCAGGGCAAAAAGGACCAATCCTAAAATGTTCATACCTTCAATTTCGGTGCCAATGGGGATCTGTAGGATCAGAGGGGACAAAGGGTCTAAGTTTACAACAGATGAGTGAGAATTAAAGAATGCATTTGCTCCGTTGTCTCTGCCAGACTGAAACACTGTGCCCGGAAGGAGGAAAGGCTCAGATTTTCTTTAACCCGCAGTGATTTCACAAATCAAGGGGCAGGAAACTCAAGGGGAGATGGAGTCTGAGGATATGGAAGTCAACAAACAAAATCTTCACCTAGTTGTTAACTCTGAAAGCTGTTCAAAACGGGCATAGGTTGAAGCAGAAAGTAGCGAGCTCATCATCACTGGATAAATTCAGCTAGAGGTTGGACAATCACTTCAAAGGGTTGCTTTTAGAAGAAGAGCTGATTGGTGAAAAGGTCCTTCAGATCAAGAGTCAGTGATTGGAACTTTGCCTCCTAAATGTCAACAAATTCTTTGTTGCTAGGCTCTTACCATAGTCTCCTCACTGACGAATTTCAAAAAAGATGTTCAGAATCAACGTGGGTATTTTCAGGATATTCTTTCTTAAATCACTGACTTAAAATGTACAGGTATAATGTATTCTTTTTTTCCAGCAGTGCTGAATCTCACTACTCTAAGCATATGTTAGAGGAACATTTTATTCCATCACAACACATTATGAAACTCTGAACAGGAAACATGTCAGCGTGGTAAAAACCGAAAGAGCACTTTTACCACTGTTCTAGTCTGAACCCTAGTCCCAGCTCTGATACTGAGTAACTTCTCTGAGCTTCAGGTGCTTCATCTGCAAGATGAAGTGAAATAGACTAAACTAATAGCTTTTGACTTTTTTTTAAAAAGTAGAACTTTTCCTTCAATCAAAGAAAGGCTGGTAGGGCTTCCCTGGTGGTGCAGTGGTTGAGAGTCCGCCTGCCGATGCAGGGGACACGGGTTCGTGCCCCGGTCCGGGAAGATCCCACTTGCCGCGGGGCGGCTGGGCCCGTGAGCCATGGCTGCCGAGCCTGCGCGTCCAGAGCCTATGCTCCGCAACGGGAGAGGCCACAACAGTGAGAGGCCCGTGTGCCGCAAAAAAAAAAAAAAGAAAGGCTGGTAGAACTCAGAGCCACTCAAGCCCTAAGGAGGTGTACTAGGGGGTGGGGAAGGGCAAAGTCCCTCCTTCTCCCCATGGCAGCTCCATGGCTGGACTGAATAATTCTTGAGGTCCCTTGTCCCTTCCAGCTACATAGCATGAAGGCTGGGACCTAGCTCAGTGTCTGGTAAACAACAGGTACTCAAAAATACTTGTGAATGAATGATGGTTATAGTGAATTAAACCCCCAAGACCAATTCTATGTGCAGGGGTAGGTTAAATCACCTATTAATTATATTTCAGAATAGCAGAAGGGGTGTTATAAAATTATTTTTTCTAAGAAAGGGGGCAGTAGTTCCAATTCAATGACATGGATCCACTAAACATGGTAAATGGCCAAAGGAGCAAACCTAACCCGTGTGTTTCAAACAGCCCATTCAAACCCCAAAGTCTTCAGTCCGGCTGAGAAAAACACGCATCGTGTATGCTCCCTCAGTTATGAAGCATTATTTGTGTTATAAGTATTTGCCACAAGTGATCTCACAAGAAGTTTTACCTTTTCACGGGTTATGTTTCCAGTGCTTGTGTTGTGGGTCACCTCTCTATAGTCGGTTGCATACTGTGAACAAGAGAAAGCAAAACTCCCGTCAGTTCACAGCTGAAGACCACCTGGAGGAACCGAGAGGACTGCTGGGCCTCTGGCTACTCTGTCCTTCTTCATTCCAGGTCTTCTGGGCACTCCTCACTTGGCTGGCCTGACAAGGGCCTCTGAGGACTGTACAAAAGTTACTTAAGACCAAGGCAGCATGCACTCCAGACTTCTGGTTTTTTAGGAAGCCAAGGAAATGGGGAGAATTTCCTATGTCCCCTGGTCGCTGGTTTGGAGAATGTCTGCACACTTTCAAGCTGATGGTTTGATATCTCCAACAGCTCAGAGTTCACCTTATTTGGGGAAACTTGGAATTCGTTCCACGATGCCGAAGTACACTTTTCGATGTGTTATTTTATGTTCATTCATTTATTTATGCTCCACTATGTTCCAGAACTTATTTGAGCCTGACTGCTTTTCAGCATCTGTTTCTAATCTGCCTTCAGCCTCCACTCCCCAGAGCAAAGGCTGGAAGGCAAGACAGCATTTTCGGGCTGAGTCTTCTGGGAGACCACTCATCAGAGGTGAAACGTCCCTCCAACTTTGTTCCTGCCAGTTGACTTCACACACTTCTGCCCAACGCACACAGTTGTCTCCCTGGGGCAGTATACATTATCGTTGAGGGGACTCTGTTATAAGACACCCTTCCTGACCCTTCTAAGGACCCCTGGCTTCTGAACTGTTAAGAGGAGCCCCTTAGAGGGTTCAGACCCAGAGGCTTGCTTTGAACCGGCCTTTAAAGAGCTCTGGTCTCTCTCAGCTTTGATTATCAAGCTTTCAGACAGGCAGAGATGTTCAGCTGTCCCATGATTAAGGATGGCAGGGCAAACAAAACCCACCCCACATCTTCTGTGCCAGGCACTGAAAGCCCCGCAAACCTTGTATTTTTCTCCTAGCTTACATTATACATACAAGCCACAGCTATGTTTATATGCAGGGTTTTTTGTTGTTGTTTGTTTGTTTGTATGTTTGTTTTAAAGAGAGGCTGTAAGTAGAAACAGAAAAGTCTTGGCTTGAAAAAGGCAATCAGTTTAGTCCATCTATCTAGACCTTTATATTCTTTCTCTATATAAAGCATGGCTGCAGGGGAGTTACTTGAAGAACTGCTAAAATTAGGGAAAAACTGGAAACCACCATCAACAAGGGACTGGTTGAGTAAAATTATGATACGCTCATACAGTGGAATACAGCCAATAACTTATGCAGAAGGATATTTACCTACATGAGAAAATGTTAACAATAAGAGCAGGTTACAGAACAATATGTGTAGCACGTGTACATACTAACAATGTTATGTAGTATAATTATTTTAAAATCATGTGAGTGTGCACATGTATAGAAAAAACATACTGGAAGGAGGTATACCAAAATGTTAATGGGTAGCTCTAGGTGGTGATTATGGGTGATTTTTATTTTCTTCTACTTTTTTCCACTTTATTTTTATTTTTTGCAAGGAGCATACGTTATCCTTATAATCAGAAAAAAAGATTAAAATGTATTTTTTAAAAATTCTAGGGAATTCCTTGGTAGTCCAGTGGTTAGGATTTGGTGCTTCCACTGCAGGGGGCACAAGTTCAATCCCTGGTCAAGGATCTAAGGTCCCACAAGCCACACAGTACAGCCAAAAAAAAAAAAAAAAAAAAAAACTAAAATATTTAAAAGCTCCCAAAAATGTGATTTGAGGGTATTAAGTGATATGAAAAGATACTGAAACTAGTGGGATATTTCGGAAAAATTTTTGGTTTCTTGTTGTTTTGTTTGTTTTCGCTCCAGGGGTATATCTATAAATTTTAGGCCAATGATACTAAGTGTTGTTAACACACAACCCTCCCTGTTCCACCTTACCTAACTCTATAGCAGTAATTTATACGTAACCCACCCCTCCCCAAAGTTTCATATTTTTAGCAAAGCATCAAGCTTACCGTACGGAAAGCTGCAACCACAAGATTTGAGGGAAACAGGTTTCTGTTGGAAAAGAAAGCATTTTGTCAGTATTCTTAAAATTCAGCATTCAAAGTGTCCACTTTAAGATGCCCATTCCTGACAGCCTGACACACAGGGTTCCCTCTTTCCCCACGTCCAGCATTTACTGCCATCTTCTGCTTGATCCAAGCACCCAACTGTGCTTCGTCTGCGGGGCCCCAATAGATACTTTGAGTGCACTGATCTTTATCCTCATCTCCCTCGTGGTGCCCCTGGATATTGAGGTAAGCTGTGTCCAAGGAAACCGGAATAATTGCATCACTTTCCTTTCCCCTAGAGGCTAAGCCCTAGTGCAGTGGTTTTCAACAGGGAGTGGCACTGCCCACTAGTGAAATCCAAAGGAGTGTTTTGGTGTTGTAATAACTGGGGGGCATTCCTGGAACTGGGGGAGTGTGTTCAGGGGGAAGTGCCAGGGCCCAGCCATTTGTTCTGCTAAATGTCTGAATGTAAAGCTGTCCCATTAATGGTGACTCTAAACTTGGAAGCAAGCACCTAACCATTTTGGTTTAGAGCATTCACATCCTGACATTATTTTTATTATAAATTACTCTCCTTTAGTATTTTTTCTTTTTTAAAATTTTATAGCATACTTACATTTTTATTTCTATTTTTAAAAATATATAATAGTCCCTTCTACTTATTTCTCCCACTCTCCACCCCCGCCTCTGGCAACCACCAAGCTGGTGGGTTTTTTTATATTACAGTCAAGTCATATTGATGTTTGAAATTATGTGTGTAGGTAAATTCTATTTATGGATTTCATTTCAGGATGAAGGATAGTACAAAATATTTGTTATAAAAGGAGAGCAGTGGAACTGATCCAGTTAAGCTAGATTTTGAAACCAAAATCTATTCATGCACACAGTTTTTATTGAGGGCCTCCTTTGGGTCATATATTGTACAGATGCTGGTCATGATATACAAGAAAATCCCACTGATAATCCGTTTGTTCTACCCACTTCCTATAAGAATAAGTCTAGAAGAGTAAAAGACCATCTTTTACAATTTGTGCCAATCTTATCCACTCATTCTTACTTCTGTGGTTGAGTTGTTCATAGCACTAGAATCTCTAGGCAACTATTTGCATGCATTCGGTTTCAGAGGTAGGCAGGTCTGACTGTAGCCCAGCTTGGCAAGCAGAGTCTAAGAGGCCTCCTGGTAGTCACACCTTTGTGTAATACCCTCCCCTTCAGTGTGTGTGTCATGGGGGTGGGGGATGGGTATGACTTGCTTCTAGCCAACAGAATACACCAAAGGTGATGGGATGTCACTTTTGTGATTTGGTTACATAAACTTGTGGCTTCCATCTTGCTAGAAGACACTCTTTATTGCTTTCTGGGCTTGCATATTTGATGAAACAAGCTGCCATATTGGAAAGACCCGTATGACAAGACATGGAGGGTGGCCTCTGGCCAACAGCCAACTAGGAACTGAGGCTCCCAGTCTGAACCTCAAGGAACTGAATTCTGCCAACAACCACGAGTCCTCAGAAGTGACTCCTTCCCCAGTCAAGCCTTCAGATGAGACCCTAGCTGCAGCCAACACTTTGACTGCAGCCTGATAAGAGACTCTGAAGCAGAAGACCCAGCTAAGCCGTGCCAGGATTCCTGATACCACAGATACTATGGGATAATAAATATGTGTGATTTTAAGCTGCTAAATTGGTGGTAATTTGTTATACAACAATAGATAATGAACACACCCACCAAAAGGGTTAATGAGACACAAAAATGACTTCATTAGAACACTCAGGAAGCTTCCATAGACAGCCAGCATCTAGAGACTGCAACTCAGCCTTTCCCATCTTGCTTGTCTATGAAACATGAATTGCTTTTAACATACTTAGAGAATACCCAAAAGTACACGTCTGTATTTAAACAGACAAAATGTGATCTTCTGTTGAATTAACCATTGCAAAATGGTGATCTGAAGTTTGATTCCTATTACAAGCATATTTACATTAAAAGAAAGGCAGAAACAGACTAGGCATTTGTATTGACTATTCTTTAGTGTGTAGATGAATAGCAACTTACATTTGCCTCTTATTTCCATTACAAAGCACCCTTCTCAGTCTTGTAGGAGTACGTTTGGTATCTCATTTCCATTTGCTACACTAGTTAGAAGCAGAAACAGGCCCTGAGCCAAGGTTTCGCCCATTCTGCATCTACCACAGTAGTTCTCAGACTGAGCTGGCCACCTGCTTCTCCCCCTAAGAAGACAGGGAAGTTAAGGAAAGAGCTGGGTTAGAAGCCCTCTGTCTTCTCCATGGGGGACGATTTCCCCTGCAAATACTTCGTATCCTTCAGGAATGAGCTGTTGACCTGCCTGGTGTCTTTAGCATAAGCAATAACCCAATACTGTCTCACCCAGAACGGACCCTAACCCAGAACTTCTAGACCAAACGGCCACCGTTTGGTCAACCTGTTTTCAGACAGTCTACAATATCTAGTCTACAAAATCCAATGGGAACAGAGGGGTATATTCAATACTAGAGTCAAAACAGTGACTCCTGCCAAAAAATCAAGTTCCTAAGATCATGATGTGTTCTGACAGTTTCTTATAAAGTTAAACATACACTTACCATATGAACCAGCAATTCTACTCCTAGACATTTACCCAAGAGAAATGAAAATATATGTCTGCAAAAAGGACCTGTATGAATAACAGCATTATTCATAATAGCTCAAAACTGAATTGTCCATCAACTGATGAGTGGACAAATAACATTATGATAAATCCATACAATGGAATCCTACCTGGCAATAAAAAGGAATCAACCGCTAATATATACAACGTGGATTATCTCAACACCATCGTGCTGAGCAAAAGAAGCCAGACAAAGAAAAGTACATGCTGAGTGATTCCATCACTATGAAACTCTAGAAAAAGCAAAACTAATCCACAGTGATAGAAAGCAAAACTTTCTATCCAAAACCGCCTGAGGCCAGGGATGAAGAGTGGGAATTGCTGAGAAGGGTCATGGGAGACAAAAATGTTCAGTGTCTGGATTGTGGTAGTGATTAAATGGTTTATCTATTTGTCAGAACTCATTGAACTGTACCCCTGAAATGGATGCATCTTTTGTATGTAAATCATATCTCAAAATTGCTTAAAAAGTTAGGACAAAAGATACAGTGCTAACTGCAAAGGAGATCTGACAACCAAAAAAAATACGTACATTCAATGGGATGACTGAACTCTTTTTAGATTACATAACTCAGCTCTCAAATATTGATCCTTTGGAAGGAATCGCCTGCAGGCAGTGAGTTGAACCCACAGAATCATACTCCTTTCCTTCAGTTCCCCTGGTTGCCACAGGCCAGGAGCAGGGGCAGGAGCATGCCCCTGCCCCCACCAAGGGGCAAGGATGCGAGGCTGCAGGAGTAAGGCAAAACATTTTTCTCTACTCTTCATAGTTTGTGCCTTTGGTGTTGTATTTAAAAAGTCATTGCCATACCAGAGGTCATTTTATGTTATCTTTCAGGAGTTTTACAGTTTCGTGTTTTACATTTAGATCTTTGATTCACTTTTTTTTCTTTTTTAAGAAGTATTTTTTTTTAATTTATTATTTTTGGCTGCATTGGGTCTTCGTTGCTGCGCGGGGGCTTTCTCTAGTTGCGGCAAGCAGGCTTTCTGAGTTGCGGTGCACAGGCTTCTCATTGCGGTGGCTTCTCTTGTTGCTGAGCATGGGCTCTAGGCACGCAGGCTCAGTAGTTGTGGTGCATGGGCTTAGTTGCTCCGTGGCATGTGGGATCTTCCCAGACCAGAGATCGAACCCGTGTCCCCTGCATTGGCAGGCGGATTCTCAACCACTGCGCCCCCAGGGAAGCCCTGATCTGTGATCTATTTTGAGTTAATTTCTGTGAATGGTGCAAGGGCTGTGTCTAGATTCATTTTTTTTTTAACGTGTGGATGTCCAGCTGTTCCAACACCATTTGTTGAAAAGATTATTCTTGTGCCACAGTATCACCTTTGTTCTTTTGTCAAAGATCAGTTGACCATATTTACGTGGGTCTATTTCTGGGCTCTCTTCTGTTTCGCTGACATATTTGTCTATTCTTTTGACAACACCACACTGTCTTGATTACTGCAGCTTTGTAGCAAGTCTCACAGTCAGGTGTGTCAGTCCTCTGACTTTGTTCTCTCTGCATTCTTCTTATCCCTCTTTCCTTTGACTTTTAAACAAGATGCTGCTGTGAATCGGACTTTTTCTTACTCCTGAGCTCTCCTGTATTCAGGGATGAGCTGCTCGTCACGCAAGCAGTTTTGCTCCTCCAGAGCTCTGTCTCCAGGCACTTTTCCCAGCTCCTCACATTGACAGGGTAACCATCTGGGCTTTCAAAATGAGGGATATTTGAGCTGGAAGGGATCTTGGAAGTGATCAAATTCAACCCCTCATTTAGTGCCCAGAGACATCAATTTGCTATATCTCCCATTCATGTTCCATACAGACCAGCACTCTCCAACAGAACTTTCTATATTTATGCTGTCCAATACGGTAGTTGTGTGGCTTTTGAGCACTTGAGATATGGCTAGTGCTACTGAGGGTCTGAATTTTTTTGCGGGGGGTGGGCCGTGTTGGGTCTTTGTTGCGGTGCACAGGCTTCTCATTGCAGGTGGCTTCTCTTGTTGTGGAGCACGGGCTCTAGGCGTGTGGGCTTCAGTAGTTGTGGCACACGGGCTCAGCGGTTGTGGCTCTTGGGTTCTAGAGCGCAGGCTCAGTAGTTGTGGCACATGGGCTTCGTTGCTCCGTAGCATGTGGCATTTTCCCAGACCAGGGATCCAACCCATGCCCCCTGCACTGGCAGGCGGATTCTCATCCACTGCACCACCGGGGAAGTCCCTGAATTTTTAATTTTATTTACATTTAAACTAGTTAAATTTAAACAGCCACTTGTGGCTCGTGTCTATCATATTAGATAGTAGAGATCTGGAGTTGTGAGATCCACAGTCTGGAAATCAGAAGGATCAAATGGTCTTCTCAAGCTTACCTCTGCACAGCACTCAATTTCACTGGGTATTAGGCTGCTTCTAACCATTGAGGCTCTTCATTTTATTTAAATTCTCAAATATGTCATTTTTCTGTTATTTGACCCCGAGAAATTTCCTTGAATTACATAATACCAGGTATACATTAGACCAAAGTTTTTCAAACATTAGTTGGCCATGGAATCAATTTCCTGGCTCTAACCAGCATTTTATAAAAGATGTAATACATTAGACAGAGTAGAAAAGATCAGCATGTATCACACTTAAAATGTTGTTTTGTAGGACTTGTGTTTCAGATTGTATATGTGGGAGTGAAGGTGTCTGTATGTGGATATGCCATTATTTAAAATGTATTTCTCATAGTGGGTCTAAGTCAAAAACGTTTGCAAAAAATGCCAAGACTGTACTACTAAATCCAGAGACCCAAGTCAGACCAAATTGGGAGAGAATGAATGGACGAGCCTTTCCGGTGCTTTAGGAACCTTTGGACACATTACTTAAAGCAAGCAGAAAAACTGGTATGACAGAGTGAAGTAAGTCAGAAAGAGAGAGACAAATACCGTATGCTAACACATATATATGGAATTTAAGAAAAAAAAAATGTCATGAAAAACCTAGGGGTGAAACAGGAATAAAGACACAGACTTACTAGAGAATGGACTTGAGGCTATGGGGAGGGGGAAGGGTAAACGGTGACAAAGCGATAAAGAGGCATGGACACATATACACTACCAAACGTAAGGTAGATAGCTAGTGGGAAGCAGCCGCATAGCACAGGGAGATCAGCTCGGTGCTTTGTGACCGCCTGGAGGGGTGGGATAGGGAGGGTGGGAGGGAGGGAGACGCAAGCGGGAAGAGATATGGGAACATATGTATATATATAACTGATAAAAAAAAAAAAAAAAAAACTGGTATGAGCTCAGGCTGAAGTTTTGAAAGCAGAACTTCTGTTAGTAGTACTGTACAGATTCGTGCAGCTCACACCATGAAAAACTTCAGAAATGTTCCTTCTTCATACATCTGGTGCTATTTGTTCTTCTGATCCTATTGTCAAGGGTGGTATGCATTTCCCTGTTCCATATGAGAAGACTGTAAAACAATTTACTTTGGCTTGGTATATTTTTTCTGTTCCAAAAGTATTTCCTTTCATTTAAGTTCAAAAATTCTTTACCGAATTTATGAAAATTTCAAAGACCCTTCGGAACAGGATACGACACTCTATGTACACCTGATAAATATTTATTATCCCTAGTGCTTATTGTTACAGGTTCAGTTAACAGGGATGTGCCCCTTCAGATCTTGGTACCCCCTACAAGGCTGGGAGCGGAGGAAGGGCTGGGGGTGATGGGCTCACACTATGGAGACAGTGGGGGGTAGGGGAGTAACCTATCCTCTTTCTGAGGCCCACATCCAGTTTTAGATTCCAGCCTGAAAGGCTAAGGCTGGGACCCTGGGGTGGGGGACGTTTGAGGAAATAAGGCTACGAGCAGTACTCATTCTCTGTATCAAGTAGCCCTCAGCTGTCCCTGAGAGGCTGGGACACACTAGAATATTAGCAACACACTCAAATATTAACTCACTTAATCCTCGTAACAAGTCTAGGTAGTAGCTACACTATTATTAACCTCATTTTACAGATAAGGCAACTGAGGTACAGAGAGGCTAAATGACTTGTCCATACAACTAGTAAGTGGTAGAGCTGGATTCAAAACCGGGTAGCTGATTTCAGTGTCTGTTCTTCATCACTATCCACACTACCTCTCTGGGTTTATGTTCTTTTCCGAACTATTCAGGCATGGTGTCGAGCTAAAGAATTTTTTTTTAATATCCTAAGCTGCCATTGTTAGTGACTAGTTAGGCTGAGAAACCTCCATTAATTTGGATCCACGTTAGATTCGCTAAGAGTCTTCATCTCGCCTACAGGTTTCTTCGCACCGACTGAAGAAATGTGTTCTTTGCAGCCTGAGAGGCGTCATATTCACCCAGTTCTCGGGAAGGAAGGTAAGTCCCTAGCACCACCCTGTGTGAAGGGAAAGGCTCCAAGCGCTGTCCACTGTTGAGAAAGTGAGCGCAAGAAAAGCAATAAAGCCTAGAAAACTGGGCAACAGGCAAAATCTCAATTGCCTTTACCAGGCACGTGGTAGTCCCTTCTGCAAGACAGTGGCCCGGGATCATTCTTCTGGCTGCTAGGGCAGACAGTGTCCCGGGCCCAGGAGCTACCTGCCTCGTTGGCAGATAAGCCTCTGGTTTTCCATTTGAAAACCACAAATATTATCACTCAGAGGAATGTCTGAGGTCAGTTGCCTGAATCCTTTCCATTGACAGGTGAAGAAAACTGAGGTCAACTTTGGAGACCAGACACGTGTCATGCAGGGGAAAAAGAAACTGAGATGTTGGGGAGAATATGTGAGGATTCCTGCCCCATTTCAGAATGGAAGGCTCTTCTGTGTTTAGTTTTGATTTTCTCCGTTTTCCAAATCTCCTACAGTGTTGATTGTATTAGTCCAAAACATAGTCACTGTTCACCTTTTCTCCAGGCTCCATGTAATTCCCAATATACCTAAAGGCTACATTAGCTTCAAGTCATCTTGAGGTCCCAAACATCCTTTTCTTCCCACTCACTCTCATTTATTTCAGACTATGAAGAGAGAGCCATCCCCATTAACTCATGTGAACCAAAAACACACAATTGTTCTGTAACCTTGCCCCATTTATAACACGAGCAAGCATCTATTGGGTCAGCCCTATTCTTAGATCTTTACAGACATAACTCATTTAACGCTCACCACGATCCTGGGAGGCAGGCACTCTCATGATCCCCATTATAAAGATGAGGAAGCCAAGGCACAGAAAGGTATGGACATGTCCTAGGACCCAGTCAGTAAACATTGTTAGGGACCAAGAAGTTCCACAATGACTGGGTTCCTGAAGACCTGCTTAGAAGTCACTTTGGGTCACACCCAGTACTGAGTCCCGTACTCTTCCAGGTTCCAAAGCATGGCGCTTGGGCTGCTCAAGAGGAGACCATGACTTTCCCACCTGCCAGCTGCTGTCCACTGTCCTTTCTCAGCTCTCAAAGGGCCTGCTCTAGCCTCACCCCCATGCCCCAGTCTGCTATGCTATTTCTAATACATTGTGTTGGGAGATCAAACCACTTGGCAACGGCATTCTGAATTTCCTAAAAGGCATAATCAGTGTCTATTAGCTTCATTTCTCTCTGACTTGTAGTTCCATCTTGAAAAACTAAATTAGAAAACATGGCAGAGAGATGCAGTGGGAGTTTGGGGGCACTCCACGGTCTGGAAAGGTCATGGACTTGAGCAAAGCCTTGGCGGCAGCTGCAATCACTCACCTGAGACTTTCCCCACTCCTTCCAGGCGTTTAGGTTCTAGGCAGTTACCAGGGGCAGGCCTGCGGGATCATCGAGGTGTTTGCCCACAGAATCTCATATTCACTCACTTGCCCACAGGCAGAAAGGACTGCGCCCTGCCTTTGCCAGGGAACATGCCTGGAGTCACATAAAACTGGCATCCGTAAAATTGAAAATTGGCATCCATAAAATTTTATGAAACCATAAAATTGGTTTCTTTGACAGAAGCAATTTTAAAATGTTTACCCAGAGAGTCCCCAGACTCAGGAAGCATTTCCATGTGGCTCAGGACTCCATTTCCCCTCAAAAGCTGCTCAATGAGAGTCCAATCCAACCTGCACGTTCGCTTTCCTTCACTGAAGAGGCTCGACTCCTCTGCTTACAAGAAGTGAGCGTCTGCCCCGAGCCGACTATACCCTTACCTGGTACACTTACATGCGCATCAGAACAAACACTTCTGAGATGGGACTAGGCCCGCCAGCATGGCCTCATTTCTATGGCATGTTGACTTGGGGAAGGGAAGAGTGGGAGAAATAGAGCCCTGAACCAGGGGGCATGAGACCCATAGTTCTTCTAATCTCTCTTTTGACAAACCACTCTGTGTCCTTGAGCAAATCACTTAATCTCTGTCTCAGTTTCCTCATACCACCTGCCCTACCTTTATCCATGACCTGCTGGATTAAATAAGCTTGGCCTTTGGAAGCATTATGAAACACTACCTACCCCCAACAAGCTACGACAAATGTTCTCTGGGTCCTTCCCTGTATTTGTGGCCCGAGTCACCGAAAGTCTGTACTTACACTGACCGCTAAGCCATAAGGATGGGTCATTCACTTCAGAAGCAGGAGCTGAAGGGGCTTGTATCTAAAACTAGAAAACCATGATCAGGAAATAAGTCCCTTCTGGGGCTGGTGGAATAAGGTAACCCCTCCTTCACCCCCACCCCCTGCCCCCTGTTTCTCGGCCATTGCCTCTCTCGGAGATAAAAGAATGCTACTAGCGTCTCTATGGGGTACCACCAGCAGGTCAGAGAATCCACACTCCGAGCCACTAATCCCTGCAAAAAAGACTCCCTTAACCCCACAATCTCCCTCCCTGACTGATACGCTGAAGGTAATAAGCCAAAGGTACTCTCACCCTCAGTAGACTTTTTCAGTACCCACTTAAAAGTTAGTCCTCCAACCTTAAGGATCTTTAAAGACTCCAAATATCAAGCTGCTAAGACACTAGACAAACGCTGTAGCTCATCAAAGTTCTAATAGGCCACCTTCACCTGCCATTTTGGTAAGAAGTTTTGGTAAGAACTTTTTGGTCCCCCTCATCAGAGAGGTTTGGCTTTTTGATTTTTTCAGTGTAAATTCCTTTGGGTTTTTTTTTGTTGTTGTTGTTGTAATTTTATTTATTTATTTATTTAGCTGCACCACACAGCATGTGGGATCTTAGTTCCCTGACCAGGAATTGAACCCGTGCCCCCTGCAGTGGAAGCGCACAGCCCTAACCACTGGACTGCCAGGGAATTCCTGTTGTAATTAAATGAACACTCGCAATCTTAAGTGGCAGACAGTCATCACATTTTCCAGAAGGAGAAATCGAAACAGCAGGGAGTCAAGTCACTTTGCCCAGAGTTTGCTGTTTTTCACAGCCTCAGCAATGAGGAGCTTTGCTTTGGTGACTCAAGACAAAACATATGTCCAAGGCTCTGAATCCAGAATTATTGGAAATCTGGAGGGGGAGCCAGCTGAGGTCCTCACTCAGCTGAACCTGGCCATGTCAGTAAATACCTCTAGGCTGCAGTTTTCCCATCTGTGAACTCTGGGCTAATGGAGAAACCAAAAGAGGCTGAGGCTTTGGCCAATCCACAAAGACTACACTACAACTCAAGGGATGAAATGCAACTTCTAAGAGTCACAAAAAACAGGCAAAGCTAAGTGAAGATGCTTCTTTCTCTCTCCTCTCTAGAATTCACATCTTCCCACAAATAAAGTCCCTTAAAACTCATAATACTCTACAATGTTCCTGACTATGGGGATTGACAGCAATCCGTCCCAAGTTCCCAGGAGAGGCATGTTTCTGGGCAATGAGCCCTGCACAACTACCTCCAGCCTTGTTATCCTTGGGTCCACTGACAACTCTTCAAAAAACTGCCAGCTTCCTACCAGCCAAAGGGCTGAAACAGAGGCCACAGATTACAGGCGAGAATGGTCCAACAGGCAAAATTTAACCAATGCTCCCAGAAGCTTTTGGGCACCGTTGGCGGAGAAAATTGGGTGAGGATATTGGGGCGTGGTTGGAAAGTTTTCCCTAGTGTGGGCAGCCAGAGAGTGTAAGGAGTAAAGTACAGGTGAGACCGCTGCCTCTTCCCTAACACACTCCCACCTAATGGTAGGACTGGTTCTTCCTAAAAGATGCAGTACCGATCCTTGAGAATGTCAGGTGTGCCCCCGGCTGACGTCTGCAAAGGTGTGGTCAACATGCAAAGCCTCCAGACGTTATTTTGATATTTAAAAAATGTTAAGAGCCACCAGCAGCCAATTAAGAATGAACTCTTAGGAGTATATGAGGGTGTATGAGTATGAACTAGAGTGCATTAGAGAGCTGGAGTCTCCCACTGAGCACTCGGCGAGGTGTTGGCTGGCGGGGAAGGGAGGACGTTACCTGGCCAGGTCGAGGAATGAGTCCACTGTCTCTTTGGGGACCGGTGGGGGCCCCGTCTCCTCCAGACCCAGGTCGCTGGACTGAAGGGTCTGCGCGCCAGATCCAGGCTTGATGATGAACGCCAAAGCGACTGCGAGAGCCGAGGCGCCTAGTGTGGTGAGGCCGAAGTAGGCTATGGCGATGCCGCCCAGGCGCCCGAGAGAGCTGGCATCAAGGGAGGCGGCGCCCGATACCAGGCTGCAGACCACCAGCGGCAGGATGATCATGCGCAGCATGCGGAGCAGCATCTCTCCAGGAAAGGCCAGGTAGATGACCTGTGTGCGGTTCAGCTTGAGCCCACGCAGCGCCGCGCCCAGGCCGGCGCCCGCCACCACTCCGGACACTGTGAGCAGCACCAGCGCGTGGCGCCGTAGGAAGCCAGCGCAGCGCCGCGCGCGTCCGGCCTTGCTCCCCCGCGCGCCAGGCCCCGCTGCAGGCCCCGCCTGGGCGCTGTCTAGGTAGCCGTTGGTCTCGCTGCTCTTCTCCATGGCGCTACCCGCGGCTCCGAGCCGGGGACTGGGGCTCCGGGAAAATACGCGGCTCTCAATGAATGGATCAGGCGGAGCTGCCGAGGTCCGCTAGCTGTGCCTAGCGGGTTCTGGGAGCTAGCCCGCGGGGCTCTCCCGGTCTTGGCCCTGGAGCAGGTGCGGGGAGGGCCAGGAGAGACGCGGGAGAGCGGGCTGGAGCCCCGGGGTGAGTGGATCGCGCCGCGCCCAGTCCTGCACGGCGGCTACGGTCCGAAGATGATGTAATGAGGGAGCTCGCAGTTGCGGAGGAGAGGGGGAGCTCTGAGAGACCTGGGCCGGCCCCCTTCACACCCACCGCCCCGCCCCCTCGGCTCTGGCCAATCAGCGCTCGAGAGTCTCCTCCGCGAGCCCCTCGCCCGGCTCCTGGCCACCGGCGCGGGGGGAGGGGCGGCCCGGCCCGGGACGCCTACTGAGGCCGCTGGGGTGCGGGTGTAGCCGGCCAGTCCCGGCGCCCGCAGCCTAGGAGGCCCCGCTAACCGAGGCCCGCTCCCAGCGACCGCGGGGGTGGCGGGGCCTGAGGGACAGCCAGGGCTCGTTGGCACCTGCCGGGGCCGCTCGGGCCGGCCGGGGTCTGGGCCCTCGGGGTCAGAGGGTCGGGGAGAACGTGGAACGCGGTGACGTTCCTTGTCCTGGGGGTTGGGGGAGGGGAGGGGTTGCCAACAAGGTTGGTGCTGTCGCCCCCGCGCGGCCCGTTTTCCGCCGGAGAGCCTGCCCGCCTCTCCTAGGAAGGGTCCTCGCGTGAGGGGATCCTGGGCGCGCTCCTAGGCGCGTGGCTTCGGGCCGCCGGGATAGGCCCTGGGTCGCCAGGCAGCTGTCAGCTGTATGTGAGCTGAAGACCAAAACTCTTCGAGAAGAAACAGAGCTCTTACCACCACCACTTCCAGTCGCGTTTCTACCTTGTAACCTCAGCTGAAACACACAAGCCACTGGGTTTTAACCTTTTCCATACCCTGGGCCCCAGCCATCGTATGAAAATAGTGCAGACAGCAGTTTAGCCAGGCTGAACAGATGGTTCCTTAGAAAATTCCCTGACGGTCCAGTGGTTAGGACTCCGAGCTTTCACTGCTGAGGGCTTGGGTTTGGTCGGGGAGCTAAGATCCCACAAGCCGCGTGTCTTGGCCAAAAAAAGAAAAAAAAAAAGTTCCTTAATGTTCACATTAGATTCGTTTACTTTTTATTTCAAATTTTATTTATTTTAACATCTGCTCTGGTCACAGCAGATATGAGAAAAACCTCTGCAGAGTCGTTTTACTGTCACATTTATTAGATTTTCATATTTTTTCATTCTGCTTTTGAAAGGAATTGTTCTTTTAAGACTTTTGTGAAAGGGAAGCCTTCTTACGTGTGGCCAACCTGAATTAAGGAGGAAGACAATTTACTATAGATCTCTTGCTGAAAAGGAGTCATCTTAAAACATGCCAGCACAGATATTTATGCAAATCAATACGCCTTAGTAAAGAACTTTAAGGAGATGTCCACATTTTGAGACAGTGAGGATTTCATGGCTTGAAGCCAGCCAGCCAGCTGCTGACTGGAGTTTGTAGGGTTTTTTTTGAGGGAGGGGGGTACAAATCAGGTGAAGAGCTTACATATTTTTATCTGGTTTTGCAGAGCAAAAGTTTATTTCTGTGTGCACTGAAGAAAGAGGAATTTCTACAGACACACTCTCTGTTTTGCCAACCAGCCCCTCCCTTCATTTTGACTACCACTTTTATGCAAAGGATTTGCCATTTCCAACTGCCTGCTTTACATCTCCACCTGGGTATCCTGCAGGCGTCCCAACTCAACATGGGCAAGACTGAACTCCTGGGGGCCTTCCTCATGCCTGCTCATCCTGCTGATTCCCCTATTTTTGTTACCAGCATCATTGACTTCCCAGTCAACTCTGCTTGAAACCTCAGAATGACCTTTGATTCTTCCTGGTGTCTCCTCTCACCTGACCAATTCCCAAGTCCCACAGACACTCCTTGCACAATATTTATCCCATACTCCCCTCCCATCCGTTCCCAAAGCTGCCATACTGGCTCAGTTCTTATTTCCACACTTCTTACCTCAACTATCAAGATCTTCCCACCTCCAGTGCTCATCCTATATTTTGCCTTGCCCCAGGCCTATCTTCCTAATGAATAATATGCTTGTTAGGATTAGGTTGGGCTTCCATCCAGCAGGGAAAAAAAAAGGCGCAGTGCCTTCTCCCTTTGAGAACACTTCTTAAAAGTGGCACACACTATTTCCTTTCTATTTCATTCACCAGAATTCAGTCACATGACCACACCTAGCTGCAAGAGAAGTTAGGAAAGCTAATCTTAATTTGCACAGGCATGAACCCGGTTAAAAACTGGGGCTTCTGTTACCACAGAAGTAGGAAAGAATGATATTGGAGGACAGCTTCAGATCACTTCTTTTTTTAAAAAATTAATTAATTAATTAATTTATTTTTGGCTGTGTTGGGTCTTTGTTGATTGGCTCGGGCTTTCTTTAGTTGCTGTGAGCGGGGGCTACTGTTTGTTGCGGTGCACGGGCTTCTCATTGCGGTGGCTTCTCTTGTTGCGGAGCTCGGGCTCTAGGTGCATGGGCTTCAGTAGTTGTAGCTCGCAGCCTTTAGTAGTTGTGCCTCGCGGGCTCTAGAGCGCAGGCTCAGTAGTTGTGGCGCACGGGCTTAGTTGCTCTGCGGCATGTGGGATCTTCCAGCACCAGGGCTCGAACCTGTGTCCCCTGCACTGGCAAGCGGATTCTCAACCACTGCGCCACCAGGGAAGCCCCAGATTACTTCTTGTTCAAAAGTTCTCAGGGTTCCCACTGAACTAAAAATATGCTCTTCAACCTGGCATTCAACATTTACCATGATCAGCTCACTCTCCAGCCTTGTGCCCTCTACACATGCAACAAAAATGAGACTGTGCTGCTTCCACATTTTCTGGCCTCTGCATCCAGTTCCAGTTCAGATACTACTTCTCTCCCAAAGCCTTTCTTAAGAACGCCTCTTTGCTCTAACTCTGCCTGCTGCCCATAGCTTTTTGGGCTGGTCCCACACACTTCACAGCTGCGTTAATAGTTAACCCTCAACTGGGAGTAGGGAACTCCCTGCACTGCTGGTGCTTTCATTGGCTATAAGTATGGTGCTGAGTGGGAGAGCAGTGTTTGGAGGTGCCTTATGCCATGCCAGATGCATCTGTCATTGAATTAGCAAAACCTCTCCTTAAGGAGGAGCTGGTCTCTTGGGACTTCTTTCAGGGACTGGTTGCCCTGTAGCAGTTCCGCCTACATATGAGGCAAACCAAGAAACAGGTGTCTGCTCCTGGCCTCCCCAACAGCTGGTAAAGGGTTTCATTTTCTGCCTTCTTTTTCTCTTTCTTTTTTTTAATCCCTCTCCTTTTGTTCTATTACATTTTCTTTGTCTTTTCATAATTTTACATGCCTCCTGCTTGTAGGGATTTAGTATCAATAAATCATATAAACTGACAAATATTTATATTATTAATAGAAACATTATTTATAACATAATAAATAAAATAAATAATTATTGATTCCTATATTTAGACACCTTCCCCCACTACACTCACAAGTGTTCTCTCTGGGTTCTAGATGTATAAGTACCAAATTACAGAAATACCTTAAAACTGGGCCAGTCTGACACCACTCACTATCACCACCACCATCATCTGATGCTTGAATCTCTCAATAGGTTGGAGTACTGTTCAGCGAGTGTCTCCTTTCTTCTTCCTCCCATTTGGATGGGCGTGTACTTACCCCTTTGACTTTGAGCTTGACCATGTGACCTACCTGGCCAATAAAATAAGCAGAGGAGTAAAATGTTTTTGCAGAGTTGCACTTGGATTCCTGAATATCCATCACCCAGCGTGCCCCAGGTAGATGCTCCACCTTCATCCTGGCACCAGAACAGAGAGGAGTGTGTCTCAGACCAGCCCACAGAGGTTTGCCTTGCCCAGCCCCCTCACACCCCAGACAATGCACAGCCCCATGAGTCAGAAAAATAAATACTGTTGTTGAAACCCACTGAGTTTTGGAGTCATGCATTATTGTGGCAATAGCCAAGTAATACAAGTCCTCTCTTCGACATCTATCCCAGTTATCTATTACCATAACAAACCACTCCAAATGTTGTGGCATAAAATAACAACCAGTTTCTTATGATCATATATATATATTTTAAATTTAATTAATTAATTATTTTTTGGGTGTATTGGGTCTTCGTTGCTACGTGCGGGCTTTCTCTAGTTGCGGTGAGCGGGGCCTACTCTTTGTTGCGGTGCGCGGGCTTCTCGTTGCAGTGTCTTCTTCTTGTTGCGGAGCACGGGCTCTGGGCGCGCGAGCTTCGGTAGTTGTGGCTCGCGGTCTCTAGAGCGCAGGCTCAGTAGTTGTGGTGCATGGGCTTAGTTGCTCTGTAGCATGTGGGATCTTCCTGGACCCGGGCTTGAACCCATGTCCCCTGCATTGGCAGGTGGGTCCCTAACCACTGTGCCACCAGGGAAGCCCTGTGATCATAATTTTGTAGGCCAGAAAGTCAGAGAGAACACAGCAGAGGTCCCCATCTCTGCTGCATGCTGCCTGCAGCCCAGCTGGGGTGGCTTAATGCCTGGAGGTGCCTGGGATGGCTCAGCTGGGGCCATATTCACTGTGATCCTTGGTTCTTTTACACATTGCAACTAATGAGGCTGGACTGTCCAAAATGACTCATTCACACTCCTGGCACCTAGGCTAGTGTGGTTAGAACAGCTGGGGCTGGCTGGATATCTCATTCATCGTGAAGAAGAATCAGTTTCCCTCATTAAAGCAATGATATGGATTTTTTACTTACGTGGTGATAAGAATGGTGTTTTTCCTACCTTGTCAAAGTGACTGTTTATCACTCCCAATATACTCGTGTATCGATGGATATTATACATGAAACTGAGCAGGACCCTGTGAGGCTCCTGGGCAAAAAAGCCTTTCTGTGTCCCCCATTTCTTGATAACAGGAAATAGGCTTCCTTCAGCCTCCATGACCTTCCCTGTGTTCCAACGGGCAGGTTTAAACAGTTGCTAATTAGGGAAGGGAGGGGATGTGGAGACAAGGGAGGAATAGTCAAGAAACTATAGAGTAGCCTTGGGGCAGGGTCCCGGTTCCCCCTCAAGGGATACACGTAACAATATCTTTGAGCTGCTTTACAGATACTGAAACCTCCACCAGGTGGGAAAAGTTAACAGTACGCTGCCCACAAGCAGGTAGACTCCAGACCGGTTGGAACCAGAAAGTTGATGTTGGCTGACTCCCACTTACCTCACCACCAACCAA
Organism: Orcinus orca; assembly: GCF_937001465.1. NCBI lineage: Eukaryota > Metazoa > Chordata > Mammalia > Artiodactyla > Delphinidae > Orcinus > Orcinus orca. Next base: position 37,112,472 of record NC_064571.1, read on the forward strand.
TCAGAATGTCCACGAGCTGATCACGCCCTCTTTGAGCCATTACTATAAAACTCCTCACTACCCCCTCCAGGTCAGGACTCAGAGTTTTGAGGGCGTTAGCCTGCTGCGGCCCCCTTTGCCTGGCAAAGTAATAAACCTATTCTTTTCTACTTCACCCAAAACTGTCTCCAAGATTTAACTCAGTGTCGGGGTACAGAGGCTGGATTCGGCATCATACACACATGCTGGCTTCTTCTGGTAAAGAGATTATCTCTGTTCTAACTTTATATCTGATGACAGTTTCGTATTTTCCACATTATTTTTTTTTTTAACAGTAAGCCAAAGAATATTTTATTACAGTATTTTAATAAATAAAAATTAATGCAAAATCCACGGTGAACAAAATGTCAAAGTTGTAAATACAGAACCCATGGGCACGATTAGGGTGAGACAGGGAGGCTTGCACTCTCAGGGCCATGCAAGTCTGGGGTTGGATCTGGTCTTCATTTAAAATGTTTTATTCATGTGTCTGGTGAGGCCATGATGGGCCAGTGGCTCCATCTCTACTTCTAGCCCCACACTGTTCTGCAACCCAGCTAGGATTCTCTTTCTGTGTTCATATTATCTCTTTGCAATAAATTCCCTTTTACTTAAGCTGGGTTGAGTGGTGTTCTGCTTCCAGCAACCAATAATCCCTAAGACAAATATACCTTCATTTCTTTCCCTTCCAACTTCAGAGTCCTATCAGAGAATTCTTTCTCCTAGATTCAGGTTTCCCATTTCAAATTGTAAAGAGAAATTTTATCACAGTGATAAAAGATCTATTTTTTATTTTTATTTTTTGCCGTACGCGGGCCTCTCACTGTTGTGGCCTCTCCCGTTGCAGAGCACAGGCTCCGGACGCGCAGGCTCAGCGGCCATGACTCACGGGCCCAGCCGCTCCGCAGCATGTGGGATCTTCCCGGACCAGGGCACGAACCCGTGTCCCCTGCATCGGCAGGCAGACTCTCAAACACTGCGCCACCACGGAAGCCCAAAGATTTCTTTTATAAATATATTACCTCTAATCCCATAAATCTAATACAGTGGTTTCAGTTTTATATGTTCCCTTATAAAATCTGATCATAGCTTTACATAGTCATAATCATAGTGACCATATAACTTTGTATTCTGTTCTTTCTGGTGAACTCTGTATGCCAAAGATTTTCCATGTTGTTACCAAAGCCATTTCCATTCAATGGCTCTAAGTCATTCTACTGAGTTTTATATTCTGTATTTTACTTATTAAATGTCTCATTATTTGACTTATAAACTGTCTCCATTTTTTCCATATAATAGATAATGTTAAAATGAATATGTTCATTTCCATGGGTTTTGTTTCTTTAGTTATTTCTTAAAATTATCATCCCAGAAGTCTGATTCTGAGTCAAAGTTCCTTGTCATGCTTCTTAATTTATAATTTGTATTGCCATATAATTTTTTTTTTTCTGGTAAATATTATATATTCAATATGAAACAGGAGGAGAGGGGGCAGGGCACAACCTTTAAAAGAATTACATAGCCCGAGGACACAACATAAACTGATTAGAACAAAATAGGTCCAAGATGGCGGACGAGTCTACTTCCACTAGACCTTGAGCCTCAGTATACACTCATTGTAACACATCAGCAAGCTAAGCGACACACCCACAGGTGCCACGACAGTTCCAAGGATGACCATAAAGGTCAAAAAGTGGGCGGTGGCTCAATTCCTAGAAATCCCCACCCCTTCCCCAAAATAGCTGGAATACTCCTCCCACTCATCAGCGTATGAAATTACTCACCCCTATAAAACTAACAACCCCATACCCTGGTGCTGCCCTCGCCTTCTTTTTTTTTTTTTTTTTTATAGGTATACCTGGATTTAATTCTCACTTCTACCGCTTGGTAGCTGGATAGCCTTAGGCAAGTTTCATACCTCCCTGAAATTCACTTAATTCAGTCTGTAAAATGGCATAATAACTTATTATAGCATCCTTTTAGGAATTTTAAATCAGTTCTTGAAATAAAAGTACACAATATATAGACAAGTATGGATTCCTCAATAGATGTTTGACCTTTCATTTCTCCAGTATCCCACCCGCATCAAATAAAGAAAAATACTTTTTAAAATTTACGAATATTTCATTGTTGTAAAGTTAAAGCCATAAAAATAATCAAATGGCCTACTATCATACCGTTAGAAGAAAAAAAAAAAGGTGTTCATGAGAGTTCCATATTAGAATACAAGTTTTCCTTAGGCACCTGTTTATGTATGCTATTCTGCTCTTTACAATAAATAATTAAATTTAAAAGACTTAATTCCTCACTTTTAAGACCTTATTAGTTTACAAATTACATATTGACCTATGCTAAATTTTATACCGACCCATGCTAATGAATTCAGTACAGAAAACAAAAAACACTGCACTCAAGCAAACTACATATATATATATAAAACTTATATGAGAATTGCTACTCCAGCTTTCTTTTGGTTTCCATTTGCATGAAATACCTTTTTCCATCCCCTTACTTTCAGTCTGTATGTGTCTCTAGGTCTGAAGTGGGTCTCTTGTAGACAGCAAATATATGGGTCTTGTTTTTGTATCCATTCAGCCAATCTGTGTCTTTTGGTGGGAGCATTTAGTCCATTTACATTTAAGGTAATTATCGATATGTGTGTTCCCATTCCCATTTTCTTAATTGTTTGGGGTTTGTTATTGTAGGTCTTTTCCTTCTTTTGTGTTTCTTGCCTAGAGAAGTTCCTTTAGCAGTTGTTGTAGAGCTGGTTTGGTGGTGCTGAGCTCTCTCAGCTTTTGCTTGTCTGTAAAGGTTTTAATTTCTCCATCAAATCTGAATGAGATCCTTGCTGGGTAGAGTAATCTTGGTTGCAGGTTTTTCTCCTTCAACACTTTCAGTATGTCCTGCCACTCCCTTCTGGCTTGCAGAGTTTCTGCTGAAAGATCAGCTGTTAACCTTATGGGGATTCCCTTGTGTGTTATTTGTTGTTTTTCCCTTGCTGCTTTTAATATGTTTTCTTTGTATTTAATTTTTGACAGTTTGATTAATATGTGTCTTGGCGTATTTCTCCTTGGATTTATCCTGTATGGGACTCTCTGTGCTTCCTGGACTTGATTAACTATTTCCTTTCCCATATTAGGGAAGTTTTCAACTATAATCTCTTCAAATATTTTCTCAGTCCCTTTCTTTTTCTCTTCTTCTTCTGGAACCCCTATAATTCGAATGTTGGTGCGTTTAATGTTGTCCCAGAGGTCTCTGAGACTGTCCTCAGTTCTTTTCATTCTTTTTTCTTTATTCTGCTCTGCAGTAGTTATTTCCACTATTTTATCTTCCAGGTCACTTATCCGTTCTTCTGCCTCAGTTATTCTGCTATTGATCCCATCTAGAGTACTTTTAATTTCATTTATTGTGTTGTTCATCGTTGCCTGTTTCATCTTTAGTTCTTCTAGGTCCTTGTTAACTGATTCTTGCATTTTGTCCATTCTATTGTCCATTCTATCTCCAAGATTTCGGATCAACCTTACTATCATTATTCTGAATTCTTTTTCCGGTAGACTGCCTATTTCCTCTTCATTTGTTAGGTCTGGTGGGTTTTTATCTTGCTCCTTCATCTGCTGTGTGTTTTTCTGTCTTTTCATTTTGCTTATCTTACTGTGTTTGTGGTCTCCTTTTTTGCAGGCTGAAGGTTCGTAGTTCCTGTTGTTTTTTGTGTCTGTCCCCAGTGGCTAAGGTTGGTTCAGTGGGTTGTGTCGGCTTCCTGGTGGAGGGTACTAGTGCCTGTGTTCTGGTGGATGAGGCTGGATCTTGTCTTTCTGGTGGGCAGGTCCACGTCTGGTGATGTGTTTTGGGGTGTCTGTAGACTTATTATGATTTTGGGCAGCCTCTCTGCTAATGGGTGGGGTTGTGTTCCTGTCTTGCTAGTTGTTTGGCATAGGATGTCCAGCACTGTAGCTTGCTGGTCGTTGAGTGAAGCTGGGTGCTGGCGTTGAGATGGAGATCTCTCGGAGATTTTTGCTGTTTGATATTATGTGCAGCTGGGAGGCCTCTTGTGGACCAGTGTCCTGAAGTTGGCTCTCCCACCCCAGAGGCACAGCACTGACTCCTGGCTGCAGCACCAAGAGCCTTTCATCCACAGGGCTCCTTAATTTGGGATGATTCGTTGACTATTCAGGTATTCCACAGATCCAGGGTATATCAAGTTGATTGTGGAGCTTTAATCCGCTGCTTCTGAGGCTGCTGGGAGAGATTTCCCTTTCTCTTCTTTGTTCTCACAGCTCCCAGGGGCTCAGCTTTGGATTTGGCCCCGCCTGTGCGTGTAGGTCGCCGGAGGGCGTCTGTTCTTTGCTCAGACAGGACGGGGTTAAAGGAGCCGCTGATTCGGAGGCTCTGGCTCACTCAAGCCAGGGGGTAGGGAGGGTCGTGACGTTGCAGCCTGAGGCGCGCCGTGCGATCTCCCGGGCGAGTTGTCCCTGGATCCCGGGACCCTGGCAGTGGCGGGCTGCACAGGCTCCCCGGAAGGGCGTGTGGCTAGTGACCTGTGTTCGCACACAGGCCTCCTGGTGGCGGCAGCAGCGGCCTTAGCATCTCATGTCTGTCTCTGGGCTCCGCACTTTTAGCCGCGGCTCGCGCCCGTCCCTGGAGCTCTCTCAAGCAGCGTTCTTAATCCCCTCTCCTCGTGCACCAGGAAACAAAGAGGGACGTAAAAGTCTCTTGCCTCTTCGGCAGGTCCAGACTTTTCCCCGGACTCTCTCCCGGCTAGCCGCGGTGCACTAACGCCCTGCAGGCTGTGTTCACGCCGCCAACCTCAGTCCTCTCCCGGCGCTCCGACAAAAGCCGGAGCCTCAGCTCCCAGTCCCGCCCGCCCCGGCGGGCGAGCAGAAAAGCCTCTCGGCTGGTGAGTTCCGGTCGGCCCGATCCTCTGCGCTGGAATCTGTCCGCTTTGCCCTCCGCACCCCTGTTGCTGTGCTCTCCTCCGCGGCTCCCAAGCTCCCCCACTCCGCCTCCCGAAGTCTCCACCCGCGAAGGGGCTTCCTAGTGTGTGGACACTTTTGCTCCTTCACAGCTCTCTCCCGCTGGTGCAGGACCCGTCCCTATCCTTTTGTCTCTGTTTAGTTTTTTCTTTTGCCCTAACCAGGTACGTGGGGGGTTCCTTGCCTTTTGGGAGGTCTGAGGTCTTCTGCCAGCGTTCAGTAGGTGCTCCGTAGGAGTTGTTCCACGCGTAGATGTATTTCTGGTGTATCTGTGGGGAGGAAGGTGATCTCCGCGTCTTACTCTTCCGCCATCTTCCCGGAAGTCCGTATTTTCCACATTATTTCACTAGAATTGCTAGTGGCATCAAGCACCTGGCAGGAATTATTTTCCGCCAATGAATGGGCTGAAAAAGGAAAATTGTATCCTTCATCACAGGCAAATTTGGATTCTAGAGTGCTTCTTTACCTTGACTAAGAGACACCAGATATTTTAACTAACGACTATATTAAAAAGGTTAAACTTCAGCTTAACTCTTTCCATGTTAGCAAAACACAGCTTTGCAGAAAATGCAATGTGATTTTCAAAAAAAGAATATTTGCTTTTCACATAGATTACCTAGCAGAGCAAGCAAGGTGAAATTCCAAAATAATAAACAGGTTCTTTTTCTCCCATGATGGACAACTTAGTTCAAAGTGGCATACTGGAATCAAAGTGTGGGTGACTTTACAATCTGTAATCCTCTGGGCTCCCCTCCATATCATCTCTACCCACCAAAAAGAAAAAAGAAAAAAGGGGCCATAAAGATGTCACTAGAACCGAAAGGTCAGGCACAGACTCAGATAAACAATTTGAGTCAACACTAAAAGGGAATTTGGTCAGAGTGGGAGTAAAAGGCAGGGTGAGGCAGAAATAAGATGCCTGTTTCTATGGTTTTAGAGAAAAGCTAAGGCTCTGTGAAGGACATTTTCTACTGAGAGAATTGGTCAAATAGGAGCATTGAAAGAGATGAGTTAAAAGACGGGAAGAAAAGTTCTTTTGCTGTCTGTTTTGTGGGCAAGGGTTCTAAGCATAGAGGTTTATTTCAATGACACAACCAGAGGCTTACTGAGTTGCTTACTAAGAGTAAATCACCCTGAAAGGCCCTTAGAATGAAATACAAAAAAAGGGAGTACGGACTACTTAGGGAGCTGACTAAAATGCATATTCCTGAGCCCAGAGGAGGGCCTAGAAATCTGCATTTCAACAAGCCAATCCTTCCCTCCCACATCCCCCTACCCCCACCCCAGATTATTCAATTCAAAAGTATTTATGAGGTCATTAACAGAATTTGGAATTAAAGAGAAGTCCAAGATAAAGTCTAGGACTGGGCCTTCGAAACCTGCCACTCAAGTTCTTCTGAGTATAATGTTAAGGGGTAAGAAGCAGGTGGGATTAGAGGGGAGGGGCAATGGTTAGGGTACAATTAGAATGAGTTAGAGTTCTCCCAGCAATTTATTACTCCTGGCACAAGAATTCCCTGAAATCTGTTTGGGAAAACAGCCATAGACAGGTGAAAAGATAATTAACCTTCCAGGTAGAACTCAGTGATCCCCAAACGTGACTCTCATCAGAGTCATCAGAAACAGTTTTAAAAGGATAGATTCCTGGGCTCCAACCCTGGAAATTCTGTTTTTTGTAGCTCTAGGGTAAGACCCAGGCATCTATTTTTTATTCTTCCTGTTAATAGATTAATGAGATAGAACAACTAAATGCAATGGGATCTGGATTAAAAGATAATTTTCAGACAGTTAGGCAAATTTCATGTAAACTGTATGTTGAACTTAATGTTGAGTTTGTCAGGTGTGACAACAGTGTTCTCAATACTAGGACAATGGCCTCCTTCTTGGGAAAGGATGGAGAATTATTTAGGGGTGAAGTGCCAGGGTGCCTGCCCACCACTCTTGGATGGCTTGGTAGAGAGGAAACGTGTATATAAAGAGAGAATGTATCGATAGTGTGGGAGGCAAGAGGTTAACAGCTGGTAAAACTAGGTGAGGAGCATATGGGTGCTCACTGTTTTGTTCCTGAAACTTTTCTGTAGGCTCAAATTTTTTTCAAATTTACGAAACGTTAATTTTTTTTTTTTTTTTTGCAAGAGAGAATAAACAACGGAAAGGAAAGCCTCCATCCTTCACTTTGTTGCACAACAGATTGAGCAACCTTAGTAGGAAGGCATGGGTTACAGGGGCTTGGAGCAGAGAGGTCACTGTGGGCTAGCACTGTGGTTCTCCACTCATTCTCTGCGGCCACATACATGACAAGTGATGCTTACACACAATGCCCACAGCCACAGGTGCACCTCGACTTTGATGTAGTTCCTGGCTACCAACTTGTAACACAACAGATTTTCCTGCTTAAGAAAGAATGCAAGTAAGTGATATTATCCTAGGGATAATTTTGAATTACTCAGATTTATTTTAAAAATAATGTCTGAACTTCTCTACTTTTGTGTGGAAGGTGTTTGAAAATTCAATAAATCACTCTGAAGTACAAAGAAAATGTAGGTTATTTGCTATCTATAACTGATCTAATCTTTGTCATGGGCAGTCACAGCATTGGGTCATTGCAGGGAGGAGAAAATGGCTTTAACTTGACAATGAATGTAATGGAAATCTTAACCAGTTTAAATAGCCTTGTGTGGATAACTCAGAGTCTTTTGGTAAATACTCAGAAATTTCAGGCTTCCTTTCTACCAGTAAATGACTCTACCATGATGTGATTATTTTAAGAGGGGTTACAATTTTTAAAAAAAACTGAAGAGTGGTACTTCATTAATAAGAAAAATGCACGGACACTGTGGTAGATTACAAAAATAGTCCCATTCTTCACCTCTCCTTGTATCCCGACCCTTTGTCACATTACTTTTCAGGGTCGTACAACTCCATCTGGGCTCAACTACATGATTTTCTTTAACCAGTGGGTATAGCTGACCCTAGGCAAGCACAAATTTGAAATAGGTTTATACATTGGGCTTTTCTCTTGTGCCTGTGCCCTTGCCATCAGAACATACCTGGGCTAGCCTGCTGGAGGATGAGAGATGTGTGGAGTCCAGCTGAGTCCCAAGTCATCATAGGGGAGGTCATCCTAGATCAACAACCAGCCCGTCAACCCCGGATATGGGAGCAAGCCCAGCCAAGGTCAGCAGAGCTGTCTGGTTAGCAGCCCCGAACCCTGCCCCCAGAAGCACAAACAATAAACTCCTACTGTTGTGTGCGATGGGGGTTTTGTGGTTCTTTGTTACTATGTTACTCCAAGTCCTCTAAGAAGCATATGCCAAGTTAGGATAAAATGTACAAGGATTTTATTGTGGAGACACTTCTGAGAGAAAACAGAGAGGGAGCGGAACTAGCAGAGCTGTCAGAGGGCAATGCAAGTCTGACACCAAGTGAAGGAAAGAGGGAAGGAAGGTTGGGTGGAAACATCTTAGCCTGTCGTGCAGCCAGGAAAGGTCAGCAAGGCTACCAGGGAACCTCAAGGCAAAGTCAGCTGTCAGAGGAGTCTCAAGCCTTCCAGGAACAGGTTGGCCTTAGTATCCCACTGTGCCCAGCCATTGGCTGGAGAAACCCGTGGGACACATGGCCTTGGCATAAACTTGGCAGTGGATTTCAGAGCACACTAATTGGCCAAATAGCCCAATAAGTCTGCAAGGTTTTTTTCCTTATGCTTGCCACGGTTACACAGCTTTATTGGTTAAGACTTTAATAGAGACACAGAGACTCTAGTTACTTATAGAGCAGCAGTTCTTTTTTTTTTTTTAACATCTTTATTGGAGTATAATTGCTTTACAATGGTGTGTTAGTTTCTGCTTTATAACAAAGTGAATCAACTATACATATACATATATCTCCATATCTCCTCCCTCTTGCGTCTCCCTCCCAGCCTCCCAATCCCACCCCTCTAGGTGGTCATAAAGCACCGAGATGATCTCCCTGTGCTATGCGGCTGCTTCCCACTAGCTATCTATTTTATGTTTGGTAGTGTATATATGTCCATGCCACTCTCTCACTTCGTCCCAGCTTATCCTTCCCCCTCCCCGTGTCCTCAAGTCCATTCTCTATGTCTGCATCTTTATTCCTGTCCTGCCCCTAGGTTCTTCAGAACCTTTTTTTTTTTTTTTTAGATTCCATATATATGTGTTAGCATACGGTATTTGTTTTACTCTTTCTGACTTCACTCTGTATGACAGTCTCTAGGTCCATCCACCTCACTACAAATGACTCAATTTTGTTTCTTTTTATGGCTGAGTAATATTCCATTGTATACATATGCCACATCTTCATTATCCATTCATCTGTCGATGGACACCTAAGTTAGAGCAGCAGTTCTTAATGTGTGTGGTGCTGCCTCCTAGAGGACATTTAGGAAATGTCTAGGGGCATTCCTTGACTGTCCTCATGACTGAGCAGGTACTACTGGCATTTAGTGGCATGGGCTAAAGATGCTAGATGTCTTGCAAATCACTGGACCATCCTGCATGACAAATCATCCCATGTGTTCTTCACCAATTTCAATGCTCTATATGGGGAATAATCTGTTTAAAATGATCTGAGCCGGGGCTTCCCTGGTGGCGCAGTGGTTGAGAATCCGCCTGCCAATGCAGGGGACACGGGTTCGAGCCCTGGTCCAGGAAGATCCTACATGCCGCGGAGCAACTGGGCCCGTGCGTCACAACAGCTGAGCCTGCGCTCGAGAGCCCACGAGCCACAATTGCTGGGCCCCGCGCCCCTGGAGCCCATACTCTGCAACGGGAGAGGTCACCGCAATGAGAAGCCCGCATGCCGCAACGAAGAAAAACCCCCGCTCGCTGCAACTAGAGAAAGCCCATGTGCAGCAACAAAGACCCAATGCGGCCAAAAATAAATAAAATAAATTAACACCCCCCCCAAAAAAAATGAATAAAAGGAAAAATATTTTTAAAAAAAGATCTGAGCCAAGAACCTAATTCTGTTTTACACAGAAACATCAAGTATTCTTTGTCCAACATAAATATGCACTGCCTTTCTAAGATTACAATTGCCATGACATTGAAAAAAGTTGCTTTGTTTCAAACTTTACTGTGTTGGTTACCCATATTACGAAATCATGCCACCAAGCAACGCTACTTGTGGTATTCAAATCTCCAATGCCATGCTCCTGAGACATTGAACGTTCGTGGCTGTGTCCACCGCGAGCAACGTGCAAACATATGACTATTTTGTTATGTGCTCTGTGTGATTGTTCTCAGGTATTTACTCACAATGAAATAGATACTTTATTATATGGATTTTCCTGAAATTATCTGGTAGACAGGCTATATTACTTATGAACTTCATTTTAGAATGAGAGAAAGTGCTAGGTCTGACATGTTAAGAGCCACTCCTATAGAATGAGGGTCTATAAAAAGATTACGAAAGAGGAGGGAAACGTACACCCATGTTCATAGCAGTATTACTCACAATAGCCAAAAAGAAGGAAGCGACCGATGTCCATTGACAAATGAATGGATAAACAAAATGCTGTGGGTGTGTATACATATATATATAACAGAATATTAGAAAGCCTTAAAAAGGAAGGAAATTCTGACCTGTGCTACGACATGGATGAATGCTGAAGACATTATGCTAAGTGAAATAAGCCATTCACAAAAGGACAAATATTGTATGATTCCACTTCTATGAGGCACCTACGGTAGGCAAATTTGTAAAGACAGAAAGTAGAAGGGTGGTTTCCAGGGGCTGGGAGGAGGGGGGATTGTGAATTATTGTTTAGAGAGTACAGAGTTTCAGTTTTGCAAGCTGAAAAGAGTTCTGGAGATTGGTTGCACAACAGTGCGAATATACCTAACACTATTGAAGTGTACACTTGAAAATGGTTAAGACGGTAAATTTTATTTATTTTTTTAATTAATTTATTTATTTTGGCTGCGCCAGGTCTTAGTTGCGGCATGTGGACTCTTAGTTGCATCATGCATGCGGGATCTAGTTCTCCCACCAGGGATAGAACCTGAGGCCCCTGCATTGGGAGCACGGAGTCTTACCCACTGGACCACCAGGGAAGTCCCAACATGGTAAATTTTATATTATGTACATTTTATCATAATAAAAGAGAGAGAGAGAGAGAGAGAGAGAGAGGAAGGGAATGTAATTCCAGCCTACGTCAGACTCTGAGTAAAATATAAATGGATACTAGTAAGTAATAGTGTCCATTAATGTTATATTGATATTTAAGTACATAGGTTTATATGACAGTATGTATATATTTGATATATTAAAATTGATAAGAAATGATATGAAATTTGAAGAAACTAGTAACTCAGAAAATATTTTATACTAAAACAAGACTCTTTTTTGAGAAAAGAGGACTTAAAGAAGTTGGAGTTTACACAGATATAGAAAACAAACTTATGGTTACCAAAGGGGAAAGGGGTGAGTGGGAGGGATAAATTAGGAGCTTGGGATTAACAGATACACATTACTATATATAAAATAGATTATAGCACAAGGAACTATATTCAATATCTTGTAATAAAGCATAATGTAAAAGAATATGAAAAAGAATATATCTGAATCACTTTGCTATACGCCAGAAACTAACACAACATTGTAAATCAACTATAATTCAATTTAAAAAAAAAGAAGTTGGAGTTTAATTGGAAGGTCCGGGTGACCTCATGACCTTTGTGCTGGTTATCCACTATTGTGCCCCAGTCCAGGCCACCGTCCTCTCTGTGATGTTCGGGCTGAGCCACCCTTCCCAGTTTCCCTGGCCAGCCGGCTTCCTGTGGTTCTAGTGGGGACTGGGAGGGTGGCAGAAAGGAAAAGAAGGCTGTTTTCTTGTTCCTGCCTCCTGTCGGGAGACGGCTAGCGGTCCTGGACAGCTCCAGCTCCGCTTCTAGCTTCCTTCCGCCGTCCCAGCCCCAGTCTCGCGCAGCCCCTTGGAGGTGCCCCCGTCAGCGGGGCCACGTCTTCCTCATCACTCGGAGTCCCACCCACCTGCCTCTTCATCCAGGACCCAGCGCACACCTGTGGGCAGAGGCCTGGGTGTCAGGCCTGCCCAGCCCTCCTCTGCAATTCTGGTTTCTGGTAACACCACCCCTTCCCTTCTGATCCCCAGCCCAGTGGCAGTTGTGCCCTCAGTTATTAATCTCTGGTTTACCTCAGCATGCCTTGTTTGCTTTTTCCCCCCAGCTACCTAACACTTTTGTAATTAATCGTCTATCTTATGTCTCTCCTACTGGAAATTCCTAGTGTGATTTCTGTTTTCCTGACTGGATGCTGACTAATGAAATCTTTTAAAGATACACCAAATCTACCTGTCAATAAAGTGGTCTAGTAGTGATGCTGTCTCCACCTGTGTTCCTAGGGAGCAATCTGGTATCCATCCCTAAAGCACCCAGATTATGGTCTCTAGTATGACTTTCTGCTAAAAGGAACCAGGGCTCCTTGGAGAGCAGCTGAGTCTATTATTCTATGTTTGGGGCAGAGAAAGCAGAAGTGGGTTAGAAAATCCTACTGTTTTGAAAAAGCACAAATGCTTGCAAAGATCTCTGGGACTCCCATCGGTCAGATTGTGACAACCTGAACACTGAAAAGGAAAAACAAAATTCTATGCAAAACATGAGTACATAATGACACTTAAAAGGAGCAACTAAAGTATAGTACATTCAAAGAAAGGCAGTTAGGAGTTTCAGGTAGTGTTTGCAGAAAAAGCTCTTTATGCTAATGCAAACATACACACGCCACAGTCAGATTTAGTTAGCACCTAAGTAGTACCAGTAAAATCCAGGAAGTTAACAATTTAGCTCAGCCAAAAAATGCTTGGACAAGATTATCCTGGAAAAAGAACTCTGATCCTGTGTTCCAGTCCCAAACAGTAATTCATATATTTAGTATTTGACCGATTATTTTAATAAACATTTATTGGGTGCCTGTTATGTGCACCATGCCAGGAACCTGGGGTACAACAGTGAAAACAACACAAAAATATCTGTCCTCAGGAAGTTTTATGTTTTAGGTGAGCGAGATCCGTATGCAATAAGCCTAATAAAAAAATAGACTACATAATAGGTTAGAGGGTGGGAAATGCTACGGATAAAAGAAAAAGAACAGGGTAAAAAGAATGAGGAGACCCTGAGGTGGGCAGTTTGCAGGATGAAACAGGTAGGCCTCACTGTGAAAGTGAGATATGATAAAAACTTGGAGGAGATGAGATGGGGAAAGAATATTCTAGGCCAGGAGAATAGCTAGAGCAGAAGCCCTAACTTGGAAATTTACCTAGTGTGTTCAAGGAACAGCAAGGAGGCCAGTGTGGCTGGAGTGAAATGAATAAAGGGGAGACTGATGGAAGCTGTGTTCAGAGAGGTGTGGAAAGAATCACACTGAGTAGGGCCTGGCAGGTCATTATAAAGACCCCGGCTTTTATCTTGAGTGAAATGGAGCGCTGCTGCAGGGTTTGGGGCATGATTTGAATCGTTTAAAATGATCTGCTGCGTTAAGAATAAGACTGTAAGGTGGACTTCCCTAGTGGTCCAGTGGTAAAGAATCTGCCTTCCAATGCAAGGGACGCGGGTGCGATACCTGGTCGGGGAACTAAGATCCCACATGCCACGGGGCAACAAAGCCCACGCGTCATAACTACTGAGCTCACGCTCCTCAACTAGAGAGTCGTGTGCCTCAAACTACAGAGCCCACGCACCCCGGAACCCACGCCACAACTAGAGAAGAGAAAACCCGCACGCCACAACTAGAGAAAAGGCCGTGCACCGCAACGAAAAGCCTGCGTGCCGCAACGAATAATCCCACATGCCGCAACGAAGATCCTGCGTGCTGCAACAAAAGACCCAATGCAGCCAAATAAATAAATAAATATTAAAAAAAAGAAAAGAAAAGACTGTAAGGACGCGCTAGAATAGAAGAGGCGAGACCTGTTGGGAGGCTGTTGTAATTATCCAAGTTGAGAGGTGATGGTGACTTAGGTCAGGGTGGTGGCACAGGAGGTGATGAGAAATGGTTCAGTTCTGAATATACTTTGAAGGTAGGGCCGAAGGTGTTTGCTAATGAATTGGACATAGGATGTGAGAGAAAGAGAAGAGACAAGGATAGCTCTGAGGTTTCTGGCCTAAGCAACTAGAAGGACAGAACTGACCTCCCCCTGAGGTGGGGAACGCTGAGTGCAGCACGGTTTTTAGGGGGGAAGTTAAGAAATTCAGTTGTGGGCTTATTAGGTTTGAAATATCTGTCTTGACATCCCAGTGGAGCTGTTGAGTCAGTATCTGGAATCTGTGTCTGGCATTCAGGAGAGAGGTGTGGGCTGATAAATATTAGGATGGGCAAGGCTAGGCTGCAGTAACAAAACTCCAAAATCTCACTGGATCAACTCAACAGAAGTTGATGTCTTATGTGTAGGGCTCTGCCCCATGTCATTTTCACTCTGAAAGTCAGACTGATAGAGGCTCTACTTCCTCTTGCTGTGGCAAGAGGAAGAAAAGAGCTGCAGAGTCTCACAGCAGCAATGAAATGCTTCTGCCTTGAAGTGGCCCATAACTCCACTCACATTTCCTTGGCCAAGGCAAGTCCCATAGCCACAGTTAACCTCAAGTTGAGGGTAAGGAAGTACAATTTTCCTGTGTTTCTAGAAAGAGAAGAACCAGAAATAATGAGTGAGCAACATTAATGCCTACCAGAGCTCGAGAAGTACAATAGGGAGTCATCAGCATGTAGATGGCAGTCAAAGCCACAGGACTGGATGAGATGACAAGTAAGTGAGTGCAGAGAGAGAAAATGAGAAGTCCCAGCGCTGAGCCCTGGGGACCTCCAACATCCAGAGTCCATGACCTCAGTTGCTATAACAAGTCTAAGATGGCAATTGTTTTCGCCTTCGTTATGTGAGTAATCTGTAACTCCAGGGTGAAGTAATGAATCAACAGCATTGATACCTTAGTGTCCAACTGTGCTTAAGTACAGCAGCAAGTTTTAAAGATCTTGTGCTGCTTGTTCTTTACGATGCTCTAAGTGATTAAGTTAATCTGATTTATTTATTAAATTTGTAAATCTATTTTGATTTACAAGAGTAACTTGAGTCATTATGAAGATTTTACTTTTAAAATGTATAAGTCTGCCGCTTGATGTTTGAAGTTGTTGAGAGAATCAGATATGTCATGTTGGTGACTGTGGTTTGAAATCTGTAAATGAATTTAATTAGTCAAGTTTGTAAATGTTTAGGGAGAAAGTAATGTCAAACGTATAAGCTTACTGAGATTAAATCAAACAGAAAGAGAAAGTAAGTGTTCCTGGGCATATCCAGAGAAAAACTCTAATTTGAAAAGATACATGCACCCCAATATTCATAGCAGCACTATTTACAATAGCCAAAACATGGAAGCAACCTAAATGTCCATCATCAGATGAATGGATAAAGAAGATGTGGGGTATATATATGTGATGATTAGCCATAAAAAAAGGATGAAATAATGCCATATTCGACAACATAGGTGGACCTAGAGATTATCATATTAAGTGAAGTATTAATGAGTCAGGGAAAGGCAAATAGCACATGATACCACTTATATATGGAATCTAAGATACGACACAAATGAATTTATTTACAAAACAGAAGCAGACTCACAGACAGAAAGCCAATTTACGGTTACCAAAGGGGAAAGGAGGGGAGGGATAAATTAGGAGTTTGGGATTAGCAGATACAAAGTACTATATATAAAATAGATAAATAACGAAGATTGTATAGCACAGGGAACTATATTCAATATCTTGTAATAAACTATAATGAAAAAGAATATATATATATATACACATATGTGTATGTATACATACATACATATATATAACTGAATCATCTTGCTGTACACTAATGCAACATTGTAAATAATAAAAAATTTTAAAGAGAGTATTTTTATTTCAACACAAAAATTGCTAGATTTGTAAATAAATAAAATCTGTATGTTGAGCTTAGAGGCTTTAGGAAAAATACAGGCTCACAGGTTTATAAGCTAAAACAATATTAATGAAAACATGAGTAACAGCTGGTGTTCTTTTCCACACACAATAATACTCTGGGGATGCTGAAAACCTAATCAACCCTCCTCCTCCTTCTAGCGTTCCTCATGATGGCACTGAGGGGCTCCTAGGTGACTGAGAGCACCCAAAGGGCCCCTGCTTCTCCGTCTCTGGGGGTTGTCTCAAGGCTAATGTCAAGCCCATCCCAGCCCCTCCACAACTGACAGTGTTCTGTCTGGCCTGTCCTCCATCATGATGGGTGTATGTATTTTCTGATGGGCTGGCACTGAACTAATTTTCGACATTTTGAATACTGTTAGTTATTTGGGATCATGGTCATGTTCCATGCCATTTCCTTTGGTCCCCAAATCATCACATGCTGAAATTCTGTATCCTGATTTGAGGTCTCCTCTAGATAGCCAACTCTTCTAGTACTACAGAGTTGGCTCGTGGGCATGTGGGAACTTCTGGATCCCCTGCACTTCTGGGGATAAGTGGACCAACAGTGAGATCCTTTTGGCCAGGACCCTGTTTTATTCATCTTCCTACTCTTGGCACTTCGCAAGTTGCTGGGAGCATTGTAGACACTACTGTATAGTATAGGGGCTTGCTGAGCAGGGTAGCAGTAGAGTGGGTGGTTAGTTGAACAGTATAGCAGTGGTGTAGCTGTTTTTGAACAGTATAGTAATATCGTGTAGTGATTTGTTCAACTGTGTAGCAGTATGGAGTGAGAAGTCAGGCTGTATTTATAACCTTCCTTGTCACTTATTAGCTGTGTGATCTTGGGCAAGTTACTTAACTTTTCTGTGTCTCATTTTATCCTCTAGAAAATAGGGCTAACAAACTCATCAGGTTGCTGAGAATTAAATGAGGTATGTACATAAAATAATTAGCACAATTCCTGATGCATTGTAAAATGCTTAATAAACATTAACTAAAATAATAGTTATATAACATACTTTTATTATTATTTTGTAAAATAATAGTTATGTAACATACTTTTATTATATTTTGTGTGATCTAGTTCAGTTACTTGAACTAGTTAATGTGTCAGAATAAAGAAGGGGAAGACAAACAATGCTCCAAATCCTATCTGTACCAATGAAAAACAATTTGATGATACTATATATTGAAAACCCTAAAGACTCCACACAAAAACTACTAGAACTGATAAAGGTATTCAGCAAGGTAGCAGGATACAAGATTAACATACAGAAATCGGTTGCATTTCTTTACACTAACAATGGAATATCAGTAAGGGAATGTAAACAAACAATCCCTTTTAAAATAAAATAAAATAAAAAGTTAGAATAAACCTCACCAAGGAGGTGAAAGAATTATATCCTGAGAACTACAAAACATTAATAAAGGAAATTGAAGAAATGGAAAGATATCCCATGCTCTTGGATTGGAAGAATTAATATTGTTAAAATGGCCATGCTACCCAAAGCAAGAGACAGATTTATGGTGATCTCTATCAAATTACCCATGACATTTTTCACAGAACTAAAACAAATAATCCTAAAATATATATGGAACCGTAAAAGACCCAGAATTGCCAAAGCAATCCTGAGGAAAAAGAACAAAGCAAGAGGCATAACCATCCCAGACTTCAGACAATACTACAAAGCTACAGTATTCAAAACAGCATGGTATTGGCACAAACACAGACATATGGATCAATGGAACAGATTAGAGAGCCCAGAAGTAAACCCACACAATTATGGTCAATTAATCTTCAACAAAGGAAGCAAGAATATATGACGGGGAAAAGATAGTCTCTTCAGCAAGTAGTGTTTGGAAAGTTGGACAGCCACATGCAAATCAATGAAGTTAGAACAAACCCTCTCACCACACACAAAAGTAAACTCAAAATGGCTTAAAGACTTAAATACAAGACATGACACCATAAAACTCCCAGAAGAGAACATAGGCAAAACATTCTGACATAAATAGCACCAATGTTTTCTTAGGTCAGTTTTCCAAGGCAATAGAAATAAAGCAAAAATAAATGAATGGGACCTAATCAAACTTACAAGCTTTTGCACAGCAAAGGAAACCATAAACAAAACAAAAAGACAACCTATGGACTGGGGGAAAATATTTGCAAAAGATGCGACAGACAAGGGCTTAATTTCCAAAATATACAAACAGCTCATACAACTCAGTAACAAAAAAACCCCAAACAACCCAATCAAAAAATGGGCAGAAGACCTAAATAGACATTTCTCCAAAGAAGACACACAGATGGCCAATAGGCACATAAAAAGTTGCTCAACATCACTAATTATTAGAGACATGCAAATCAAAACTACAATAAGGTACCACCTCACACCAGTCAGAATAGCCATCATTAAAAAGTCTACAAATAACAAATGCTGGAGAGGGTGTAGAGAAGAGGCACCCTCCTACACTGTTGGTGAGAATGTAAATTGGTGCAGCCACTATGGAAAACAGTATGACAGTTCCTCAAAAAACTAAAAATAAAGTCGCCATATGATCCAGCAATCCCACTCCTGGGCACATATCCAGACTCTAATTCACAAAGATACATACACCCCTATGTTCATAGCAGCACTATTTACAATAGCCAAGACATGAAAACAACCTAAATGTTCATTGACAGATGAATGGATAAAGAAGATGTGGTATCTATATACAATGGAATATTACTCAGCCATAAAAAAGAATGAAACAATGCCATTTGCAGCAACGTGGATGGACCTAGAGATTATCATACTAAGTGAAGTAAGACAGAGAAAGACAAAATACCATATTGATATCACTTATGTGTGGAATCTAAAAGACAACACAAATGAACGTATCTTCAAGGCAGAAACCAACTCACAGACATAGAGAACAGACTTGTGGTTGCCAAGGCGGGTAGGGAGGGAAGAAATGGGAGTTTGATATTAGCAGATGCACACTATTATATATAGGATAGATAAACAACAAGGTCCTACTGTATAGCACAGGGAACTATATACAATATTCCATGATAAACCATAATGGAAAAAAATATGAAAAAGAGTTTACGTATAACTGAATCACTTTGCAGTAGAGAAGAAACTAACACGTAAATCAACTATACTTCAATAAAATTTTTTAAACAAGAATTTATAAAGTGGGAAAAAAAGAATTTGAATTCTTGTTCATGTTATGCTTGAATAACGTAAGGAAGAGTCCAGCAAAACTACCCAGTGTAACAGAGGGGCAGGTTAGACATTTTCTGGTGAACTTGTCAGATCTAATTCCTTTTGTTCTTTCCTCTTCCCTTCGTATTCTGGCCCAGCTTTTCTGGGCCCTTACTGCCTCTGAGAGTGCCGGGGGGTGAGTCACCACCCACAGAAGGCACTTGCAGAAGCTGCACCGTGAAAGGTCAACATTGGTGGATAGGAAAAGGACTGGGCACTTGGCGCTACTTGGCAGCTGACCTTGGCCCTTGGCAAGCCTCCCTGGTGGGTTTGGCATGTCGTTGAAGCGGGCAGGTCATCCTGAATCCTCTCCACCCTGCACCCTCCTCCCATACTCAGGGCCAGTGTGAAGGTCACATGTTTCTCTTTTGAATCATTTCAGTGTTTAGGCTGCCCAAGTCCAAGCTAACTGCGGACACTGTTACGAACTGGAATCAGATCCCCATCTTGATGTGAAAGGCAGAGGGATTCCATTTGGCTGTATGTGGGGGATGGTTAAATCTGCAAAGCAGCCAAGGTTAATATCAACAGCAATAAGTCATAGGGATGATACATACCCTTAATGTGATGTGAGGAGGATGACACTTTACTTCTATGGTTCTCCTCTCAAAAACTCACCAACCTGTCTAGTCATGAAAAGAACGTCAGACAAATTCCAATAGAGGGGTATTCTACAAAACACCTGAACAGCCCCTCAACACTGCCAAGATCATCAAAAACTAGCAAAGCCTGAGAAACTGTCACTGCCAAGAGGGACCTAAAGAGACAGGATGACTAAATGTTGTGTGGTGTCCTGGATGGGATCCTGACCAGAAAAGGACGTTAGGTAAAAACTAAGGAAATCTGAATAAAGTGTCAATATTGGTTTATTAATTGTGACAAATGTACCATACTAGAGTAAGATGTTAAAAACAGGGGAAAGTGGGTGTGTGTATATAGAAACTCTGTATTATCTTCACGATTTTTCTGTAAATCTGAGACTATTCTAAAATTAAAGGTTTATTTTTAAAACTTTGTGTAGGAAAGGTCTGCAGGGCAACACCTTAGCCTGTTAACCATGGAAAGGGGTGCTGAACCCCTACTGTGTGCAGGGTTAGGGCCTGGAGAGACTGGGGTAGATGAAACGGGCATGACTCGCCCCACAGAGTCTATAGTCCACCAGGGAAGGACTTTGTGCACTTCCATACAATTGGAATTTCTCTCAATGGATGTGACCTACTTTCATAACCCGATTTGTTATGAATTAAAAAAATACAACAGGACGCTGAATAAAAGTAGTAAGTAGTAGGCTCTCTTTACAAAGGTTAACCTGGATTTCCTAGGCCACATCAACTCCTCAACTTCTTGGACTATGATTTTTAAACCTTTTTTTGGTGAGATTAGAGATCGATCAGTTTAGGATAGTGTTTCCCAAACTTACTTAACTTTGACCATGGAATCCATTAAAAATGATAGTGTATTGACAGAACACTAGCAGGTGTGTATTTGGTACAACGAAAGCTGGTTTGAAAGAAGACGGGGTAAAGGGTCTCACAGATGAATTTCCTTCAGAAAAAAAATTAAAGCAAAACATCTTTTTACTTTACCTGTTCTTATAAAACTTTTAAAGTAGTTTGCACGTATTTCATGTCTTTTGTATATTTGTTTTAAAATTTTTGTATATTTTGTGTCTTTCAGATATTTGTGTTTTAAATATTTTTGTGTCTTTTAAAAATCCGGGCTTCCCTGGTGGCGCAGTGGTTGAGAGTCCGCCTGCCGATGCAGGGGACACGGGTTCGTGCCCCGGTCCGGGAAGATCCCACAGGCCGCGGAGCGGCTGGGCCCGTGAGCCATGGCCACTGAGCCTGCGTGTCTGGAGCCTGTGCTCCGCAACGGGAGAGGCCACAACAGTAAGAGGCCCGCGTACCGCAAAAAACAAACAAACAAACAAAAAACCAAGATGTCGCCATTTCATTGAAATATGGGAATAGGATAGAATGAATGCCAGGGTATTGGTTAAGTTAGAAAATGATAACTGGTGGGTGGCAACAAAGGAGGACACAGTAAAATGATCAGAAGCATAAACAAAGGAAAAGGATGTCTGAACCAACACTGCTCTGGGGCCATTTCATGTATGGGAGATAGTTTAATAATCTCACCTCCTGTATTGATGGCATGGATGTTCAAGGTGATGATGCATCCCCATCAACAAGAAACTGAATAAGTTTCTTGTGGTGTGTTTAAGATGGCAAGGAAATAGGCAAGACATTTTAGGGGGAAAAATTCATCCAAAATGACTGGATCTTCTTTTTAAGCTTTAGGGCTTTGTGGGGAGTAAACTTGATCATCCAAATTGCATCTCACATCACATCCCCCTCCAGATGAGGGGCAAATGAGGTGGTGATGCTGGGGAGGGGGTTTGGTTCAGCACATCAGTGAATTCAGACTCGTTTGGGGTTCAAGGCTTATCAAGTTCTTGCTTCAGCCCCAGTGCTCTGTGCTCTGTGGGCCTTCCCTATGCGTGTGTGGCTTCCTGGTTCAGGCAAATGAAGCCTGCCCAGTAATGGGGGGCTTTGTGCAGGAATGGAGAGAAAGCTTCCTGTTTTGTGCCTTTTACATAGAGCGTTATCATAATATCAGACTCTCAGATGAGGGGATGTGATTCCAAGTGGAGTGTTATGCTGACCAGAACTTACTCATATTTCCTTACTCAGCAGCTGATGGCATTTTTAGCCAATACGTTTCTGAATTCCACCGTTGACGTTTTGGTTCTTAGCCCCTCTGAGGAATCTCTACTGAACCATTTCTTAAATATTTTTCAACTATTATCCAATTAGTATCCATCATAGTTTAAGAAGATTTGAATAAAGATCCATCTTAACCTATTTTTCTTTGTTACTTAGTTATCTTACCACATTTGTTATTTCATGTTGACGTGGTATCCCATAAAACAGCAAACTTTTAAACCCTTAATCATTTTTCCAACATGGCCCACATATCGAAGCTATGAATAATGATGACTAGCTTTCACCAGGTCCTTACAATGTACAAGGGATCAAGTTTTATACGACTTAATTTTCTCAACAATCCTATGTGATAGACACCTTTATGATCATCCTGTTACAGGTGAGAAAATTGAGCCTTGAAGAGATTAATTAACTTGCTCAAATCACAGCAAACAAAGCCCATGGGCCAAATCTAGTCTTCACCAGTGGAGACTGCTAGAGCCAGCTAGCACTGCATCCCCATCTGTTCCTCTCCCCCGTCTACTCCCAGAGGCTGCCTCCCTGGCTGGTGGTCATACCTTGCTGCTCTGGGGTCTGCTGATTACCACCTATATACCGGGGACTCTACTGCTGGTAACCGCTGGGCAACAAGCAGTAGAATTTCAGTTCAGAAGGCAGTGGCTCAGCAAGTTGTCTCATCTCCAGTGTGGTGCCCCCAGGGGACACAGCCAGGCTCTCCGGGAGGGAGGGATGGGGGCAGAGTGAAACTGACAGGGCAGCAGCCCTACACTCCTTGCCCGAGGCCAGCAGCTCTCCTTCCCTAGAATGTCTCTGTTGAATGGGCAAACAGGCAGAAAGCAGCTCACCACTGAGATGGCTCACCCCAGGCAAACCAGGAGGGGTGGGACAGGAATTTGTTCTCTTGTTATATAAGTACCTACATAATATACTCAATTTCGCTTCTTCGCCCCCAAAGCTTAAATATTTACTATCTGGCCCTTTACAAAAAAGTGTGCCTATCCCTGCTTTAAATCATATCAAGGAAGTTCTGCCATTTCACCTTATTGATTGTGGGCAACATTTTGGTCCAGGTTTCAGTCAACTAACAAAGCAAATTGTTAAAGCTATTTCTAGCCCCTTGAGCTAACATTGAACCTAGAATCTCTATATACTGAGCCCCTATCAATAAATTCAACCAGATCCAATTGGCAAAATCATGCAATTTTGTTGGTGTTTATCACCCCTCCCCATGGATCATAATTTCACCTTCTGGGGCTTTGTTTTGTTTTTTGTTTTTTTTTGTGGTACGTGGGCCTTTCACTGCTGTGGCCTCTCCCGTTGTGGAGCACAGCCTCCGGACGCACAGGCCCAGCGGCCATGGCTCACGGGCCCAGACGCTCCGCGGCATGTGGGATCTTCCCGGACCGGGGCACGAACCCGTGTCCCCTGCCATGCTGGGGAGAGTCCGCCATCGGCAGGCAAACTCTCAACCACTGCGCCACCAGGGAAGCCTCCTTCTGGGGCTTTGGAGACTTGAGTTTAGTTATAGATCTAAGATGGAATGGTGATGGGGGTTAGGCCTTTTGGAGGCTCACTACAAGATCTTCAGGCAAGAGGAGAGTAACCTCTCAGATGGTGAAAAGCCTTCTTCTATGGCAAAGAAGGCTCTGCAGAATGTGGGGTTCAAGGTCCCCAGCTTCACTGGAATCTGCTCGTATACCCCCATCCCAGTTGTCAGGGCCCCATTCCATCCCAATCAATGCCTAACTTTAACAAAAGAGGTACTACACTATTGGGGATACAATTTGTGTTGTAATTCAGCCACCCACAGGATTAGACCTTGGTTTTAGTTTCCTGGCGATAGGAGATTAGGACTTCTTTAAGGGCAGTCATTGGAGCTTCCAGGTTCTTTAATGTGGACCTTGGAGCTGGGAATTTGAAGTCCAAGCCCATCATTTTCTTTTCCTATGTTCTCCAACCCAATTAGAAGAATTATACTCCTTATTTCATTAAAAATACTCTATGGCATCAGATACTGCATCACCCAGAGCCTTGCCTTCTATAGACACCTTTTTTTTAATTTAATTTTTTTTAATTGAAGTATAGCTGATTTACACCTTCTATGGATACTTGATTGCAGGTATCTAAAGGTAATAATTTTACATAACTGTCTTGCCACTGCAGGCCATGGGATATCAGTGCCCAGGGTGACTGAGTGTTACCAGGCCTTCTCCCTGTTTACTCTCCTTCCCCAGAACACCCTGAGTTCCTGCTCTAGACTTTGACGAAGTAGTTAAGTCTAAATTCTACCAAATATTGGGTTCTGGGAACATCATTCTTTGTGGGAACATTTTTTAAGTCCAAAGCGTTATAGGTGGTGCTGGAATAATCTCCCATGTCTTATTAACTTCTAAGGTCCATCCTTGGGAGGGACATCTGAGTCTGGAGTGACTAAGGCCCCAACTTTATCCA
This sequence comes from Orcinus orca, assembly GCF_937001465.1. NCBI lineage: Eukaryota > Metazoa > Chordata > Mammalia > Artiodactyla > Delphinidae > Orcinus > Orcinus orca. The sequence goes on from NC_064571.1 coordinate 37,136,862, forward strand.
GGCATCAAAGACCTCTTTGAATGACCCTGAGCAGAATCTAAAAGTGAGGAGGGATTTATCTGAACTTTGGTTTCATTTCAGGATTTTGGACTTTAATTCACAAGGCCATAATGATTTGGTTTTAGACTCTAATTCCTTTAGAATTTAACTTAATTTTGGACTTAGGTTCACTGGACCGAATTAAGTGAATTAATTTTTAAGAGAATTATTTTTACCCGAGAAATTGATAATGCCAGGAATGTTTAGTTCAAATTTGGGCCCTCTCTATTTTTTGGCATGTAATTATTGCAGCATCTTTTTGTGATTATTTAATCTCATTGCAGAAACAAGGATAGACAGTATTAGAGAGCATGGCTGGACATAATTTTAGAGGGGAAATGGAATAAAGAGTGAATTTTCAAGCCGTGGGTACAACTTGACTTTGGAGCATGTAGCAGATTATATTTTATAAAAATGACCCCACAGTGAAGTAAGCCAAATACAAAAGGAAAAATATTGTATGATTCCACCTATACGAGGTACTGAGAATAGTTAAATTTACAGACTAGAGGTTACCAGGGGCTGAAGGAGGAGGGCATGGAGAGTTATTGTTCAAAGTGTGCAGAGTTTCAATTTGGAAAAGATGAAAAAGTTCTGAATATGGATGGTAGTTATGGTTCCACAACAATGTGAATGTACTTAATGCTGCTAACTGGAAACTTGAAAGTGGTCAAAAAGATAAATTTTATGTTATGTATGTTTAACCACAATAAAAATAAAAAAAAAAGGGGAAAGAAAATGGTCCTGTAACACTATTTCCAGTCCCACGTGCTCTTTCAGAACCTTACTACTCTCCCATTAAGAGGCGGAGTTTATACGTGCCATGCCCTTGAACTTTTTGTGTTCTGCCTCGTGACTGCTCTTTTGACTGCCTTGGCCAGAGGACAGCAGAAGTGATGCTGTGCAACTGCCAAGACTCCGTCATAAAAGAGGTTACAGCCTCTGCCCAGTTCTCTGTGTATTTCAACCTGCACCTTTGGAGCCCTAAGTGTTGCCGAAGCCACCCTGCAGGAGAGACCACGTTGTGAGTCACACACAGATAGAGAGAGATGCCCAAGAAGCCCCAGCTGTGTGAGTCTTCCCAGCATAGATGCCAGACACATGAGTGAGGAAGGCTTTGAGATGACTCTGGCCCCAACTATTGCCTGAGAGGGACCCCAAATAAGCACTGCCTGCCAAGCCTCATCAACTCAGAACTGTGGGAGAGAATAGTACTAGATTGCTGGGTTTCGACACTAAATTTGGAATGGTTTATCAGGCAGCAACAGATGACTGGAATATGGTTGACTTAACGTATTCATCTGACCCATCCCAGAGCATTTGGGGGTAAAATGTACACTGCCTGTCAGCAGTCCTGGGAGGATGCTCAGAGGACCGTGAAGTATCAGAGGTGGGGCATCTAGCTAGTTTGCTGTTTCTTCTTTCCTGCATAAGAAGGGGGTTGTCGGACTTCCCTGGTGGCGCAGTGGTTGAGAGTCCGCCTGCCGATGCAGGGGACACGGGTTCGTGCCCCGGTCCGGGAAGATCCCACATGCCGCGGAGCGGCTGGGTCCGTGAGCCCGCTGAGCCTGCGCGTCCAGAGCCTGTGCTCCACAATGGGAGAGGCCACAACAGTGAGAGGCCCGCGTACCGCAAAAAAAAAAAAAAGGGGGTTGTCACATCCCTAGTTGATGGCAGACTTGATAGAGAAACCCAAAGCATTGGCAGAACAGAGAGCCAGATCTTATTATGGGGGCTTCCAAGTTTCCTGTGCAAGCATCTACCCAGAGCCACACTCCCGGCCTTTCTTCCTCCCACAGTCTTCCTCTCACAAGTGACATCTGGTAGGTGGCTCTGAGAGAAAGCTCTGGGTGTGCTGGCCCCTTCCCTTCCTCTTTTCGGAGACGACTGTGTTCTGGCCGACATCTCTGCTGTGCAGCGTAAAACATTCACCCAGCTGGGCCCCAGACTGGGGAACACGTCTAATTCAGAGGTTAAGCCTTCGTAAACCCACTTGGCCAAAGACCTTAGCCATGTTATCTTAGTGGCTTTATGGATAATAAGAGTGATATTTTCATTTTCATCTGCCAGACTCCTGTGTGTGTATCTCAAATAGTTTAAAACTCAAGTCTAATAGGGAGAAAAGAGGGATATTATTTCTTTGACTTCCTAAAACCCTAATGATCCCTATCTACATGTCAAAGTTTTCTCCATCCTGTAAGGGCCGGACCAAATGCCATCCCTACAACCCCTCCCCCTGAAAGTAGACACGAGCTGACCTTGCTCCAGCCTCTTGCTGTCCTTCCTTGTCTCCCTTTCAGTTACTTGTCAAATTCGGCTTTAGAGTTAGCTGTGTACTTATTATACCTCACTACCTAGCATAGGTTGTTCTCAACATCAATGGTTGGGTTTTAAAATACCTAAACTCTTTTCACATGCTAACTGACACTCCCAAACTGAGGTTTATATGCCAAATTCAGACCCTCCTGCATCAGCTGATAAAAACAAACATTTCCAGCTATCACACGGCAGAGTTGCTTCCCAGCCAATTGTTCTGTTCTGCAGTTTCATCATTTTTGTCAGCATGGCAGTTTGGGGACAATTACTTCAATATTTTATTATATTTGCAGTGTTTATTTTATAAAACTAATATAAAGAGTGGGAAAATGAAAATGTTCATCCTGCTGATAAAAAAATAAAGAGCTCAAACTTGATTCAGTTAAGGCAAAGATGGAGATTGTCAGGTATACTGAATGCTAGGAAGAGTTAACCTTGCTGTAGATATTTGTTATTTCTGGTAGTTGACTGTTGTGTTAAACTATGAAGGAAAAGAGAAAAAATGAAAAAAAAAAGTTTAACATGGTATATTAGTCAGCATTCTCCAGAGAAACAGAACCAATGGGACGTATGCATATACATAAAGAGAGATTTATTTTAAGGAATGGCTCATGAGATTATGGAGACTGGCAAATCCAAAATCTGCCATTCAGATGTGAAGGCCATCTGCTGACAGGATTTATTCTTGCTCAAGGAAGTTCAATCATTTGTTCTATTCAGGTCTTCAACTGATTGGATGAGGCCCACCTATATTAGGAAGAGCAATCTGCTTTACTTAACATCCACAGATTTCAATATTAATCTCATCCAACAATACCCTCACAGAAATATCCAGAATAATGTTGTCCACATATCTGGGCACATGGCCCAGCCAAGTTGACACATAACATTAACTATCACACATGGTGGGTATATATCCTCAAAATTATGTTCGAAAGACAAGGGATATTATACTTCTCAAACCTCTGAGAATATTTAAATATTATTTTTGTATAGTATTTTGAAATTCCTGGAAATATACACATTTTGTATATTTTAGCATAGTTTTAAGGAGAAAAAAATTAAGGAACTGCCTATAAACTCTTTGTTATATAAAATGGGGATCATTTGGGTGTAGATCTAGGTGTAAAACTGTTTGTGATGTTTAGCAAAAGGCTATTAAATCAAAGTGATTGTTAATGAATTTTATCAACAACAAAATTTTTTTTAATGAGCACTGGGTTAACCGGAACCTTCAAGTAACCACAATTTTTTTTCTAAACTCTAAAATTATGGGAAAAAGCAAGTCACCTGACAATAAACTCAATTAGGAATATAACTAAAACAAATGAACCCCAAAGCCAACTCACAGTGCTGGTGTACGTCACCACCTCAGCCTGTGCTCCTCAACTGCGATGATCAATACTTACATCATAAGGACGCTGATTAAGAAAAGGCAAGAAGTTCTGGAGACGTATGGTGGAGATGATTGTAGAACAGCGTGAATACACTTAATGCTATAGAACTGTACACTTAAAAATGGCTAAAATGGGGGCTTCCCTGGTGGCGCAGTGGTTGAGAGTCCGCCTGCCAATGCAGGGGACACGGGTTCGTGCCCTGGTCTGGGAAGATCCCACATGCCGCGGAGAGGCTAGGCCCGTGAGCTATGGCCACTGAGCCTGCGTGTCCGGAGCCTGTGCTCCGCAACGGGAGAGACCACAACAGTGAGAGGCCCGCGTACCGCAAAAAAAAAAAAAAAGGCTAAAATAATAAATTTTATGTTATGTATATTTGACCACAATTTTAAAAAAAAGAATATGGTGAGTCACTGACTTTCTTGGCTTGGTATGTATTATTCCTGTTTGTTAGTTAAGACTCCTTGGTTGTAAGCTACAGAACCAGTAACAGCTAGCTTGAGGAAAAAAAGGAGAATTGCAAGGATGCAGCGGGTATATCTCAGAACCCAAGGGCAGGAATACTAAGAGATCTCGGAGGACTAGAGTCAGGAACTGGAAGGCCATTGGGACTCTTCCTTGTCTCTACATTTCTCCATGATTCTACTTCATCCTCATTCTCTCAATAACCTGGTTTCTCTGTCTCTCTGGCTCACAGGATGGAATATGCTCATTGCCTTCCTCTCATGACTCCCAAGTTGACTTGACCTGTTATACTCCTGTGTTGAGAATAACTTGCAGTCTCTCACTCCTAATTCCCTATTCCCAAGAAAGGGAAGCTGACTGGCACATCCTAGGTCAGGTGACCTCCCCTGGTCCAACCAGCCCTGGTCAAGGGGTGATGTAAACATGGCCGGTTCTGAGAGAGTAGCTGCTGAGCATATACCTCAAACAGTGTCTTAACATTTGGGAATATCCATCCCACTAAACCAGATAATGCTCTTCCCTCAAGCTCTTGGCACACAGTTACATTCAGTTTAGTGAACATAGAAGAATCTACAGTGGTATGAATTACATGGTTGGGAGATGTGTCACGGTCACTTCCTCCTCTACAGCCAAATCCTCCATCTTGGGAGAGCCTGTTGCCTCACTCACCATGGCCAAAGATTTCATGGATGGTCTTGGAATGTTTTGTTTCCATCCCAGTCTTCTGTCAAGCTCCAGCCCTGAGGGAGCACAGCAGATGCTCCGTGTTTGACCCTCATGTTCTAAGTCATTGGTCCACAGCCCTGACCGCTTGCCCTACTTTCTCTGAATCTCACAGACCACACACGGCACTGACAGACTTTCCTGTGGTAAAGGGCATCCTTTCCATTTTGCCTGTTCCCAGGGTGTGTCCCTCTTTGTTCCCGGCCAAGGAGAGAGTCTCTTTGCCTCCTCTGAGGGGTTTGTTCTCTGAGTCTCTGCAGGCTCCTTCCCTGTGGCCCTTCCCGCAATGCCTCTGAGTTGCCAGGAAGTTACAGGGTCACATTTATCTATGGTCAAGTCTAATAGGTGTATGTATGGATACCAAGGGGGAAAAGGGAAGGTGGGGTGGGAGGAATTGGGAGATTGGGATTGACACATATACACTCTTGATACTACGTATAAAATAGATAACTAATGAGAACATACTGTATAGCACAGGGGACTCTACTTAATGCACCGTAGTGACCTGAATGGGAAGGAAATCCAAAAAAAAGGGGATATATGTGTACGTATAGCTGATTCATTTTGCTGTACAGCAGAAACTAACACAACATTGTAAAGCAACTATACTCCAATAAAAATTAATTAAAAAGGGGTTTCCCTGGTGGCGCAGTGGTTGGGAGTCCACCTGCCGATGCAGGGGACGCGGGTTCGTGCCCCGGTCCGGGAGGATCCCGCATGCAGCGGAGTGGCTGGGCCCGTGAGCCGTGGCCGCTGGGCCTGCGCGTCCGGAGCCTGTGCTCCGTGGCGGGAGAGGCCACAGCAGTGAGAGGCCCGCGTACCGCAAAAAACAAACAGCAAAAGAAATTAATTAAAAAAACAAACAATACTGTATTGCATATTTGAAAGTTGCTAAGAGAGTAGACCTTAAAAGTTCTCACCACAAACATATACAAATGTAACTATGTGAGGTGATAAATGTGTTAACTAACCTTACTGTGGTAATAATTTTGCCATACATATGTATATTAAATTACATTGTGCACCTTAAACTTACAAAATGTTATATCTCAGTAAAGTTGGGAGAAAAAAAAGTCTCATAGGTATAAATTTTCTTCACAACACTCCAGTGTGAAAGCATCATATTTCTTCTTTTTTAAAAAAATCCAATTAATCCATCCAGCTGTGAGACCTGCCTGCCAACTGATGAGAAGCCCAATGTAGCCATTACTGGAGCCGGCCCCCGTCTCCACGGGACCAGATGGAGATCCTGGAGCTTATGTGATGCCAAGAAGCTGTGAGGACCCTGATCCTTGGTCCAGGGGAACGGTCGGCAGTACAGTTACCCACTTTGCTGCAGGACACAGCTGCCAAGCTGGTCCCACCCTTGCTAACCTGAATGGGCTCAGAGAAACTCTTTAGGACTCAACGGGGCTCACAAGGAACCTCCTGCAGGTCTCAAGGCCCTCAGGGCTTTGGAGAGAGTGTATGCAGACCTCAGTGCTGTGGCACCCCTACTTCCCCCCTGGTCCTCCATCTCCAGAGCACTTGTCTCTCCTCTGTTCAGGTCAAATCCACCCTGTAAGCTTTGTAGCCTCACCTCACCCCCCTGTGACCCGAACCTGAGCTTTAGAAAACAAAGGCCTATTAATTGTTTCACAAGGCATGAGAAGCTTCTAGTTTCAGGATGTAGGCATAGGGGTGTGGGCAGGCAGAAACGTGGGTACGATTTGTTCTTCGATGAGTCTTGGAAACTGGACACTATTGATTTCTTCATCAAGAGAAGCTACCAGGAAACGTGCCACTCATCTGCACAGCCCCTCACAGTTCTCCCACCCTAGAAAGGAGAGAAAGGCGTCCACCCAGATCACAGACCAGTGACTGGAAATGAGGAGACCCCCTCACAGAGTACCTCATCTGCAGCGATCACCGGACAGCAGCAGTGTCAGGGTGAGGACCCCCTCACCATGCAGCTTCCTACACGAAGTGGTGAGCATGGGAGTTATTTTTGGACAAAGTGTCCTAAGTATGCAGTGCATTCTTTATAATCATTGTCTATGATGGTTAAGTATTAAATCGTAGTTAGTACTTGTTTCAACTCATAATAAATGAGAGGTATTACATGGTGCATACAACCTTCCCCAGGACGCAAAAGACTTGAGTTTTCAAAATTTCTATTCCAACTCCTCTAAACTGTAAGCCCACAAAAGTCAGCGTCCCCAGTCTTGATCACCTCTGTCCTCCCACACTCAGACACCACTACAGGACTCTGTAATGACTCAGTGAATTGACTTCTTTCATTTAAGCACCCAAGTGAAGATAAAAGATAAAACCCTTGCCCACCATTTCCCTGTGGACCTGTGGGGAGGATGCACCTGTGATGTTTGTGTCTGAAATGAGGACGGGGGACACACTGCCAGGGGAATTCCATGAACAAGTGGTTGGGGAGTGTCTGTAATCCTTCCAGGGAGTAAAGAGTTAGCTCCTGAAATGAGCCCACTGGACACGGGCAGGTCAAGAATTGAGGCCAGTTTCCATCTATCCAATGGAGATGATTTCCTCAAAGAGGGAGACCCATCGTTTCTCTCCACCCTGAGATATCCATCACCATCTGAACTCTCACTCTCCTCGTGTTTGCTATAAAGACTTGGCAACATTTTTACTCAAAATTCACTATCTGAATCAAAAATCATCCCATTATAGAAAAGAATTTGAAAAAGAACATACATAACTGAATGATGAAATATAGACACTCGCTACCCTAAAATCTCCAGCATATTTTTAGGAACAGAATACATTCAGATAATCCACGATGCCTGTGCTGCCAACTTGCAGCCTCCTGGGGAATTTGTTGGGAGCTACCTTCTTGCCCAGCAGGCCCACATTTGGGACCGGACACTTTCTGCTGGGTGATCTGGGCTGGGAGAGAACAGCAGCCTGAAAGGGACTCCACAGCCCTGCAAGGAGAAGATTGAAAAGCCACTGCACTCTGCTGCAAGGCTAAGAAGGCCTTTCATTGCTAATGAAAACAATTTGGAGAACTTGGCCAGGAGCCTGGAGCTGGAGGAACCCGAGCCATGGGTAAGTTATTAAGTGCCCTATAAAAGCCCCACTGGGCAATTTAGAGTCCCTGGCTCAGCTATTGGATGAATGCATGGGGCCTGAGGAGGCATCAGTGCCCCAGCCTGGATGCAGGTTGGTGTCATTGGGGTCAACACCAGGCCAGGGAAAAGGAGAGAAAGAAAAGAAAGTTGAGAGAAAGCCATTTTCAGCTTTAGGCTGTCAAATGGGGTTTCAAACATTTTGGAGAAATGGAGCAGGGTAGAGAGCATTTATTTGCTCAAGGAGTCAGGAATCCTCACCTCTCTTACCCAAGTGTCATTTTCCAGAAGTCATCACCTCCTTCTTGAGTCACGTCTGGAAACTAAGGTTTCTTCTTGGTATTAGTTAGAAGATGTGCACTTTCAAGCTTTCCCTACCCGTGAGAGGAGCTAGATAGAGGTTCTGGGAAATGAGATGGGGGCCTTTCCACCTGTGTTTCCTTAAAGGCTGTAGTATTCATGCTGACGTTCCTTTCTCCTATTTTTTAGTGCTTAGTCTTTCCACTTGAAAAATGGGACTAGGAAGACCTGTCCTATCCACTGGCAGGAGGGTGTTGTGGGAATCAATTCAGTCTGAAGGATGAATGAATGACTTGAATATTGATACAGAGTGGGAGTCTGTGTTGTGAGATTCTTTGAATGATTAGCTCCCTGAAGGTAGGGGTTTGTCTGATCCTTCACTGATATCCCCAGCTCTTAGAACAATGGCTGACACAGCAGGCACTCAAAAGAATGTATTGAACAAATGAATGGGAAAAAAGAAAAAACATGGAACTATAGAGTTTAACAACTGGAGGGATCCCTAGGGTCAACCTCAAATCCTGGTTTATAAGCCCCAGCAACGTTTATGCTTCTCTTCAAACTACTGTAGCCTCAAGGGTGGAAAAGTCAAGCAGGCCTCCATGATGGAGATTGATCAAGTCTCACATTCAGGTTCTCTTTCTGCTTTGCTGTGACATGAAACTCATTTTGAAAAACAAAACAAAACAAAACAAAAATTAAGCCCTAACTATTAGCTCTTTTTTTGGCACAGGAAAAAAAATTTCCAATCCAGCTCTGAGCATAACATGTCTGGTCATATTCACTCTTAAGTTAAAAAAAAACCAACAACAATAAAACCCCCCAACTTTCTTGGCATTCCACGTCCTTATCCCAGGTTCATGGAGCAGTCAGAAGACACATAACATTTGTGAACATCTTCTTGGTCACAGCGAAAGCCAGATTGGCCTCCCAAATGTTTTTCCAACATCTGGGACTCACAGGCAAGGTCAGCTCTTGGCTAGAACAATCTGGGTGACAACTGTCCATCAGAAAAAGCTGCAGAGGTCTTAAGGTCCCTTTATCACACGGCTCGCCACAGTCCTCCCCCCTGATAATGAGAGACCCTCCCCATGTCCCAGCCCAAGGACACCTACTAGAAAGACCCTGCTCATTAACTGACCTTGGACACAGACCACAGGGCCTGTTGGGAGATGGTGTGGGTGATGAAACTGGCAGGCTGTGGGCTAATGGCCAGGGAAGTTGCACATCTCCCTCTGCAACTCCCTCTGCAGCCTCTGACTGCCCTTCCCCATACTCAATAGCACGAGGGTCTGTTCGTGTGGCACCCCTGGCTGCTCCATCCTTCCCCTGGCTCTTCCCTCAGCACTGGAGCCCTTGTGTATGTTGTGTGAGCAGAAGCAAAGGTGCAGAAAGATGGTCGTCACCCATCAACAGTCGTTACCTTGGGCAGTGCTGTAGGGGGGGTGGGGCAGATGGAGATGATTAAACTTTTCTTTTAGCCATGTCTGTGTGGCTCGACTTGTTACAACCAGCATCTATTACACATACAATTTTTTAAATCCAGTAAAATTAGAAAGCAAGTTGCAAAAGGATACCTGTCGTATGATATCATCTATATAAAATCCCAAACTACAAAAACTATGTACTGTTTATAGAGCTATACCTAGGTAGTAAAAGCCCAAAACCTGCCCAAACACTTCAATTGGATCTGTGACATCTTGTTTCCTTAAAACAAAAACCAAAACAGAAACCTCAAAACAAATATAGAAGGTTAATGTTCATTGGAGTGGGGGATGGGTACTTGGGTGACTGTTACAGTATTCTTCATAATTTTCCATATGTTTGAAATACTTCAAAGTCTAAAATTATTATTATTATTATTTTTTTTTTGCGGTACACGGGCCCCTCACTGTTGTGGCCTCTCCCATTGCAGAGCACAGGCTCCAGACGCGCAGGCTCAGCGGCCATGGCTCACGGGCCCAGCCGCTCCGCAGCATGTGGGATCTTCCCAGACCGGGGCACGAACCCGTGTCCCCTGCATCGGCAGGCGGACTCTCAACCACTGCGCCACCAGGGAAGCCCCAAAGGCTAAAATTTTAACTACAATAAAGGGGAAAAAAAGGACTGAGTTTACTTTATTTGTAACTTATCATCTTAGCAAGTCGCTATGCATCCTCCAGATATAAGAAAGAGGGGAAGGAAAGAGGAAGAAAGGATCACAACAAGTCTGGGAGAGCTAGATTGCTCTTCTGATTTTCCTTATTCTTTGTCTTAGTCAGTTTGAGCTGCTGTAACAAAATACTATAGACTGGGGGGCATAAACAACAAATATTTATTTCTCACAATTCTGGAGGTTGCTAAGTCCAAAATCAAGGTGCCAGAATAATCTATGTCTGGTAAGCGTCCTCCTCCTGGTTTTCAGATGGCCGCCAACCTACGCTAAGCTCTTCTTATAAGGGCACTAATCCCACCATGGGGGCTCCAACCTCACGATCCCATCTAAACCTAATTACTTCCCCAAAGGCCCACCTCTGATACCATCATACTGAGGATTAGGGCTTCAACATATGACTTTAGGGGGGACACAAACATTCAGTTTATATTATTCTTCTACAGTGTTTTATTTGGCAACAAACAAAGGAGAGAGCCAAAATTAATGTCCTCTGGCTAAATGGCTGGCTGGCTGGCTGGCTGGCTGGCTGGATGGATGGTGGAATCTTGCCTTCATCATGAAGGCTCACAGAGGCCATCCCCCAAGGCTGTGGAACTGCTCACTGCTCACCTCTGGTTCTAATACAATGCATTCATGAAACTGAGCCCCTTGTGCTTTTGCCTGTCAGACCACAAGAACCTACCTGTGCTAATAAGTAGTTGGAAGACAAAGAGCACTTGCTACCGATTACCCTCCTTGTGCGGTGGGGAGGGGGAGGGGTGAATATTCCTTGTCCTTCCCCCGTCCTGAGTGGAGACCTGTAGCTGTGGCTGTAGGGACCCAAGGGGATGGTGGCTCCCCTGCTCTCAGAGGATAGGAAATAATAATGAACTGTGTGGCCATTCCAAATGCACTACCTCGATTTTATTCCTCCATAACAAACAAAAAAGTCCCTGAGAAATAGCTGGCAGGGCAGGTGTTCTACATCCCCTTTTCTTGGGGGGGGGGGCGTGTAACTTGGATACAGGGAGTTGAGGGCCTGGCTGGGGTCACAGTTAAGAGCGTGTCCCCTGGCTCAGAGAGCAGAGTACCACTGGGCTCTAGAAGCCAGCCTGGAGGGGAAGTGCCCAGCCTACCAGGGCAGCCAATGTTTACTGAGCAGTTCCTATGTTCCAGGTGCCGTGCACATCAGCTGGTGTTTAATTCTTGCAGCAGCTTTGAGTTAGGCGGGCTGTGTGGCTGGGAGGTCAGTTGTGCACATTACGAACGACCCTGCTGAGGGAGGTGGAGACTGGGCTGCAGAGGACCAGACTCCACACTAAGGATCCATCCACTGGGTGAGCCGGAGCTATCTGGGGCTTTTAATAGAGCAGTGGCTTAACCCAACTTGATTTTTGGAGAAGTCTCTCTGGCTTCGGGGTGGAGAGTGGATTGGAGGGGGCAGGAGTGGAGGCCGAAAGGCATCTGTGAGGTCGCTGCTGTGGCTGGGAATGAGCAAAGGTGGGGAAGACTAGAGCTGGGACCTTGGCAAAAGGGGATGGCTCCCAGGTCTGGAGTGGGAAGCAGCGTGGAGAATCACTGGGGAAGGGAGCCGGGTAGGAGGCAGCAGCCAGACAAGGAGGAAGAAACCACTGACAGGGAGGGGGTCTTGCGTAGGCTCGGCCACCAACTAGTCTTGGGACTTTGGGCGAGTCACAGCACCCCTTTGGGACTCAGTTTCCACTTCTGTAAAATGATGGGGCTGGATGCAGCCTCTTCCACTGCAATGCCTCTGGGTCCTGGTGCCCTGTGCCGTTGGGAGTGCCAGAGAAACTGCCAGGGTGGCAGGGAGTGGTGGGCACTCAGGAGCCAGTTGGCACCCCGGCAAGCAGAATGGCAATGCTAAGGCAAAGGGCAAGCAAACGCTGCCAGGCTCGCCCGTGTGGCCAGGACACTGAAGTCACCGCAGCAGGGTTCCAGCCGGGCATGGGCTGGGCCATGAGCTGCATCCTCTCTTTACATAACCGTCTTCACAACAGCTTGTTCTCTCAGTCGGGGGGTGCCAGGCCTCTGATCGAATGGCTTTTGCAGTTCCTCACTGTCAAGTTTGAGGCTGGGCTAGGGAGCAGGAAAGAGCAAACAGCAAGGTGGCCTTGAAATCAACCCAGCCCTCTGGCTCAGTCTCCTTGTGTGCCAGGGGAGGGGTGGATTTTCTAAAGGTCCTTCCTGACCCTGCAGTTCTAGGAGCCTCTGGTTAGGACCCCGCCTTGGAAATCACTCCGAGCTGGGGGGGCTCCCTGCCTCTGAGCTGAGTGCCTTGGTGTGTTTTTCTGGGCGCTGCCAGAAATGGGAGAGGCTGTCAGGACTGATGGCTAAACACTCCACTTGACAATACACATTTTACATATTTCCAGCTGTATAGCCATGATAAGTGTCTTAAATTCTCTGTGCCTCAGTTTCCTTGTGCCTGCAGAGATAAACGTGGTGGGGCCCATTATGGCCCTCTACACTGGGGATGGTAAAGCTACCTACTTTGCTCTTAGGAATATTAAGTGAGAAAATACTAGTAAACCTTTAGCACAGACCTAGGCACACTGAAGTTTGCAGTTACTGATAGCTATGACCATAATTACAGCTTCGCCGTCAGTACTTATGGAGCGCCTGACACCATGCCAGGCTCAGGGGACACAGTGCTAACCTATTAGCCTGGCACGCAGGGCCCCTGCCCTCAGAGTTACTGTCTGGAGGGGAGGCGGACAAGTTAATCCGTATGCATTAACTAGTACAGGTGCACTCTGCTAGGGATGCAGGGGGTGCTGCGGGAGCACATACGAGAGGCTGAACCCCCAGCACTTACTATGGTCTTTTCACTGTTTAGCTCCACCCAGTGGAGAAACAGATACGTGTCACCCAAGGGTGGGGGGTGAGACAACGGGTTTTAGTCTTAGAAGCATGAGGCTGGGAAATTAGTGTTCCCATGATCAAAGGTGGTGGTCCGGGCCAGGGTAGTGGTGTTGGAGTTGGAGAGAGGAGGACAGGGAGAAGGGACAGGACCTAGTAACTGAGTGGACAGTGGGGACAGGGTGTGTGTGTGCTGGCTCTGTGTGTTCACAGGAAGGTCAAGGATGAGGCCCAGGTTTTTGACTGGCAGGGGAATGGTGAGGCCATTCAGTTCCACTTCCAATCCTCTTCCAGCCCATAAAGTACTGTAGTGATTAATTTCATGTGTCAACTTGACGGTGCTCAGATGGGCCATGGTGTGCCTAGATGTTTGATCAAACATTATTCTGGGTGTGTCTGTGAGGGTGTTTTTGGCTGAGATCGACATCTGAACCAGTTGACTGAGTAAATCAGATTGCCCTCCTAATGTGGGTGGGCCTTGCCCAATCAGATGAAGACCTGAATAGAACAAAAAGGCTGACCTTCCCACGAGTAAGAGGGAACTCCTCCTGCCTGACTGATGGAGCTGAGACGGGGATCTTTTCCTGCCTTTGGACTCCAGCTGAAACATCAGCTCTTCTTGGGTCTCCAGCCTGCTGACTTTCAGACTAGAACTTACACCATCAGCTCTCCTGGGTCTCCAACTTGCTGACTGCAACTCTTGGGACTTCTCACTCTCCAAAACTGTGTGAGCCAATTCCTTGTAATAAATTTCTTTCTATGTAGACATACGCATCCTACTGGTTCCGTTTCTCTGGAGAACACTGACTAATACAGGTACATTTGTGAAATCTAGAAAAAGGGCCCTCTAGGCAGCTGCAGCCACTGACAAGGTGAAGGCCTGTGAGCGGAACAGATGGACCCCGTCTCCCTCACTCCCTCCTGGCTGGGAGCATGGCACAACCTGCAGACACACACAATGTTCTGGACACCACTGACTGAAACAGGGGACAGAGAGGCCAGTTGATGTGATGAGTTTTAAACATGTTGGTTTTGAAGTGTCTGAAGGTAATGGTGAGACTGAGAGGCTTTTTTTGTTTCTTTTTTTCCTTTTTTTAAATTGGGGTGCAATTCACATAACATGAAATTAACCATTTTAAAGTGTACAATTCAGTGGCATGGAGTACATTCAGAATGTTGTGCAATCAGTGACGTGACAGACAGGGCTTACTTTCCAAAACATAAAAGCAGCTCATACAGCTCAATAACAAAACAAACAAACCAACAAACAACCCAGTCAAAAAACGTGCAGAAGACCTAAATAAACATTTCTCCAAAGAAGACATACGGATGGCCAATAGGCACATGAAAAGATGCTCAACATCATTAATGAAAATCAAATGCAAATCAAAAGTACAATGAGGTATCACCTCACACCTGTCAGAATGGCCATCATTAAAAAAAAGTCTACAGGGCTCCCCCGGTGGCGCAGTGGTTAAGAATCCGCCTGCCAAGGCAGGGGACACGGGTTCAAGCCCTGGTGCGGGAAGATCCCACATGCTGCAGAGCAACTAAGCCCATGTGCCACAACTACTGAGCCCACACACCACAACTACTGAAGCCCATGCACCTAGAGCCCATGCTCCACAATAAGAGAACCCGCTGCAATAAGGAGCCCACGCACCACAACGAAGAGTAGTCCCCGCTCTCTGCACCTAGAGAAAAGCCCCCATGCAGCAATGAAGACCCAATGCAGCCAAAAATAAAAAAAAGATAAATAATAAAATATTTACTAGAAAGTATGTTTAAGAATAAATAAATAAAATAAAATAAAATGCTGTTATGGAGACAAGATGAAAACAAATTCCAACCCATTCAATAAAATTGCTGTATACTTTAAAAAAAAAAAAGTCCACAAATAGGGACTTCCCTGGTGGCGCAGTGGTTAAGAATCTGCCTGCCAATGCAAGGGACACGGGTTCAAGCCCTGGTCCAGGAAGATCCCACATACCGCGGAGCAACTGAGCCCGTGTGCCACAACTACTGAGTCTGCGCTCTAGAGGTCACGAGCCACAACTACTAAGCCCGCATACCACAACTACTGAAGCCCGCATGCCTAGAGCCCATACTCCACACAAAAGAAGCCACCACGATGAGAAGCACACGCACCGCAACGAAGAGTAGCCCCCAGTCGCCGCAACTAGAGAAAGCCCACGTGAAGCAACGAAGACCCAACATAGCCAAAAAATAGATAAATAAATAAATTTATTTTTTAAAATGTCTACAAATAATAAATGCTGGAGAGGGTGTGGAGAAAAGGGAACCCTCCTACACTATTGGTGGGAATGTAAATTGATGCAGCCACTGTGGAAAACAGTTTGGAAGTTCCTTATAAAACTAAAAATAGAGTTACCATATGATCCAGCAATCCCACTCCTGGGCGTATATCCAAAGAAAACCCTAATTTGAAAAGATACATGCACTCCAATGTTCACAGTAGTACTATTTACAATAGCCAAGACACGGAAGCAAGCTAAATGTCCATCGATAGAGGAATGGATAAAGAAAATGTGGGATAGATATACAATGGAATACTACTCAGCCATCAAAAATAATAAAATAATGCCATTTGTAGCAACATGGGTGGACCTAGAGATTATCATACTAAATGAAGTAAGTCAGACAAAGACAAATACCATATGATATCACTTATATGTGGAATCTAAAATATGATACAAATGGACTTATTTACAAAACAAACAGACTCACAGACATAGAAAACGAATTTTTGGTTACCAAAGGGGAAAGGGGGGTGTGGGATAAATTAGGAGCTTGGGATTAACAGATACTACTATATATAAAATAAACAATAAGGACCTACTGTATAGCACAGGGAACTATATTCAATATCTTGTAATAACCTATAATGAAAAAGAATATATATATATGCGTAAAACTGAATCACTTTGCTGTACACCAGAAACTAACGTAACATTGTAAATCAACTATATTTAAAAAAAAAAAAATGTTGTGCAACCATCACCTCTACCTAGTTCCAAACATTTTCATCACCCACAGAAGTAGTCACTTCCTATTCCCCCCTCTCCTCAGCCCCTGGCATCCATTAATCCACTTTCTGTTTCTATAGATACACCTGTTTTGAATATTTCATGTAAATGGAATCATAGTTTGTGACCTTTTGTGTCTGGTTTCTTTTGTTTAACATCCGTTTGTTTGTTTCTTTTGAAGGCTGAGGAGATGATGGAAAGGGGCCAGCAGAGGTGGGAGATGTTGATAACACAGGAGAGAAAGAGGATATAGCCAATAGAAAGCGACGCTGAGAATGCACTGGAGGGGGTGGGATGAGAGGAGCCCAGCAGGGACTGCCTTCTGCACCAGTGGGGGGGACACCTCTGTCATGGAGGGAAGGAGAAGGCCGTGGGGAAGATGCACACATGGTCATAACTATAGGTTTGGCAGCAGTGGAGGGGATTTCCATCTGATGGTTTCTATCTTCTCTGTGAGAGAAGAGGTTGGCCACCTGCTGAGAGGCAGAGAAGTTGGAAGGTTTGAAGAGAATGAGGATGATTTGAAAATATTTGCTATGGGGAAAGGGGAAGATCTTTCTTGGGAAAAAGAAGGACTTTTCCAGGCAATGTTGAGGGACCGGGTGAGGTTGGGGTTAGTGAATTCATAGTGACATTAATCTGTAGTGTTATCTAATTTTATCTACAGATCTCAGCAACCTGGACATGACTGGTGTCTACATGTAACACTTGGAGCTATGGCAGCTATCCTGTAACCATGAGGACACAAGTTTAAGAGCTAAGCCAATACACTGAGGATGGCAGAGCAAAGGTTGGTTGTATCCTCCAGTGTACTCTGCATACAGTAATTGGGATGATTCTGTCCAGATCTTATTAGATAGATCTGTCCAGATCTTATTGTTTCTCTCCTTAAAGTCCTTTAATGACTTTCTGCTTCTCCAAGAAAAATTCCAAGTTTTTACCTTAGTCTGTAAAGCCCCACATGATCTGGCCCCCTGCTGCCTCCCTTGACTTCATCCTTCCACTCGCTCCCACTCCCCCTCCATGCCACCCTCTGGCATCCTTGCGGATCCTTGACCTTTTCCAGCACATTCCAGCCTCAGAGCCTTTGCCCTGGCTGTCCTGCTTTGCCTGGGATGCTCTCAGCCCAGATGCCTGGCTTGTTCCCTCATTTCCTTCAGTCCTGTTTAGATGCCACCTCATCAGAGAGGCATTCTCTGGCCACCCTCTGGCACCTTCATCGCTCTCTTCTCTTTTCTTGCTTTATTGTTCTTTGGAGCCCATGTTGGCACCTCACACTTCACAGACTTATTTGTTCACTTGTTTATTCACACACACACACACACACACACACACACACACACACACACACACGAATGTGAGCTTCCTGGGAGCAGGCCCCTGTTCAATCCCCCAGCACCTAGAACAGCGCTCGGCACCTAGTAGTTGTTCAACAAATCTTTACTGAATGAATGAATGAATGAATGAAAAGAAAAGGCCAAGGTCCTTGATGATTAGTATTGAGCCACTGCACTGACCCTGGAGCCACCCAGGCCCACACTTCTCATCACACGAGAGAGTTGCCAACTGCCAGGATGTAGGGGAAAGTGGCCAAGGCTGAGGCAGAAGGGACAGGGCACTGGGGACCGGGGTAAAACTTGCCCACTTCACCATGACCTGGTCTGGCTGGCCAGTCCCAGCCCCCATAGAGAAACTGAAACCAGAAATCTAGCTCTTAACCTTGGCACCTCACCTATACAATGATCCGCATACTTGGTTTCAGTAAGAGAGAAGTCTCACACTTCTTCAACCAGGACAAACCCCTGTCCCCAGGTACACCAGTTAGGTTCAGTTGCAAACAACAGGAACATGGAAATTAGTGGCCTACACAAACTGAGGGTTTGAATTTCCTACCATCACAAGTCTAGGCTAGAGAGGCTAGTATGCAGGTCAGGGCGGGTACAGCAACCCTCATGTTCTCAGTGACCCTGGCTCCTTCCGCCTTTCTGTCCCACCATCCTGAGCATGTGGCCCTTAGTCTCATGCTCCCATGATGGCTGCATTCCCTCCAGCATTTGTCCACAGTCCAGGGAGGAAGGGGGAGAAGGGCAATGGAGCAAAGCCACAGGCCAGGAGAGCTTTCCTAGAAACCCCACTCAGTGACTTTAGGTTTGCATCTCACTAGACAGAACTATGTCACATGGTCACCCCGCTGCAAGACAGTCCACGCACCTGTCACTCCAAACAAAACCAGGATTCTGTCATGAGGAAGAAGATAAGAGATGGTGCGTAAGCTGGTGATTTTCAAACTTGAGTGTGCCTCAGGGTCACCTGGAAGGCTTGTTAAAATCCAGATTTTTGGGCTTCCCTGGTGGCGCAGTCGTTGAGAATCTGCCTGCCAACTCAGGGGAGACAAGTTCGAGCCCTGGTCTGGGAGGATCCCACATCCGCGGAGCAACTAGGCCCGTGAGCCACAACTACTGAGCCTGCACGTCTGGAGCCTGTGCTCTGCAACAAGAGAGGCCGCGATAGTGAGAGACCCGCGCACCGCGATGAAGAGTGGCCCCCGCTTGCCACAACTAGAGAAAGCCCTCACACAGAAACGAAGACCCAACACAGCAAAAAAAATTAATTAATAATTTTAAAAATCCAGATCTTTGTCCTTCTCCTCGTCCCCAACCAGTTTTCCAGTTGATGCTGGTGACAAGGAACATACTTTGAGAACGGCTGGCACCCCAGCGCATAGCACTGTGAAATACGCAGAGAGCGGTAAGTTCACGCTGAACGCTGACTGGCTTAGTCACAGAGTGGTCGCCATGGATTTTCCGGGACAACCTCACTGTGGCTAATGTGTCAGCTGGTTTGGCTTTGCGTTACCTGCCATCCTCCCATTTCCAACAGCCCATCTGCCTTCCCCTGCAGCCCACACAAGAAACTGCCTTCAGAGCCTCCTGGCCAAGCCTGAGTGTGTTTGCAAAGACTTTTAGGTGAGGAGGCACTGAATCCAACTCGCAGGTGCCTGGAGAGGTCAGGATGGGCTGCTTCCTGCAGACCTTCCTGAGAGGCTCCAAGCTGCCCTTTTGACAGGTGGGTTCTTCCGGAGAAGTGCCACTTCCCCTGTCATTCACGTCTGCAGAATTCATCGCTACACTTCACTGTCAGCTTCTAGTGACACGGGCCACGTGAATACCTAAACGTCCTGCAGCTAGAAAAGCCTCCCACACAGACGTGCCCACCTCTGCTTTTGAGGATGAGGATTTTTATTTTTAATTAAAAAAAAAAAATCACATACCACGCAATTCACCCTTTTAAAATACGGTCTAGTAGCTTTCAGTATATTCACAGAGTTCTGCGGCCATCACCACTAATTCACAGAACATTTTCATCATCCCGTAAAGAAATCCCATTTACTGTCCCCACCCCCGACTCCTCCCCCCACTCGCCCCCCTAGAGACCTTCTGTCTCTCGGGACCTGCCTATTCTGGACATTCCTTTTAAATGAAATCATACAATATGTACTCTTTTGTGCCTGGCTTCTCTCACTTAGCATAATGTTTTCAAGTTTACACATGTTGTAACATGTATCGGCACTTCATTCTTTTTTTATGGTCAAATAATAATCCATTGTATGGATATACGGCATTTAGTTTATCCATTCATCAGGTGATGGACATTTCAATTTTTTTCTACTTCTTGGCTATTACGACTAATTCTGCCATGAGCATACCTAGGAGTGGAATTGCCGGTTCTCAGAGTAACTCTGTGTTTAACTTATTGAGAAACTGCCTGACTGTTTGCCAAAATTACTGCACTATTTTACATTCGCATAGCAATGTGTGAGGCCTCCAATTTCTCCACATCCTTGCCACCACTTGTTAGTACCTGTCTTTTTGATTACGGACATTCTAGTAGGTGTGAAACCAAGGCCAGATTAAACTCTCCATTTTTACACAGAAAAACCTAGGCCTGCAAATAAACAGGTCTGTGAACCAGCCACTGACCAGTGAATTGGAATACAAGAACATTATTCATGATTTTATCACCACCAAGTGATGGTGTCCCACGTAGGGGACGTGGACTAGCTTGGTTCTTCTTTTCCATGGAAACAGTCATCCATTGAGTTGCATGGTGTTCCTTCCTTAACGTGATGTTTTCAGATGAAAAAGCTCTTGTCTCCTGCAGCGACCCAGAGGTAGGTCTCTTTGATCGGTTTTGCATTGTGTACTTCCTGTCACACCAGGGTTGAACAAAGACCCAGAAAGCCAGGCTGGGACAAGAGGCTGCCTGAGTCACAGCCCACGTACAGCCCCTCCAGAGGCCAGGCTCCCTTGCAATCTCCAGCCGGCTCTCCTGGTTGACCAGGCTTCTCTGTGAAAAGTTAGTAGAGCACACACAGCCCTGGACAGCATTTGAAGACTAAAGGAAAACACACACAGCGATAGAAATAAAACCTGGCAAAAATTGTATGCGGATCTATGTTTCTTAAACTTAAAAAAAGCTATGTCTTCTTTAGAGCAACATAAAAACCTCAAGGCCACTCCCCACCCATGATTCTGATACACTGAGAAGCACCTCTCGTCTGTGTTTCCCCTTTTCCAAGAATATTTTATTTTCTGTACTTCTGCTATAAAAATACAAAATTATGCTATAAACTTGAATGTTCCTTTAAAAACACCCATGTTTTTGCACGCATTGGAAGTATTCCCCCCAGGGATAGGAACCCTGAGAACCTTGGAGCTCCAGCATAGACGCTGACCAATGGGTGATTTGGCATATTGATTCAGGGTGCAAATTTGGAGCCCAACAAACACAGGTTCAAATCCAAGTGCTGCCATTCAATAAACGTGTGGTCTTGGGCAACTTCCATAACCTTTCCAGATCTTTCTGTTTTTTCTTCATCTATAAAATGGGAACACCAAGTACAGTACTACCTATTCCACATGGGTCACCAGGAGAAGCTAGATCAGATAATGCATACAGAACACTTAGCACCCGGCACATAAGGCACACGCAAGCAAATGGTAGCCACATCAAAACTTGTTGCCCAACATAGAATATAACCAGTGACCACATGGAACTGAGAATTTTCACAAAGTACTATTTTCACATCTTTCTCTGCTTCCTCTTTTAAAAAAAAGGCCTCACACCCACTTGTTTTTCTAGAAGAGGACGACTGTGGGCCAAAAAGAGGTTAAGAAGTTTTGCAGGACCTCTTCATGGAAACAAGGCCAGGCCAATAAAACACTATGTCAGCTGAGTCACAGAACATTGGAATGACAGAGCTACAGGACTGGAAGGGACCTCAGAGATCTGTCACTCTCACCTGACTGATGAAGACACGGAGACCCAGAGAGGTGAAGATCCCACCTCCTCAGTCCCAGGGCCAGCAGCGCAGTCTGGGTGAAGAGCTCCTCCCAGAGTTGTGCAGTGCGCGACCACCACCTGTGCAGCCACGTGGCCCTGCACATCCTCCCCGGGCACAGTGATGGAATAAGGTGGTCCAGTCAGAGGGCATCTCAGGACTTCTGGGAATGTTGGCACAATGACTCCCACTCTTTTCCCACTCCCTGGAATAATGAAGCCCAAGAGGCTGCTGGTACTGTCGTACAGCCACAAGGGGAGAGCCTGCCCGAGGTCATCTGGAGGTCAGAGATGAAAGAAGAGAAGATGGCTTGGTTCAGTCCCTACAATCCAACCATGCCTGAATGTAGATCTGCCTCATAGACTGCTTTCTGCTCAATTGTTTGAGCCAGTTAGTGTCAGTTGTTCTGCCACTTGCTAACTTGCTATGATTAATAGAGGGGTTCAAAGTGCTGTAAAGATCTAAGGAGGAAGATTTCAGATCACAAAAGCCTTCCTGAGCCACGTTACATCAAAGGAGGATCTGAAAGGAAGAATGGGATGTGGACATGCTGTGAAGGGAGAGTCAATTCAGGGAAGGAAAAGACCTTGAACAGATGCCTGAGATAGGCAAGCCTGTGGTGCGGAGCGTTCGGGGAATTAGATTAAGTCAATTTGGCTAGAACGTTGGGTACCTGAAGGGAGTAATGGGAATTAGATTGAAGATGTACGTTCCTACCAGTCTGAAGTTTGTTCTTTTGTGTGCAGATAATTAGGAGTAGAGCAATCAGGGTTGGGTTTCAGAATGAATTCAGTAAAGGAGAGAGATGAGAACGAAACGAGAGAACTGTTTGGGAGGCTATTTGTAATTGTCGATGCAAGAGAGTCCATGGCTTCTAGGGTGCCCATAGTCCCAACTTGCCCGGAACTAAGGGATTTCCCAGGATGTGGGACTTTTGGTGCTGAAACTGGGACAGAGTCGCGCAAACTGGGATGCTTAATCACCCTAAACCATAAAGGAAAATGTTGATAGATTTCACTGAGTGAAAATAACATAGGACTAAAAAGATAGGAAACAGTCTACATACATCAAAATTTCAGTATTTTTCTCCAGAAGAAAATTAAAATAAATGAAAATCCCTTTTGAGACTTCCTGATTCCTATCATCCAACCTCCCCGTACCCTGGATACCACCAGCACCAGGAACCTCATCACCTCTGAATTCCCAAACTTCAACATCCTACTTTAACCAAAGCCATTCATATTTTCAGCACTCTCTTGTCCTTTCAGAGCCCTCCAGTACCTTCACTGCTCCCCTTTCTCCTTTCTGTCTTCATCCTCTTCTTTATCTAGCCAAGACTACTGCATCAACCAACTCAGTCAATATTATACCTTTTGGTCCTCTGCCCTTGGCAAAACTTTGGACTCTGGGTCAGTTCCACCATCGATCCCCTTCTACATAAAGACTGTAGATAAACCTTGGATGAAAGCTCAATGCTGCCCACCAATGCTTCTTTCCCTTCCTCTCTCCCACTTCCCCACTCAACTCTTCAAGCCCTGCCCTACCACTGATGTGGCTGTGTGACCTTGGGCCAGTTGTGAGGGTTAAACACATTTACATGTGGAAAAACACTTAGCACAGTGCTTGGCAGGTGATAAGTACCCTGTAAGTGTTAGCTTTTACTCACACAAGGATTTCAACTGCACACTTAGAAGGATTGAATCAGTGTCTCAAGCAGTGTAGGTCACACCACTGGGGTGTTTGATAAATCAATCACACGGGGCATGAAATCACTGTGCAAAATTTTACTTTTGCAAAGATTTAACCAGACATTTCATCAAGGAAGACAGAAATAAGCTCATGAGAGGCTGCTCAACACCATTAGTCATTAGGAAAATGAAAATTAAAACTACAGTGATCTCCACTACGCACGTATTAGAATGTCTAACATTTTAGAAACCAGTCTTAACCAAGGATTGGCAAAGATGTGGAGGAATTAGAACTCTTACGTGCTGCTGGTGGGAATGTAAAATGTTTGAGAAAACAGGTTTACAGTTTTTTTTCATTTTGTGGCAATGTCTTAAAATGTTAAATATACACCTACCATAAGACCTAGCCATTCCCCTCCTAGGTATTTAGCCAAGAGAAAAGAAAGCATACGTCCACACAAGATGTGTACACAGATGATCATAGCAACCTTAACTGTAATAGCCCAAGGCTGGAAACAACCCAAATGTCTCTGGACAGGGACATGGCTGGAGAAACAAATTGGGTACATCCATGCTATGGATATAACCCTCAGCAATAAAAAAGAATAAACTATTGATACGACAACATGGATAATTTGCAAAATTATTATGCTGAGTCAAAGAAGCCAGAAGAAAAAAGAGGACATACTGCATGATTCCATTTGTATAAAATTCTAGAAAATGCAAACTAATCTATAATGACAGAAGGCAAGTCAGTGGTCTCTTGGTAAATAGGAGGGAGGTGAAGAGGGACAGAAGTGAGTAATTACAAATGGGCTTGAGAAAACTTCTGAGGGTGATGGATGCGTTATCCTGATTGTGTTGGTGGTTTCATGGGTGTATACATATGTCAAAACTTATCAAATTGCACACTTTAAATATATGTAGTTTATTGTGTGTGAATTATACCTTAACAAAGCTATTTAAAAATTACTTTTGCAGGTGAAGAGTCTCAGCTTTTAGGAACACCGGTTGCAAAAAAGGGAACCTGGGGCTTCCCTGGTGGCGCAGTGGTTGAGAGTCCGCCTGCCGATGCAGGGGACACGGGTTCGTGCCCTGGTCTGGGAAGATCCCACATGCCACGGAGCGGCTGGGCCCATGAGCCATGGCCGCTAAGCCTGTGCATCCGGAGCCTGTGCTCCGCAACGGGAGAGGCCACAGCAGTGAGAGGCCCGCGTACCGCACACACACAAAAAAAGGGAACCTGGCTGACTTAGATGTGAAATGAGTGCCACCTTATTGCTTAAACACCCCAAACTAGTGAAATAAAGAGACTGGACAAAAATCCATAAGAATAAGAATGTACAATTACTGTTTGGAAAATATTTCTTATAAGTTATTTTATAATTGCATCCAGAATAAACCCTTAAGATACATATTTTCCAGTGCTAAAATATTTGCCCTTTGAACAGTCCTGGATGGATTATTAATATTTCCAAACAATGATTATACATTAGTTTAACAATAGGATTAAGAGAAATACATCTCTAAAAGAAAAAAAATGAAACAAGCACATGTTCACAATAGAAATTAGCATTAATTTAGTAAAATTAAGATTAGGATAGTCTATGACTCCTTGAATGGAAGCCATTTCCTGGGGTTTCTGCCCACACTTAAATTTTGAGTCTGAGGCAAACTCCTCCTTTGATTTAATTCAGCCTTTCACAAAGAGCAGCAACTGCTAAAGAGCTCCTGGCCGCGTGAGACAAATTGTAAGTAGATGGCTGCTAAGAGACTGTTTTTCCCCAAAGGGGAAAGTGTGCCAAACCTGAGTAGGAGAGGGCGGCCAGGAGGAGAGGATGCTCACCACAGAGCAAAACAACGATAAGGGGGAAGTGCCAGGCCTGAGTGTCCTACAGAGCCCCTGGAAACTGGCACCAATGTTTCCTATAGAAGGAGAGTGAGGGGCAGAGATCACAGTCACCAGCCAGCCCTGTGGCGTCGGGTGAGCCACCTGGCCTTTCCATGCCTCGGCTTCCTTGCCTGTCAAATGGGGACGCTGGCACCCATCTCACAGGGTTGCTGAGATGCTCAAAATTGCCAAGAACTCTGAAAGTTTTTAAAAAGCATTTTACAAATTAGCACCATCTGGGTACCTATCAAAACCAGAGGGAACTTGGAGAAATTAAGTCTATATCAAGCTTCTCCAGCTTTTTCAACAATATCCCAGCAACCAAGAAGGCTGAACTTTCATTCTGCCTGTAGCGTTATGAAGAGAAATAGGTATTTCTCTTGTTTCCCAATCATACAAACTCCTGCCCCTCTAGAGACCTCAGTCCACTCCTCTGGTCCCACCCCCATTATGTGTTTAAGTAGATTCTGAGACTGTACTCAAGGACTGAATTGTGGTTGGTGTTAAGGTCTGTCTGGAAACTGGCAGTCCGTAAGTTACCCCTCCTCTCTTTCCTCCCCAGAGCCAAAGTCACAGCGCCCACCTCTGGCCCCCCACTAACCGCAGCCCTCAGGCCGTCCTGCCCCATCTCTGGCATCTGCCTGTACCAGCATCTGGTATTTTGTTAAGTTAGCAAGCAAATCCCTACCCAGTCTCATTTCTGAGTCTCAGTCATCAGAACTTGCCCGGGAGCTCCAGACTCTTAGGATGGGGACTTTGCAACACTCTGATTTCCAGACACTATTCATTTCTCCTGTTCCGGCCAAGGGAGTGGAGTCTGGCCCTGAATCCTGGCCAAGCGCCCAGGCTGTTGTCCCTCTGTGAGCAGGCGTGCCTGGTGAGCTGACGTGATGGTTGAGGACCTCGGGATAAAGCAGGTTTCTCAATCTCAGCACTGTTGACATTTGGGTGCAGATAATTCTTTGTCGGGGGTGGAGGGAGCCTTGCGCACTGCCGGATGTTTAGCAGCATCCCTGGCCTCTACCCACTAGATGCCACTAGATGCTCCCTTCTCCGGAACTGTGACAACCCCAAATGTCCTCAGACATCGCCCAAATTGTCCCTGATTAGGAACCACAGGGACCAAGCTTCTCTGACCTGCCTCCTGGAGCCCCTGTTACTCTGGGTTAGAGCACCCTATGGCCCCTTGAACACCTTCCACCTCCGGCCAGGGAGCACAGCTCCAGAGTCTGATTGGCTGGCCTTCCGCTCTAAAGGACATTTGTTGAAGTTTTGGCCACCCAGCCTCTGAACTCCCTTCCTGGGTGATCCTATCCAACATGAGGCGGAGGCAAAGATCACATTGTGGAATGCAAAGACCACTGCTGAGGTCATGGCCTCTCCCAGCTTCTCTTGTGGTGAGGACAGTGGCTGAGGCTTGCACCTATCCAGGTCTTCAGAGGATGAAAATGCCTTTTTGTTTCAACAATCCTTGTTAAAACCCTTCTAGAACATAGGCAGCTTCCAACTCACAAACAAGGCTTGTAAGGGAGCCTCCGGAGCATAGGCTGCCATGGAAACTTCTGGAGGAGGCATGTGTGTTAGTTTCGTGTGGAGTTTGGAGGACCTGTGGATCCAGAGAAGGAAGAAGGATGGACCTGCTTTACAAGCTCTGACTCCAAAGAAAAACGATTCCTCTCTAGCCCAGTGCTTTCTAAGGAGTAATGGAATAAAGGAAGCACAATGGTGGTGGTGGGAAGGGGGATGAGTAGATTTTACTAAACAAAAATGAAGAATGGCTGAACATGAAACAGTGCTTTGAATAAAATGAAACTGTTCATAACCTGAGAAATAGTTGCAATAAATATAACATGCAAAGGTTTGAAGCCTTAAGGTATATAAAGAATTATTCTAAGAAAAACATCAAAATCTCAATGAAAATAAAGACAAATAACACATCAGCTTATTTGCTGAAACAAACAAACAAAAATACAAATGACTGGTAAACCTAAGAAAAATGCCTAGGTACACGTTGAGCTGCACCCCGCGGGCCTCCAATCCCTGTAGCTCTCTAGCCTCGAGACTGAAGAAAGAGCCCAGTAACAGAGACATCAGTGATCTGTTGGACGGGGGATCTTACACAAAGGGTCTTGGATCAACACCCCACCATGTGCAGCAGAAGGCGGGCAGGACATGGCAGCAATCTTCACTACTTGGAGAAAAAGCTACCATTTATAGGGGGAATTGATGTCACGGGGGCTCACCAGTTACCAGGAGCTAATTAAGCCCTCTAATCTGAGGATTGAATAGTCATGTGAGTGAAGCAGGCCCTGGTGGAGCAGGGGATGTACAGAGAGCAAGAGAACGCCCTTTTTTTATTTTTTTGCTGTACGCGGGCCTCTCACTATTGTGGCCTCTCCCATTGTGGAGCACAGGCTCTGGACGCGCAGGCTCAGCGGCCATGGCTCACGGGCCCAGCCGCTCCGCGGCATGTGGGATCTTCCCGGACCAGGGCACGAACCCGTGTCCCCTGCATCGGCAGGCGGACTCTCAACCACTGCGCCACCAGGGAAGCCCAGAACGCCCGTTTTGAATGGCGTACCCAGAGGGGGACGACAACAGCATCTCAGTGTAAACTCAGCAATCAGACCCATTTTACAGTGAGGCCACCATTGTCACCCAGTCCAGGATCAGATGCCCTTTGCTCAGACTACAGACAAAATGTAAGATGTGTAACAGGCACAACACAGTGAAGATCATGACCATTAAGCAAAATACAAGAAGTAACAGCATTCTGAGATCATACCACTCCTGCCTGTGGTTTACGTCCTGGCCAGCAGTGCCATACCACCCTTCCACCCTCAGTCCCCACAGCCCGTGCCGGATACTGGAGAGGCGGTATGATATAATGATGCTTTTCTCCAGTAGGGACCTGGGATTAATTACCTTAGTAGTCTTAGGTGGGCCTGGGTAGAAGACAGGTGAAATCTGTTAAGTCCCTTCCTAATCTTATTCCCCATGGGACAGCACCCATGGGCAACAGGATTAGAAACCGAAACCACCGGGGACTTACCTGCCAGTTCCAAGGCCATTTATAATACTTTCCCCTGGGAGTAGATCCTACGGCAAAGGCAAAAGTGAGTTACTGTCCTGACAGATAGTTGGCAATGGTCCTTCGGTGGTCAACAGCTGAACTCGGATGGTATTGACTAGTTGCCTTTGGGTTAACATGGTGTAGGCACTAGGACAATTGCTCCTGGGATGTCCAGTTATAGTTCGTAGGGTTTGAGTTAGCCTCCTGTCCGCATGTTGACAGAGAGTTTCTGTTTCCGTTGTTAAGTAGTCCATTCGTCCTTTCCATTAGCCTGGCAGCAGTGGGGTTGGAGGGTAGGTGGAAACGCCCGTGTAGATCATTTTTATCAGCCCATTCCTGAGCTTCACGGCCAGTAAAGCGGGTTCCTTGGTTGCTGTTGACGTCCATGGGGGTCCTGTATGTCTCGCACAGCTCTAGACCCTGAATAGTGTGTGTTTGTTTGTTTGTTTGTTTTAGCATTGCTGGACAACTTGGGTAAACGTCTTCCACCTGTTGTAACACACTGTAGACTGGACATAGCTGTTGTTCCACTATGTAGTTGCTCTGTCCCCTTCCACAGCTGGGACCAGAAGCCCAAAGTTACTTTATTATTTGGCCATTGCCACAGGCCCCAACCAAACCCTTCCAGATAACTGGCCATATCCAATGCACAAGCCTGTCCCTGAGTTAATATACCTAAACCTTGTGTCTGTGATTGTTTAGGGGTGATGAGTCAGGGGCATGCCTGTCTTTTGTAGATAATCCAGGTCCTTGCATTTGTCTGTATTCACCAGCAATCTGCATGCAGTCAGAGGAGCCACGAGCCTAGGGCTGCTACTTTGGAACTGGAGAGTCTCTGAGGTTAATAGCATATCATTGATATAATGGAAGAGGAAGACACCTCTCACAGTAGACAGCTGCCACAGGGCCCCACAGGCTAGTGGACAGCCATCTGGGGATCACCCCTACAACTTGCCATTCCCTGTCCTATTTCCCGACATCTCAGCACTCATGGGAGTTTCCTCAGCCTCCTGGCTCGTTCACCAATTTTGGGGCTGCACCCTGCAGGCCTGCAAGCCTTGTAGTTGCCCAGCCTCAAGACTGAAGAAAGAGCCCAGGGACAGTGACAGAGACATTAATGATGTGTTGGACAGGGGGATCTTACACAAAGGGTCCTGGAGCGACACCCCACTGTGCGCAGCAGACGGCAGACAGGACATGGCAGCAGTCTTTACCACTCAGGGGAGAGGAGGCTTCCATCTACAGGGGGAATTGACGTCAGGTGGGTTCATCACTTATCAGGGACTAATTAAGCCCTATCTCACTTTCCCCCTATCATATAGAAAATAAGAACACATACTGCGCTAAGTGTGGGCCATGCTGGGATGAGTCTGGCCCAGCAACTGTGCAGGAGGAGGGTGAACTGTGCCACTGCCTGGAGAGCGGCTTGAACACATGCATTATGTGTGGCCAGAAGAATGTTCGTGTTCTTTTCATCTGGAAATTCCTCTTCTAGAAAAGGAGGCATAACCAGCAATGCATTTCAACTTAGCACACTGGATCTGAGCACAGGGGCTGGAGCCAGACTGACTAGTTCAAATCCTGGCTCTGCTCTCGCTAGGCCTCAATTTCCCCATCTGTTTACACAGGGATTGTAAAATGTTTTAGGGCTGTTATCTAGATTAAATGTTTGTTAATACTTGCAGAGTACTTACAACAGTGCCTGGCACGTAGTGAGCACTGGGTAAGTATTAGCTATACATGCGGTGTTATCTATGATAGCAACATACACACACAAAGGAAATAAATTAAATATCCCATATTAGGAAAACAAATAAACCATGGCACACTTATACACTAGCATTTTATGAAGGCATTGAAATATCAATAGTATTTTAAAAGAGTATTTCAAGACATGGTGATGATGAAAATAAGTAAGCCTCCCCACCATAATGAAAAGAACTTTATGTCGGATATTAGAAAAGTTAAAAAATTTGAATGAACATCATGATCTCCACCCCATCCTTTTTTTTTTTTGCAGTACGCGGGGCCTCTCCCTGTTGCGGCCTCTCCCGTTGCGGAGCACAGGCTCCGGACGCGCAGGCTCAGCGGCCATGGCTCACGGGCCCAGCCGCTCCGCGGCATGTGGGATCTTCCCGGACCGGGGCACGAACCCGCGTCCCCTGCATCGGCAGGCGGACTCTCAACCACTGCGCCACCAGGGAAGCCCCCATCATTTTTTTAATAGACTTTATTTTTAGAGCACTTTTAGGTTTACAGCAAAATTGAACAGAAAGTACAGAGATTTCCCATATACTCCCCGCCCCCATTCATGCATGGCCTCCTCCACTATCAACATCCCCCACCAGAGCAGTACATTTGTTACCAACGATGAACCTACATTGACACATCATTATTGCCCAAAGTCCATAGTTGACATCAGGGTTCACTCTTGGTGTTGTACAACGTATGGTTCTTTACAAATGTATGATGACGTGTATCCACCATTACAGTATCACACAGAGTAGTTTTGCCACCCTAAAAACCCTCTGTGCTCCTCCTATTCATCCCTCTCTTCCCCCTAGGGTCAGGCAACCATTGATCCTATTACTGTCTCCTTACTTTTCCAAGAATGTCATATCGTTGGAATCTTACACTAAGTAGCGTTTTCCAACTGGCTTCTTTTACTTAATAATATGCATTTAAGATTCCTCCATGTCTCCTCGTGGCTTGATAGCTCAATTGTTTTTAAGCCAAATAATATTCCACTGACTGGATGCACCACAATTTATTTTATCCATTCACTTACTGAAGGACATCTTGGTTGCTTCCAAGTCTGGGCAATGATGAATAAAGCTGCCATAAATATGTGTGCACTTTTTGTGTAAACCTAAGTTGTCAACTTATTTGGGTAAATACCAAGGAACACAGTCACTGGATCAAACGGGAAGAGTATGTTTAGTTTTGTAAGAAACCTCTGAACTGTCTTCCAAAGTGGCTGTACCACTTTGCGTTCCCATCAGCAAGGAATGAGGGTTCTTGTTGCTCTACATCCTCACCAATATTTGGTGTTGTCAGTGCTTTGGACTCTAAAAGGTGTGTAGTAGTACCTTGTTGTTTTAATTTGCAATTCTCCCATGATCATGATCCCTTTTAAAAATTAAATTTATAATGTATCTCTTAACTTTTTCAGATGTTTGCTTTATTTTGTTTACTGAGATTCTCCTTGTTTTATATAGAATCTCTCTTCAAGAGTATATTTTACCTTGTTTACTATTATTCCACCTGCTTTCAAAATATCTACTTGTCTTTCAAATGTCAAATAAAAGTTTGTTTACTTCTAAGTACAAGACTTCCCTCCTCTGCGAATCCCAACACCATTTCTGGAGGGGTGTCTGTTGAGGGTCTTGCGACCCTTTATGTAAACGAGGACTCAAAGTGTTGGGTTTAAAACTGAGAAAAAGGGGCTTCCCTGGTGGCGCAGTGGTTGACAGTCCGCCTGCCGATGCGGGGAACGCGGGTTCGTGCCCGATCCGGGAAGATCCCACATGCCGTGGAGTGGCTGGGCCCGTGAGCCATGGCCGCTGAGCCTGCGCGTCCGGAGCCTGTGCTCCGCAACGGGAGAGGCCACAACAGTGAGAGGCCCGCGTATCACACACACAAAAAAAAAACTGAGAAAAAGTAGTTAGCACTTTTAGGTTGCTGGCTCTTCCATTCACTTCTGCCTGCAGGATTTAGTAAACTGAAAAAGTCACATTTCAAAATATTCTGAGATTATGGTCTTATTTCCGTACAAATTAGAAAATGACAAGTGAAAACAGCACAGAGAGGTAAGTGACTTGTTGGAAGGCCACACACCTGGTTGGCGATGAGTTCCCAGCTGGGCCACCTGCCTTGCCTCAATATATTTGTTCTAAGCCCTGATACCTGGGGTTCCGAGATAAACACAAGACAGATCTCAGGGATCTGGGTTTCTTTCCAGAACCTCCTGCCCTACCAGGCCCTCAATGAGCTGTCAGAACTATCAAACAGTTCAGCTACAGCAAGAGTTAAATGGTGTGCTAGGCTGGAAGAATTGACCTGGTTTAAATATTGGCAGGAAGGGCAACAGGGGCTCAGCTAAGGTTGTCTTCCCTTTGTTGACCGCTGACCTAGCAAATGAACAGTGCTGGGCTGTAAAAGTCCTGAGAGCAGCGGGTAGGGTTTTGCTCCCCACTTGCCCAGAGCAGGGATGATCAATATTTGTTAGCTGTTTGAAGGAAGGTAAAATTAGGCACAGGTGTCTTGGCCATGCCTCTTAGCCATTATCTGTGGAGCTGTTAAATAACCCAGTGAAAGGGGCTGAGCCCTGAGACCTAGGGGCTTTAAGACAAAGGCAAGGCTGACCCTACTGGCCCAGGGGTCTTGGTTTCTTTCCAGAAGGTCATGAGTCTCCGGCAGTAGTTCAGGGAAGCTGCTGGCTTCTGTAACTGGGCATTTTAGGGAGATCACAGAGGCTGTGACCACTTGAAAGGCTTGGACAACAAAATCAAAACGGGCCCTGTTAGCCAAGATTTCCCCAGCAAGGTTCAGCTGTTTACTGGTGCTGAACTAGAAAGAGTTGAGAGGAGCCCAGCTGCCCTGCGGGGAGGTGGAGGCTGTTGGCAAAACCCATTTAGTAACCACTCAGGGAAGCCCCCCAAGAGAGGGATTTAATTTTCCTTAGGTCTGAGGTCAATGGCTGCCACAGGAAGTAAGGGACAGGATTTAAACAGTAAAATTACTGACTGTACTAAATGGCTGCAGATCACCAGGCATTTGCATCTACAGTAATAACCTCCACAACAAGCCTGTGAATCCAATAGGGGAAGGTCGTGACTTGCCCAAGGTCACCCAGATGGTCAAATTGAGAGCTGTGATTCCAGGCCATCTGCTCCACTACAGAGCCCAGCTCTTCACGATGCCAACTTCCAATGATGAGAACATGATTTAGACTCTGTTGTCAAGACAAAGGGAGCTTTAAAAGATAAATGCATAAGAAGACAAAAGGAACACAGCTTCTCAAAGAACAGATTTGAAATATTCTGCTGTGTTCATAGCAATTTTCTTCCCCACCTTGGAAGACTGGCATTGGTTCTATCCTCCCTGACAAGAGTTAGCCCCTGCCATGGCTCATCAGGCTCCCCCAAAGATACTCCCACACCCCCCAGTTCTGGGGGGAGGTTTGTGCCTCCCTCCCTATAGCAGATCGACTAGGGAGAATCTAATGAAGTGGGGAGATGGGTTGTTAATTCTACCTTTTCCTAAGTGTTTCCTGATTTGCCTTAGACACAGACTAACTTCTTCCAAGACCAGTGCCACTGGTATAGCATAATCGTTTATGTAACCTTGAAAATGGTGCAGTGGTTTTAAAGTTATGTCCAGTTGTGCTTTGGAGTTAAGCTTTATTTCTTTAAGACCCTCACAACATTGCACAAAAAAGCAGTTGCTGAACCATATATATGGTATAATACCATTTCTATAAAAAAAAATCTCTATATAATTTCATGTATTTTCATAGGAAACAATCTGAGAGGATGCTTAGTAAACTGCAACCACAGTTAGCTTCAGGGAGCAGGTTCACAGCTCTGCTGTGTTTGTGTAAAGGGCCCTTACACTTCTTCCTCCCCGTACTTCTATATCGTTTGACATTTTTATAACAATATGAATTATTATTTTAAAATTTATATACAGTAAAATGCACTCTTTTTGGTGTACAGTTCTATGAGTTTTGACAAATGTGTAGATTTGTGTAACTACCATCACAATCAGAACCACATGATCCAGCATTTTCACTTCTGGGCATTTACCTGAAGAAAACAAAAACACTAATTTGAAAAGTTATACGCAGGGGCTTCCCTGGTGGTGCAGTGGTTGACAGTCCGCCTGCCGATGCAGGGGACATGGGTTCGAGCCCTGGTCTGGGAAGATCCCACATGCTGCGGGGCAACTAAGCCCACGCACCACAACTACTGAACCTGCGCTCTAGAGCCCGTGAGCCACAACTACTGAGCCCACGTGCCACAACTACTGAAGCCCGCATGCCTAGAGCCTGCGCTCCGCAACAAGAGAAGCCACTGCAATGAGAAGGCCGCGCACCGCAACAAAGAGTAGCCCCCGCTCGTCACAACTAGAGAAAGCCCGCATGCAGCAACGAAGATCCAACACAGCCAAAAATAAACAAATAAATAAAATGTATTTTTAAAATAAATAAATAAATAAAAATTTAAAACTAAACAATAAAGAATATAGTCCTATCACCTAAAAAAAAAATCCCTTTACAGTCAACCCTCTCTCTATCCCAACCATTGGAACCAGTGAGCGGTTCTTCATCACTCTAGTTGTGCCTTTTCCAGAACGTCATGTCAATGGGATCTTACAGTATGCAGCCTTTTGAGCTTGGCTTCTTTCATTCAACATAACTATTTTGAGGTTCATTCATGCCATTGTGTGTATCACTAGTTCATTCCTTTGACTGCTGAGTAGGATCCCACTGGATGATGTATGCAGTTTGTTTCCCATTCACCTCTTGAAGTATATTAGGCTGGTTCCTTGTTTTTGACAATTATGAATAAAGGAGCTATAAACACTCATGTGCAGGTTTTTACATCAACATAATTTATTTTGGGTAAATACCTAGGAGTAGGATTGCTGGGTCATATATTAAGTATATGTTTAATTTGATAAGAAATTGTCAAACCACTTTCCAAAATGGCTGTACCATCTTACATTATGAAATAAAGAAATGTATGAGCGTTCCAGTAGCTCTGCATCCTCTCCAGAACTTGTACTTGATATGATAAGTGTTTTGGATTGTAACCATTCTGGTAGGCGATAACCTCATTGTGGTTTTAATTTGCATTTCCCTACTGAGTAATGGTATTGAGGATTGTTTCGTGTGCTTCATTTTTTTGCTATCTTTCTTGGTAAAGTGTCTATTCAATTTTTGCACATGTTTTTGGATTGTTTGTTTTGTTACAGTTGAGTTGCATTACTATTTTTAAGAGCTCTATTGATACTAATTGACATACAATATACTGCATGTATTTAAAATGCATAGTTTGATAAATCTGTCATAAGCATACACCCATGAAACCACTGCCACAACCAAGATAATGGACACATCCATCACCCCCCAAAGCTTCCTCATGCCACTTGATAATCCTTTTTCCATTCCTCTTCCTGCCAACACCCACTCCCCAGGCAACCGGTGATCTGTTTTGCGAGTCAGTTTGCATTTTCCAGAATTTTATATAAATGGAATCATACAGTATGCACTTTTTAAAATCTGGCTTCTTTCACTTAGCATAATTGTTCTGCGATTCATCCATGTATGTATCAATAGTTCATGCCTGTTTTATTGCTGAGAGTATTATTTCATTGAATTGGATACACCTCAATTTGCTTATACATTCACCTGCTGATGGACATTTTCAACGGTTACCAAAACAGCTGCTATGAACATTCATGTACAAGTCTTTGGGCATATGTTTTCATTTATCTTGGGTAAATATAATACAATAAATACCCAGGAGTGGGATGACTAGGTCATACAGTAAGTGTATGTTTAACATTTTAAGAAACTACTAAACTGTTTTCAAAATACTTGCATCATTTCACATTACTCTCTTAATAAAAGTTTTTTTAAAATGGTTTTACTGGTATTCACTGATCACTGTGTATAAACTTTCCTCAGTCACAGAATTTAGGGTGAGAGTTGAGAGAGAGCTAAGTTCTTTCTCATAATAAAAGGAAAGAATTGGATGGGTGGTGTAGGGTAGGGCCTCCAGATGGAGCTAGGAATTTGGGCCCTGATGGCAGAAACACAGAAGATTAAAAGACCCCGTGACTGTGTAGCCACAGTCAGTTGGGAAGAACACAAATGTCTCCTGTGGGATTTTATGGCTGTGTGAGTTGTAAGCTGTGCTATATAAAGACCTCTTCAGTCATCTGCCATGAAATCTCCAGTGAACTCTGTACTGCTCACCACTGCTTCTGAGTAAGTGAATTCTGTGGGCCAGTGTTTTCCAAACTGCAGATAAACACCTATTCCATGACTATTATTCTTCTCTAAAAGATTCACTTTCACCAATTCATTTCATCTTTGTCTCAATCTTAAACTGATAAAGTTTTTTAAACTACTTAAATTAAAAACATGAGTCCCTGAACTCCTGACTCACCTCATGGGCCACCAGGGGGACTCACTGCACACTCTGTGAAAGGCTGTCTTGGGGTACCGGGGAGGTTAAAAAACCCTTCCCTCTACCCTCTTCGTTTCAATACATTGGTCATTTGAATCAAACTGATTAAAGAGAGATTAATAGGAGAAAAGATTATTTTGCATACATATGAGGGCCTTACAGAAAAAAAGTGAAAACCCCAAAGAAGTGGTTAGACCTGAGGACTTATATACCATTTTAACAAAGAGTAATAAACTGTGGAGAAGTAAGTAGACAAAGGAAGGAATAGGGGTTGGACTTCTAGGGGTATAAGTTGTGGGAAGGTAAATATATGGGGGAAGCTAATGGATTATAATGGATAATAGGGTTATTTAGTAAGGTTTGTTATGTTCAAGTTGGTGCTTTCTCCGCTGAAAAAGCTTCTCCTCTCTGGTGATTGAGTCCTTCTCCTTTTTCTGGTATTTCTGGAAGATTTATGTTACCTTAACAAAGGGAAAGTTATGCCCTGCTTTTAGACAGACAGCTAATTGTCTTCAGTTAAAAACAACCCTTGCCAAAGTGGCATATTTTGGGGTGGCATATTCTGATCCCCTTTAAGGGAAACCTGAACAAGGCTCAGAGCCCAGTGGCTGCATGAGGGGTGTCAGCTGCAAGAGATAAGAGGACAACTACTTACATACACTTATACTTATGTGTGTTCTATTGTGAGTATGTTACCGAATGCAAGTACGTGTGCCCGATGCACAGTGAGGCCAAACAAACCAAAACGTCTGTGTTCGGAGCAGAGTGAGGTTTATCTGAAATTCATCAGAAACCTGCACTTGTCAGAATGTCCCTCCTATGACTCTTCCTGACGGTGAAGCACTTTTGCAAAAGCATCAGAGTACAACGATAACTGTCTATAAACAACCGAAAGACTTTAAAAGACATGGTTAAACACCTGCTTACGATGTAATCGATAAAGAAACGAACTATGACTGTTAGCATTTTATCAGGACATACCAGGTGTTTAGAAATTCCATATCATTTTTAGAACAATCTGTATTAATATCATTTATCCATAGAGTATAACCTGAGAAGGCTTATCATTCATTTGGTAACGCTTTCTGTGTAATTTAACATTACCAAATAATCCTAGTTAACTTAATCTCTCTCTCTCAGATGCCTCAAGGTTCCTCTGAAGTATCTCAAAGTTAGCTTCAGGTCAAAAGAAATTCAGTTAGAATCTGATATTTGGGAAGTTTGTCAAAAATATCAAAGAGGTTTCAAAACACTTGGTCAAATAAGATCACAGGTCACTGTGAAACAGTACTTAAATTCACTTAACCAAAGTGGCAAAAGATTTCAAAAGCAAACACAGATCACTTAAAGGCAAAGAACCTCACACAATCTGTTATTGAAAGCAGTATTCCAAGAAAACTTTGCTCTCTTAACAAAGTTCTCTGTCTAGTCTTGCACCAGTCTACTTTTAATAACAAAATTCATTTACCTAATTAAATTTAATCCAATCTTGGCTAATCCTGACCATGTACAAAACTCTTTTCTTAAGGTTCCTTTTCCACAAACTTCCCATCACTTTCTGTATCCACATTATATGTCCCCTTCTCCCACTTTTTTTTTTTTTTTTTTTAACCATCTAGAAACAACCAGGTCTAGGACAAAATTACTTTCTTTTCCCTTAACAAAATGCAGTTCCATTCCTCACACTCTGTTTTACTGAAAACACACATCTTACTTTCCTAACATATTGAAATGTTTCTCTTGTTTTAGTAGATTTAATCACATATAATTTTAACCCTTAGAAACCTTAATCTCCAGCAAAAAACCAAGGAGCAAGTAATTGTGAGCTATCTGTCAAACCAGCATTTCCTGATTAGAAAACTTATGCTTTAGTCTTCCTCTCCTAAGAAGGCAAAGGTAGGTAAACTTACCACCCAGCAATTAATGTTCCAATATTTTATCCTATCTGAAATGACCCAGATAGTCGATGAATTCTCACCATTCAACTTAATTTAGTTTCAAGTTATCAAGTTACTTTCCTTGCTGACAAATTCACAACAGCTAAAATAAGGTCTTATTTGACCTCTAGTAAACCTAGGTACAACAGAAGTACTATACTTAACATTATGACACTAAAGACATGTCAATATTAGTCAAACCAACAAGCTTAAGCTAGCTTCGATACCAGATGTTGATTCAGCACTGAATATCTCCCAGATCACTTGAACCTAAAATTCATTCTGACAAGTTTCTTTTTTATTTCTGAGAATTTATATAAGCACTTAATTTCTTTTAAGCCAATTAAACAGAACTCATCCATGAACCAATCTTGGCAATGCCACTTTGGAGCCAGAGACACCTCGTATCTATAAGGTACATACATATATCTATTTAGACACAGAGATCTTACAATTGTTCTCTGATCACTCATACCTAATTATTCATGGACAAACAGCAAACCAATGCAACGCAGAATTGCAGGTCTCTCAGGGTCACAATTCCCTGGCTCCAGAAAGGGAAATTCCCAACCAGTCCTCTGCCATAGAAAAAGCCAATGCAATAGGGAAGGATACCCTCATGTTGTCAGAGACCAGAGATGTCTCAACCAGCCAACACAAGTACTGATATACACACATAGACAAACAACAAATATCGTCCCACAAACAAAAGATAACACAAGGTGTAGCCCCCAAATTCCACTTCGACTCCGAGATGGAGGCTGCCAGAGTGTCCTGGCTCCCGAAAGAGAATGGGCCCAGAGTGGCTTGCAATGAGCCCTGGATGGCTCACTCCCTGAAAGTGAAGTGAGCCCTAGATGGAGCAAGTAGAATTTTCCCATCCCGCGCAAGCCAGGATGATACACACAAAACCACAAACAACAAATAAGGTATGGTCACACAGAAAATCAGGGGAGGTGTCGTCTAAAAATTCCACTTCCACTCCCAGACAGAGGCCTCCAGATTGGCCCAGCTCTTGAAAGAGAATGAACCCAGAGTGGCTAGCCCAGAGTGGCTCACTTCCCACAAGAGTGAGCCCAGAAGGAGTGGAGAGAATTCCCAGCCTGCATGCATACTGGAGCTACTCACCCCCAAGCGACACCGAAAGTGAACTGTAGCTTAGGACATTCCTTGGCTCCAAACAGACTTGGGCTGAGGCGGCCAGCGCCTGCCACGGAGAGTCTCTCTGAGTTCCCCAGAGCAAAATGAGCTCCGGCAGCTGCCGGGGATTCGGGGAAAGGGCTGCTCCTGGCCAGGGTCGACTTGCCACAGGCATGAGCTCCTGGGCTGGCTCACCAAAACTGTTACCGAATGCAGGTTTGTATGCCCACCCCACGGTGAGGCCAAACAAACGGAAACGTTGAAATTTGGAGCAGAGAAAGGTTTACTGCAGGGCCAGGCAAGGAGAATGGGTGGCTCATGCTAAAAACCGTGAACTCCCTGATGGTTTTCAGGGAGAAGTTTTTATAGACAAAATTTGGGATGAGGGTTGGCAGGGTGTGTGACTTTCTTCTGATTGGTTGGTGGTGAGGTAACAGGGTAATGCTCAGCCTGAAGTTGCCATCCTCCACCTCAGTGGAGGCCTTAGTTCCTACAGAAGAGCTCAAAGGTATTGTTATGTGTATCCCTTCAGGAGGAACCAGGATCCTGCCCCAGGGTTGCACTATTGTTTCTTGACTGCTCCTTCTTTGTTTCTGCACCCCTCCCATTTCCTAATTAGCAACTGTTTGAATCTGCCCTTTGGAACTCAGGGAAGGTCCAGGAGGCTGAATGAAGCCTATTTCCTACAAACAAGAAATGGGGGACATGGAAAGGCTTTTGTGTCCAGGAGGGCCCCACAGGGACCTGCTCAGTTTTCAGGATGTGGCCTCCTAGTGGGCACAAGCCCATGACGTTGGACCTTCGGCTTTCCAGCCCATCAAACCTTGGTGCTGAGCTTGGTACATCACGCGTGCTCTATACACCCTTTTCCAATAAATAGCAGAGCTCACAATTCGTAACCAGGCAGTAAGTGGTCAGTGCCACCTCTGCAGAAGCCCTGGTGCTGGAGGAACTCAGAGGAGGGACCCAGGCTTTTTTCCTATGACTCCTTCTCGTGACATGCACTCCAGTCAGCCCATATCAACCACTGGAGGGGCCCATACGATGCGTCTGCACTTCCTCTATGATATCCAACACTCCCACCAAATCCAGGCCCCTGCCATTTCCACCTATTTCTGGCGGGGGAGTGACTCTGCCTTGAACTGGTGGCACCAGGCAAGGAGCATGGTCTCTGCAGGTTTTGTGCTCAAAGTGGGGCTAAGTTTGCTCTGCGCGTCTTAATCACCCTTCTTGGGCCAGCAAGGATTATGAGT
Organism: Orcinus orca; assembly: GCF_937001465.1. Lineage (NCBI taxonomy): Eukaryota > Metazoa > Chordata > Mammalia > Artiodactyla > Delphinidae > Orcinus > Orcinus orca. The sequence goes on from NC_064571.1 coordinate 37,177,761, forward strand.
TATGGCAAAGGAGGGAGGGGGCCTATCACCTGCGAAGAAACTCTGGCTCCCAGCTAGCCTTCCAGACCACGTTCCGACTAGCAAGTACCTGCCACGGCCTGAGGGTACTTTGAAAGGTTACTGAGACAGCTGAGGCCTCATCGCGGGAAGGGGTGAGGGCAGTGAAGAAGGCAATGGGGGGTGGGGGGTGGCGATTTGGACTAAGTTCCTTTGGAGTCACGTCTTTCTCTAGAACTGGGCTTATATAATTTGTTGCTTGAGAGCTTTTCAAGAGTTTAGAGTCGTGGTTCTCAAAGGGCAGTCTCTGGGTCAGCAGTCTCCGCGCCACCTGGGAACTTGTTTGAAATGCAAATTATCAGGCCACCCCAGACCTCTGGAGGTGGAAGCCAGCCCTCTGCGTTTTCAAAAGCCCTCTGGGTGATTGTGATGTAGGCTGAAGTTTGAGAAACTGTAGAAAGTGACTCCTTAAAAACATTCCCCACCAGCCCACTCCTGATCACCTCGTCTCTCTCTCACACACACGCACGCACGGACGCACTTGACTCGGAAAGAGCCAGAGCGTGCATCTGTGAGATGTGGAGCCCGGGTCGCTCCGAAGCTGAGTTAAAGAATCGCAAGGCGTACCTCCCCCTGCTTGCCAACAGGAGCCCTTTGCTTCCGCCACGACTTTCACACAGTCCGTATTCAACTCGCTGTGCCGACCTTGCTTTTGCATTCCAGCGGGGCACAAAGCTGAGGCCTGTTTTCCCATTGTCTGTCAGATGAATGCTTGGATTGGTGTCCGGCTGCCCGCTCGTGCTTGGTAATCCGAAACAGAGACCTGGAAGTCTCGGGGCCAATTCAGGCTTCCTGCCGGGGAGCCAGCTGGAAGCCTGTTGGAGAAGAAAGGACGTTGGTGTCACAGCGCCACCCTGTGGCGGGGAGGGAAAGAGCCACTCTGCACGGCGGTCTGCATTGGGCTTGGAGTCTGCAGAGACCTTAAACCTCATCAAATCCAAACATAACAAAACGCCCATTTAAAGAGCATTTACTGTGTGTTAAGCACGGTAATCATTGCCTCAGAGTTTCCTACGCGGTAGATAAGGTCACACAGCTGCTAAAAGTGAGCCAGGCTATAAGTCCCCAAAAGTCTGTAGGGAGGTGACACAACTAAGTACCCATCTGTCCTTTCATGCTCTTCCAAGTTCCAGTGGGGAATGCTCTTTATAGCCCTGCTTCTCAAACCCACAAGTGCAGGCAACACCTGGGGATCTTGTTACAATGCAGATCCTGATTCAGCAGATCTGGGCAGGCACCCAAGATCCTGCATTTCTAAGGGCTCCCAAGTGATGCTGATGCTGGATCACGGACCACACTAAGAGGCAAGACCCAGAGCAGTGCTGTCCGGTAGAACACGGAAGGGTCTAACCCCACGCTGTCCAACACATTGGCCACTAGCCACCTGTGGCCATCGAGCACTTGAAATATGGCTACTGCAACTGAGAAACTAAAATTTTCATTAATTTCAACTACTTTAAAAGTAAATAGCCCCTCTGTGGCTAGTGTATCCCATACTGGACAGAGCAGGGTCCCTCATGAGGGGGGGCTTAGGCTAGCTTGTTATAGAAGAGCCAAAATTCCATGGTAGGTTAAAGCAGGATTATTGATTAACAGATTTTTAGAGCCATGGGAGATTAATAGACTCCAACCTTGAAGATGTGGTATATATATACAATGGAATATTATTCAATCAAAAAAAAGTGAAATAATGCCATGTGCAGCAACATGGATGGACCTAGAGATTATCATACTAAGTAAAGTAAGCCAGACAAAGACAAATATCATATGCTATCGCTTATATGTGGAACCTAAAAAAATGGCACAAATGAACTTATTTATAAAACAGAAATAGATTCACAGACAGAAAACAAACTTATGGTTACCAAAGGAGAAAGGGGGTAGGCATAAATTAGGACTTTGGTATTAAAATATACATACCACTATATATAAAATAGATAACCAACAAGGACTTACTGTATAGTACAGGGAACTATACTCAATATCTTGTAATAACCTATAAGGGGAAAGATTCTGACAAAGAATATATATACTCTTCTTCAACATGGCTGTTGCCAGGAGGCCACAGGTGGGCCTCTCGATAGGGCTGCTCATGACAACGTCGCCCCCAAGAGCAAATGATGAGAGAGCAAGAGAGAGGACCTAAAATGGAAGCTGCAGCCTTTCGTAACCTCAACATGATGTGCTGTACCATCAACCCTGCTGCATTCTGTTGACCACAGAGTAACCCTGTTGCATTGTGGGAAAGGACTGCATAGGTGTGAGTACCCAGAGGTGGGGGCCACTGGGGGTCATTTTGGAGGCTGCTCATCACAAAGATGAAAAAGAAGATAAAACTCACCTGAACCCTCACTCTCCATAAATGATCACTGTAGCACTGAGAGGTAATTCCTGTACGTCACACGTGTATTTGTATGTGTGTGTATGGCAGATTTTTTTTCTGACTCTTAACTCATATATTAGGCTCTGTATTTTTCCTCCATTTCCCTTTCAGCTGGAAATCCAGGCTTTGTTTAACCTCCTTCCTGCACGGAAGATATGCACTCAATTTTTATTATTCTACTGGATACCCTAAATTGCAAACATGCTTATCTGATGCGACAAAATATAAAGTGAATCAATGTCTTTATTCTCCTCCTAAACAATTCAATGATATTAAAACATTAAATCAGATCATTAAGCTCCCATTTTATAATTACTGTTGTCTAGTGTTTTAGTCCTATCTCATTTTTACATATCCTAAATTAGTTTTATAAATTATTATTATTGTTTTTAGATTTACCCCCTGGTTTACCTGTTTCTTTACTCACCAATGCTTCTTTCATCCCAAAGCAAGGTGAAGTCTTGGCACCTGAAGGTTTCTTTCTTTCTTCCTTTCTTTTTTTTTTCTTGAAAGCTCAGCATTTCTAGGAGTTTGTAACAGGAGAATTTTCAAATCATCTAATTCCCATGTTGCTGGTAATCCCTTTATTTAAGTATTGTAGCAGGGCTAGTATACTTCTTCCTTTTGAAAAACTTAAACCCATTGAAGAGATTAGGCATCTGAAGGGGGCAGGCTGGAGAGAGGTCTTGAGGCAGCAGGGAGTTAGGGATGAAGGGAAAAAGGAAAGGCAGGTATTTGAGGAGGGAGGTGGCAAGACCTCAGAGGTGATACTTCAGAGGGTGGGTCTGAGGAAGCCAGTCTCCAGGATTTCCAAGATTCCTGCACCCAGGCCAGGCACTAAAGCCCACAGGGACCGAGTGGGCTGGGGAGGGGAGGGCTGCTGTGGGATCTGTGCGTATATATGGTCAAAAATCACAGAAGCATACTGGGGTTTTGCTGCTGTGGACCACGGATCCCAGCACAACTGTGGTGATGGGGACACCTGAGAATCACTGAAGGCAAATTCCCATCAGGACAAGTGAGGGTTAGGAGGCAGAATTAAATTGAGTAAAAGGAAATAAAGGACTTAAACATTTCTTGCTCATATAGTTTGCAGGCTGAGATTCATACGTGCTACACACACACACACACACACACACACACACACACATTTCAACTGTAGTCTAGTTGTACTTTTGCATCCTGCTTTTTCACCTAGCTTATATTACGGACATGATGCAATGTGATTATCTACACTCCCCAACCATGTCCACAAAGTTTCCATGGAGAGAGCCATACATCAGGGGATGCCCTGCTTCACTGGCTGTGAGGGCAAAGTGCAAGGTCACATTCCTTTCACTCTTCAAAGACCCAACGCCCCAGAGAATCTATCAGGAGAAGCCCTTTCTTCGATCCCCAGGAGTCCTTGGCCCTATTATAACCTACTATAACCCCAGTCCCTCAACCCCGTGTGTCTCAGCCCAGCAGGAGAGGCCTGTTCTGGTGACTCTCACCTGGAGGCTGGGACACCTTCTCCTCCCTGGCTAGTAGGTGGCTGCTTCTTGGCTGTCACAAGATGTCACCAGCGACTTAGCAGGTGGATGCATTTCCTGTCCTTAAGGATGACAGTGACCCAGGCTATTTCCTCAACCCTGAAATGAAGCTATTAGTTACCATTACAGGTTTTCTGTGAATTCAATGTAAAAAAAAAGGTTAAAAGTATTGTGATGATCACTAAGTCTGACACCCACGTTCTCATTCTCCCCCTTCTGGAAATGTGGTGGAATTGCACTTCCTTACCCTCTCGAGGCCTCTGAGTTTTGGGAGCCCAAGAAGAGTGGGTGAAAGCGACCCATGTCACTTTGACCCTATGAGCCAATCCATAACTTGTCACATTTTCCATCTTCCTACCACTGCTGCTGTCGCCATTCCACATGGTGGCTACTCCATCAGCTGTGGTCCCTGAATGAGGCCCATGGAAGAGAGGCCCCAGCCACCTCAAGATAGGCAGGTGGAATGAATATAAAATAAATCTTTGTTGTTCTGAGCACTGAGATCTGGACATCATTTGTTACCACAGCATAACCTAACCTACCCTAACTGGTTAAATTTTTTTTAAAGGATGAACCTACTCAACGTTACAGAGGCTTAATATTAAAGCAGAAAAGAGGAGAGGATGCAGACTATGTTAGGGTTCTTCCCCATTCCTCACTCATTGACAGGGGGTTACAGCTGCCTTGAGACAGAACAGCTTCAATGCCTGGACATTGTGTAGAACACTCTCCTTTCCACCCCTGGGTGAGTCCAGCTAATTATTTTGAGGACATCTCTGCCAGGCCTCCATCTTGCCTGTGAAATCTATGGCCCTGGTGGAGATCTGGATTCCCATTCTGCCCTTGGGCTTTACGAGGGTCTTGACAGCCTGGGCACCATGCCCGTGGCCTTGGTGGTGTTGACCTGCATCTTCTTTTGATCCTTCTTGCTGTGCTTCTTGGCAAAGTGCATGTTTCTGAGGAACTTGGGTCCATGCCCTTAAGAGATTCAGATCTTTTTGATCAGGGTTTCTTGATGCCATTTCTGTGCTATATGGGGAAGGGTTGTACATGGTGTGGTTCTTGGCCTCAGCCATGTCTGCAAGGAAGCCGAAGGCTCCTGAAGCACCTTGAACCAGAGGAGAAATGTAACTTCTTTTTTAAATTAGGAGGAAAAAAGTGAACTTTTAAGTTGGACAAAATATTTTCATATATAATATTAAAATGATCACTTTTGGGGACTTCCCTGGTGGTCCAGAGGGTAAGACTCCGTACTCCCAAGGCAGGAAGTCTGGGTTCCATCCCTGGTTGGGGAACTAGATCCCGCATGAAACTAAGAGCCCACATGCTGCAACTAAAAAAAAAAAAAAGATCCCACATGCCACAACTAAGACAGGGCGCAGCCAAAATAAATAAATAAATATTTTAAAATAAATAAATAAATTAAATGATCACCTTTATACCAACCCAGTAACCTCCTTCTTCTATAGTAATAGAACCTCTGCGCAGGCTCAGCGGCCATGGCTCACGGGTCCAGCTGCTCCGCGGCATGTGGGATCTTCCCAGACCAGGGTTTGAACCCATGTCCCCTGCATCAGCAGGCGGATTCTTAGCCACCGCACCACCAGGGAAGCCCCAAGCCTACTTTCTAATAATAAAGGGGGAAGAAGGTTCTTCACTTTTTTGTGTGTAATGAATTATGAATGCGTTCCAAGGTCAATCGGAAGAAACCAGGAGAAGGAGAGGTTGAAAGCAAAGAGTGACCCAGGACGATGGTTAAGTGCAAGGGCACTGAGAAGGCAGGACGAAAGGGAGTGCAGAGCCCAGGTGGAGGGGCCTGGCCCTGATGGTGGGAGGGACACCACTCCACTCGGATTAAGGGGAATGGCAGATGAGGGGATCTGCGAGCAGGAGACTTGAGATTTGGGAGCAGGAAGTTGAGGCAGTCCCTTCCTTTTCTCAGGGAAGCAGGAGGGGAGAGAGAAGTAAGAAAGTCAAGCCGGGGGGCTTCCCTGGTGGCGCAGTGGTTGAGAGTCCGCCTGCTGATGCAGGGGACGTGGGTTCGTGCCCCGGTCCAGGAGGATCCCACATGCCGTGGAGCGGCTGGGCCCCTGAGCCATGGCCGCTGAGCCTGCACGTCCGGAGCCTGTGCTCCGCAACGGGAGAGGCCACAACAGTGAGAGGCCCGCGTACCGCAAAAAAAAAAAAAAAAAAAAGAAAGAAAGAAAGTCAAGCCGGGAGAGTTTATGTAAGTGTTCAGGGGTGGGAGAGTGGGCCCTGCATCCTCCCCATCACTGTCGTGTTGCGTTGTCTAAAAGTACAAGAACTAAAAACCAGACACAGTTTAACTCAGTCTGTCAAGTACCACACAAGGCCATCCCTGAATAGGACTGGAGAAGAAGAAGTTTTTTCTATGATTCGATCATTAAAAACAGGAATATAGAACAGGTTGGTGGCCTATCCAAAAGTTTCAAGCCAAAATGTATTCATTGTCTGTAGTTATCAAATTAAAATAGATCCTTGTGATAAAAATATCAGGATAACTGAGCCCCAAATAAAACACACAAGTGTGGCCATTTCAGCTGTGAATCAGGCACGGCCAGACACCACGCTAAGCTTCTCACATGGCTTAGCTCTCGATCCTGTGAAACAGGTATTTTCATCCTTGTTTTATAGATGAGAAAACTGAAGCCAGGAAAGATTAAATAACTGCCCTAAACCATACAGCTACCAAAAGAGGAGGCCAGAATTTGAACCAAGATGGATCTGACTCCAAAACTCCGCTCTTAACCACTGCCCACTGCCTTCTCTTATCCCAGGAGGAGTGTGCCAGGACCTGTCAGTCCCAAAGTCTTGCTGGCCTTCTAGAAAGCTATGGAGAGTTTATGGAAACAGAACTTCTGGAGGTTGGCCTGATATCTCAGAGTGGCCAGTTGAGAAATCAGGTTAGACACACCCTCTACTCCCTCACCAGCCCAGCTATTGTGCTACAGTAAAAGTCATCTAGCTGGTCGGCGGCCTTGCACTTTCTTCTAGTGGATGTCATACCTGGTGGCCAAATGAACATCAATAAGTCACGGCTTTTGTCATGTCACTCTGCTACTCCCCACTGACCCACAGGATAAAGTCCAGACTCCTTGACCTGGCACTCAGGGATTCCCCCCCCCTTCCCCAATAATCTAGGCAGGCTACTGCAGTTAGGAACAAATTCAGCTGTATGTGATAGAAAACCCAAAATAACCATGACATAAACAAGAAAGAAGTTTCTCCCTAGTACCTAAATGAAAGTCGACAGATTGGCGGTCCAGGGATAGTACAGCAGCTCCACAGTTATAGGGGTTACAGTTTCATCACTACATCATTTCTAAAGTGTGGCCCTTGTAGTCGTTGTCTCGGATAATGCTAGAGGACCAGTCATCACATATATCTCCCAGACATCAAGATGGAGGAAGGAAGGAAGAAGGGTTAAGGAGGAACTTGTTCTATTTTAAGAGGTTTTCCCAGAAGTTTCTACAAAACATTTCTGCTTACATTTCATTGGCCCACACCAAGTCACATGAAAACACATAGCTGAAAGGGAGAGTGGGACAAGTAAGCATTGTTGCAGGAAGGCTTTAACTAAGGAATAGGGTAGAACAGATATAGGGGTTGACCATAGCAGCCTCTGGCATTTCTAGAGCCGCCCCATCACTAGGTGCTTCCTTGGGAACCCTCTCCAGCTGTCTGGTCCATTCCTGTCTCCTAAATATGAGCCATGCAGGGACTCCCTACTCCGGTCCCCTGGGAGCGTCCCTATCCCTACTTCTGTGTGCAGGTCAAGACTTGATCTCTTTCTTAAGCCTTTCCTAGCCACCCTGACTTCCGGTGACCTTCCTCCTTCCTTCTACAGGATCTCTTGGGAAAGGAAGCAGAGCAGTGGAAAGTGCCTAGACTTCAGAGTCTTGTCGTGGCTCTTCTCCCACCCCTGTGTGATCCTGGGCAGTTTATTTATCTTCCATGAGTCTCAACTATCTCTTCTTAACTTCAACAACCTGGAATAGGGTGCATAGTGAGGTAAGGTCTGAATTAATTTTTAAGTCACTGACTCCTTCTCAGTACAGTTAGGAGAGAGTCATGTTGGAGCAAGGCTTTTTTTTTTTTTTTTTATGAGAGGAGCTGCTATTTGCCCCTTTTAGTTAAAAATTTTTTTTGGCAAACACAGCCTCCCCTGCCCTGGGTGTAAGATCTTTGTCTTCGACAATTAAAAGGAATAACAGGACTTTTTGCTTGATTTAGCAAGGCAACCCTTCACTAAGACCCCTTGTTAGGTAGAGTTCTGAAAAGGGAGGGACGCATTTGCAAAACCATCTCAGAGTCTTAAAGGAGGGAAGGAACGAAGACCCCTTTACCCCAAGCTCTCTGAGATTTAAACTTACAAAAGCTCGTTGGGATGTCATTGACCAAAGTCTGACAGCAGGAAAGGACACCCGGGGCCACAAAAGGGGAAGTTTGAGGGAGGTTATGGGGATTCAGGGATGGTGACCTTCATACAAATACATAATGGCAATCCAGAGGCAGCCACCCTGGCACAGGGTCAGGCTTTGGGAATACATATGTGTACTTTTTTTTTTTTTCCTTTGTCTGCACTGTGCAGCATGGGGGATCTTAATTCCCAGACCAGGGATTGAACCCACCCCCTGTGCATTGGAAGCACAGAGTCTTAACCACTGGACCACCAGGGAAGTCCCACATATGTGTACTAATAAAAAGTATTGCCGCCTTAAAAGCTGGAATGTGGCACTACGGTGGCTGGCAAGGGACCTGTACGGGCAAGGGCATCGCCAAAATCTAGAGCAAGTGCTGTGCTGACCTACGCAAAACCAGTCTTCAACAGCGACGCCTTGTGGCGGAAATCGAAACAACAGCGCTGGTGAGCTGGTATGGCTCATAGTACTGACCTCTTCCGACTAAAAATATAGGATTCTTGGAAAGTTTAAAGGGATGGCTCAATAGGTAGATGATTAGATTTTCCACTAATAAAAGTAGATGGGAGTTATTAATGGTAAAAATAAGAAATGTGACTATATTTGTACCCCAAAGGAGACATACATCATACTTGTGTAGAGTGTCACCCCTGGGTCTGTCTGCAGAACAGGAAACAGAACTTGGAGAGAAGGGTTTCAGCTGGCTGTCTCTCCTGGGCTGCCTGCCTTGTTGTGTGCTGTCTCCCAGAACTTCTTCAGCTCCACTTACAGCCTGGCTTCTGGACCTTGTGATCCCAGCAGTGACAGGGCAGGGAGCATAGGACGGCCCCAGAAGGAGGAATCAGGCCCAGACGCAGTCACTAAGTCTCCAACTAATGGAATCCTTTTCAGGGTAATGAAATTGCAGTTAATGCAACTTGTGGCTAGTTCCTCTCAAACTGTGGCGTGGTCCGTTTGTGGCTTCTTGTCATACCCCTGGCAGGAAAGGCCGCTTCTCTGTAATCAGATTGTAGAGCCATGGGGCCTCTTCTAAAACAGGAAGCAAGCTCTTTTTAGAGCGTTCATTTTATTTGTTGTACATTTTAGCAGATTAAGCACTTAGGGTTGGGATTTTTTAAATATTTATTCTTTGGGCCAAAGGAGCATTTTAATAAAGCTAAGTTCTTTGTATAAAGCTTCTCCAAACCATGACTTATTAATTCCTAAAGAAGCAGCACGTGGTCCTCGATTACTGGCAGCCCCTCCTTCTACAGGAGGATACCAGGGAGAGCGCCAACAACAGCAAAGGGGCCCCGAACGGTGACCCTTGCACTGAACTGGCCCACCAGATGTGTTTTGTTCGGGACATTTCACGTGAAAATCCAGATTTATTACTCCTTTTGGACAAATGGGCTTGAATTCTCAGAAGGCAACGAAGAGCAGCTGCAGCCTTCCGAGGGGCGTGGTGGGTGTCCTGTTCTGCCAAAGCTGCCGACACCCCGGTTGTCTTACGCTTGCCCATGTACACGAACCTGCCTGGCTGCCGTGGGGATTTGCATTTGCTCCCCCTTGGCTGGCGTGAGCTGTACACGAGCTTCTGAGCTTCTCTTGTACTGCTCAGCAGACAGCAAGAGCCTGGAAGACAGGAGGCGTGTCCACTTCTTTTCCTGCTCTATCACTAGCGCTGAGCATGGATTCTCAGTAAATGTTGGATAAAAGAATAAAGGAGTAACTGGGCAGATACCCCCTGTGTGCCTACTGTGTGCCAGATATGGAGCTAGGCACCAAAGGGCCACAAAGGTGTTATAAGCCATGATATCAAGGAGTTTAGAGCATAAAGCGATAACAAGATTGTGTAGGGGATGCGTGTGTGTGTCTGGTATTTTAAACAAACACAGTGCATAAGCAATCAGAAGGACAACTTTGTCAGCCCCTGATGGAAACTCCAGCAGGGCTCTGGACTGTCCCCCCACTCTAGGGAATGGCAGTGTTATAGCCCCTAGCCCCTTTAAGGCCCAACCACAGTCACCTGTGGGTAGAATGTTCATCCTATATAATCAAAACTCTGAACTTGATGTGGCCTTACCTTTTCTTCCATCTCCCCGGCGACCTGAGAAGGGAGGTGGTGTAGCTTTTCTCCTCCCCACCCCCTTTCCCACCAGCAGGCCAACAGGGTCCCTGCCCACAGGGAGAAAGGGCAGAATCCAAGATGGTACCCTTGTCTCCAGACCCCAGGGTCCTCTGAATGGCAGGTGGGTTAAGGTAACTCTCGAGCTCGTGGGCACTCTGGGGGTTCCTGAAAGATCCCCCAAACTGGGGGCTTACCCACAGTTCCCAGGACTCTGTCACTGCAGAACATGGAATCTGGAGGTTCCCACTTCTTTTTGGCTGCCCCCCTACCATCCTGACCATATTGGATGGGATTTAAGAAGTTCCCACAGTGGCTTCCTTGGACACTTTTCTTGGTCTACAAGGAAAGCAACACTCCCCTTGCTGTGCCCTGGGTGGAGGGCAGTTCCTTCCCTCTCTCTCCCTGGCCCCAGGCTGCTTCAGCTCTCTCAGGCAAGCATTGATCTGGCCCTGGTCCATAGAGGCCCCCAGCTGCAAAGACCCCACATTAAGCTCTCAAGCAACCACTGAAGCCCAATCTCTCTGGGCTTGAGGGGAAAGAAGTGACACTCCCATTTGGTCTCACCTTTCTCTCTCCAGGTTTACAGCACAGCCCACTCCTAAGAAATTCTAAAAAAATCCTATCAACCATTTTATGACCAGGGAAAGTCCAAAGGTCTTGAAACCTAAATTCTGCATTTAATGATCTCTTAAACTCACTTTAGGGTCTGATATCTCTTTAACAAAATTGTAAAAACCAAAGAAGAAAGGGTTCCATTTAACATCCCATTCTCATAAATAACAGGTGCCCTTAGAAGGCTCAGACAAACACTCCTATGAGAGTCTAAAGGAGCAGAAGGTTCCTTCCATATAGGGAAAGAACCAAGAAAGACTGCCTGGAGGAAGCAGACATTGAACTGGGCCTTGGATAAACAGAGGTCAGGGAGGAGAGTAGCCCAGGGGAAGAAACCAGCATAGGGAAGGGCCATCAATGGTGTCCTAAGGAATATGTCCATTGCCAGGAACAGATGCTCAAATTACTTCAGAAAAAAGGGGTAAGTGTTAAATGTTCCCATGAATACCTTCAGAAAAGTGGTTCTCAGAGTGTTGTCCCTGGACCAGCAAGCAGCATCAGCATCAGAGAGAACTTGTAAGAAATGCAGATTCTCAGACAGCACTCAGAGCCTCTGAATCAGAAAAGAAACTCAGGGGTCAGTTAGCATTCTTTGTTTTAACATACCTTCCAGGTGATTCTCATCCACAGGGAAGTTTGAAAACCTCTGCCATGGAGAATTTCTGGAAGGATATGCAAAGAACTAATAAGAGGGGTTATTTCTAGGGAAAATAATGGGGTGCTGGAGCCCAAAGGTAGAGGGTGGGGGAGATTTCGTAATTGGGTCCCTTGTGCATGTATGTCTATTCAAATAACCCAAGAATCATGAGACTCCCGGCCCTCCCATCTACTTCCCTCCCCCCATAGCTGTCCTAGCACCCCGTTCCTCACACTGCCTCTCCCCCAGGCAACTTGGCTTGCTTTTCTCCTCTCCCCATTCTTCTCTTGTCTGGTCTTTATTACTATGTCTTCTAACCCTCATAAGGAGAGTTGAGGGAAGGAGTAGAGATACCAGGCTAGCACTTACAGAATTCTCCTTGAGGAGCTGGAGGGGCAGGAAGTCTATGCACCCGAGCATGCTAATAATGTCTGTTGGGTTCCCCTCTACTAAGGAATTAAGAGAAAGCCTGTCTCCATCCTCTTTCCAGTAGTCAAACAGGCATTGTTTTCTTCTTCCGTTGTGCTTTTGTTTCTGTTCCACTCTCATCCTGACTCAGCCCTCAGAAGCCTGAGCTCTCAGCCTAATTCCAGCCACACAGAAACCGTGGAGAAGGTTGCTCAGCGTCTGGAAGATGTTTTGCAGCTGAAACATGTCGACCAAGAAACACAGAAGGCTGCGAATTAGAAGAGAGCTTCTGTGGAATTAGGAATTGCAATTCAGGAGATACTGGTTCAGGTAAAACCGAAAGAGTGTTCCAGGGAAGAGAAAGAGTCAGGGGCTTATAAAGGTAAAAGGCACCGGGTTGTTGAGTTGTAAGAACTAGGATTGACCCTGACGCAAGAAAGGAAATATTTGTCCTTAAGGGATAGGTTGTCATGGGTTATTTTAGGGTGAGGGTCTGATAAGTATCTTGAGTTTCTGGAACACGGGGCAAATGTTCTGGATGCCTGCGTTAAGACAATAAATGGTCAGAGCTCAGACTCCATCCAGGCCGAGGCGTGTGTAAATCATACTTCTTCCACGGTCTCTCAGCTCCATTTTAGAGAACGCTGTTAGCGACGCTGACTCTACGTTGACTTTCATCACACAAACAGGAGCAAGAAGAACCTTCTAACAGGTCACCCACACCCCAAAGACAGCCACATGGAAGTGGACGATGTGGCAAGAATATGTATCCAGGGAAGTAGGGCGAATGCCCATGGTGCCCAAACATCCCTGCTGATCCAGTGAGTGGCCCTTGGCTTGTGGTGTGGGACTGAGTTTACAGATACCACCTCCACCCCAGGAACTCAGTACCTTCGATGCAGTGGTAAGCTAGTAAGTTAACTTTTAAAAAAGTCCTGATTAATGGTGTTTGCCAATTCCCCTTGTGTAAATACTCATGCCTCAGCCAATTTCAAGTTACCGGTGTGAGGCGCTGGGAAGAGATCCACACAACAGAGGGCAGAGTTAGCGGGCTTCCCAGAGGGAGTGGCTGAGCCACATGCACCCCTGGGGGCACAGAACTCCACTGCTGGACAGGACTGACGTGTATGGTGCCCAGTGCGTGTCCCCTAGGAAGAGGCCAACATCTCTGTGTTACCTTCCAGTGTTGCAGAGAGCACACAGCAAGCCTTAAGAGTCTCTGACTAACATTGTTGAAATGTTATATTCATTAGCACAGCTGATTTTATTGATTTTTTTTGTGAGATCTATTATTTAAAAAAAAGCATTAGTTATGGTTTTCCCCTTCTCCAGGATTAGTCATGCAGTGAAGGATCAGAAGAGGTGTCACTCATTACACATGTCCTAATATGAGTCGAGTGGGTACATTGTTATTAACAACACTCTTAACCATCAGTGTTGATAACAGGACTGCTCCCTGCCAGGCCCGGTGGTAAGTGTTTCACTCACGGCGTCCCAGCCGGTTCTCTCAACAGCTTCTCCCCATGGGAAGTAGGTGTCTGTATTTCACCAGCAATTGTAACCTGTGTCATAATTTTATGCTTGCCTAAAAAAGAAAAAAAAAAAGCCAATTAATCGACACAAGAGTTTCTTAGTACTTACAAGTTTTATTTTGTACTTACTGAAAGAGCGAGCTCTCTGAGATTTATTTAAAGATATTTGCCATACATCACTCCTGTGCACTGATAAAAAGCAAAATACAAGTGAAATAAATTGGTTATGGTATTTCCAAACTTCCTCACACTTGGGGTCCACTCTTCTTGTCACGCTTTGACTCAGAGTCATGGTGGCCTGTGTTTTTCCCCACATTGTTGTCCTGGGTGCCAAGAGCTTGTGACACAGCCTCATTAAAAGGAGGCTCCACTACTGTCTCTGGGGTTTTCTCCCTGGCAGCTGACAGCTGGTCAGCAAGTTTTGATGTCCAGGCAGTGACAACAAGGTCCCGACTTCAGCCTGCCTGACATACACGTTAAGACACATCCTGGGCTTCCCTGGTGGGGCAGTGGTGAAGAATCCGCCTGCCAACGCAGGGGACACGGGTTTGAGCCCTGGTCCGGGAAGATCCCACATGCCGTGGAGCAACTAAGCCCGTGCGCCGCAACTACGGAAGCCCATGTGTCACAACTACTGAAGCCTGTGTGCCTAGAGCCCGTGCTCCGCAACAAGAGACGCGCACCACAACGAAGAGAAGCCCGCGCACCACAACAATGAGAAGCCCGCGCACCACAACGAAGAGTAGCCCCCGCTCACCGCAACTAGAGAAAGCCCGGGGAAAGCAACGAAGACCCAACGCAGCCAAAAATAAATAAATTCATTTATTAAAAAAGAAAAAAAAAAACTAACGGACGATAGCAAGAGTTGGTGAGGATGTGGGAAAATTGAAAACCTCATACGTTGCTTCTGGGAACATAAAATAGTTGCTGCTGCTGTGAAGAATAGCCTGGCAGCTCCTAAAAGGTTAAGCAAAGATCTACCATATGACCCAGCGATTCCACTATCTGAAAGAACTGAAAACATAGATTCACACAAAACCTTGTACGTGAACGTTCCTAGCAGCATTATTAATTACGGTTAAAAAATGGAAACAACCCAAATGTTCATCAGCGGATGAATGGATAAACCAAAGTGGTATATCCAGACAACAGAGCATGATTTAGCCTCAAAAAGGAATGAAGTCCTGATACGTACTGTAACACAGATGAACCTTGAAGATATTCTAAGTAAAAGAAGCCTGCCACAAAAGGCCACATACTGTACGATTCCCTTTATATGAAATGTTCAGAATAGGCAAATCTATAGAGGCA
Organism: Orcinus orca; assembly: GCF_937001465.1. Lineage (NCBI taxonomy): Eukaryota > Metazoa > Chordata > Mammalia > Artiodactyla > Delphinidae > Orcinus > Orcinus orca. Next base: position 37,192,785 of record NC_064571.1, read on the forward strand.
GAACGCAGGTGAGTGGTTTCCAGGGGCTGGATCGGGGCTGCGTGGGTGGGAATGGGAACGGATCGCTCACAGCCACGGGGTTTCTTTTGGGGATGATAAAAATGTCCTGGAATTAGATAGTGGTGATGGCTGTACAACGTTATAAATATACTAAAACCCACTCATTTATACACTTTAAAGTGGTAATTTTATGTTATGAGAATTATATCACAATAAAAAATCATTTTAATAAAAGAACTGATTTACTTCTCCACCTACACTCCTGTGGGATAATAAAAATGTAACTGGTTGCCCATCAAATGGAAAACACTGATGTGGACAAGACCCCTCGGGCAGGGGCGGTACAGAGGCTGAGCTTTTAAAATTCACACTCTGTGTGATCTCCAAGGACCTTATGAAAGTGGTGTTTGTTTCTATTTCCTTACCTCCAGTCACTTGCCCTATTTTGATAATGCTCTAAATTACAGGACCCAGAACTGGTCTTTAATTACAGAGTGCTTTAATAGGGCTTTGCTGGCAAATACCATAGAATTAAAGGAGCCACTAATGAAATACAGCATCGTTTTATCTGTGCTCCGGTGGCAGCCTTTAAAACGCAATTAGTACCATGCAAGGTATTTATTTAGGATTTTATCTCATTTATTCATTCCATCTCCGAAGGAGTGTTGTGCTTGCAGCTGTTTTTTACTCCTTCACACGACAATTTTCTCACTTTCAATCGACTCCTTTCTTCCCTCTTAGACTCCAGGGAACCAGAATGTCAGTGGCCTAAGGGGCTGATTAAGGGAAGCCAACATCTTAAAGATTTTCACCCATTCCGCCCCCTGCTCTTCCCTGGCATGGAGCGAGGGGAATCAAGGTAAAACACTTGCTGGGCGCCCAAACATCACCTCCAGGAAAGCAGCACATCTCCTGGGCGAAGCATGACAGGGCCTGTCCAGCCTGGCCCCTCCCCTGCATCCCAGCTCCAGGCACACTCGTCATGCCAACTACTCCCCACTCTCAGAGGGGACCAGGCAGTTCCTCGCATCTCAGTTATGCCTCAAGTGCCCACGATAGTGTCATATCCTCTGTAAAGCCCTCTTGACTCACCCTCCCACCCTAATCACTCAACCTACCTTCCCACCCCAGACAGAATCCATTCCTTCTGGGTCCCATAGTCCATATCCAGTAATTCCCATTTTGGTCCCCTGATAGGCTGTCAGCAGTGTGTGTGTCTTCCCCTCCATGGTGGGACCTCGAGGGCAGAGGAACGATTTCATCTTTGTATGCCCCAGTGCCACAGGCCACTGCATGCTGCACACAGGAAATGCCCAACAAATATTTGCTCTATGAAATCATTTCAGGCCTTTCCTGTGCACAGGAGCCCTCAATCAATCAGTGTCTCTTAAACATCCTCCTGAAGACACTGGGTTTACTTGGCTATGGCCTGCGTCTAGGCTGCTTTGGAACAAGCAGGGTTTGACCAGTTGCACAAGTGCCCACAGCGCTAGGTGCAGTGGACATCACAGAGACCAGGACAACATGGTCCGGCTTGCAAGGAGTTCGTAATCCAGCCGTGGGAGACAAGTATCCGTACTGAGAATGACAACGGGGGAAAGCTGGCTATTTTGAACTCACCTGCCTTGTAAGGCGAGCAGACTGTGCCCGATGGGGGCCCTTGGTTCTTCCCAGCTCCCTGAAGAGGCCGGATGTGCAAGTTTGAGGGAAGGAGCTGGGAAAGCTGAATTTTTTCCACCATGAAGAGAGAAAAAATGGAGCTCCCCAAGGAACCCATGAGGGAGGGGATCAAGAACAGAGTTGGGAGGAGGAAAAGGAAAGCAGTGAGACAAAGTGGCGGAAGACTGCAGCGTGAGCCCGCCTCACCAGGACCGTCTACGTGAGGGGCTGTAGAAACCAACAACGGACTGAGCTTCACACCAGCCATGACTTGGCAGAACAACTAAACCGCTCTTAGAGGTGGGAGCCTGTGAGGCAGAAATGTCCATGAGAAATGAAAACCTCTTCCCTGCTTCCCCAAATTTGTAGAAATGGGGCGGGGGCTTTGGATAGCCATTGACGTTGGAATCCATGTGTCTGTGTGTGTTTGGTGTTTCGGGGGGATCAACGTGATTTCATATAGAAAACTTCTTTAAAATCTCCCAGATCTGCTCCCCTCTCTCCTCCTCCATAACCTCTCACCAGAACTGGTCCAGTAGCACCTCCAACTGCAACCACTAACCCAGCTCCCCACTAACCCATTTCCACCTTGCAGCTAGAGCTCAGGGCAACCATGTGATGCAGATCTGATCATGTCACCCTCTTCCTGGACTCTCCCTGCTTATACCTTGTAATGACTTTCCACTCTTCTTGGGGTAAATTTGGTCCTGAGGGTCAGAAAGCCCTACCAAATCAGGCTTAAAATACAAGGCAGTTTATTGGTTCCCTAACAGGTAACTGGAGTAGAGTAAGCTTCAGGCACTGCACGATCAGGACACTAGCACCATATTCTGCTATTCTCTTAGCTCGGCCTTCCTCCATAGGTGTCAGCTTTATCCACAGCCCAGCTTCCTTTCAATCAGCAACAAGTGGAACACCCCCAGGGGAAAAAAAAAAGAACATCTTGCCCAGCCACAAAATAAAATTCCTTCCCTTCAGCCTGAGTGAGCCAACTAAGACCATGTACTCATTCCCGACCAAAAAAATTCCTAGTGATATGCCTCTCCGCTGAATCCTTTCCTTCCCTGCTCCTGGTGGGAAATGGGTCCTTTTGTATAAAAACACATTGAGGGCTTCCCTGGTGGCGCAGTGGTTGAGGGTCCGCCTGCCGATGCAGAGGACACAGGTTCGTGCCCCGGTCCAGGAAGATCCCACATGCCGCGGAGCGGCTGGGCCCATGAGCCATGGCCGCTGAGCCTGTGCGTCTGAAGCCTGTGCTCCACAACGGGCAAGGCCACAACAGTGAGAGGCCCGTGTACCGCAAAAAAAACAAAACAAAAAACAAAAAAAAAAACCCCACATTGAAATGATGCTAAAATATACAATTGGCATTAAACCTAGAAAGTTTTACTTTAATGATGCTCAACTATGAAAAAAATGAAAGAACTAACTATCAACCTTAAAGTTCTCCACTGTCCTTGATGAAGGATCTGAGACCGCAAGTCCCCAGGACCTTAAACTCAAGGTAGTGAGGAGTAAGGGCAGAGGGCTAGAGCCTGGAGAAGGGAAGACAGCAGGGAACCAGGGGCTGCTGGCCTCATAAGAGATGGATTTTGAATGGATGCGATAGAAGAGATAAGAAAATGTTGCTGTAGCATCTTCTGCACCCTGGGTGGGATCTCATTCGGCTTAGTTTTTTTCTTTCTGAAAATGAACTTAGCCAGAAAAAGAATTGAAATTAGGGACTCAAACAGCTGCCGAAGTTCGAACAACATTATCCACGGTAGGCAAAAGGTAGAAACAAACCAAATTTCCACTGATGGATGAACGGATACACAGAATGTGTATATACCTACAATGGAATATTATTCAGCCTTTAAAAGGAATGGAATTCTGACACATGGAGGAACCTTAAAGATGTGCTAAGTGAAATAAGCCAGATACAAAAGAAAATACTGATTCCACTTACATAAGATTCCTAGAATAGCCAAATTCATAGAGACAGAAAGTAGAATAGTGGTTGCTAGGGGATGGGGGGACGGGTACAGAATGGGGAGTTACGTGTAGAGTTTCAGAATATGGGAAGATGAACAAATTCTGAAGATGGACGGTGGTGACAGTTGCACAACGATGTGAATGTATTTAATGCTACTGAGTTGTGCAGTTAAAAATTGGTTAAAATGGGGCTTCCCTGGTGGCACAGTGGTTGAGAGTCCGCCTGCCGATGCAGGGGACGCGGGTTCGTGCCCCGGTCCGGGAAGATCCCACATGCCGCGGAGCGGCTGGGCCTGTGAGCCATGGCCGCTGAGCCTGCGCGTCCGGAGCCTGTGCTCCTCAACGGGAGAGGCCACAACAGTGAGAGGCCTGCATACCGCAAAAAAAAAAAAAGTTGGTTAAAATGGCAAATTTTATGTTATGTATATTTTACCACAGTTAAAAAAAAAGGACTTAGTTCACCTTTCCAGGCATTGGGGGCACAACAAAGGGGTGACAGGAGATTCTCAAAGAATGACTGTTGGTTGATTGGGCTATCTGGATAAAAGACACATTGATAGGGATACACTTTCCTTTCGGTTCCATGACGCTGATTAGGATGACCAAGATGATGAAGAGACGCGGGCCTCCCACAGAGGAAGCCTTGAGGCAGCCCAGAGTGAGAATGGACGCCTCCCACCCCTGCACAGACGAATCCCCAGCACACTCAGTCCCTTCGAATCAGGGCAGGCTCTTTTTGAGATGGGTGTGTTTCCCCTTCTGTTCTCTGCAGGGAAGAGGCTGCAGGGTGGCGGAGGGGAGGAGAGGTGGTAGGGGGAATTTCCTTCTGTCGGGCAGGAAAATAACGCAAGGAAACAGAGCTATCCCTACTCTTTGAATGGAAAAGGTCTCTTTCAGACCTCCTTTTAGAGAGTCCCCTCCTGCCGTCTTCCCAGAGAGATGATGGAACACCTGTCACCAGTTGGGTCTGACTCATTCGTTTATCATCTCTCCCCACCCCTCTCCCTAACCCCCTCCCTCCAAACCCACCCACCCCAAAAATGCCTGAGCGCAGTTGACTATTTTAAGAACTGAATTCCCTGTCGGCATGGCAACTTCGGCTGTACCTCTTGTCACTGCTGCCTGGATGGAAGAAAAGCCACCTTTCACCAGGATTCCTGCAGCCAACAGAAGAGATGGTTCACAGATCACACATGGCCACAGGGTGGACATCTAGTTTCTGTCGCATATTCTCCTTTGTGTGTTTGCTTGTTTTATAGCCCTTTAAGAATGTAAAAAAACATTCTTAGCTGACTGGCCACACAAAAACAGGCCCTGGGCCAGAAATGGCCCAAGGACCGTAATTTACCCAACCTTTGTTTAGGACAAGAGCAGCAGGTGTTCTCACTGCCTGGGTTTCTCATTGTGGAAGTTTTAAAGGTTGTGAAGGGTGAGGGGGCTGCTGGGGAAAAGATGGGAAGGCGTTGTGGAAGGACAGCGTGATTAATTGATTTTTAAAAATTTCCCCCTACTATCTATACTTTATTATACTTTAAAGGTTTATTTATATTCTTCTTGTGCTTCAAAGCTAAAATGTTAGGCTATGCCATTTTCACCATAGCCCTAATAAGGATTAAGGCTTACAATCTATGAGTTCCTTTTGTAGATAATGGTGTTTATTTCATAACCTCTTATCATTCTTCACAAAGACCAGATTTTCTTCAAAAATGTTGAAAGAACATTTTGAATGTTTCTTTTCTGTTTGAAAATTTTTTAGAAAAAATTTTTTTAATTTTAATTTAAAATGAATTATTACACAAATAGGAATACTAAAATAAACTCCCATGTACCTGAAGGGTGTTTCTGTGTAAATTAAAGAAACAGTTTCTACTTTCTTAAAACATGGATTGAAAGGGGGAAATGATACATTTGCAAATAGTATTTGTATGGAATCCAGTTCTAGGTCATATCTGAAAATGACTATTGGGGGGAGGGGTGGGAGAAACATCTGTGGGAATGAAAAGGGGATCATTCTTTGATGGTTACCATGGAAACCACTAGGTTAAGATGGTTGAGTTTGCTTATGGGGCAGTGAGGTTCCTGCTAACAGACTCTGGGTCAGAACTGTAGGAGAGCCCTTAGGCTGGTCCCCAAGGATGCCTTGCTGTCTCTGAAGCTCTCTCCCAACCCCCAATACTGTTTGAGGGTACTCTCATTCTGAATTTCTAGGGTTTGATGAAAAGAAAGACACTGTAGTGTTTCGTTCCTCAATTTTAGAGCTTTGTTTTGTATTGAGTAAGGTAGGGTCAACGTGTTCATCTGCATACCCACTTTGAGGTGTTCTGGGATTTTATGGTAGACCACTCCTGTCCTGTTTATAATAGGAGGGCCCCTATGTCCCTGGAGAAAAGCCCTAGAAGGACTGGTGGGGGTCTTGTGGTATTGATGCCCACCTCAGAATGCGGAAAGTACGACCATGAGCCCGGAGGAGCAAGGAATCCAACTTAAGCCAATGAGATTCAGAGGGTCCAGACGCATTTGCCCTCTCCTGAAAGAACTTGACCCCAACGTAGAATATCCCTCAGTCGCCAATATCCAGAGCTGCTTTAGACATCAGATAATTTGCTCTTAGAAATATCAGTAAGAAGTGGAACTTTGTCATCGGACTCCTTGAACTCGGATCCATTATCTCTACCATGGCGTACTCTGTCACCTAATGGCATCGGTGGTGGGGAAGGAATCCACAAGACGCCTAGCATCCATAAAGGGCAGGCACAGAGGCAGAAGCGGGCTGGAATTAGTCACCAAGGGATAAACGTGCGCAGAGTGACAAACAAGAGGCCGCGGAGGACCGACGTAGATCCTAAGCGATGGGGTCACAGCGCATCGATCCCCAAACTTGAGGATCCCTAGGGCGCTCCCGCAGCTCCAGAAGGAAGAGCCTGCACAGACGAGGCACAGCCACCAGGGGGCGCGCGGGCCCCGGGATCTCGGGAATCTGGGGCAGCGGGAGGGAAAGAAACTGGAAGGCTGGCGCAATACCTGCTTTCTCCCCAGGATGTAACTGGCAAACAGCAATGACAGGTATCTCCTGGGCAGCTGCTTGCCCGTCCGTATCTCCCACAAAATCAGAAGCCCCTCGAGGGCAGTGACTGTGTTTTCATTCCCTTGCTCCCCCGACTGCACATGAGTTCCCTTGTCCCCATCCTAGGTTTGCTGAGTGTTAAAGGAACATGTTCTTACCCTGGAAGGTGGGAAGGGGGCACCTGGAGGAGGGATGCTTTGAGGCAGCTGTTTGAGACATGTCAGATGGTCACCACGGTGAACTCCAACAGTTGGCTTGGAAGGCGAGCTTGTACACTTGAAAATTTGGGGGCGGAGCCTAGGGGACGGGCAAGAAATAAGACAGTGGTTCTCAAACTTCTTAATCTCAGGACCCCTATATACTCTTAACATTACTGAGGGCCTCAAACAATGTTCTATTTACCATATTAGAAATTAAACTGAAAATTTAAAAATATTTATTTACTTAAAATTACAATAATAAATCCACTACATTAACATATATATATATATTTTTTTTTAAACCTATATTTTCCGAAACAAAAAAAGTTAGTGACAAGTGTGGCTCCATTTTACATTCCTGCAATTTTAAAAAATGTTTAGCTTAATAAAAGACAGATGGATTCTCTTATCTGCTTCTGGACTCACTCACTATCGGACTGAGTTTTTGCAAAGCACATAGCTTCATACATTCACGAGAAAATGAGAGTGAAAAAGGCAAATAACATCTTATTATGAAAACAGTTTTCATCTTGCAGACTTCCTCCCCATTTTGATGTTAAATAGAATATAAATTACATACAGTGTAATTTTTGGATAAGAATTGAGAGGCTTTTTGTAAAAGGAAGTTTGCCTGAGGTGAAGGTTGAGGGCTGAAGGCCAGATTGCTTTCAAGTTCACCCACTGGAAAGATGTGGCCTCCGTGGCCAGTGGTAACAGAAAACAGAGCCTCAGCCGGCATAGACACACGTGTGTTGTGTGAGCGTCAGAACCCTGTTATAGCTGACTTTTCACTGTCTGCTGTTCTGAATTGCAGAGGGCAGAATTGTGGCCGGACTCCCTCTCCTGAGGCCAAAAGCATGTGAGAAAGTTGTTTCTCCTTGGGGACGGGCTTGTTTTCCTAACTCAGATACTCTGCTAACTTCGAACCCACTGGGGGGTTCTTATCAATTCAAAAATGTTTCAAAACAATGGTCCCCCCTCACCTCACCTGTTAGAACTGCTATCATCAAAAAGACAAGAGATAACAAGTGTTGGAAAGGATGTGGGAAAAAGGGAACCCTTGTGCACTGTAGGTGGGAATGTATTGAATAAATTGATAGAGCCACTATAGAAAACAGCATGGAGGTTCCTGAAAAAATTAACAATACAACTACCATATGATCCAGCAATCCCACTTCTGGGTATATATCTAAAGAAAGTGAAAACAGGATCCTGAAGAAATGCCTACACTGCCATGTTCATTGTAGCATTGTTCACAACAGCCAAGATATGGAAAGACAAATGAATAAAGAAGATGTGGCATATATATACACAATGGAATATTATGCAGCCATGAGAAAGAAGGAAATCCTATCATTTACAGCAAGATGGATGGACCTTGAGGGCATTATGGTAAGTGAAATAAAAGACAAATACTGGATGTTATCACTTCTATATGTGGAATCTAAAAAAGCCAAATGCATAGAAACAAAGAGTAGAATGGTGGTTACCAGGGGCTGGGGTGGGAGGGTTGGGGGAAGATGGGGAGATATTGATCAAAGGGGACAAACTTCCAGTTATAAGATGGATTAGTTCTGGGGAATCTAATATACAGCATGTTGATTATAGTTAATGATACCATATTGTATACTTGAAAGTTGCTAAGAGAGTAGATCTTAAATGTTCTCACCACAAAAAACAAATACTAATTATGAGATGTGATGGAAGTATTAGCTAATGCTTTGATGGTTAATCATTTTGCAATATGTAAGTATCAAATCAACATGTCAAACACCTTAAACTTCCACGATGTTATATGTTAATTATATCTCAGTAAAGCTGGAGGGGGCAGTGTGGAACGCCACCACAACGGCCCCAACATCTCCATGCCCTAGGCCTGCCCTGGGGTCTGTGCAGAATGCCCCAGTCTCAATGAAGAGGCAATGTGGGGAGACTTCCAGAGTCAAGTAACAGATCAGGAAAGCTTCTTCCCAGTTAATTTCCTCCTGGGACACCTAACCTGAGTGATGATCACAGTCATCCTAGGAATGTCACAGGTCCCACCTCACATCCAGCAGGGGCGGAGGCTGGCTCTTAAAGCGCCAGGTGTATTCTTGAACCCCCAGGTTTGGGAGCCGCTGGCCTGCTCTATCCCCATCTACCTATTCTACAAGGGCCCTCAGTCCTTAGGCACCTTGGGGTCGCTAGGGGCATATATTTAAAATTTGGCGTTCCCTGGCCCAATCTCTAGAGAGCCCAATAGCTGGAGATTAGACAGACCTGGGATGGGCCCTAGAACAAGTTCTAAACAAGCAGCCCACTTCATGCTGCTATAAGTGGCCCAGGACCACCCTGTGCCTCAAGGGTTTTTGTAGCCTGTGTGTTACAGTCTGAGTGTCACAAAGAAACTTGAGGGCCCAACTCAGAATCAGTGCAACCTTCGCCTTACGTCCCTTATCCTTTGAACAATCAGACCCCTTCCTGGGAACTGAAATTTAAAATCCAGCGTTTAAAAGTCTCATTTGATGAAGGTGACAGTCTTCCCCCACAATCCCAGAATGATGTGTTCCAAGAAGATCCTAGTCTTCTCAGACTCCAACCGGGCTGCGAGCACTGCCCACTCACCTTCTCCACACTTTACTACCATCCTTCTACTATGGCATGAGTCGATGTGTTTGTGGCTGCATACACATCCATCTTTCAAAAGAGCCAGGTTAGGGCTTCCCTGGTGGCGCAGTGGTTGAGAGTCTGCCTGCCGATGCAGGGGACACGGGTTCATGCCCCGGTCCGGGAAGATCCCACATGCCGCGGAGCGGCTGGGGGCCCGTGAGCCATGGCCACCAAGCCTGCGCGTCCAGAGACTGCTTCGCAACGGGAAGGGCCACAGCAGTGAGAGGTCCGCGTACCGAAAAAAAAAAAAAAAAAAAAAAGAGCCAGGTTAAATGTGCAGCAGGCAGGAAAAAAAGGGGGGGCAGATTTATGAACTCAGCTTTCTTCATACCAGGAGCCCCACTCCCACCTTCTCCTCCAATTCGGTAGAGGATATTTCAGTTCCGTCATCACAGAAGGAGCTGCTGCTCCCTCTCTGCCCACCCCCTGCCCGGGCCACTGGTTAGAAGGGCCACCTGCCTGACTGGCTCATGGATTTCCTAACGGGACTCCTGGACTCTGGCTCCCTCGGGACAGTCCATGGCCCCGATCTACTCTGCAGCCAGCCTCATCCTCATTCTCATCCTCATTCTCTGCCTTTGTCCCTGGCTTTCACATTTACTCTGCCTGGCACACATTAGTGAATATTAACTCATTTCATGAATCGCTTAAAGCGTCAAGTTGCAGCAAGTAGCTTTATTTTCCCCTCAATTGTGTCTAGGCACACACAAACACACACTTAGGAATGGAATTGGGTTTATGGTGACCTCTTTTTTTTTTTTTTTTTGCCGTATGCGAGCCTCTCACTGCTGTGGCGTCTCCCGTTGCGGAGCACAGGCTCCAGACGCGCAGGCCCAGCGGCCATGGCTCACGGGCCCAGCCGCTCCGCGGCATGTGGGATCTTCCTGGACCGGGGCGCGAACCCGTGACCCCTGCATCGGCAGGTGGGCTCTCAACCACTGTGCCACCAGGGAAGCCCTGTGGTGTCCTCTTTAACCTCTGGGCAGCCTAATTCATTTTCTGCTGTGGTCTGAACTCTGTGGGAACCCTCAGCGGAATCTGGGGCTCTTCACCATCAGCTTGGGAAGACTCGATCCTGGGGGAGACTTGATGGAAATGATGAACGTGCACAGATCAGGGCTAACTCCCAATTCTGGACACCAAAGCAGGTCCCATGCCAATTACACCTGCGTCCCTGGGTGGGCCTGGGCTTCCCCAGTGATTGCAACTGGCAGCCAGGTTGAGGAACGCCACCCAACCCAATTCTTGGGAACATCTTCCCTTCTGCCCTAGTGGCCTGGAAGTCATCCCCCCAACAGATGGCTTCACCAAGGAAAAGAGAAACTATCAGAAGTCCTTGAAGTGAAATTCCCACAGGAGTTCAGGACACCCCAAAAGATGCCATTTTGTTATTCTGATTATTTTGAGCTGAGGGCAGTTAAAAACCAGCAAAGGTGGGGAAAGGCTTTCTCCAAACTCCCCTCATCTGCCTAAGACAGATCCTCTGAAAGGAATTCAATTGTCATAAAACCTCCTCGCTGGGAGTTTCACCAATCAGGGAAGATTGTCACAGGAGAGGACACTAGGAGTCCACACAACACCCTGACAAACTTTGTCACAAACTATCGTATCTCCCATCTGTTCTTCAAAGGGCCCATTCATCTTGCCCCTAAATTGCCCCTTCCCTATAAAGACGGTATATAAGCTCTCAAATGTCATCACCTTTCTGGGTACTCACGTCTTTTCCTGTGATGTCCCTGTCCGTGTAACGTTAGAAATCCACAAGTGTGTATACCTTTTCTCCTGTTAATCTGCCTGTTGTAAGTTTATTTCAGAGACCCAGCTATCGAACCTAGGGGGGTAGAGGAAAAGTCTTTCCTCTCCTACATCCTCATCCATTCCTTCTTTTTTTCATCAGATATTTATTGAGCACCTACCATGCTAAGTTGTCTGCTAGGTATTAGAGATACTAAGCTGAAAACGGAACATGGGTCAGGCCTCAGGAGGTAGAGTGGAGGGACCAGACACTAAGCCAGCAGGGAAAGTTCAGCCCGCTCCCCGGGATCCTGGCCCATCGCAGAGGGAGGGAGGACGCTAGGAGTGACTAAGGATATTTCTGGGAAACAGGGCTCATCCGTGGCAACTTCTCAGCACCTACGGGAGGGGCAACTTCAGGCACAACACGGTTCTGTGTCCTGGGAGCGCCAGCATCTTTTAAACACAGGCTCTTAACGTTATTCATATTATGCCTCCTATGCTCTGTAGGAGGTGGTGCTGTTGCCTCCATTGTACAGATGAAGAAACTGAGACTCCGTGAGATGAATCAGCTTGTCTGAGCTTGTCACCTCCAGTCTAACTTCAGAGCCCTTTTTGTAACAGCTCTAGAGAGACGGGCTTCACTGAAGGAGCTGGTAAAAACGGACAGGGCCATTTCCCTGGCATCTCAGTGCGGCCCTGGAAACACCAGGTGTCGTCGGCAGAGCTGGCAGCCGGGGGCGCCGGTGTCAGCAGTGTTGGGAGAGGGCTTTGGGGCAGCTGTGGAAGGTGGCGCTGGCGGCCTCAGCAATCCTGGTGGGCGGGCAGCCAGCCGTCCCCCCGCGGCACGATATCTGATATTTATTGAACATTTACGGTGTGCCAGGCACTGCGTAAGTACTTAACGTGGATTAACGTTTTTAATATTTACAACTCCCACTTTTACGGATTAGGAAACCGAGGCCCCAGGAGGCAAGGTAACTTTCCCTGGTCAGCATCTGATAAGTGAGAAGCCAAGGGCCGAACCCAGGCACGCTGACGGCTGGGCTGGTGCGCTTCCGCGCTGCGCTCTGAACATCCTAGGGGCGGCTCAGGGATCTAGTATCTTGACGTGTTTACTTATCAGTAGCGTGCCCGAGGGATAGGAGGGCCAGTGTGTGGATCGCAAAAATGGCTACAGTACTTTGCAGCTCCTTCCACCAGGAGCTGAAGTCCGTTTCCCACCTCTTGAGTTTGGCCCGGCCTGGCGACTGGCTTTGACCAAGAGGGTGTGGCGGGAGCGAGAGCGGCCGGTTTCCAGCCCAGGCCTCAAGAAGCCTTGTGGCTCTGCTCCCCCCATCCTTGGAAGCCCGCTGCTACAGCAAGCAGCCTGGGGTCGGCTGTCCTGCCTTATGAGAGGGACGTGGCCCGGTCGCCCTTTCACCCTAGCTGACAGCCTGCTGACCATGAGATATGTGGGTGAAGCGGTCCTAACCCATCCAACGACCTGCCGGCTCACCACGGACACACACACAGGCCCCGCAAAGCCAGGCTAGCTAGACGCTGCCCCACTGACACCCACAGAGTCAGGAGCCAATAAATACACGTTTCTTGTTTTAGGCCGCCGGGTGGCTTGTTGTGTAGCAATAAACACAGCAGAAAACACCTCAGAGAGAAGGAAGGTATGAAGTTGGAGGAATTCCCACCAGACAGTATGAGTAAGTGGAAACCCTTCAGGCAGGGAAAAGAGATTCAGAGGAAAACAGTGAGGGCCGGGGGAGCACCTGCCTGTTTCCTCAGAAACCCAGCACGCTCACCCCTTCCAGCTTCCACCAGGTGGAGGAGAAGCCATTCTCTTCCGAAGAGAAACTCCAGAGAGAGAAGAAGCTGAAGCAGGAGTACTCTGCTCCTGTAGGGAGGGTGTCCACAGTCAGCCCAAGGTGGCTGCCTCTTGGCAGACACGCTGGCGCTGCATGTCGAGCAGACAGAGAGAACCCAAGACAGTCCTGTGGACCTGGGATCCCGGGTGTCATGGAAGGGTTCCAGCTGCTCCACTGGAGGAGCCCCGATCCAGACAATGAGCTGTGTGAGCCTAAACTCAAGCAGCGGCCGTAAGAATGAGAAGAAGCGGGGAAAGGGGAGAAACGTTTAGGATGTACAAGGAACAAGAAAACTTGGGGCGAATTGAAATAGGGGGAAAGGTCAGTGGGAGTGGGGCAGCCTAAAATAACACTGCTGTTCAGAGTACAAAAGGATGCCCCGGGAGATAACAATAGGGGGAAAAAAGATTCGATGATACTTACTAAATGTCATCATCATATAAAATTTACATATTATGGTATAATCATGCCTTTTGGTGATGACATTGGTGATTTTTGGACATAGCCTGCCACCGGCCCTTGTTTTAAGGATTACCCCTCCTTGAGGCATTTGAATTTTAAAGAGAATCAAAGCCTTCGGGTAAGGGATGACTCTGTATTCACAGAATTTCAGGCAGCCATTGAGAGTAGAACAAGGGTTTTTCTTTTATGTTGGCCCCTTCCCGGGGCTCTTGGCCTGGGCACTAGTCCCGGAACCACAAATATCATTTCCCAGGACCTTGGCGTCGCAACACCTTAAACTCCCTTCCTCCCAAGTTTTCCCAGTGTTTCTCAGACTTGGGGAAGCGACTCTCCCCGCTCCGGAGCCTGGGGGTGGGGGCGGTCGATCCCCCGCACGGCCGCCAGAGGGCGCTGCTCCGTCGCCGGGAGCGCCGCGGCCGCCTGGGCGTGTGGCCTGGGGTGGGCATTTTTGTGTTGTTTAAATGCCAGCATTGATTGCTCACTCCTTTCCCAAACATGTTTCTAATTTACCCGGTATCTCGTCTACGTGAAAGACTCAAGAACAACAACAACCAAAGAATGCACACTTAACTTTAGTTACCGGGTGAGCAAAAGGGGTTTGACACCAAATGCAGTTTTGTTCCAGAAACCTCTGGGACTGGGGCAGAGCAGCCAGCAAGGGATCTCCAGAGGCTACTCACCGGTTAGGACAGAGGCACGTGGAAACAAACACACCGAACCTCGACCCTGGATAGGTTCTTGCTAGCACCCAACAAGCCGGCAGCTTTCCGCTCCAGAGGACGGGTTCGTTTCCGGCTAAGTTCAGGAGCTGGTGCCCGAAGAGGGTGCCGCGCGGGACCGCGGAGAAGCCACCCGCGGCCCTGGGCAGGCGGCGGGCTCCGGCTTCCCGCCTGGCCCTTGGTTGCGTTCGGCGTCCTGGGGAGCAGAGGCGCTCGGATGCGGATGAGGGGGAGGGACGGGGGGCGATCCGGGAGCTCGGGGCAGCAGTACCCGCACAGGGTGAAGGCGGGGAGGCAGGGGCAGGGGGACGAAGAGGGGAGCAGAGGGAGAGTCCTGTCTGCTGGGGGTGGCGGGGACGGCCCCTCGGGCTTGGGTGAAAGCCTGACCGCCACAAATAGAAGTTATCAGCGAAGAGACCTAAGGATGTGTTTGGCTGCGGGGAGGTCTCTAGGAGACAAAGCTCCTAATCCCGGGGTGGGGGCTGGGATGGGAATCCGGGGCGGGGGGTGGGCTGGGGGGGGAGGAGTGTCTGATTGACAGCTGTTTTTCGGACCAGAAAAAAAAAAAATCCCCTGGCCCCTGGGGAGATTGCTCAGTCACTTTTCTCCTGCAGGAAGCTGCTTCTTGTTGGAGCCTCCTGGGATTGGCAGAGTTAAAATCCTTTAACCCAAGATGCCTTGGGCCTTTTGTTCAGCTCTGACAATGGAATTGGCTGGGAGAGGCTGGGAAGGCAAGGAGCTAGGTCTGGGGTGTATCCGTGGGGTGGGCGTCTGGTGAAGCTGTGTTCAGTCACAGGGTGAAAAAAAGCGATTTGGTCGCGCGCGCGCGCGCGCGTGTGTGTGTGTGTGTGTGTGCGCGCGCGCGCGCGTGCGTGTGCGCGCCCGCGCGCGCGTTGGGGGAAGGTGTAAGGAGGCCCAAGGCACGGGCACCAGCTCATTAACACGTGTGTATGAGTACCTGCTGTGCAGCTCAGCAAACCTTTAATTACCCAGGGAGAACTTCCAAAACTGAGAACTCAATATTGGTCCCTAAAAGGTTGGATAATGGGTTTTTCTTGCATCTCAATCCCAAGGGACAGATCTCCGACTCCCCTGGGCTCCCAGATTCTTCTAGATGTTTTGTCTTCTAAAATTCTGTGCTCCCATGGGACAGCACTTAGTTAAGGACACTCAGAAATGTAAACCTTTCTATCATGTTAATCATCTTTAAATCTTTGCTTTGAACCTATCACGTCCTTGAGTCCTAATCATCAGCAGCAGCCACTCCAATTCAAAGGACTTGGAGTGACAGTCTGCAAGCCCGCTCACCATGCAGAAATTTCTCCTCCCATTCCCCATGTGCATCTTCCCCTGTAGCCAGCCTGGCCCCTCAGGGTCCCTTGGTATATCTTGAATTCTCCAGCCTCCCTATCTCTGGCCCTGCAGTTGCCTTCCTGGCCATCTAGCTGGTCACTTCCTTCTCCATTCAGTTCTGGCCTCAGTCGGTCAACATGCATTCACTGAGAGCCCCCTATGTGCAAGGCATCTATCCCCTGGAATATATCAGAGACTAAGACAAATGCCTGCCCTTAAAAGATGTTTTTTGCCTTAATGAGAGGGAATAAAGCCAGACAATTTCACATGTTGATAAGTAGCTAATCAATGTGATAGAGTTGTGGTGAGGTGGGGTTAGTGGGTGCTGCTTTATTTGGGTAGGAAAGGTCTCTTTGAGACCTTCTGGGCAGGAAGAATGCTCCAAGCAGAAGGGATAGCAAGTGCAAAAGCCCTGAGGCAGGAATGCACTCCGTCACATTCAGGAGGCACCATGAAGGCCATTGTCCCTGGAGCAATGTGAACAAGGAGATTTCAAGGGCTCTTGAGACATAGGCAAGGACTAGACCATCATGTCCTCACGGGTCAAAATAAGGAGTGTGGGTTTTATTTTGGTTGCAGTGGGAAACCTTTGGAGGATTTTATGCCAGGAGAGAAGAGATTCCACTTACCCTTTAGAAAGATCACTCTGGCTGCTGGGCAGAGCAAGGAGCAGGAGAGAGGAGAAGAGTGAAGATGCGGTTGCAGACGTCCTGGCAAGGGGAGGTAAAGGCAGGGTTGCGGCTATGCAGATGGTCCTATGACAGAAGAGAAGAGTCAAGGATGACACCTCCATTTTTAGGATAACTGGGTGGACAGGATGCCCACGTTCATGGGGAAGGGTAGATCAGCCGTTCCGTTTTGGCCATACCAAGACCTATCAGACATCAGGTGGATATGTGTAGACAGGTTTGAGTCTGGAGTTCAGGGGCATCTGTCCTTCAGATTTAAATTTGAGATCTAGCATATATATGGTATTCAAAGCCATGGGCCGTGGGACAATTCCACTTAGGGAAAAAGTAAAGCTAGAAGAGAGAGGGATGAGACTGAAGCCGCTCTAATATTTAGAGGTCTGGTAGCGGAAAAGTGAGCAGGCGATGCTGAGATAAACAACCTGTGACGTTGGAAGAAAACCAGAAGATGGTGATTCTAAGGAAACTAAGCAAAGGAAGTATTTCAGGAAGGAGGATGCATCAATTAGCTAGGTAAAAAACAACCATAAAAATCTCAGTGGCATGTAACAGTAAATATTTATTTTACTCACGCGTCTGGGAGTCGACTGGAGGTCAGCTGGGTGAGGCTGACCTTGGCTGGGTCTGAGTCTTCTCTAGATACATGTCCCTCATCATCCTTGCACGGGTAGGCCAGTTAGGGCAGGTTATCCCCTGGTGATAACACTGGCACAAATAGGCAGGTGGAAATGCCTCTTAAGGCCTAGGCTTAGAACTGTACCATGTCACTCCTCCTACATTCCATTGGCCAAAATGGGTCATGTAGCCATGTCCAAAGTCAAGAAGCAAGAACATATACTCCGCCTCTAGTGCAAAGAGGGACTGCAAACTCACATAGGATAAGAACACAGAGAGGAGTGACAAGAATTAGGACCAATAATTCAATCTACCACGGAGTGGTCCAACATGTTCGATGCCATTGGGAGACCAGATGAAATTGGGACTGTAAACTGGCCACTAATCTAGTCGAGATGTCAGTCACTGGCATCCTCCTGAGAGCGACAAGGGAATGGTAAGGACAAAAGCCCAGCTGGAGTGGGTGGAGGTGAGAGGAAGGTGAGGTGGGGAAGTGTGAGTATATAGACAACTCTCCCAGGACCATCTGCCCAGCAGAGGGGCAGAAAAATGGTGCAGGAGGAAACGGGCTAAGGCTAATATGTTTTTAGATTGAGGGATATTAAGTCCTGTTTGACTTCAGTGGGAAGGATAGAGTAAAGAGCCAGAAATTGATGGTGCCTGAAAGGAAGGGAATACTTGCGCTGGTGAAAGGGGAAGGGACCCAGGGCACAGATGGAGGGATTGGCCACAGCTGGGTGGAGGGAATGCAGAGCTGCAGGCATTCTGGTGGCTTTGGTGGGAGGAAGAGCAGGCAGTTGGTCTGTTTATACCTATTTTCTCTATGAAGGATAGTCCCAGGCCAGGCTGAGAGTGAAAGAGGAAGGGGCGTTGAAAATATGAGGAAGAGGAAAAAGTGTGAAATTGTTGCATGGTGGAGAGAGAAAAGGACTTTTCTAAGAAACAGTAGTGGGATTGTCCAGCAGTTCAAATGCCCATTGGAAATTTATGGTCATAAATTTGATGTGAGTACATCCACAGTAGCTGGGTAATTTTCTTCTTCTTTTTAATAAATTTACTTATTTATTTATGGCTGCGTTGGGTCTTCGTCGCTGCGCACAGGCCCTCTCCAGCTGCGGCGAGCGGGGGTCACTCCTCACTGCGGCGCGCAGGCTTCTCATTGTGGTGACCTCTCCTGTTGCAGAGCATGGGCTCCAGACACGTGGGCTTCAGTGGTTGTGGCACGCAGGCTCCAGTAGTTGTGGTTCGCGGATTCCAGAGCGCAGGCTCAGCAGTCGTGGCCCATGGGCCCAGCTGCTCCGCAGCATGTGGGATCCTCCAGGCCCCAGGGCTCGAACCTGTATCCCCTGCATTGGCAGGCGGATTCTCAACCACTGCGCCAGGGAAGCCCTAGCTGGGTAATTTTCTTCAGCGGTGTTCAACTAATCAGTTGCAGGTGTGAAGTAACCAGGTTGATTTAACCACAGCTGGGTGTTCACCAGGTGAATACGGTGGAGAGAAACTGGTGTAAGGAGTTAAGAGTGTTTGCAAGGGAGATTTCTCATGCCAGATCATGGAATCTCAGCTGGCTGATAAGTGAAGACCTGAGGGGAGACAAATAGTGAAAAAACAGTAGAGCGATGGACTGGAGGTCTCAGGTGGGAGAGCCAGTAGACTGGAAGGACCAGAGTGAGTGAGCTGGTGGGCTGGCAGGTAGTGGGATCTTTGAATCTGAGATTTTAGAGATGGTATAGATATTCACGGTTCCCAGGTCTAGGGTATGACCAGGAGACGAGGATGGGGCAAGAGATGTATTGCTAGGGCTAAGGTAGTCAAGCGACTTAGAGACTAGGGTGTTGGGCGAGTCATCAGAATTGATGCTGAGGTCACCAAGAATGATGACAGTGGAGGAGAAAGAGCCCAGTGCTGAAATCATCAAGGGACAGAGGAAGTAACCAGAAGGATAATAAGGTGACACTAATGAGAAGTGGTGGGTAGCAAGCTCTGTTGCCATGTATTCCATAGGAGCTGGGTTTTTGAAGGAAGAATGAGAATCAGATTGGAAGCTTCAATGGTGAGTGAGGAGACATCTCCAGGCCCTGAAGCATGGCCTGAGGAGCAAAGAGCCTCTGTTGGAGAGGGCTGTGGAGCAGCAGTCTAGTCAGGGGTCAGACAGCCTTCAGGAGGAAGGAGGTGAGGGTCCCAGCCTTGGAGGGGATGGAGAGTAGAGGCTGGGGAGGGCGTGGGACGGCAGGGAGGGCTGGGGATGGGGCCCGAGGCCAGTGGCCCTGAGGCATGATAGGATGGCTCTCCCTGGCCATTGGTGGCCCCCCGGGGAAGGTGTCGGGGCAGCCACAACTGGCCCCTTTGGGGAAGCTTCCCAGATTACCCTGCCTGGAGGGGGACTTCCTTTTCCAGGAACCCCCATAACTTTGGTTGCTCATGTTTCTCCGTTAGGCCATATCATCTACTTCCTGGTGTCTTCATCGTTCTTCTTCCGTGTGGATTTCTTATTTCCTCAATTAGAGGCAAGTTTGGGCAGAACCCCAGCCATGCCATTTTTGCACGCGCTCCAGGCCAGCACAGCACCTGATACATAATGGGCCTCCAGAAACGTTTGTTGCAGGAGTTGGATACAAATGCGGTAATGGTTTCCCTTTAAGGCCAAGAAAGGGGCCTGTCCCGGGGGTGGGGGGGAGGGTCCTTCTGCCCGAGGCCCCGCCCCCTCCCCCGCCCCCACCCCACCCCCACCAGGGCCAGCTGCAGCTGCCGCCCCTCCCCCGTCCCGCAGCCGCAGCCGCAGCCTCTTATCCGAGTAACCGGACGCCTGGGCCCGCTCCCCCTCCCAACCCAGGGCTCGGCGGCCAATGGCAGTGGCCCGAGCCTCCTCCGGGAGCCGCGGGGGCCCTCCCGGCGCCACCCGGCCAGGCTGGGGCACCCGGAGCGAAGGCCTGCCCGGCTGCGAGCCCGGCCTCCAGCTCCCGCTCGCGGCCTGTGTTCTCCGTGCCCTGCGTGCTCTGCCGTACGCCCGGCCCAGCCCAGACACACCCGATCTCTGCCCCGACCCGAAACGGGGAGGTCAAGGCTGTGAAAGGGGATTGGGCAATCGGCGCAGAGCCGGCACCCAGAGGGCCAAGCCGGGACCCATCCCCTGCCCGGGGAGTCTGGACACTCGGGTTCTTGGGCGTTTGACAGGCTGAGAGACCTTGGGCAGTGGTGGAATCTCTGAGCCTCAATTTCCTCATCTGTGGCTGAGGCTAGTCCCTGTCCACCTCTTAGTGGGGCGGTGTGAGGACCTATCCAGGCGAAGGGTGTGCAAGTCCTTCTGTATTAGCCAGAGGACAGGCCGAACCCAAATCATTGGGACCTGTCGCCACCGGCCCTGCAGCGGATGAAGACTGCAGCCCCGCCTCCCCACCATCCGGGTCTCACCCACCATCCAGGGAATTCCTGGGTTCAAGGGAAGGGCCTGACACAACTTTCCTTAACACCCCAGTCTGGGTGTTTCCTGCAGCTCTTCACTCCCAAGGCAGAAGTTGGCTGGTGGAGTTTAGCAACCCCCAGGGAAGGGAGTGGGAAATAAATGCTGGGCTGGAAGGATGGAGCACAGGCACCTTTCCAACTACCTATTTTATCGCCTGTGCTTACTAGAGTGGAAGACGTATAAAGAGGAAGCGCTCACCAACAATGCCTTTTTCCTCCTCCAGTGATTACGACTACACACTCCTGCCTGTTACCTGCCACAGGCTACAAATACTCAAGTATTTATCTGTATACCTTTGCTCCTGGTACCTTAAACAAAGCTAAGGAGAGCTCAGAAAATGCATTATAGTCTGAAAGCAAAGAAAGAGAGGAAGTCTTTGTCAAGGATGCATTATTTTAACATTCCTAGCTTTCCCACATCATGGCAGGGCGTGGGTCACCTATGGTGATGAGGACACAACAGGGGTGCCCTGAATCTTTGCTTCCATGTCCAGTTCCTGAACAGGCTCCCAAGTAGGTTCTGGAACCTGCAGCCTTAGCTCACACCATTTCCCGCACTGGGCTGGCAACCCTCGGGCACCTTGCCAGGGCACAGTGTCACGTGGCAAACTGCTCTCTCTTCCCTGGCACTTGGACTCCAGGGCCCTGCACCCCATCAGGCCCGCTACCCCAGGCGAATCCAAAGGCAGGATGTGGTCAGGGAGTCTGAGGGGGGGGAGTCCTTAAGTGGGGAGGGGTAGAGGCGCTCACCAGCCCAGGCCTGATGTTCTGCGGGCTTCTTGAATTCATTCGCTTCCAGACCTTTTCAGCCTTGCCAAGCCCTGTGTGAAAGATCAGAACAGCTGGAAATTTCTAACAGGAGAGTGCCAGGTGCTGAACATGTCCCGGTCTGACTTAGAAACAGTTAGGGGCCGGGGCTGTTTGGGGTTGGCATTCTTGCCTTTGCCAGACAGGCAGGAACTGCTCTCTCTTGGAAGGCACTGCCACCCCCGAGCCTGGGCTGGAGCTGCAATAAACCCAGGACACCGGGCTGGGGACGGAAACCAGGAGCCTCCAACCTCCCAAGCCCCAGGAGGACACAAAGGGCCTCCTCTCCGGGCGAAGCAGAAGGGGACGGGCTGACCAGGGAGGGCCGGACCGTCACCCAGTCAAAGCCAGGCGGCTGCAAATGAAACACAGGCCTAGAAGGCTCCAACAGGCACTCTGTCTTTCCCAGAGCCAAGAAATCCTGGCTAGAAACTTGACTATGGAGTAAGGCAAGGCACCGGGAAATACTTGAAACCAGGCGAGACCCCTGGTAATGTTGGACTCCGGACAAACAAGGGCTGAGCCAAGTGTTTTTCCCCCACCTGGCCCAGACACAAAAGCTGAGCTGGCCAGCGAAGACCCAGGGGAGGTGGCAGAGGAGCAGGGGAGGGACCCAGCAGGAAGAGGAAACCTGGCAGCAGGGTCATTTTTACCCTGCTCAGACAGCAGAGCTCTCGCACAGCAAGTCTGCAGAGGGGAGAGTTCCCACTTGGCTTCACACAAGGCCAAGGTCACCCAGGCCTTCTGGAGGCTCTCACGAGGGGCTCTGGAAACTGCAACGCAACACGCGGCGACCAGGACCAGGCTGCAGGAGCCAGCTCCCGTTTGAAGGAGGGGAGTTGGTAGGGGCAGCTGCTGAGGAAGCCCAGCACCCCGCCCCCAGCCCCAGGCTGTGGCAGGACTGAGCTTCGCCCTCAGGACTAGCTCAATCCTTACATTGCAGGCTCAGCCTGCTTCATTTTATTTTATTTTGAAAATTTTATTTATTTATTGTTATTTTTAAGAGTAGATTTATTTGGCCGCACCGGGTCTTAGTTGCTGCACGCGGGATCTTCACTGTCCCATGCGGGATCTTTAGTTGTGGCATGCGGGCTCTTAGTTGCGGCATGCAGGATCTAGTTCCCCGACCAGAGATCGAACCCGGGCCCCCTGCCTTGGGAGCATGGAGCCTTAACCACTGGAGCACCAGGGAAGTCCCAGCCTGCTTTATTTTAAATGCATCTACATAGTAGCACATGTTATGGGTAAACTTTATAAACCTACTAAGGAATGTTCTTTTATTCACATTTCTCGTAATATGTGAAGGGAGGGTTACTTTTTAGAAGTTCCAAAATTAAAGAGAAAAAGAGAAATCATCCTGTGTTGAGGATGGACTTGGGGTCTCAATTTCCTTTATCCTTTGCTGGATCTTGAAAAAAAAAAAAAAAGAATAAAAAGAAGTGGTCCACAGCACGAAATCTTCTTGGAAAAAAAAAAAAAAGCTAGAACATGCTCTATAAAAAGAAATTCAGACAAAAAGTATAAAGAAAAGAGCAAAAAATCACCTATTAATCCCACCCCCCAGTGATAGCCCTGATATCATTTTTGCGTATTTTTCCCAGACTATTTTCTATGCAGGCTGATACATATTTTTATATGAGGCACAATTATTAACATCAGAGCGTCTTCTTCTTCCTCCCCATGCCCACTGCAGAAAATCCTGAATATGCCTATTTGGTTTCCCCTCACTTCTCTCTTCCAGAGAGAGGAAGAATTATCACTTGCTGAGAAGAGCTAAATTGATCTACATAATAAAGGAATGCAGTGGGACAGACCGAGTTCCAGAGTAGGGAAAAGCCTTCTGGACTAGAGTTCAGTAGAGTGTTCAGATTGTAGCACATTTGAGGCTCTGGAGCAGCTACAGGGTGTAGAGAATTGGGCTTGGAGGATGGGGCTTCTGAGATGGGCTGATATGGTTACGACCTGGAGCCCTTTTAATGTTCTTCCAGAAATGTAATTAAATAATGGAATTTATTTTGTATTAATTTTGGCTATTAAGCTATGCATTAAGTCCATATAGAGACTGAAACTTATGGTCTCCCCTCTCATTTACAAGGGTTATGTTTTTTAAATATGGGGACGCACTATATTTCCTTTTTTTTTTTTTTTTTTTCTGGCAGTACACGGGCCTCTCACTGTTGTGGCCTCTCCCATTGCAGAGCACAGGCTCCGGACACACAGGCTCAGCGGCCATGGCTCACGGGCCCAGCCGCTCCGCGGCATGTGGGATCTTCCCAGACCGGGGCACGAACCCGTGTCCCCTGCATCGGCAGGCGGACTCTCAACCACTGTGCCACCAGGGAAGCCCCCTATATGCTTTTTTTAAAAATTAAGTTTCGTGGTCAAGTCAATAAATGGAGATATTTGTTATCCTCTTAAACAGCTGTATGGCTGTCCTTCATTCATCTTCACCATAATTTATTTAACCCGTCCCCTGTTGATGATCATTTATGTTATTCCATGTTCATTGTTATCAACAATTACCCAGAGGCTATCCCTATGTGTATACATCTTGGCACTCTTGCTGAATTCTTCCTTAGGATGTATTCCTGAAAGTATAACTGCAGGGTCAAAAGAAAAGAACATTCAAATTTTAGTGCACGGTGCCAAGTTGCTCTCTGTAAAGACTGAACAAATTAAAACAACCACTTACAGGGACGGATTCTGCTCTTGAGTGTAGTGCTGTTGGCAAGGGAAGTCCCAGTGGGCCAAGCAGCCAGAGATGCTCTGGGAAAGAGCTGAGCTGTGGTACAGGGTAGGGCGACAAAGAAGGGTCTTCCAGGGAACATGGTAAGAAAGCCAGTGAAGGCTCTATGGAAATTACTTTTGCTACCCAGCATCCCTTCCCTGGGGGAATCACCTTCCCCTCCACAGTACCCCATTCAGCCTATGAGCTTTGGGTGGCGCTGACCTCCCACCTTCTCCAAGACCCCCATCCTGGGCTGGCCACAGAGGTGACCATGACTGGAGCCAGATCAGTCAGAAGTCTCCATACCCTGATGGGGGTGATGGGTCCAAGCCAGGAAGAAGTCTTTCTTGCTCACTGAGCATGATGTGACACCACAACTGGCAGTGACCCTCTCCTCCCATCCCATGCAGATCTGAGAGATGGAGACAAAACCTTGACAGCCTTGCAGAGCCGCAGGACCTAGCCATGTTTGAAGGCATGAGGCCCATCCCGGGCTTTTTGTGTACCACCAAAAGTCCTTTCTCCCCCTCAAATTATCATGAGATTTTATTTTTTAAGCATTGGCTTTTTTTTTTTTAAATAAGGTACATTTCACATAATATCAACCATTAACCATTTTAAAATGTGCAGTTCAGTGGCGTTGAGTACATTCACAATGTTGTGCAACAGTTGCCTCTATCCAGTTCCAAAGACATTTTCATCACCACGAAAGGAAACTCCATACCCATCGAGCAATCCCTTCCTATTCCCTCTTCCTCTCGGGAAGTTTCTTATAAGTGGAATCATACAACATGTGATGCTCTGCATCTAGTTTCTTTCACTTAGCATGCTGTTTTCAAGGTTTACCCATATTGTAGAGTGTTTAAGTACTTCATTCCTTTTTAAGCCCGAATACTATTCCACTGTCAGGAATATACCACATTTTGTTTGTCCATTCTGATGGACATTTGAGCTGTTTCTACATTTTGGCTATCATGATTAATGGTGCTGTGAACATTCATGTGTTCATATTTGTTTCAATGCCTGTTTTCAATTCTTTGGGGTATATACTTCAGGGTGGAATTGCTGGGTCACATTGTAATTCTATGCCCATACATTCTACATTCTTTTTCTAGTTTAAGCCCACGTGAAGTGGGTTTCTGTCCTGGGCAGCCAAAGGAGTCCTGACTTACTCAGGCCTTGAAAGACGAACCAGCCTGGCTGAAGTGGAGAGCGGGGAGGAAAGTGTTCACCCTGGAAAGGGTGGGCAAGCAGCAGCAGAAACACGGAAACAGAGTGGGGAGGAAGTACATTCTCCGGTGGGAGTGCCACATGAGAAAGTCTTTTCTGGACACGTAGCCGGGCCACACTGTCTGGAAGACCCACAGAGAAGAGGAATCTTAGAGCAGTTGCTTTGGCAACCCAGTCTGTGAGAGGAAATACCCTCCTTCCTCTTTTTCTTCCTCCCCCCACCCCTTCCTGCCAAGGCCTGTGCAGGATGCACCAACGGGGAGTAGTCTGCGTGGGAAAGAACACGTTTTCCTTTTTATTTTATTTATTTACTTATTTTTTGCGGTACACGGGGCTCTCACTGTTGTGGCCTCTCCCGTTGCGGAGCACAGGCTCCGGATGCGCAGGCTCAGCGGCCATGGCTCACGGGCCCAGCCGCTCCGCGGCATGTGGGATCTTCCCGAACCGGGGCACGAGCCCGTGTCCCCTGCATCGGCAGGCGGACTCTCAACCACTGCGCCACCAGGGAAGCCCCACATTTTCCTTTTTAAATGAGAAAGGTTTGTTTCACTCTGGGCCTCCTACAGCTCAGCCAGGGATCGATTTCTCCATGGCGGTGGGCCACAGGTCGGCCCTCAGGACCACGTTTGAGAGGGCCAGCCACCTTCACACCTGCCCGCTCTGCCCGGGACTCCAGGCAGAGTGAAACCCCTGATCCAGCGTAGAAAAGAAATCTGTGAGGTCTCTGCTCCTTTTCCTTCATTCCTACCACCCACCCCTCTCGGCACCCCGATGTCATCAGTACCTTTGGGGGGACCGAACCAGGACAGTGGAGATCTGTGTTTCTGCTCACTCTCATTGAAGTCCAGTTGCTCACTCTAATTGAGATTCTCCTCAGAATCTGCATCTTCCCCCCTGTGGAATGGAATGCAGGTAGGAAGCAATTCTATTGACTTTCTTTGGTGTTGAACCCCTTCCGTGTGTGTCATGGTGGGCAAACTCCTGGGCAATGGAGGAAGAGGGGGGCTTTGGAAATATTAATAACCCAAGGCTCCTGACCCTGAGGTACATGCAGCTCAGTGGGGGAGATAGATGTGTACCCAGAGGAGACAGGGGGCAGCATGAAGTAGAGCAGACGACATTACAACAGTAGGGAAATTTGGTTTTAGATCCCTCCTAGTGAATATTTATTTACTTAGTTGACTCTGTATTTCAAAAATTTAATCAAAAAAAATTTAATCAAAGTAATACCTTCACATAGTTTAGGAGCTGAGACAGCAGCACCAAGTTGCCAGCCAGGTGAGGGAGCCGTCTTGGAAGTGGATCCTCCAGCCCCAGTCAGGCCTTCAGGTGACTGCATCCTCTGCTGATACTGTGACTAAAGCCTTTCTGTAAGAGACCCTGAACTGCATCTGCCAAGCTAAGGAGAATTTCTGACCCCCAGAAACTGTGTGA
Source organism: Orcinus orca (assembly GCF_937001465.1). Classification (NCBI taxonomy): domain Eukaryota; kingdom Metazoa; phylum Chordata; class Mammalia; order Artiodactyla; family Delphinidae; genus Orcinus; species Orcinus orca. The sequence goes on from NC_064571.1 coordinate 37,219,423, forward strand.
GGTAAGAAATGGTTATTGTTTGAAGCAGTTAAGTTTGGAGATAATTCATCACACGACAATGGAAAACTAATACATAATGGTTGCTATTATTATTTTCTCGGGCTAGAACAAGGACGCCTTGCTCGTAGGTTGTGTATTATGAAACGGGCTAAGGACTCTCCGGACAAGTTACACAGCTTCATTGGAAATGATAAGTCTCACACCAATCCGAAGTATCCTTCAGAAGCCAGTGGTCTCAGGGAGGCGATGCCTGGGCTGACAGACCTGGTTCACAGATGACCTCAAGTGCTCAGGTGACAAACATCCAAACGAGAGTTATGGGGCTGTGGATCTAATGCAGTTCCCGCAGTTAGGAACTGACCGAGCACTTTCAGTAGAAAAAAACAGTCCCAGCTGCAGGTTCACTTGAGTCTGGCCCTTGTTTCCAGCGTGTGGAAGCTCGGCCCTTCCCATGAAAACATGGTAAAAACCTCTGCAGTATTTCCCAGCGAAATTGGCTTCCTTCCCTGCCACCAGGAGCTGGACAGAGCTGTGGGCACATGAGCAGCATTTCATCAGTTAATGTGAGCTCATGTCCAAGAAGTCCCCACCCCTCTCCCGTCTCGGTACCTGAGATTCTGGGAAATCTGCTTTATTTTCAGCCTCTAGGTTTCCTTGTCATTATGAGAACTGAGCTCCTCAGAAACAGGTGGCCACGGGGGAGCTGAAAAAAGAGGAAGATGAAGCCAGACCCACACAGCCTGGCAAGGAGATAGTTCTCAGCCTGAAAACTCCAGAAACCTTTGTCAAAAACCCACTGTTTGGGGGAATACGTTTGGTAGGGCTTCTCTCAGTGACCAAATGGTCAGCCCATTTGAACCCCCTTCCTTGAAAGAAATTTGCTATAAAACATTTCAAAGAGTGTTTTAAACACTTCTTAATTTTTTTTGCTGCTTATTCCTTTCTTTTCCGGTTTTGCTGCTTCGAGACAGATCTTAGATCCAGCAATCTCTCCCTCCCCATGGCTATAAGGAAAAGCCGTTGAGAAATGACCACTTTTCAATTTTTCCACGTCCCTGAGAAAAAAGAACACAAAACTCAAGTTTGAACCTTCTAAGGACCAGGTGCTCATAAGTCTTTCCTCCTGCAGCAGAGACCCTGAGAAGGTAAAGGAAACAAATCCAGCGACTGGTTATTTAAAAGCCTTCGCTTAGCATCTGATGAAGGATGCCTTTCGGATTAACTGTTAAAATTGACTTCCAATTCCCAATGGAAATTGAACATGTCCAGGTACTTCCCAGAGGGTAAATGAAGAAACCAACGTTGAAAAAGTTAAGTCTGGGTTTCTTAGAAATAACCCCAGTTTGTGTGGATAAAGGGACTCTTCCACAGACCCCTTGGCCTCCACTCACGTCCTCCCCCAGTGAACAATATCATGCCATAGCTGAAGGGTAAATGGTGCGTGAATAAGGTGTCTCTAGCAGCAACTTTAGACAAGGCTCGCAATGAAAGAAAAGCGAAAATGAAATCAAAGTAGGGCTTCCCTGGTGGCGCAGTGGTTGAGAGTCCGCCTGCCGATGCAGGGGACACGCGTTCGTGCCCCGGTCCGGGAAGATCCCACATGCCGCGGCACGGCTGGGCCCGTGAGCCATGGCCACTGAGCCTGCGCGTCCGGAGCCTGTGCTCCGTAATGGGAGAGGCCACAACAGTGAGAGGCCCGCGAACTGCAAAAAAAAAAAAAAAGAAATCAAAGTAAAACACTGCCGGTGCTTCTCTTGCAATTTGCATCATATTACCCATAATGATTTGTAATTTTACATTTAAAGCTATTATCTTTTGGCAGACACCTTGACTTTAAATAAGTGTCTGTTACCCCAACGGGCTGCGACAAACTGTGCCTCGAATCCCACAGTAAGATCCAGAGTGAGGTTATCCACACCAGAGTACAGCCACCTGGGAAGGAACACCACCAGCCTGAGGCCATGCCTTGCTCCTTGGCCTGAGGCTGTCCCCTGCATTGGCACTTACCATGGTCACTGCTTTGGTGGCTGTCATCCTGCCAAAGGGCTTTAAGTTACCGCCATCCATCTACTCCCACTTCTTTCTGCATAGAAAGAATTGGATAGCTTGCCTTCTTGCCTCGGTTTCCCTAGGACTGTCTGATAAGTGCACTAAAGGATCATCTCTTGGTCCCTGACATCTAGGAACCTACATATGCTTAAAAACAGCAAGAGGTTCCCCAAGGAGCTGCTGGCAGAATGAGACGTTGGATGGATTCCAACTGGAGTGCCATTCCATAACTCCACACGCCTTTAAGTGACAGGAGACTGAGGAATGAGAGGGGGTTATCGCAGAATATTCTGATCTTCTTGTCAGAGCCTGAAAGCTCCTTGGAGCAAATGACTGCACAGAAATTCAATCAGAATTTCAGGCAGAAGCAAACTGAGGGGCTGGCTGGGGGCGATTTCTTCCCAGAACACATATTCTTCACATTGATAGGTACTGATATAGTTTAAAGAAATAGGACCATGACATAAAGTACACGGCCAGTGTCTGGCACACAGTAAACCTATCAGTTCGCTCTTTCTGTTTAACTAACCAGCCAAAACTTAGTGGCTTAAAACAGCAACTGTGGGCTTCCCTGGTGGCGCAGTGGTTGAGAGTCCGCCTGCCGATGCAGGGGACACGGGTTCATGCCCCGGTCCGGGAGGATCCCACATGCCGCGGAGCGGCTGGGCCCGTGAGCCATGGCCGCTGAGCCTGCGCGTCCGGAGCCTGTGCTCCGCAACGGGAGAGGCCACAATAGTGAGAGGCCCGCGTACCACAAAAACAAAACAAAGAAAACACAAAAAACAAAACAAAACAAAAAAAAACCCAGCAACTGTTACTTAGCTCACTGCTCTGCAGTTGGGCATATTAGGCTGGCTCACTCCTGCTCTGCTGTCTGCTGCCCCATCAGCTGAGGGGTTGGCTGGTCTGCAGTGGCCTCAGCTGGGGCAGCTCCTGTGCGCCACGTGGCCTGTCATTCTCCGGCAGCCCAGCCCAGCCCGTTCACCTGAGTTCCCAAAAGAGAAGAAACAGGAACCTTCTTTCGAGGCCTAGGCTCAGAACTGCACAAATAACACCCACTGCTTTCTTCTGGGCCAAGCGAGTCACTGGGCAGTCCGAATTCAAGGAGTGGAGAACTAGCCTGTGGCTCTCGTTGGGAAGGGCTGCAAAGCCATCTTGCAGAGCAGTAAGCACAGGGAGTGGTGGAGGGTTGTCGCCATTTTTGTGATCTACTGCTGCAGGTAGCAACAAAGTCTGTGAGTGTGTGTATAATTTTCAAGCATTTCCAAAAGGAACTACATTGCTGTGTTAGTTGACAAGCTAGGGTGAAAAGATATATGGAAAAGCAAGACCATCAGACTGCTAAGGAGGTAAAGGGTGACACCTTTGTTAAGGTACTTGCTCCCTTGATAGCCAACTCCCTCCCAGGCCCCTCCTCTGATCCAGCCCCTCTCCCCTCCCCTTCATATGAGAACCCCTGACCTTGCTCAAGACCAGAATCCTGTCCTCAGGACACTGGCATGTGGTTAAGGAGACTTGCTCCATCCTTTAGCTTCTCATCTAGCAATGCTCTTCACTTGTGAGTCACTCAACTTCTCAGTGGGGTTTCAGTCTGTCCAGGAAGAATGGAAGCTCTGCTCCGAGACTTGAGGGTTCATTACCCTGATGTAGAATGTTTATTTTCCTCTCATTTGGACGCTAGTAAGAGGTTGGTGACATATGGCCAGTGTCCGTGAGACCATACTGTTCCTCGTGCTGGCTGGATATTTGGAGGCAAGTGTGAAGAAACCCAGCTTTGTCTCAGTGTGTGTTGACTGGCTTCTGTCACATTTTCAGGTGGGACAAATCAGTTTAGCGATTTCCCTTCAGGGTAGTCAATGTATTCTCTCTTCCTTCTGATTCCCACCACCAGTGCCATTACACATATATACACAATGCACTCATGAGAGCTGCATTGTTCTGTTTCCTCAGCAGAGCAGACGCTGTCGTAGCCAAAGTCAGCCAAATGATACTTCTAAGAAAGCTTGTTTCCCTGACTTAAGAAAAAAAAAAAAAAGGATGATGAACACTTTGCCCTTCCTCCTTCTTCCTGTCTGGAACATGGATGTGAGACCAGGAAGTACAGCAGCCATCTTGTGACCACGAGGACTAAAGTCATTAAAGTCATGAGCTGAGGATGGTAGAGCAAATGATAGCAGAAGCCTGGGTATGTGATGACTTATTTAAGCAGCTGCACCGGCCCTAGGATTATGTATGTTAGTGTAAGTCACTATTGGTTGGATTTTCTCTTATTTGCAGCCAAATTCTTTACTGATAACAGGCAGGATCCTCATTGGCTTCAAAGGAAGGTGGAGTCACAGAAACATAACTGAGAGAGCTAAATATTTCTAAACAAGTCCCAGGAATAGATTAGTTAGAGAAATCCTTGTCCATTTCAGACTTCAGGTTTTCACTGTAACTTGCTTGGAAGGAAAATAAATCAGTAACAAGGAGAGTTAGAATGCCATCACCTGAATCATATTATATTTTATTAAATCTCAGATGCCATCCACCGAGGTACATCATTATTTTATGTATCACTATGAAAGAAAAAATGTTCTCAAGGCGTGCCACTGATTATAAGATGTATTTGCTCCAATTTCAGAGATTTTAAAATGCAGGGGTTGGGGGGAGGATCTTAGAATCAGTGAAATATGGCAAATATTGGGACTTCCCTGATGGTCCAGTGGTTAAGACTTGACCTTCCAATGCAGGGGGTGCAGGTTCGGTCCCTGGTCAGGGAGCTAAGATCCCACATGCCTCACGGCCAAAAAACCAAAACATAAAACAGAAGAAATATTGTAACAAATTCAATAGAGACTTTAAAAATAGTCCACATCAAAAAAGGAAAAAAAAGAAATATGCCAGATATTTGCTTCCTTGATTATTGCCTGCAGCCCTGTTAGGTCAGAGACTCTACCTTGCTTTCTGCTGAGTCCTCCATACCTGGAATTGGGCCTGGCACAGAGCAGGCTCCATAGATACTTGTTATTGAATGAATCAGGGGTCTAGTCCCCGCCTCTCCAGTAACTTGCCATATCACCCTGGCTGAGCAAAGCATTTACCTTTCTCTGTGCCTCTTTTCTCCATAATGTATTTCAACTGAACCTCACCAGAATTGAAGAAATACAAAGCCCCACATAAATGCAAAGTGGACCCACACTCTGCATCACCATGGCGATGCCTCCCAGCGCCTGGGTTGGATGCAGGAAAGCCTTATTCTCTACCATCCCTAGAAACCCATCTTTCCCCAGGGCCTAATTCCTTCCAAGGCTCCAGGATTAACCCTTTCCAGCCCATTCTCTTCTGACACTTTGTCTGGATTATTAAATGTGCTCCTTGCAAATGGACAAGAGGTAAGGAAATAGGCAAGATCCTTCCAGGAAAGAGATGGTATTTTGTAACTTTCCTGAATCTCTCCACGAAGACGACAGGCCAGTGTGCCATTGCCACAAAATATTTTGAAGTAATATCGGCGTGCATGTCTCCGGGCAATAGTCTTTTCTAAACAAAATCTTGAGTTGTTGCAAGGCTCTGTGTGCCACCCTCCTGCTGAACACCTTATTCAGAAATAATGAAGAAAATAATAATTCATACATGAGTAACAAACACTTTGCATATGTTCCCTCATTTAAATTTCAGCAAAAATGTGTGAGATAGGAAGTATCATTATCCCCTTTTTACAGGTAGGGAAACTGAGGCATGAAGATGTTAAGTCACAGTAGGTTGCAGAGCCTGGCTTTGAACCCAGGTGGGTAGCACCAGTGCTTCACAGGCTTGCAACTACCTTACACTGAAAACCTAGTTGATGCTGGGCTCTGGGCTTAGTACAGACACAAATAAAGCCTAATCCCTGCCCTGAAAGGGTTCCTGCTCTGGTAGAGAAGACAGACCTGCTGGCAGAGATGGGTAAACAAAGGATCACAGGAAAAGAAAGAAAAAAGGCCTGTGCCTGTGGATAATCAAGGAAGGCTTCACAGAGGAGGTGGTTTTGAGCAGTGCATTGAAGGGAAAGTAGGAGTTTGCTAGGTGGGCAAAGAGGGGGCAGGGCATCTCAGGGAGCAGAAGCTTCTTGGAGGCTGGATCTGGGGAAAGGGAGGAGGCAAAAGGCAGGGCTGAAAATAATGGAAGTGGCCCCAGGGGGAGGGAGTCTCCCTGCCTTGGTCAGAGAGCCGGAAAAGGATTTACACAGCTAAGGGGTGGGCTTGCTTTGCATTTTAGAAAGAGCTCTCAGGTAGTTGCATAAGGGGTGATTGCGGTGGGAAAAGGGGGAACACAGTTCAGCACGGTAGGGGACATTGTGAAGTGGAGGAGAGAAGGGTGGACAGGTATGCAGATCAACTTTGGCTTCGAGCGTAGGAGGGAATGGACATCCACGCCTACAAAACGCGCGCAGTGACTGGCTAGGCCTTCTGCATGTTCATGTGGGATGACAAGGGTCTCTGGCAAGGTCTCTACTCCCACTTCTAAAACACCATCTCTCTGGGAATTCCCTGGTGGTCCAGTGGTTAGGACTCCGTACTTTCACTGCCAAGGGCCCGGGTTCAATCCCTGGTTGGGGAACTAAGATCCCACAAGCTCCACGGAGAGGCCAAAAAAAACAAAACAAAAAACCCCACCATCTCTCTGAGGCCACCATTTCAGGGCAGCCATGGTGGGGTCACATGCAAGCTGATGACTGAAAGCTGTCTGCTGAGAGAAAAGACTGAGGTAGACACAGGCAGTAGAGATGAGAGACCAGGACACCCCAGAGAGTGAAAAAGAGTTGGAGGGGGGGTAATTACCAAAAAAAAAAGTTGAAGAGAATAATTGCCTGAGAACTTTTCAGTTCCTTGAGGCCACACCACACTACCTGCAATCAAGTTTCATGCAGATTCCAGATTTCTAGTAAGTTTTTTTTCTTTCTTTCTTGTTTTCCTTTCCTTTTTTTTTTTTTTTTTTTAACTTAAGCCAACTTGAGTGAGTTTCTATTTCTTGGAATTAACAGACCCCTAACACAGCCTTACATACTGTCCTGTAATTTTCTTTTTCACTTTCTAGGTTCGCTTTTAAAATACAAATTCTCCTGAGGAAGTAATGCTTACGTCACTAATACTTTAGGATAAATGCCTTTTGTTATCTTCCTGAGTGACGGAGGTAGCAGGCCGGTAACACAAGCTGCAGGGGAGAGGATGCGGATGGGGCAGACAGTGGCTATGAAATGTCAAAAGACAGAGCTGGCGGCCCTTACCATTGTCCTTCGGCCCAGCCCAGCATGCAGAACACGCTCACTGCGTTTGGGTCTGCAGGGGCTGGCTATAAAATTCCTGGAGAGAGTTATTCCAAAGCACAGGGGTATATTATAAAATGTAAAGAATTAGCTGGAAGTCTGGTATCTTCAGACTGGATCTGTGAGTCATTCCTAATTCTGCAAAAATTTATGTTTCTTATATTTGCTCCATCTCAAAGAGTATGGCGTTTCTTCATTCTGCTGCACCAAAAACTTGTACGCTTGAGTAGTTCTTCCACCTTCTCACATCCCAGACAATAAACTGTTAATTCACGAGAAGAAAGGCAGCATTCTTAGTTACCTACCCAAACACCTACACCCTCAAAGAGCCTACAACAGCAAGTACCCAAGCCACATTCTTGTTTACTTGAACTTATTTATACCCTTTCTCATTCCACAAGGGATCTGAGGGGGCTGCCAACTTTCTGTGTCATCAGATCACTAAACCAAACTCCTAGCAAACATATTTCTAGAGGGCTGGAAATATAACAATGACTAACATGAATAGAACACTCACTGTAGGCAAGACATTGTGCTAAGTGGTTCAAACGGATTCACTCATTCAGCCTGTGAGAGGTCCTACTGGGTCCCATTGAATCCACACCAGCCTCATTCGTGGGTTGCACCATTATGGACCACTAAGAAAGAAAGAAAAAAACCTGTCAACTAACTGGAAGATGCAGTACCAGTCAAGATGTGCTAGGCTGTGCTATCAAAACAAAAGTTTTGTTTGAATCCAAAAGTTCCATGGCTAAAGAAGGAAGGTTTATGCTTCTCTCTCCTCAAATGCCCACTGGCTACGGCTTAGCTCCATATCACCTTCACTGTGAGATCCAGGCACATGGAACAGCCTCCATCTGGAACTTCGCTGGCTGTTGAGGTGAACCTTCTAAAGCTTCAGCCTGGAAGTGACACATCACTCCCCTTCACACTCCATTGGCCAGAGCAAGTCACATGGCCGCCCCTGGGCTCCTCCTGTAGGAAGGGGCAGCAACAGAAATACAATTTCCTACTCTTGTATTAATTGAAAGGCATATCCTGGTTTCCGAGTCTAAAAGGTGAGAAACAGCACATCCTGGAATTGATGAAATACGGAACTGGAGGTTTAGGTGGGTCTTACAATGTGCCTGAGACCTCAGAGTGGCAAAGCTGGGGCGTCAGCCCAGGTATCACCAACTCCACCTTTAATCTGGCTGGAATAAGCCCTTATGGAGGTGGTAGAATCTGTCAGGTCCTGGGGAAGCCTGGGGGGATGGGGCCTAAATTACTCTCCATTTATTAATCTCTCTTTTTTAAAGACTCTTTTCTTTCAACATGTGTCGAGCCAGCACTGTGCTAGTAGCACACTGAAGAATGAGTCTCTAGTTCCCTTCAACAAAATGTCCCAGGTCAGTCAGGGGTCAAAAGGAAGAGTCACAGAGGCTAGCTATTAGCTGTGCAGAGGCAGGCGTGCCCTTGGAGGCTAGGATGCACGTGGCCCCTTCCCAAACAGGGTTGGCTCTGGTCGTAAATCGTCCCACAGAGAGGACTATTTACTCTAGGCAGAGGCCTGTGCGTGGTGGTCGGGTGTCAGGAAGTGAGCTGGCCATTGGAATGGAGTGTGGGTGGGGTGAAGGGACGTGGTCACCGGCTTCCACTGAGTCACAGAGGGCTGAGGTGGGGAGGCTGGCGGGGCCCCGCCCTGGTGCAGCAGGAAGGACAAGGTCGGGGCAGAGTCAGAGGCTGGGAGCAGGGAGGAGGTGGAGGGCTGTCTCAGGCCCCAGCAGGTCCCCGAGGGGGCTGGCAAACAGGCCTTTGATGCAAACGTTGCCCTGAGAAAACCACCCAGGATCCAGCTGGCAACCCGGAAGGCTCCTTCTGGTATGTAAATCAGGGTTGCCATGAGAACATCCAGAACCTTGCCTTTGTCTGGTTTGAAATTCAGAAGCTGCTGGCTGGGGTGTCCAATACTTATTTGGAAAAGTCATATTTAGGGTCCTTTAGCTGTCACCCCTGCTGCCCAGGGTGAAGGTCTCAATGGTGAGCAAATTTTCAGACATTTTCAAAATGGGAAATAAGAAAAGCTGAGGGTTAGAAGGAAGTAGAAAGGATAGAATGGGTTGGAGGGGATGAGGACAAAATATGAATGTGAAATGAGGCCAGCTATAGGATGACATTGCTGGTTAGTCACGGTATATAATCTGAGTGTGTAGCCCCAGCTCTGCATTATAAAGGGAAAGGGATTACTGCGTGGAAGGAGTGTGCAGGGGGGCCAGTCAAACAGCTGCTGGCCTCCTGCCGAGCTCTGAGGCCAGGCTGGCTGGTCAGGGTCCCGCCTCCCTCAGCAGAAGCTCAGGCTGCCCCCGCAGGGATCCCTGAAGCAAGGGTTCACCCACACGCTCTGCCCAGCTGGGCCCTAGCCTCCATGGTCACCCCCTCAGACCCCCTGCTCTGGCCTTTCTGGCCACTGTCCCTGCTCATGCCTCCTCTCCCTCCTTCAGGGCTGACCCCTGGAATTACTCCAGCCCTCGCTGTACAGGTGCTGGGTGTTCATTCCTGGGGCTCCTTTGACCGCACAGCATGGGGACCTGGCCTGCACTGGCTTAAAGGAGAAAGTGGAGAATGTGTTGGCTCATGTAACTGCAGGGGCTGCAGAGGAGGAAACCTTTTTTCTTGACCCTCTTAGGGTCCCTGGCTGGGTCTGCAAATTAAACTGAGACAGATTAACAGGAGAAAAGCATACAGATTTATTTAATCTAAGTTTTACATGACATGGGAGCCTTCATAAGGAAATGAAGACCCCAAGAAACAGTGGGAGCTGAGTATTTTATGCTAGGTTTGATGAAGAGTGGGCAGTCATGGAGGAAGAGGACAGCTTGAGGAGTAGGAAGTAATGTAGGAAACTAGGCCTGTTTATTAGGATGCTTCTTGGTGTCCTTTTGTCTTTGGAGGTAAGGACGCTCCTTTCCTCCGGATGTAGGGAGGGCACCTCTCACACGAGGATTTTACGACTTTTTTCAGGAAAGAAGGCGTGGGGGTGGGGTCAGAATAAACTTCCTGCTCTGCCATTTTCTCAAACTCCTTCAGCTTAAAATATTCAATAGGTCAAGATGCCATAGTTTGGGGTAGGGTGTCCTGAACCCCATCACAACCAATCTGAGGAAAGTTCCAAGCTAGCGCCAGCAGCCCTGGGGCGCCCTGGTCGACGAGGGACTTAAACTCCATCTGTCCGTCTATCCCTGCTTGGCACTCCCTGGAATGTTTTTCTCTTTAGGTTTGTTTCTTCCTCAAGTGGCTGCCCCCTAAGAGTAGAACATGGCCTTGCCGCTCCCTGTTGTAAGGTTCCCCTTACAATCCTGCAACCAGGAGAAGCCCTTCTTCCTCTCCTGGCTGATGGCATCCACCCCAGCGACGGGGGCAATGACGTCTTTGAAGAGAATTTGGAGGCAGATGGTGCTGGGAAGACCAGGGCAGTCTGAGCCACACAGATCATTATTGTCACATCATCTTCTCATTGTTGCAGGTGTTCATTAACCTCAAGGCCTCGACCACACCGTGAACTCCTCATAGGGGATCCTCTGCTATGCTTGTTCTGGGGTCCCCCAATAAGCAGGCTCTCAATAAATGTCTATTCACTGGTTAATTAACCCTCAACACCAAAGAGCCTGACCAGGACCACTGATCACTAAAACGAGACCTAGCCACGAAGTTTAGAGTGGATCCACAGCCCTCGGGAACTTTCAGGCTCTTCGGAAATCCAAAATCATCAGGGGAAATCCAGATCTCATCTTGCTGCTGCTGCTGCCTCAAGAATAAAAGGGTTGTCTCCACCCAGTGCTCTGCTACCCGCCTCCCTAATCCCCCCACCCCCACCCAGCAGGGAAAGGCAGCTTTCAGGGAGGTCTCTGTGGGCCATTCCAAGGATGCATGTTCATTTCTCTCCCACCAAAGAACCCGACCTTAAGGGCTGGGATAAAAATGGCCAGTTTTGGGGTGGTAGCAGGTGCACTGATTTTAGCAGAGATGTTACCAAAATGTATCTCAGAAGACAGTTAAGGGTTATAATTTGTCGTTTAATGTGTCCGTTTGAGAAGTGATCATTTCCAGGCCTTTCGGCTTTGTAATCACTCTTGTTTCCCACCCTGACATCCCAGGGTTGCCCGGCAGTGCCTCCCTGGCTCACAGCCAGCCTGTCTCCCCCACCTCCTCAGTGCTATCTCCTGAGAGCCGGTCTGCAGATTCAAAGGAGGGCAGGTTACACACACTCCTCGGTCTGTGAGCAGTTATTGACTAATCTGTCAGTCGATAAGTACTTAGTGAGCACCTGTTGTGTGTACCAGTCATTGTGCTGGGGGCTAAGAGGACCCCTGAGAAATATAAAACTGGACCCACTCTCCAGGAGCTATGTCTACACAGGGAGATCCCTGAAGACAGATGATGCCAGACTGGATGGTCTTGAAGGGTCTTCAGGGCACTAATATTATGTGGTTATAGACTAGGCGATTGGGTCTGGGCTAGGCCCTGATTGGTGGATACGGTCTGGCTATCTGCTAACAGGTGAGCGGGATGGGGGGATTATATTCCAAGGACTGGGAAAGGTGAGGAAGTAGGAGAGTACTAGGTGTGTTCCAGGATTAGGGGGTTGTCAGGCTTCGGCCAGAGCAGAGGATTTTTAGGAAAAAATAATAGAAGGTTTACTGCAATATTTGTTTGAGCCAATGAGCATGTAATGTATCTCATAGGCAGAAGAGAACCAGTAAGAATTTGAGCAGATAAAAAACAAAGTTGGACTGAAGTTGAATATTCATCATAGCATTCATATCCCACTTGCGCACTGCTGCCTCTGTGATGGACACTGCTGGTTTTGCACTCAGCAACCAACCCCACTTCTTTCTTTCTTTCTTTTTTTTGTTTTACTTAATTTTGGCTGCGTTGGGTCTTAGTTGCGGCATGTGTGATCTTTCATTGCGGTGCACGGGCTCTTCGTTCCAGTGAATGGGCTTTTCTCTAGTTGTGGTGTGCGGGCTCCAGAGCACGTGGGCTCAGTAGTTGCGGCACATGGCCTTAGTTGCCCCATGGCATGTGGGATCTTAGTTCCCCAACCAGAGATTGAACCCACGTCCCCTACATTGGAGGGCGGATTCTTAACCACTGGCCCACCAGGGAAGTCCCCCTGCCACTTCTTCCTTTCTAACAGAACTCTAATTATGTTCATGATCTACTCATTCCCCCATGCAGCCACGTGCCTCAAGGGAAGGTGGCATGCTCCAGAGTAAGTCTGATTTGCCTATCTTGCCAACCATTGGTTCTAGAATGAGCATGTGGCTGAGTCCTGGCCAATGAGAGGTGGAGGAAAGTCCACTAGGGGACCTCTGAGAAAAATATCCTTGTTTCTAAGAGAAACTCCTAAGAAGAGATGGTCTTTCTTTTTACTCTGGACATTGTCATGTGTGGAGGTGGCCATTTTGCCTCTAGTCTGAGGATGAAGCCAATAATGAAGCTAGTAGGGCAGAGAGATGGAAAGAACTTGATTCTTTGATTACATCGTTGAGCCGCTGAATCAGCCACCCTGAATCCTGCCCTTCCTGTTATGTTGCTTAATACGTTTCCACATTAAGTTAGTTTGAGTCAGGTTTTTGTTACCTGCAGCCTGAAGCATTCTCACTTCCTCCTCTCAGCTCTTGAAATCCTTTTTCCCCATTTAGCTCACTCTCCACTCTAATCAGGAACTCTAGTCTCATGACCCTTCCAGCTTCTCCAGTTCTATCTACTCTTCCCCTTCATTACTGTCTTTCGCGTCATCCCAGAATTCTTGCATAATAGTTCGCCTTCACTCTTCTCTTGGCAGCTCCCTCCAGCCCTCACTCCTCACCAGCTCCTGCATACTTACCCACTAAGTCCCCAGCCACAGCTCAATCCAACTCTATCACTGCTGCTCCCCCACCCCTGAGCTAGGGTAACAAAGTGTCATCCAGCTTTGCCTGAGACTGAGGGGCTTCCTGGGGTTCTAGACTTTAAGTGCTGAAACTAGGATTATCCTGGATAAATGGATGGTGGGTGGCCCTAACAGTGACTGGTGAGGCCATTGGGGAAACTACCCAACAATGATCAGTGGCCATTCCCAATGCATGGTCTCCAAGCGCCACCTTAGCTTAGCCCTGCTTGGGAGTCCTATGACACAGTCTGGCTAGCCTGACACCATCCACCCTTTTCATTGCAGTGATTGTTTCAAACCTTCACTGTGGCTCTCAACTTGCCTACCCAGCTCTCGCCATACTCCCTTTGCAGCTGACTTCCAATTTCACAGAGGAAAGAGAGACTATTGCCCATAAAGCCCCTCATCTTCCCGCCTGCTTGCTCAGAATGCATCTTCTTTCCTACTTCTAGAGGAAGACTTTCTCCATCCCAGTGCATTCATCAGAAATTCATCCCAGTGCATTCATCACTTTCCTCTGCACCCACCTCTAGCTATCACACTCTCTCCCTCCCTCCATGACAATACAAGTCTCACTTGCTATCTGTTCCTAATTCTCCCTTCAACCTGGATTCTGCTCCACCGCTGCTTTTGCCAGACTCTCCAAGGACCCACTACTGGACCTCGTCTCAAGCCACAGCTGGCTGCCCAGTGTGCCCCTATCGACCACCCCCTCCTTGAAGACTGGCCTCCTCTTTGGCCCCATCTCCTCCTACTTCTCTGGCTGTTCCTGCTCAGTCTCTGTCTAGGGCTTCTCTTTCTCTGTCTGCACTGTAAATGTTGGTGTTTCCTGCTCTCCTTCTCAACTGTATACACTTCTTTTGGATCATTCCATCTATAACCATGGTTTCAACTATTATCAAATTCCCACAACTCCTCAATCTGTAGCTCAGGCCAAGATCTTTCTTCTATGCTTTGATCTGCATGTGTTGTGAAGCCATCAGTGTGATCATTAAGGTCCATGGTTTTAGAGTCAGACAGATCCAGGTTTGAGTCCTGGTTCTACCACTTATTAGCTGTGTGACTTGGGTCAGGTATCTTAAGCTCTCTGTGCTTCATTTTCCTCAATTGTAAGCCAGAGATCATAATGTACTTACCTTATGGAGCTGCTGAGAAGATTAAATGAGATTATGTAGAATGCTTAGTATAATGTCTGGCTCAGAGAAACAAGCAACGCAGTTATTTTTATAGCATTTAGTTGCCTAGCACTCATCTTCCCCCCCCAAGCTTTTATTTCCTGAACTGTGAGGCACTAAGCAATTAAAATCATTTAATCATTAAAAACAAAAAATAAAACCCCCATAAAGTAGGTGTTGTATTCTCTCTCTTTGTCTCTGAGGCTCAGAGACAAAACATCTTATGCAAGATCACAGCCTGGGAGTGGCCAAGCCAGGCTTTGAATGGACTCATGCCAAAGTCCTCCTCAGCCACTACAGTTAGCCCATCTCTCAACATATTCACATCAAAATTCATTCCCTTTTCCGTGCCCCACACTTGCTTGCCCTTCTGCTTAAAATCCCATTTTGCCAGAAGGCTGGCAACATTTACCTTGTCAGCAAAACTCAACCCTCCAGGGGCAAGAAGGGTGTGGAGGGCAGCCCCTACTCCATCCACCCGCCAGGAGGCCGCATCCTCTTGTCTCCACCCACCCACTGCCCTTGCCTGCCTGCAGCCAATGGGGTTACTGCTGCAGCCGCTGCTGGGGTCAGCACCTATCAGGATACCCAAAAATAACGGTTAAGGACCCCTGGCTGACACTAGCCTTGGCCCCAAATCCACCCCTTGCTCCACTGGTAGGGTGACGCTGCTAACACCTAACTATGTTCACTTCGTTCTCCTAAAGGTCCCCGATACCCCCTCCCCGTTTGGTTTCCCCAGGACAAAATGTTAGGAAGATTCATGCAAAAGAGCCGTCCTGTGTGAAAGGTTTGGGGGGCCGCTTGGAGGAAAGGGAATTGCCAAGGTCTAAGCCTCTGAATCTGTGGGGCTTCCCTGGTGGCGCAGTGGTTGAGAGTCCGCCTGCTGTTGCAGGAGACACGGGTTCGTGCCCCGGCCTGGGAGGATCCCACATGCCGTGGAGCGGCTTGGCCTGTGAGCCATGGCCGCTGAGCCTGCGCGTCCAGAGCCTGTGCTCTGCATCGGGAGAGGCCACAACAGTGAGAGGCCCGCGTACCGCAAAAAAAAAAAAAAGAACCCAATAGTCGCATCCAGGTCTAATTCAACTGCCTCCCGGCCCTCCACTAGCTGTCCCCATGCCCCCAGGAGGGGTCAGTAGCGAGCAAAAGGTGTTGCCATGTTGCCATAGGATGGGGCTGGTGACCTTGCTTCTTGGCTTCTTATCCAGTTCCCTGGGCAGAAGTCCGAAGAAAACACTCCGGTCACACAATTGGTCTTTCATTAGCATCTTTTCTGGCGGGGAGAATTTAGGACTGAAGCAACTGGAAACTAGATTCTTCGCCGCCACCCCCCCCCCCCCTCCAGCCCTACCCCTGTTGGGCTTCTCCTACTCCCGCTCCTGGGGCCTGGAGGCTCCGTGCTAGGGGGAACCGGGTGCGAATTTGGTTTTCCGGGTGTTTTCCACCGCCGGCCAAGCCGCCAGCCTCCCCAGCCCCGGTCCCAGGCCCACGGGAGACTGGTCACGTTAATTGCTCCCGGGGCCTCCAGCACCCCCCTCGCCCCGCCCCCAGGGTGACTCCTACCTTTTCCTGTGCAGCGGAGGGGCCTGCTGGGCGCGTCCCTTAAGTGGCACTTGTCCTGGTCGTTCCTGGGGTGGTGCGTGGCTCCCCAGGGTGTGAAGCCCGAGCCTGGCCGCACAGCCTGTCTGAGAATTCTTTGGACGTCTCCCACTGCCCGCACCACGTTTGGAGTTGTTTTGCAGGCCTGCTGCTGGAGGAAGACACCCAATCTGTACTGGAAAAAGATGGTCCAAAGAGCTGGCTCGCTCTCCAGCTACTCACTTCCTGGAAAACCACGTAAAAAGAGGAAAGAGATCTTCTCAGTCAATCAAAAAGACAGTACTGATCAGGGACCCAAACTGTTAGAGTGGTGGTGGGAGAGCGTGGGTAAGAATACCAAACAAACAAAGGAAGAAGCCTACGGATAGTATCTTACTTACCGGGTAACCCCAGGGCAGTGACTGCCATGGTGGGCGGCACAAATCAATCAACCTGGGCTAGTTTAAGGTTTATGAACATCAACTTCTTATTCCCTGGAATTCTAGAACTTTACAACTATAGAAACCTTAGAGAACACCCATAATCATTGGCCCTCATTTTAAGGCAGAGACCTAGAGATTTAGGTGACTTGAGTAAGGCCATGCTGTTCCTGCTGTTAGTTAATGATGAGTCACACCTGGAGCCTAAGTCCTTAACTCTCCTTACACCTATTGTCAAATGAGCTTCTGCTCCCAGCCTCACCTGCCAGGTGGGGAGGCCATGAGTATGGTGTAAGCTCAAAGGAGCTGGTGTTAGGAAAGCATTCACCAAGTGAAGGGGTCTCCCTTAGGTTATGTAGAAACTTTACGTAGAAACAATTTTGTGTTTCAGTGGAAAACTAAATCATCTATGTGTATCATGCACACCCTCGAAGGTTATGAGATTCAAGCTCCATCCATTGTCTTTAAGCTATTTTTCAACTCTGTAAATTGTATGTAATTGATAGATATGTATATCGTATCCTATCTGGTAGAGATTTGACTTCTTCGACTTGTTCCCACCCCCACTGCATTGGCAGGAAAAAAAACCCACTTCTGTCTTCATTTGCAATTCATCTCAACATTAGAACTCCCTGTAAATTTGTGCTGTTTCTACTTTTCCTTTGAACCAGTTATGAAACTGAGTAGGCCCCTGTGGGGCCCCTGGGCACAGAGCCTTTCTGTGTCCCGCTTCTCTTGATTGTAGGGAATAAGCCTCAGTCTCCAAGACCTTCCCTGAGTTCCAAATGGTAGGTTCAAACAGTTGCTAAACAGGGAAGGGAGGGGATGCTGAGACAAGGGAGGAGTAGTCAAGAAACAATAATGCAGCCTTGGGGCAGGGTCCTGGTTCTGCCTTAAGGGAAACACATAACAATATCTTTGCACTCTTCCGCAGAACTAAAACCCCCAACAAATGGAAGATGTTAACTACTTGATGAAGCATTCTTCATTCCAGGGAGAAGGTAACCTTGAGAACCACAGAAGCTCATCGGGAGACCACCTGAGGCTAGATTAAAGGAAGGCAGGCCCTTCACACACCCTGATCCTTATCAGCAACCCCACCCTTGATCCATTGCTATAAAACCCCTCACCAAGTCCCCCTGGGACACACAGTTTTGAAGACATTAGCCTGCTGTGTCCCCTTTTGCCTGGCAAAGCAATGAGGCTATTCTTTTCTACCTCACCCAAAGCTGTATCCAAGGTTCAACTTGGCACTGGTGCGCAGAGGCTGAGTTTCGGCATCAGTCATAACATCTATCTGCCTGTTTCCATCATATCATTTGAGCAAAGTAAACTCTTTAACGTGTGTTCATTTTTTATATTTTTATGGAAATCATGATTTTACCTTATAACAAAGTCGTACCTTGTCCCATTGTGTGGGGTGATGAGTAGCAGCTGATGAGTCTGTTTCTGTGTCCAAATGAATCCAAGAAGAGCTACACTTCTCTGAGTTTACAAGGGGGGACAGTGTGTCCAGGGATGGCAGCTAGGGTGGCTGACCTGGGCCCTGCATCCCCACTCACTGATTGGAAAGTTATTCAGGAAAACTGGACATGGTTTAGGGTGGCTCTGACCTTCAAGGAAGGGAAGGGGGGTCTCTGTCATGGGCTGCCCTGCAGATGAACTCTGCACTCTCTTTTTCTGCCATTAAACAGCTACTTGAGTAGACATCACTTCATTTTTTCTTTCTTTACTGGTGTTAATTAGATATTTTTAAATGTCTAATTGTGAGAACTTGTTCTAAGAAGCTTGAATTTTCATGCTGAGGCATGAAATTAGTGTCCAGTAACTCAAAGCCTGTCTGCTTCACTACTTAATTTAGAGATATGCTGGTTGGTGCAAGGCTTCTAGTGCCAAAAGACATCACTTCTGAAGCCTCTTAGCCAAGCACAATGAAAAATATAACCATAAATACTCATTCCAATGACTCCCCAGACCATAGTCACAAAGCTTTTACACTGCATTTACTCAGGGCTCCCCAGCCAAAATCATCTCACTCATTCTTCTCCAGGGTCCTTGGAAATGTCTGCGTCCTCCCACCATGTGCCTTACTGTGTACCCGCTTCCTTGCAGGCCATGTATCTAGGTGCCAGGTTTAAGCTGTGGGCCATGATTTCCTGCAGTCGTAAGCCTCTGGCTCCCTGGCTTTCCACGAGGTGATGTTCTGGCCAGAGGCCCTGGGGGCTGCAGCCTTGGAATTTTGGCTTTTACTATAGGTGTTCCTTGCCACTGGGGTTCAGATGTCTAGGCAGAGCTGATGAGTCTCTGGCAGTGGCCTGAAGGATGGATTTGCAAAGCTGATTTGCATGGTCTTAGAAGAATAGAGGGAGAAAGGTGGGAGTTCACAAATTAGAATTCTCCTCTCCCCCTTCACTCAGTCCACAGAGGCTAGTCCTGCTGCCAAAGGTCAGGCATGGACCACTCACTAGCCAGTCCCTACCAGGATATGCTGTGGGGCCCCTACTTGTGTTTCTTGAAACTGGCTACAATATTAGAACTAACTGGGAATCTTTAGAAATACTGATGCCCAATCCCTGCCCCAGACAACTTAAATCTAGAGTTTTTTGTTGGCCGTTGGTATTTTTTAATTGAGATATAATTTAGATATAACAAAGCACATGAATTGTAAATATACAGCTTGACGAATTTTTACACCTGGGTAACTCCCACTGAGATCAGTATTCAAGATGTGGAAAGCTTCCAGTCCCTCTGAATTCTCCTTTCTGGCTTCTATCTACCTATCTATCTATCTATGTATCTATCTATCTATCTATCTATCAATCAATCTGGCTGTCTATCTCAAGGCCCATCAGATCAGAAGCAGGGACAACCAGCTCTTTTGAACTTTTCTAGTCCTCCCAACTGCTGGAGTAGGTGAGGAAAAAAGATCGTCCTTCCCTCTATCCATCTTAGGTTCATTGGCTGGGGCTCTGTAAATTAGACTGAAAATGACAGAATAATAAGAGAAAAACCAACACGTTTATTAACATGTGCATTGCACATACACTTGGAGCACACAGAGATGACAAAAGAACAAAAGATAAAATTTTAGAGAAGTCGCAAGACAAAGGAAAAGGACTTTGAGGCAAAGGGCAAATAGTGGGAAGGCAGCTATATGGGGAAACTACTGGAAGATAAGGGCTAGTATTAGCAAGGTTTGTTTTGGAGATTCCTCTGGTGCTCAAGGTTGATAAGGGTTTAGAGTTGTCTCCAGTGATTAACTTCTGACCTTCCCGGAAGGGAGGGGAGGGGACATCTTTACAAATTTATATCCTACTTTTTTAGGCAAATAGGGGGAGGGCAGAGAGCTTTTCTTGTATCTGCTTCATCTCAATTGCCTTTAGCTCAAAATAATTCCTATGCCAAAATGGCATATTTTAGGGTGGCATAGCGTGCAACCCTTCACAGGAAACCCATGTCAAGCACTCTGGGTCCACCTCTTGGGTCCCCTCACTTGGCTTGAGGGAGAGAGAAATGCCCAGGACTACAAGACAACTTTCTCCCTAGTATCTTCACTACTAACATTTAGAACAGGTTGCTTGAAGATGAGTGCCTGATGGGATCAGAAGGACAGAACTTAGCAGGTTTTCTGTTTGTTTGTTTGTTTGTTTAATTTTAGGGTTTCGGGCCTTGGTTGTTTTTGTTTTTCAATTTAAAAGCCCTGCCTAGAAGGTCCAGTACATTCCTTTGAAAAGAGTCAGCCACTTTTTAAATATGGGGGCTTCAGCTGAGCTTAACAGAAGTAAAGTCCTGGGCTTCCCTGGTGGCACAGTGGTTAAGAATCCGCCTGCCAGTGCAGGTGACATGGGTTCGAGCCCTGGTCCGGGAAGATCCCACATGCTGCGGAGCCACTAAGCCCGTGCGCCACAACTACTGAGGCTGCGCTCTAGAGCCCATGAGCCACAACTGCTGAGCCCAAGTGCCACAACTATTGTAGCCCGCATGCCTAGAGCCCGTGCTCTGCAACAAGAGAAGCCACCACAGTGAGAAGCCTGCGCACAGCAACGAAGAGTAGCCCCCGCTCGCCACAGCTAGAGAAAGCCCGCGCACAGCAACAAAGACCCAACACAGCCAAAATAAATAAATAAATAAAATTTAAAAAAAGAAGTAAAGTCCCATATGTCCTCCCTCATACTATTATGTGTGTGTGGTAAAATATACATAAGATAAAATTTATCATTTTAACCATTTTTAAGCATACAGTTCAGTGGCATTAAGTATATTCACAGTGTTGTGAAAACCATCACCACTATCAAACTTCTAGAACTTTTTCAGCATACCAAACTGAAATGGTACCCATCAAATTATAACTCCTCTTTTCCCCCTCCCCCAAGCCCCTGGGAACCACTATTCTACTTTCTGTCTCTATGAATTTGCCTATTCTAAGTACCTATTCTAAGTGGAATCATACAATATTTGTTCTTTTGTGTCTGGCTTATTTCACTTAGCATAATGCCCTCAAGCTTCATCCATGTTGTAGGCATGTGTCAGAATTTCATTCCCATTTTTTTTTTTTTTTTGGCCGCACCATGTGGCTTGTGGGATTTTAGTTCCCCAGCCAGGGATCGAACCCACACCTTCAGCAATGAAAGCATGGAGTCTTAACCACTAGACCACCAGGGAATTCCCAGAATTTCATTCCTTTTTAAGGCTGAATAATATTCCATTGTATGGATATACCACATCTTTTTCACCCATTCATGTGGGACATTGATTATTTCTGCCTTTTGGTTATTGTGACTAATGCTGTTCTGAATGCTGGCGTACGAGCAGCAGTTCAAATGCTGTAGCATCCATATTTTTTTTCAATGCCCCTTTGCTGATTCTAACATGCAGCAGGGTTGAGACTCCTGCATGGTTTGGGGGCTCCTGAGCTGGCCTTGTTCTCAAAGTCAGGCTTCCTCATAGGGCAGCTGGGGAAGCCATGAGGACACAGAATCAGACAAGCCTTTGTTCCATCAGGGTTTCTCATTGATCCCAGGTCACGTTCAGTGCTGCCTCCGTGGAGGTGGCATCCTGTTGGTGTTCCTGTCTTCCTTTCTAATCAGCTGCCTCAGTGACACTGATCTCCTGGGCCTTCTTGCAAATTGGTCCCCTCTTTTCCTTGAGATCAACTCCACATGTGAAAGGGGGTTGGAGGTCTTTGTTTTCTACAAAAGATCTTGCTGCACCCTTTCCTCCAGGGCAGGGAGCATCTCTTAGTTTTTACATTTGCATGACCAAGAGGAGACACTCCAAGTTATCTCCTTAGAACAAAGAAAATCTGCCCCAAGATGACTTCCTGCTTCTACCAAGCCTCAGAAGCAGCTGTCAGCCCTTAAATCGCTGCTTCAAGGACTAAAATAAATCAGTCCTGCTTAGCCAAACACCACGTTATATTCACAGGCCTGCCAGGTGACAGGATCTGGCTTTGCGTCTGAAGTGCATAGAGCAGCATGGGCAGAGGTTACTTGGGTGTGCAGGGGCCACTTTGCCATGTGGGCTGGGGACAGGTCCATTTCACTCTACCCTGAGGGGTCCACAGCGTGGCTCACGGGGTAGTAAGGACTTCAGGGGTTACCCTAGGGCTGAGACCTCAGGCTCTGGCAGGAGTGGCAGTGTCAATGCTCACCTTGGCTTTGAGGGCCAAGAGTGAGCTCATGTGCTCCTCTGGGGCCTCCAAAAATTGGCACTGGAGGAGGCCAACGTTCTGGGTTATTCAAGTGGCACCTGCGCCAAGGATTTTTGAGTTTCGACTGCTCAGGGGGTCTTCTTAGGGCCTCTGGTCTGAAGAGACCTTGGCAAACTCTGATTCACCCAGATAATTCTCAAAATCAATAAATAGTGAGACTGATTCTTACAAAAGTAGTTTCAAATCTTCCCATTTTCCAGAGTTACAGTTAGTTTGAGTCTCATGTTCCCCAACTCTTCCTGCTCTGAGGGTGCTGATAGAAAGTGAAATGGTCAGGATTCCGAAAGCAAGGCCAGCCTCGAGAGAGTGTTTATGCAAATGGGAACTGTAAGCCCCAGAGCAAGGAGCTAGACTTCTCAAGACTTTCCAGCCTTCTGGTTTGCATAAAGCGGTTCTTGTCCTGAGGATGAAGCTGTTAGGCAGAAAGAGCTAAGGAAATCTGGGGCTAACATCTTCTCTAGAAGGTTTTCAAGGTCAAGGTCTTTCTAATGAGAGCCATTCAGCTATTCAGGAATAGCTGCCTTCTCGTCATCAAAACAGGAGCTGGAGCCCTGAAGAGGGAGGCAGGCACAGGGCCTGGTCTACCCTGGCTGAGAATGGAGTGCTGGAGACTCACAAGCTCTTTACGTTCACCTTCTCCACGCCAGGCTCTGTTCCCCAACAAACTTCAAGGGAGGACCTATTTTGTGCAAGTCACACTCCTGGGCCCTGAAGGACACAGAATGAGATAAAGCAATGTGAAATTTACTATCTGGTAAAGGAGAGACTCAGGCATACAAAGTAAGGAATCAATGCCCCAAAAGAAGTACAGGGGAGGAAAGACTTTCCTTGTACCCTCCTAGGTTCATTAGCTGTGTCTATGAAATAAACAGGAAATGGACAACAGGCAAATTAACAGGAGAAAAGATATACAAATTCATTATCTTTTCGTATTACGTGGATGGGGCATGATAGGGGGAAAAGTGAATACCCAAAAAAGTGGTGGGATTTGAGACTTTATGTGTCCTCTCAATAGGGGAAGGGAAGGGGTGTACAGGTCCCTTAGGGGAGAGTAAATTATTTTAAGGAAAGATAAATGGGCCCTTAGAAGAACAGATGAGAGATAAGATTGCGACAAAGTTTGTCAGGGTGTGATGTGGACTTCCACTCTCCTTTCCTGTGGTGAGAGTTGATCTTCCTAGGTTAATGAAAATGCCTTCCTGGGGGAGGAGATTTATGACAATTTAGCTCTTTTTGGAGGATCTGTCTTTAGGCAGATAAGAGGAGTTCAGAGAGAGCCTCTCTCTGCATTTCAACTGGCTTCAACTCAAAATAATCAATATAAGCAGTATATCTTGGGGTGGCATGTCCTGAACTCCTTCAAAAGCATGAGTAGAGAATGCAGAAGTTACGCTCCAGCTGTGTGGGATGTTCTTTGGTTAAGGCTGCTGCACTGTTTGATCCAACTTTGGTATTCTTTTAAATAACGGCAGAAACTAACAACATAAAATTTTATTAGGGTCAACTGTGTGCTAAGCACTCCAAATGCATTAATCTGTTTAGTTGATATAACAACACTAAGAGGAAAGTATTATTATTATTATCTTTGTTTTACACATGAGGTTAAATGCTGTTTAGAGATGTCAGATGCTATTCCTGAGAAGGTCCACCTGGTAAGAGGGAAGCCAGAATTTGAGTCCAGCTTGGTCCAGTTCTAAAGCTTGACTTGTTAGTGTGATGCTTGCTAGACGTCCAGATGCATCAACAGGCACAATGAACAGACCTCTGAAGAAGTGGGCGCTGATTCTGGTTTCAGTACTATCCAGTTTGTTGGACTTATGTCAGTACTTTGTCCCCAGGCCTTCAGTTTCCGCCTCGCTTGTTTTAATGGTTAAACCAGATGACTACAAATGTGCCTCCCATTTCTAAAATTCTCTCGATCTAGGATTTTCAAGTTCCTGAAATGAAACCATCTTATGCTCACTCTTTTAAGTGCCTAAATCCCAAAGGACATTTAGGAGGCAAGTAAGCTGCTGTTGTGCTCATGCCTCTTGGACTTCTGGGAAGGATGCTAAAAATGTCTGAGTGCTGTGACAGGGGATAGAGGCAGGGGTACAGAAGTAGGGAGCCACGATCACGTTTGAAACGAACTCAACAAACTTACTCTTTTACACAGCGTGTATTAGGGTTGACCACTACGTCAAACAGCTCCACGTTTCAATGACTTAACCCAAGGAAAGTTTATTTCTCGCTTTGGAACAGTCCAACCCAAGTGTCCTAGTTCTATGGCTCTCCTCTAAAGGGCTTCTCAGGAATCCAGGCTCTTCCTGTTTGTGGCTCTGCCTGACTCCTAGGTCCTGAAAGTACTTTGCTTCCAGTTGTAGAGAATCACATGAGAGGCTTTTAGGGTGCAAGAAGTAGCATGTCTCACCTCTGCCCCATTCCATGGGCCAGAATTGGTCACATGATCCCACCTAACTTCCTAGGAGAAGTTAGGAAATATAGTCTCACTGTGTGCCCCAAAGGAAACTGATCTTGATGAATACATTGTAGTCGCTACAGAAGTCCATAAGTAGTCAAGTCAATCTTAACAAAGAAAACAGGGAACTTACCCTACTGGTCATGGAGATGCTCCACTGCTGTCCTCTTTGGGCTGTCCATGTCTGTTTTCCCACCATGACTGCTCATAGTATTAACCCGGTGTCCCTGGGTGGAAATAAAGAGAACACCTTTCCTTCTTTCGTTCTCTAAGAGAACGTAATAGGACTTTCTTAGTATCTTGTCCTGGGATCAAAGGTAATAATAATAATGCTAACTAGCATTTATTGAGCACACCTCATATATCAGGAACTTACACACATTTTCTTAGAGTCGGGGCAAATCTCAAGGTCTGGATGACATATGCGGAATTGAATAATTCCATTTATTTTTTAAGTTAATTAATTGTTTTATTTATTTGGCTGTGTCAGGTCTTAGATGCGGCACATGAGATCTTCACTGTGGCATGTGCGACCTTTCATTGCGGTGCTCGGTCTTAGTTGCCCCACGGCATGTGGGATCTTAGTTCCCTGACCAGGGATCGAACCTGCGTCCCCTGCATTGGAAGGTGGATTCTTAACCACTGGACCACAAGGGAAGTCCCACTGAATAATGTCATTTAATTTACCTTTTCTATAAATGGCTTCAATTTCTATTTTTAATGCTCATTCTGCTGGGTGGCAGAAACTTAATTTCACTTGATTTGGCCCTTGCTCTATCCCAGGTTTTGTCTACGTTTCCAGATGACGGGGAGTAGCTGGGATTCAACGTCCTGGCATCTACCATTACACCCTGTCAAGTGACAAAAGTAAAAAAATTCGAGTCTGATGTCCCTTACTCAAGGGAAACCAATCCACAGACTGGGAGAGTGCAGTGACTCACAAGCAGGGGAGCACTCTTGCGGAGGATGTTTGGACGAAAGCGAGTTTATAGAGCGTTAGAAGAGGCAGTGCAGAAACAGGGCATGATTGGCTAAGGGGTCAGAGCTCCCCTTATAAGGCGAGCAGGTCTTGTTTTCTAGGGTGAGATCAGCTGGCTAAAGCCGAGCTGGAGGACTGTGGTTGGTAGGTACTAGGATTCCGTTCGGGAACTTAGGTTTAGATCTGTGTCATGGGCGGGGCCCCTGGGGTGGCCTCCTTTCTGTGGGTCATGATATGCAAATTAACGTTATCAGTCCGAATTACCAGACTTGACATTCCATCAGGCCTCGGCCTGCTTTGCCCCTTTGCTCCACACCTTAAAGCCATGGTTCTCTCTGGTGCCTCAAAACCACCTCCCACTTCGCCAAGAGAACCACACACCTCACCTTCCTGCCGGGCGCTTCTGTCTGACAAATTCCTCAGCCCCTGAGTGGGGAGGACACCACCACCTCTCCTCCAGGAGGGTGGAGGGGAGAGGGGCGAGGCCCCTTTCTCAGGGACCTAATACCTATGTTTTGCCTCCCCTCTGCTTCTCTCCTCCCTTCCAGGGTTTTGATAATCCTTGTATGCCTAGGTCTCAGTTTTTCCATTTCTAATATTTATGGCGCAAACTTCATGCTTCAATTATTCAAGGGTTAAATTTTTGCAGTTCAAAGGGCTTCATTCTTACCAGTCCTAAGTAGTTTTCTGGTTTTTCTGCCTTATCACTCTTCCCCTGAGGCAATAAATGCTACTGACTTCAAGGCGATAAGGAAAGACTACAGACAGAATCAGGAGTAGGGCAAGGGACACTAGGAAATAAACATAGGGGGAAAATTGTCAATTTCTCTAAATATTTTTCTGTCCCAATCTCACTTAAGTCTCAGTGACCACAGTATGATACAGTGGTGATACACCCATTTCTATCTCTATTTGACAGATGAAAACACTAAGCTTTATTCTTAAGATCTATTTTGCCAGGAGACTTTTTGGTGTATGGTGGGTGAAAAGTTTAGAGATCATTTTGAATTGGTAAAAAATTAGAAGGTCTATTTGAAAGCTATGCAGCGTTATTGCTTTTAAGCGCCGACGTAAACTAACCAATATGAAATCTTGCCTAATGGAGACAAGTCTTAGACTTTCTTTAACAAATACCTAAGGCACACTTGAAATTTGTAAGATGCCTATTATTTGGAATGGATAAAACAAAAGGTTTGAGAACTATCCTCTTAATTGAGTTTAACTCCCTCTTGCAATCTCATCTAATGATTAGCTTATTTTAAAAATCCTCTTATTTACGAACAGTATGAATGTAAAGTTCGCTTAATCATTCAATAAACATTGATTGAGACCATTTCCAGGCCCATGTGTAAAGAGTAGTTAGTTGGTTTTTTTTAAAATGAATTTATTTGGCTGTGTCGGGTCTTCGTTTCTGTGCGAGGGCTTTCTCTAGTCTCGGCGAGCAGGGGCCGCTCTTCATAGCGGTGCGCAGGCTTCTCACTGTCGCGGCCTCTCTTGTTGCAGAGCACAAGCCCCATACGCGCAGGCTCAGTGGTTGTGGCTCACGGGCTTAGTTGCTCTGTGGCATGTGGGATCTTCCCAGACCAGGGCTCAAACCCATGTCCCCTGCATTGGCAGGCAGATTCTCAACCACTGCGCCACCAGGGAAGCCCCTGTTGTTGTTTTTTTAATAAATTTGTTTATTTATTTTTGGCTACGTTGGGTCTTCCGTTGCTGCGCGTAGGCTTTCTCTTGTTGCGGCGAGCGGGGGCTACTACTTTTTGTTGCGGTGCCCGGGCTTCTCATTGCGGTGGCTTCTCTTGTTGTGGAGCACGGGCTCTAGGCACACGGGCTCAGAAGTTGTGGCTCCCGGGCTCTAGAGCGCAGGCTCACTAGTTGTGGCCATAGTTGCTCCGCGGCATGTGGGATCTTCCCAGACCAGGGCTCAAACCCATGTCCCCTGCATTGGCAGATGGATTCTTAACCACTGCACCACCAGGGAAGTCCAAAAGCAATTAGGTTTTAAACTCTCCACTTTGCAGCATTCAGATTCTTTAAGCTGCCTCCTCCCCTCATCTTTAAAATCTTTTTCTAAAATTTAACAGTGAAGTTTCTTTATTCAGTGAATGCTTGAAGCAGATGACTCTTCACCAGAGGTGGGGTCTGGGAGCCTCTCCGAGGAGAGAAGGCAACTGAGGCCAGGGAAGAGGTGCTTAGAATGAGACGATGAGAAAGGCAGTGCCTGGCAAGGCATAGCACCAATGGAGCATTCAAGGAATGACTAAAAGCTGCAGTGGTGCTGCAGGAATGAAACACCCTGTCCAGGACCTCTTGGGGGAAGACCTTAATTTCCCAGGGCTGGATCCCTATGACTGGCCTTGACTGAACCTCAGTGCCCCGGGATGACTGGGCTTGTCTTGTACCCTAGTGAAGCCCATTCACACCTTCATCTCATAGCGCCAGACAGCATAGCAGAAAAATCTGGAGGAGCATAGGACACAACAACAGAGATGAACCAAAGATGGTGCACAGATGGGTCTTTAGAGAGGATGGGTTACTGCAGAGACAGTAGGTTGGTGGCAGGGGAGTGTGGCTGGGGCTCTCTGATGTCTAAAAAGAACCATGGTAAAAAGTTAGTTTTGAAGCTCACAGACCTTTGGTTAGGATCACAAGTAGCACTTGTTCGAGAGCCTCCAGAGAACGCCTAACCTAGATGTCCAGGTTCAACTAGGGCCTAGCATCTTATGGCGGAAGAATCAGCCACCTCAGAAGGAGGGCAGCCTGGCATCTCTGAGGCTTGCGGGCATTGGACTCAGTGGTTCCCAAGATGCTCACATGTTGTTAGAAAATACAGCAATTTCCTGTGGTTAGAGGGAAGACTGGGGCCCTTTTTGGTAGACCTTGGTGCAGCCTACACTGGCATCCTTTTTTTTTTTTTAATGAACAATTCATAAGTTTTTTCTAAAGTAACCATTTTTATTTATTTATTTATTTTTGGCTGCGTTGGGTCTTCGTTGCTGCGCGTGGACTTTCTCTAGTTGCAGGAAGCGGAGGCTACTCTTCGTTGTGGTGCGTGGGCTTCTCATTGTGGTGGCTTCTCTTACTGTGGAGCACGGGCTCTAGGCGCGCGGGCTTCAGTAGTTCCGGCACGCGGGCTCAGTAGCTGTGGTGCGTGGGCTCAGTAGTTGTGGCTCGCGGGCTCTAGAGGGCAGGCTCAGTAGTTGTGGCACACGGGCTTAGTTGCTCTGCCACATGTGGGATTGTCCCGGACCAGGGCTTGAACCCGTGTCCCCTGCATCGGCAGGCGGATTCTTAACCACTGTGCCACCAGGGAAGTCCGCGCACTGGCATCTTTGACAAGATGTTATATAAGTGGTGTTGATATTGCCACCTAACTTCCTTTTCAAACACCAGAATCGATAATGGCCATTTCCAGTACTTGGGCAAGTTCATAATTAAGCCGAAGGTGACCGTAAAGGAAGAAGTCAGGCTGACCTGGCTTCAAATCCTGGCTTCACCACTTTCAGGTATGATAGATTAAAGATGGCTGCAAATTCTTTTCTACTCCTCCTCCCATTGAGAGGCAGACTTGATTCCCCTTCTCCTTTGACCAAGAGGGTGCAGTAGAAGTGATGCTAGGGCAGAGAAGACTTGCAGCCCCTGCCTGGCTCTCAGAATGTTCCTGAGACATTCCTTCTCAGAGAGGCTGCTGTCGGTACTCTGGGGTGACAGCCCCAGCTAGCATTTGTGCAACAAAGCTGTGTTTGCACATCTAGCTCAGTGGAGCCTTCAGATAACTAACTGTAGCCACAGCCAATGCCTAAGCGCACCTGCATTAGAGACCCCAAGTGAGACACCCTCACCTCCAGCTGAGCCTCAGAGAATCATAAGCAATATAATAATGTGTTGTTTTAAGCCAGTACATATTGGGTGAGATAAGCACTCAGAGGTTTAGTTTCCTTCTGTAAAATGGGCAAAATAGCAGTATCCACTTCCTAGAGTTATTGTGATATGAATGTAATAATGGTGGAAGCGTCAAACGCAGTGCTCGGCACACAGTAGGTCTTCAGTAAATGCCAAGCTCCTGCCTGCCCCTTCTCCAGGAGGCTATATATCCCAGGTATGAGTGAATCTTGGCCACTGCTCCAAACTTCCTGGGCAGACACCCAACTTTCCTCAAAGGGAATGCCTAGGATCAAATTTGAAAGTGGGGTTGGAGAGCACTTGATTTTTTTCTTTCTGGGCCAATCTGTGACCCCTTTAAGAAAAATATCACCACCTTGTATGAGGAAAACGGTATGTTTTTTTCTTTCTCCTCAATGTAAGAGATCAAGGAATTAAGTCTTCACCTTTTTTTTTAAAACAAGAAATATGCTTGCTCACGCTGAAAAGTACCGGCTTGAAATAAAACAACTCCCCTTCTGTTTCACAGCCAGCAGTTTTTCTGCAGCACCCAGCCCTGCAGAGCCACAGACTGCATGCACAGTGGGCAGACGTTGTTGAACAGATGAACAACTGTGGCTTAATCTGTTTTGGGAAAAGAAAAAAAGTCCTGAAGCAATTGATAAACAGGAGGCTGAGGTCAGCGTGAAGGAAGAGTAAATGAGGCCAGATTGGGGACCGCTGAAACGTAAGCCTCTTTCATCCCCAGTCTTGAATCAGGGGGGCGTGTGAGTGATAGGACTAATCTGCCGGGAAAGGGGCTGAGAACCTCCTGCATTGCCTGAGTTTGGAGTTATGTTTTCATTATCATTCAAAATTATTTTAAAATTTATATTCTTTTACTTATTTATTAATCAAAAACTTTTTCCAAAATTTTTTGAAGTATAACATAGAAAAGTGTACAAATCCTAAATACAGACCAGTGAGTGTTCACGAACTAAACACATCGTGTAACCAGCATCCAGGTCAGGAACAGAAAATCAGCGGCATCCCAGAAGCGCCCTGCATGCCCCCCCCATAAGGAGAATCTCTGTCCTGACTTATAACGCCGTCATTATTTTTACTAGCTCATACGCATTCATGGTTATTCTAGAGACATTTTACGCATATACAAGAACATGGGTATGTTATGATTTTGTGCAAATGTAAAATGTACTTTGCACTCTACGTAGCGTATTATCCAGACTGTTCTGCTTCTGGCTTTTTTCACATTTATCTTGGTGATTATTCCACACCACTACCTAGAAAACAGCTCGGTTTCTGGAGAGGCCACATGGTATTCCATCGTCTGAATGTACCACAATTTATTTAATTTTATTAAAAGGCAAAGAGGTTGTGTCCAATCTTTTCAGAGCTGGATTTTTAAAGAAGTATTCTTGAGGTATCTCTGTGGTCCTTTAGATTTAAGGTGGCAGCTAGGCATTGCTCTTTGGAAGCCTTATAAATACGACTACTAGTTCTTACTCTATTCTGAATTGGCGTGGGGTGTGGTACCGCCTGGGGTGCTCGATTATTTTATTGCCTCGTCCTGTTAGGACTCAGTTGTTGCACGTCTGAATGTGTATCCAGGAAGTGGAAATAATGTCCCTGACACCCTCACTTCCTTTTCTGGCAAACCTGTGTCCGGTGAGTGAATCCAGCTACTTTCACCCACCCCCGTGTCCTTCAGTCAGCTGCTTAGCCTGCCGCGTCTTCGCTGAAATCTGGAGATTTTAGGAAACGGACCTAAAGAGCACTTCCAGGCAGGACTAGTTTGAGGAACTATTGTTTATTTTGGTGAAACCAAGCCTTCCTCTTCTTCCTGCCTTTTCTTCCTCTGTGGATTCTTTTTGTCCCTCACTTCCAACCGGAGCCCCAGTTGCTCTGAACTCAGCTCTCAGAATTCTTTAGACTTAATGTGAGTTCAAGTCAATGCCTACCTCTTGCTCCTAGTGGTACTTGCCCTTTAAATTTCTTACCCACCATAATTATAGAACAAAAAGCTTTGCCTCCTTAAGCTTTTTCAATTCCCTGACAGCAGGAACTGTTGTATACTCAGGAGTTGGGGGCAAAGTCCTCACCGCCCTCCTTCACCACCAGAATCATGCCTGTCTTCTCCCAGCCCTCAGAGGATAGACAGGAAGGGGCAGGCCTGGCTTGTTCAGGACCTCAGGGTGTGAGGCAGGACTGTCTCAGTGTCTGTTTCCTGTGGCAGAGGGACAGATGCCACCAGCTTTTGCACAGGGTGCCAAGGCTGAGCTGCAGAAACATGTCCTCCAAAAGCAAGGTCACAGGCAAGTATCAGGGGCAGGGCGGCCCTAGTTCCCAACCTGAAGGTTCAGTGTGGTAGGGAAATCCTCAGGGGTGTCCCACCAGGAGGTAAGGATCACTGGATCACCTTTTGGTAACCACACCTTCTCTGGGCCTCAGTAACCGCCTGGTAGAGCTGTAATTCAGATTAAATGAGTTGATATACAGCTGTGGTAAGTGCTCTGTAAATGTTAGCTCTAATTATTATGTGAAGTGGCCCAGACACGGTGACCCCACTTGCTGTTACCAGGAGCTAGATTAGATGAGCTTGTCTGTCCTCCTCCGACTCGCCCTGCTCTCCCGACTTGGCTCGGGGGGACAGTCCAGGCTCTTCTGTCCTGACCCATCTTCCTAGTCTCCGCAGACCCCTGTGCACCTCTTCCTCCTGCCTGTAGCCTTAGCGAGCCTTCACTCTTCCACTCTTCCTCTGCAGGACCATCAATGCCTCGACCTCCTTCCATAAGGGGCAAAAAGCCCACTGCGTACCAAAGAAAAAACAAACGCTTCCTTCCCTGGTGCTTTTGTGTCTCTTTCATCCCTCGTCTTTGCACTGTCCAGTCTCCTTCCAAATTCCCATTTCTGGTGTCTCCCTGCCCCAGCCCTTTGTATGTGCCGAGGATAAAGACTGGTGGTGGGAGAGAAGGATGCACGAGCCTTACACTTGGGGACTCTCCCGAGATCAATGACGGTAATACGTCTCCATCCTTCGGCACCTGTCTCTATGCAGGAAGATAAGGGCAACAGAACTGAACTTTAACATTGTGAGGACCCACTACAGACCTGGCTCTGTTCTCGGCCCTTTACACTTACTCTGTCATTTAATCCTCATGGCAGGTCTTCGCACAGGTGTATTAGGACCATTCCGTAGATTTTCAAACTGAAGCTCAGAGCAGGTACACATCAAGGTCTCATCACTACTGGGGAGCAGAAATGGGATTTGAATCAGGTCTGCCTGACCCCAGAGCCCAAGCATGTTAAAGAAAATTTGAGACAGTGAGACTTAATATAGTAATAACATTTTACATTCTCTTTTGTATTTGGATCAACTAGCTCGAGAAGCGGTGTCTTCTACTTTTGAACTTGGCACCCATGATGTCTTAGCCAAGGACTTCAAGCTTTGTCTTGTCCACACACAGGCTTGATTTTGAAATAGCCAGTTTGTAGACATTCAAAAGTATTCTTGCCAACACTCACATAGCACATTTGTTTTCCCAAACTTCTGAAATACACTCCTCCAGAAATTAATCACCCGAGGACAGCAGGTACTAGGGAGGTGATATCCAGGGCTCCCCACCTCCTGTGAGGGGCTCATCAGGACAGAAGCACATCACAAAAGGCTCTGACAGAGAAACCAGTGGAAGGAAAATGGTACCTCATGGTGTGAGCGTCTAAAATGGCTTGAGAGTTTTATTCAAAGTAAGCAATGCTCACCTTCACATGACCTAGAGCAACAGCGCTCAACCGTGTTCTTTTGCAGCTCCGAAACTGTCACAGATGTATGACATACCTAAGCAGAGGTTCAGTCTTACCTTCTACCCCAAGTCTTCCCAACCTGTTCCCCTCAAGGTTTAAACTATGCCCTCTCTGAATTTTTGCCTGAAGCTCTCTTTTGAGCATAGTCTGCCTAATAATACCTCTAGTTTTCTAGTATTAAACAGAGGAACTGCACTGGGTTTAGTAGTGTCCTCCCAAAGTTCATGTCCACCCAGAACCTCAGAATGTGACCTTATTTGGAAATAGGGTCTTTGCAGACGTAATTAGTTAAGATGAGGTCATTCTAGATTGGGGGGCGGCCCTAAATCCAATGACTGGTGTCCTCCTAAGAGAAAGGAGAAGGAGAATCAGATGCAGAGACACGGGTAAGGAAGAAGGCCATGTGACGACGGAGGAAGAGAGTGGAGTGATGATGCATCTACCGGTTTCCCTCCTATCTGAAAGTAGAGCATTCCCAGGAAAACGTTTGTAAGCCAAGATCGTGTAAAGCAAAGAAGCAATTACCTTAGGACACATCTTGCTAACAGATGCACAAAATAAATCGAGATGCAGCACGGGTGCTCACAGACACAGTTCAGAACTGTGGTGGCTGGATGTTGAGATGCTGAGTGTAGTTCCCAGGGAAGGAGCTTGGTGGTGCCGTGCTGGCTGCTTGGGGATGTGCTGCCTCTATAACAGCTCCTGCAAAACCAATGGTGAACGCTATTTTCACTTTTCGCCTTTTTTGGGGGGTAAAAGCCAAATTCCTCTTCAGATTTCTTTTGGTTAGTGAAAACAGGTTCTAATGTAGATCTTTCATAAAAGCGAAGTGACGTAAAGTGAACTTTTGAAAAGTGAGGGGTACAGGCCAAGGAACACCAGGGATTGCCGGGAACCACCAAAAATTAGAAAGAGGCCAGGAAGGACTCTCCCCTAGAGCCTTCCCAAGGAACAAGGTCGGGCTGACCCCTTGGTTTCAGACAACTAGCCTCCAGAACTGGGAGAGAATACTTTTCCAGCGCTGTAAGCCGCACAGTGTGTAGTAACTTGTCAGCTCAGTCCTAGAAAACTAATATAAGGACTTTCATTCGATTCTCTAAATAAAAAGCTTCCTTTACTATGAACATTTCCATGAGCTATTCTTGTTTTTAAACAAGGCTCCCTGAACCTCAATTTTCTCACCTAAAGATTGTGTATCAATCACCCCACAGCTCAGTGGCATAAAGCAATCGTCATGTATTACCTCACTCGAAGGTCTTTGGTGTGGCTGGGATCCTCTTCTCCATATACCACTTGTTCTTCTGAGACCTACAGGCCTCCTGGGCATCTTGTGGTGATGGCAAAAGCCCAAGCTGACATTTAAAGACTCTGCTTTTGTCACTGTAACCAAACAGGACCCTATGGGGCCTTCCCAGGACAGACCCCTCCCCATATCCTCTGCTTTAGCTCCTCTTTGAAGTACCTACATAACAGTACCCGATGTACATTTCCTGAATTGTTTTGCAGATGCTAAAACCCCGCCAAACGGAATAAATTAACTACTAGATGACCACAAGCATGTATCCCGCAGACCTACCGGAGCCTGAGGATTAATTATGTGACACCACCCTGTTACCTCACCATCAACCAATCAGAGGATTGTGCATGAGCTGATCACATACCCTGTGACTCCCCTCCCTCACCTGGTCTTTAAAAATTCTTTGCTGAAACCCATCGGTGAGTTCATGTGTTTTGAGCACTAGATGCCCTGGACTCCTTGCTTGGTGTCCCGCAATAAACTCTGCACTTCCCTTCAGAACAACCCAGTGTCAGTAGATTGGTTTTACTGTGCATGGGTGAGCAGACCCAAGTTTGGGTTTGGTAACGCCACTGCTAACATCCCATTGGCCAAATCGAGTCACAAGGCCAAGTCCACTCTGCTCACAGTGAGAAGCAGAAAGGAGGAATATTTGTTCAACAATAATCCCAACTATCACAGATGTGATAATATCTGCTGCTATAGACTAAGTGTTGTGTACCCCCAAATTTATAATTGAAACCTAATTCCCAATGTGATGGTATTTGGAGGTGAGGTCTTTGGGAGGCGATTAGGTCATGAGGGTGGAGCCCTTATAAATGGGATTAATGCCCTTATTAAGGGGCACAAGAGACCCCAGAGAGCTCCCTCGTCCCTTCTGTCACGTAAGGACATAAGGAAAAGGTAGCCATCTATGATCCAGAAAGATGGTTCATAGCCATCTATGAACCAAATCTGCCAGTGCTCTGATGTTGGGCGGTGGAGTGATACCCATTTAAGTAAATATAAGTTCAATTTTGATTTTCTGACCATGTCCTGTCCGGTTATGAAGGTTCTGTCCCATCCATGAAACTGCCACTCAATTTCTACACTCTTTTGGGGAGGCCATTATTCTGCTGATCATGTGGTCAAACCAGTGACA
The DNA here is from genome assembly GCF_937001465.1 of Orcinus orca. Taxonomy (NCBI): domain Eukaryota; kingdom Metazoa; phylum Chordata; class Mammalia; order Artiodactyla; family Delphinidae; genus Orcinus; species Orcinus orca. Next base: position 37,255,134 of record NC_064571.1, read on the forward strand.
GGGACAGCCCAGGCTCCAGGGGAGGGGAAATAGACTCCACTATCTGATGGGAGAAATAACAAAGCTATTGTGGCTCTTTAACCCACCACAGTATGCATCCACTCATGCAGTCCTCACCACAAACCCATGAGGTGGGGACTGATATTCACATTTGAAAGTGGGAAACTTGAGAGCAAAGATGTTGCTAACTTGGCTAAGGTGAGCCAGCTAGTCAGCGGGAGGGCTAGGGTTCCAGCCTAGGCTGTTTGACAGCGGGGCGAGAGCACCAGACACAACGTTGTGCCTGGTGCTCAGCTGATGTTTGCTTTCTCCTTCCCTATTGATTCCATTTCTTCAGCCCTTTAAGGATAGGAAGCTGTCACCCCTTGTACCCCATTATGTACAGGCTTCTCTCGTACATGCACTCACATGCACCTAAGGGCTTGTGGTAAAGTCTCCTTAAAAAAACAGGGTGGTGGGACTCCAGTGGTTAAGAGTCCGCCTTCCAATGCAAGGGGACGCGGGTTTGATCCCTGGTCCAGGAACTAAGATCTCACGTGCCGCGGGGCAACTAAGCCCGCGCGCCGCAACTACTGAACCCGTGAGCTCTGGAGGCCCCACGCCACAACTAGAGAAGCCCACAAGCTGCAAGGAAGAGCCTGAGCGCCACAACAAAAGATCCCACGTGCTGCATCTAAGACCCCACACAGCCAAATAAATTAATTAAAAAAAAAAAGTTGAGTGACTAAAGTGAATTAAAAACCATGTGAGGAAATTAAAAAAAAAAAGCAAACAGAAAAACCAGGGTGGTGGAGTGATACTTGTTTAACTAAATATAATTCAGTTTGGGTTTTCTGACCATGTCCTGTCTGGTTATTAAAGTTTCCTCATGATTTCTTTCTATGGGGGTTCTGACCTGTCCATGGAAACGCCACCCGGCTTCCACACTCTTTTGAATCAAACTCGCTTCTGGCTGCTAGTCCTTTATTTTCAGATGTTGTCTTAGTAATGGGTCCAGGGTTCCCCAGCCCCACCACAGGCCCAGACTGATCTCCCAGAGTCAATCAACCTCTGCTCCGCCACCCCTTGGGCTTCACAAAGTGCGGGAAGTTACAGAGCTGTGCCAGAGGGAGTAGAGGTGGCAGCATTCAAAATCAGCGTCTTGTCTGAATACATTCTAACTTAGGTGGGTTTTGAAATCCATATGCGTGGAGCACTGTTCCAAGCACTGGACTACAGTCATGGGTGTGACACATTAGCCTACGTAATCACTTGGTTTGGGCCAGTTCCCCCACCCAAACGTGTGAGAAGAGCCTGGGGTTCAGACAGTCTTGCAGACTGAAATGGATGCTTGCCTTGTAAACTAAGTAATGCTTTTGGATTCATTCACTTGTCCAAGAAATATATAATTGAGCACTTGTTATGAGCCAGTCGCTGTGCTGGGCAGAGAGGACAAGGATGAATAAATTAGATGCAGGAATAAATTCCTGCCCTCCAGGAGCCCACAGTTAATTCTAACAGTTATTACCTACATTTTATACCTGGGCATGTAAAGTGTAAAAATGTTAACCACAGTGTATATGTCTACCAATATGTCTAAAGTGTATATGTCTACCAATGAGGCAAGGTTTTCTTCCCCCTAAAGTTATGGCCCAGAAGAGAGGGGAGTACTTTATTTTGGGGTCTGTAAAGGAAAAATACACTCTTGTGTGCTTCCTTTCCTACTAACACTTAACACTTCTGGCATTTCTGGTTACCAGATGTGTGGGTTTTCCATACATCAAGCATTCTATGACACCAGCTGGTGCCTACAATTCAACTCAATTCTGACACTATCCAACCGTAGTTAGATCTCACAGGTCAAGTCCACAAGACTGCCTCCACTTCAGATGCCAATGGCAAATCTATGTTGTCACCTGTGCTTCTGACCGACTGGCTATATTCAGAGTTTCCCATGACCACCTCCTTTGAGTCCATTAATTTGCTAGAGTGGCTCACGGAACTCAGGAAAACACTCTACTTACTAGATTACCCATTTGTGGGCTTCCCTGGTGGCGCAGTGGCAAGAATCCGCCTGCCATTGCAGGGGACACGGGTTCAAGCCCTGCCCCGGGAAGATCCCACATGCCATGGAGGAACTAAGCCCGTGCGCCACAACTAGTGAGCCTGTGCGCCTAGAGCCGGCGCTCCACAAGAGAAGCCATCGCAATGAGAAGTGCATACACTGCAACGAGGAGTAGCCCCCGCTCACTGCAACTAGAGAAAGCCCACACGCAGCAACAAAGACCCAACGGTAGCCAAAAATAAATGAATAAAATAAATAAATTAGATTACCCATTTCTTATAAAAGGATATAACTCAGGAACAGCCAGATGGGAAAGATGCATAGGGCCAGTTACATGGGAAGGGCACCAGAGCCTCCGTGCCCTCTCTAGGAGTGTCACTCATGGCTTCATTACGTATGCATATATGATCAAATCATTGGCTGTCGGTGATTGATTTAACCTTCAGCTTCTTGCCCCTCTCCCGAGCTCAAGCTGGTGAGAGTGAAAATTTCATCTCTCTAATCCCAAGGTTGGTTCCCCTGGCAACCAGCCCCTATTCTTAGGTTATCTTGGGAATTTCCAAAAATCAGCTCATTAATAAATTCAGGTGTGGTTGAAAGGGGCCTATTATAAGAATAATGAAAGACACCCATTTCACCTTATGGCTCTTATCACTTAGGAAATTCCAAGGATTTTAGGAGCTCTGAACCAGAAATGGGAAAAAGACCACATATATATTTCTTAACATAAATCACAACATCACAGGGTCCTTGCCATGCCTCTCATGTTACACCAATGCTTTCCAAATTTCTAGTTTTGGAAGCTCACAGAGATCACCAACTCAGTACAAAAGGAGGTGAGAAAATGTAACACAGTTTTGTTAGCTATTCCTGGGAATGTGACTTTACATTTGCAATGCTGGAAGTTGCTATAAACAAGCTTTTTATGATCACTTTAAAAAGCAGAACAGTGAGCAGTTATGTTGGAGAGACCGGTGAAGGCCTGAACTGACTAATGCTATTCGAATGGACACTTTGTGGATTGGGATAAAACTTCCAGGGAAAGCATCCCATAAAGGGTCCAAGAGAATCTCCGACAATCCAGACGGCAGTGAGAATGCCGAATAAATGGGTCTAGTCGCAGTTAGGACGTTGATGACCAAGAGGTACATGAAGAATTTAAATAGATTTTTTAAGTGAAATATGAAAGTGGAAAAAAGCGGTATTTATAAATTAATTTATTATATTGCATAAATGGTATTAAACATGGATGTGTAACTAAATTCATTTATTGAAAAAGTACATCACAATTTCATCTATCTCACTAAAAGCTTTATGTGCTCAGGTTGACCAAAATATTACGAGAGGATTTCCCCGTTGGAAAGTTAAGTGCTATCTTATATTTGGTACCTACGTCCATTTGGGCACATGTGGAACCTTTGCCCAGAGTCAAACAGTTAGGAGGGACAGAGCCAGATCTCTCTGACCCACCCATGTATTTACCTTAATTCCTCCATTAGACCAGATTTCATTAGATCTCAGACTATGGTCCCTGCCCCCATCGTCCATCTATTTCATTCCATTTCAACTGAGAGCATTTATTGAGCCCCTAATATAATGGAGGAATTGTTTTTCTAGTCTGTAAATCACTTTTAATACTGAACTAAGGGAGAAGAGACTGACTTTTAACTGAAGATGGAGGAAAAAAAAGTAGTTTTGACTAAGAATAGCTGGGTCCAGGTTTATGTAGGCCATTCTCCCTGTTACACAATATGAGTTCTGGTCTTCTCTGTCTTCTTAGGACTAAAAAATGCCTGTAACCTCAGCCCCAATAGGACAGTCATAAGGAGCAAATAAAAGTGCAATTTCCCTTTGTCAGTTTTTTTTTTTTTTTTTTTTTTGCGGTACGCGGGTCTCTCACTGCTGTGGCCTCTCCTGTTGTGGAGCACAGGCTCCGGCCGCGCAGGCTCAGCGGCCATGGCTCACGGGCCCAGCCACTCCACGGCATGTGGGATCTTCCCGGACCGGGGCATGAACCCGCGTCCCCTGCATCGGCAGGCGGACTCTCAACCACTGCGCCACCAGGGAAGCCCCCTTTGTCAGTTTTAAAATAATAAACAAACCTGGTTAATCTTTGGGTAACAGGGTTTTATATTTTTCTTGATACTTTGCAGTATCACATAAATTTTTTACTTGAGCGTGTATTATATTTAGTCAGAAAAAATCAGTAAATATTCATTTTTGAAAAAACACAAGTGTTGGGTTACAGAATTTCAATTTCACTTGCTGGATTTGCATTGAGTCCACCTTACATTTAACCTCTTTCTTTCTTTTAATCCAAGCTAAGAGAACCAAACACTTTCTGTGGGTAATACATGCAGGGCTCCCCTCTCAGGATCGCCTGCCATCCCAGCCTACCTTCCCTCAAGACGCCCAGACAACTATACATAGAGGAAAGGAACAGAAAGATGCTACAAGAGCTTGAGCCATATCTTGTGTGTGTGTGTGTGTGTGTGTGTGTGTGTGTGTGTGTGTGCGTGTGTGTGTTCAATATTATTATGCCTCTCCCTGAGATTCTCCTTTAAGATCACATTCTTCAAGATACATTAAGTCTGTGAAATAAAGCGGAAGACGCTGTGCGACTCAAAGCCAGCTGTGCTACCTCTCTGAGCTGGAGTTTGCTCATCTGTAGGATAACTGGTGGAATCCAAAAGGAAAAAGAGCATGGCCTGAGGTGACAAATTCAAATCCTGTCTGCTTAGTGCTGAGCAAAAGTGTATACGCTGTACTGTGTAATTTATACTGGTACATTCTATATGCTTAAAAAAAAAGACAACTACTGCTATTATGTATGTGAAAGAGCCTATAGCTCTTAAAGCAAAACCATAAATCACAAGGCTGCCACCTCAGCTGTGCAGGCTGTGTGCTGCACAACTCTAGGGGGTACCATCCACATGGCACACAGTGTCTAGTGGTGCCCTGAGGAAGTGCTATACAAATTGTAGATATTTCTTTCATTAAGAATAACAGGGGGGGGAGAGATAAATTGGGAGTTTGGGATTAACAGATACACACTACTATATATAAAATAGATAACCAACAAGGGCCTACTGTTAAGCACAGTGAACTATATTCGATATCTTGTAATAACCTATAATGGAAAAGAATCTGAGAAAGAATAGATTTACATATATATGTATGTATGTATAACTGAATCACTGTGCTGTACACCCAAAACTAACACAACATTGTAAATCAACCATACTTCAATACAAATAAAGGCCAAAAATAAAATAAAATTACAACCACAACCCACTCCCCCCCAAAAAAAGAGTAACAGAGAGGTAGTACAGGACTTTCCTTGTTCCTTTAGGCAGAGCTGAGGCCCCCTAAACTGATAAAATAGGTAACAAGAACACTCTTTTTTAAAAGAAAGGTGCTGGACCATGTGGGCAGGACTTGTTAAATTAAAAAACAAAACAAAACAAAACGAAACGAAACAAAAACAAAAAACCCCGAAGAACCGGAGTTCGGCCTTACTGAACCTATCACTTATTCATCTTCAGGAGATTCATTCTAAATGTTAGCCGTGAAGATTCTAAGGAGAGAGTCGTCCTGGAGTCCTGGGTGGCTCCCTTCCCCTCAAGCCAAGCGAGGGGACCCAAAAGGTGGACCCGGTGTGCTTGGCATGGGTTTCCTGCTATGAGGAAGACGGGAGAAGTTCAAAGCAGAGGTGCTGGCTGCCCCTGCTGCTGATGGCGGAGGGAGGGGAGTGCTACCCAGGAACAGCTGTGTCCCACCGGGGGTCTCAGAGGGTCTCTCCGGCAGAATAGAGTTCGAATGGACACAGTGGGAGAAAAGCTTTGAGCTGTTTTCCAATTTCTTTTAAGGTCTTTTTTTTTTTTTTTTTTTTTTTTTTTGCGGTACGCGGGCCTCTCACCGCTGTGGCCTCTCCCGCCGCGGAGCACAGGCTCTGGACGCGCAGGTCCAGCGGCCATGGCTCACGGGCCCAGCCGCTCCGCGGCATGTGGGATCTTCCCGGACCGGGGCACGAACCCGTGTCCCCTGCATCGTCAGGCGGACTCTCAACCACTGCGCCACCAGGGAAGCCCTCTTTTAAGGTCTTTTAAGCTCTGCTTGTCAGGGCAGATGACCACAGGGTAGGGGGAGGGGTGGTGTATGTGTGGGAGTGCTCTGTCAACAAAAGCGGAAGCCGAGGGCACTTAAGTGGGGGGCTGTAGGGGTATAGTCCTTTCTGAGGAAAGCTGAGTGCACACTCACTGCTCTCCCACTCCATAGGGGCCTCAAAAGAACTCAACAAAGCAGGAGGGCTCACCTGTGAGACAGGAGGGATGGAGGCAGGGCACAACCATTAAAAGAATGACACAGCCATTGAGAAACACAGGACCCACAAAAACTGGTTAGAACCTACTAGGCCCAAGATGGAGGGAAATTCGACTTCTGGTAGACCTTGAGCCTCATTATATGCTCATTGTAATACGGTAACATATGCTAAGTGACACATCCACAGGCACCATGACAGTTCTGAGGCTGGCATTGTAAGGCCCAATTTGGTGGCCCAATTCCTGGAAATCCCCGCCCCCTTCCCTAAAATAGTTGGAATAATCTTCCCAATTATTAGCCTATGAAATTACCCAGCCCGTAAAAACTAACCACACCACACACCCCGGGCCCACTCTTACCTGCTGTGATGGACTGCTTTCTGCCTATGGAATGTGTATCTCTCTAAATAAACTCGCTTCCACTTTACCATGGCTCGCTTTTGAATTCTTTCCTGCTCAAAGAATTTGCTCGAGACCTGGGACATGACCATTCTCTTGTTCCCTCTTCTTCTGCAATACCTGTGCCACTTTCCAGTGGCTCTATATAATGGCCCCAGTCAGGTAGACAGTTTCTGTCCTTTATACCCATCTTTGCTCCCTGTATCCCGTCCTGGAGGAACCAGAGGCTGGAGGAGGGACAGAAGAATAGATAGAAAAATGTGAGACATTTAGGATTCCCACGACTAGAAGGAAAGAAGCTTTAAGTTAAATGAGTGAGGGTTTGAGTGAGGTTGGGCTAGCAGGAGACTCCTGAGGAACACTTGAGTTAAGGCTGAAAAAGCAGTGGGTTGTGTGCTTCTGATATTATCCAGGGGCCGGGGAATAACACAGCAGGTGTGACAGAAGCAAAGTCTTTTCCTGATTTCACTTCTGGGGCACAGACGGATTGGTGAATGGCAATGCTGATTCTGGTCTCTCCTGGTCCAGCTTCTTTCCTTCCGGGCTCCAGGCTGTGCTCTCTGCTGCAAGCATACACCTCCCTGGATTGACGTGTACTTATGTCTCTCCAGCTAAAATGAATGTCCCCTGAGAGCGGGAACTGTGTCTTTTCTCATCCTCAACCCTTAGCACAAGGGCCATTAAAAGTTTATTATTGAAGATGATGAGAGACCCCGGGTACCAGAGTCAAGGTGTGCAGAAGAGGATGGTGGGGGTGGGGAGGAAGTACAGAAAATGGAGTCCATGGGTAAACAGACAAGGTTCGTGTTCATCTTCTCCCTTCACATCTGAGGCAGCCATGAGACTATGCTATTAGAATTTAGGGGTAAGGAGAAACCATGCACTTCCATCATAATTTCTATAAAACCACACTTCTCTGACTTAAAAATTCAATTAGAAACTTAACAGAACTATGTTTTTCTGGCCGCCTAGTAACTGGAAATATTCCGTTTACTACCCATCTACTTTCCATGAGATTGACTCGTGTTATAATGATGACCCAACTCGCTGACAGCTTCTCAAGTCCTGAAGTCCTGGTTATCTCAGAAAGCCTGAGTTTCACAGCTTTAGACCTGGTTATGAAGCATATATTACTGCACAGAGTCTTCCAGTGGTTGCTCTTTATCAATGCAAATAGTTGATTGACCTAAACATCCCATTTCCCATCACGTCGGAGAGCAAACATTTCTCATATTCAGTGGTCAGGCTCAATTATGAGAGATGAAGAAATAGAGGAAGAAAATTTCCTCCCTCCATTGCTCAAGTAAACCTTCAAGCCAGACAAATCTCTCCAGGGCTGACTTCAGATGAATGATGTTCAAGGTGAAACAAAGCGATGAACCTACTTGAAGACATACATCCCTTCTCTATAGACATTGATAGATGTCTCAAGAACTCAAGAAAAATGCTGTTTTCCCCTTAGACATCAGCTGCCCTGCAATTTTTTGGCAGTTCACAGTCAGAGTACACTGGAAAGACTGAATTATTTTACTTCAAATGTGTAGAAACACTTTGTTCTCAGAAAGCCTCGCTGTGTGTCAGCTTGCCTGATCATCTGGGGTCACCCCTGCCGGGCAATAAATGTTGGTTTATCTTTCTGGACATCACAGAGTTGCTAAACCCAGAATCAGTTGTCTACCCAGAAGTTGTGAGTTTATTTGAATAACATTCCTACAGAAAAATGAATGTCCATGGTGGACTGATGTATAGGAAATTATTAGATGTTGAGGGGCAAGATGGGGGATGAGAGGGAGAAACGAAAAAAAAAAAAGAGCAGGGAGGTCATCTCAGAGAATTAGGAAATCCTGATCTTTTCTAAGCCTCAGATCTTTCTGGGATTCCATCTGGCTTTCATTTCTAACTCCTTGTCTTCCAACAAAGAGAATAAAGATGGTTTTAAAACTAAATGTGAGCCCTTCCAGGAAACAAGAGCTCCTCTCTTCCCCTCTCTCTCCTAGTAGCAGAATTTTCTTTTGCACTATTAAAAATGGCGTGGGCCACCTTTTCTCCAAAAACACATGAAGCTGCTGCATAACTCTTTTCCAAATAATTAATCTTTCCAGTGGAATCTTTCAAAGCCCCACATTTCCTGTTATTTTATACAGCTGCAATTTGTAACTGGAGCTCCTGCCCAGTGTTCCACGGGCAAGACGCCAAATCCACTACATTTCACCTACCAAGGTGCCCCGCGCAAATAATCCTTAACCACAAGTTAAACAGTCAGGTCCTGTTCTAGCCGAAAAGAAAAGCCTGGGGAACAAAAGACTTTTAACATACTTCTCTATTAAAATTTTAGTGGACGCTCGCGATATTTTATTTTCTAGTGTCAACATTGGGAGGTAACACCATGATGCCACAGTAAAGGAAGAGTTTTCAAAAATGGATTGGTTCTTATGTTAAGTTAATATTTGTGAGTCATAAACATGACACCCTCTTCCAGTTATCTAGAAGCCAAAACTTGCCAGTTGCTCTATCAGACCCACCTTATTTGCTTCCTTGTCTATGAACTGGAAGATCAGAGCCAAGATGGGCTAAGAGGTAAGTAGGGAGGCAGATGCTGGCAGGTTGGCTGTGACCCCCTTCCTTCCTTCTTTCCTCCCTCTGTATTTTCCCTCTTCCCACCACCCAGTTATCTTTCCTCCAACCTGCCCGTGAAGGAAGTTCTCTCAAAATCACGAAGTTCGAAGTTTCTTCTATTTCATACCCTCTCTACTCTCTTGCCTACCCTTCCTCCCCCCGCCCTTCCCCCCCCCCCCACATTTCTGCCTATGACCTACCTCCTACTCTTTAGAAATTGAAGCCATTGAACCAGACCCTCAACTTCCTGGTACAGCCCCACCTTCCCTGGCGCCATCTCCCTTCCTTTCCTCCCATCCCTCAGCGGATGCTTCCTATCCTGAGGTCAGGACCTGTGCTCTGGATCCCAGCCCCTCCTGCTCTCTCTGGAGTCTCATGCTATAACATGGCTCCTCTCCCCTGTATATTCAACCCTTGCCTGAATCTGAATCCTTCCCATCTACATTTAGACACCCTTAAGTCTCTCTTAAGATAAAACCAAAACACTTGCCTCAACCCACAGCCCCTTCCTGCTATTATTCCCTTCCTCTCTCTTTCCCAGTGAAACTTCTTTTTTCTTTTTTTTAAATGAATTTATTCATTTTATTTATTTATTTTTGTCTGTGTTGGGTCTTTGTTGCTGTGCGCAGGATTTCTCTAGTTGTGGAGAGCGGGGGCTACTCTCCCTTGCGTGGGCTTCTCATTGCCGTGGCTTCTTTTGTTGCGGAGCATAGGCTCTAGGCGTGCAGACTTCAGTAGTTGTGGCATGCAGGTTCACTAGTTGTGGCACACGGGCTTCGTTGCTCTGCAGCATGTGGGATCTTCCCGGACCAGGGCTCGAACCCGTGTCTCCTACATTGGCAGGCAGATTCTTAACCACAGCACCACCAGGGAAGCCCACAGTGAAACTTCTTGAAAGGGCTGTATATACTCCTCTTCCTTATCATCAGCTCCCCTCACTCCTCAGTCCCATCACTCTGGCTAAAATGACTAATGACCACTATGTTCTCCTCTGCCCTCTTTGGGACCCTTCGCTCCTGAAACCCTCTTCCCTGGGCTTCAAGGACTTCAAGCTCTTCTTATTTTCCTCCTACTTCTTTGCCTCTTCTTTTTCTTTTCTTTTTTTTTTTGTTTAGATTGTAAAAGTTTATTGATATGATCAAAAAGCAAACAGCCAGACGTTTGCTTATCTTTGCCACTGCCATGTGTCATTCTGAATAGTGTTTTTAAATGCGTAACAAAGAATATTTAAACCGTTATTAGAAAAGTAAATTAAGAGTCTACTTAAGGCACTTCAGATGCCTTGTTCTTCCTTTATCTTCCTTCCAGGTCCATCGTTCTTTACAGAGCCATTAAATGTTAAGTTTTTAAACTTCCCTTTCTCACTCTATATTCAATCCCTACCATCCATGTGTACAGCTCCAACAATCAGACTCGTATATTCATTTGCCCACTCAGAATCTCCAGTGGGGCTTCTCATAGGCACAAGTTCAAGCTCCAAGTCAAGATTTTTCCTTCCAGGCTTGGTTTTCTACCTCATATTCCTATCTCAGCAAATGATGCCACCATCCACCAGGCTGCTCGGGTCATAAACCTGACATCATCCTTGATAGCTTTCCCTATTTCTCAAATCCAACCATTCCCTTAGCCCTGGCAATTTTACCTCCCCAAATTTCTCACATTTATTCAGTTTTCTCCATTTCTACACCCACCACCCCAACCCTAGACACTGACTACTTTCCTCTGGACCATTGCAATTGTTTCCCACACGTCCATTCTCAGCTCTCTTTAGGCTCTTCTCCACAACGTTGACAGGCCATGTCACTCTCTTGCATGGAATCCGTTAATGGTATGTTGGACACAAACTCCATGTGCTTCTCAGAGTCTCTTGATTGTGTCCTTCTCTTTCTCTTGGTTGGTATTCCACCCACACCTCAACTTCCAGGTTTGGATAAAATGCCACACCTCCAGCCTGACCGGTGCGGGGTTAGGTGATGCCTTCTGGAAGTGCAGGGGGTTAGCTTTCTGCAGTGTGAAATACAAACAACGAGCAATAAAGATAGGAGAATATGAAGCAGATGAATTACTCCCTCACTTCTCCCTACTAAGAATTGCTCTGAAATGTGGTTTTCCTTGTAAGCTTCCTGGAGAAATCCTGTGGGCTGAACAACACACCTGGCAATTGATCAGCTGTGTTTCTCTGCAGCTGAAACTCCTTGTAACCCGGTGATATCTATGTATTATCTATGATAATACATAGATAGCAGCATTGCATTGCCTCACCTCCCCTTTTCCTCACTCTCACTGTCCTGGGCTTTCACCTCCCCATAAAGTGTCACCACTTTAGTCTTTAACTCAGACTTTACTTCCTACAGGTCTCAGGCAAGACAAATGCTTAGGAGAAACGCCGAAATATCTATCCAAGACTCTACATGGGTTGATTCCTATTTACTTTTTTAAAAATTTAATTATTTTATTTTATTTTATTTTATTTATTTATTTTTGGCTGCATTGGGTCTTCGTTGCTGCGCATGGGCTTTCTCAAGTTGCGGTGAGCGGTGGTTACTCTTTGTTGTGGTGTGCGGGCTTCTCATTGCAGTGGCTTCTCTTATTGCAGAGGATGGGCTCTAGGCGCGTGGGCTTCAGTAGTTGTGGCTCACGGGCTCAGTAGTTGTGGCGCACAGGCTTAGTTGCTCTGCGGCATGTGGGATCTTCCTGGACCGTGGATCGAACCCATGTCCCCTTCATTGGCAGGCAGATTCTTAACCACTGCACCACCAGGGAAGTCCTCCTGTTTACTTCTTTAGCTTCTTATCTAGCACCATTTTACCATCCTTTTTTTATCTCCAGCTACAGTACAGAGTTCTTCATTCATGCTGAGCCCTCACATGCCAGAAAGTCTATTAGGAAAACTCTTTCCACCACCCCTCTGGCTTCACCGGGCTAATTCCTTTCTCACCAGATCTCAGTTTCCATATCACTTCCTTCCAAAGGAAATCTCCATGGCCCCCCCTCTGCTCCCTCCTCCCTGACATCCTCTAAGTTTCCTTTGCTACAGTATCTTAGTGATCTATGTCAGGGTTTGAATAGTGTCTGCCTCCTTCCCACACTGACTGTAAACACTGTGACAGCAGAGATGGCATCTTCTTTGGTTCTATGCATCCTCAGCACAGAGCCTAACACTCAACAAACATACACTGAGTAAACGAGCTTATGGGATCTGACACTCATTTTATAGATGGAGAAGCTAAGATTAAAGAGATGAAGGGATTCATTCAAGATAGCTAGTCAGTGGTAGAGCTCAGTTGAAGCTTCTACCTTTTTTAAAGATTAAGAATCATCCTTCTTAATTCTGAAATAGACAGATAACAGGCAGATCAATGAACCAGAATAGAGAATCCAGAAATAGACCTAAATACCTGCTTCAATATGTGAAAAGTACTTGCCCTCATTCATAATAAAATAAATGTAAATTTAAAATCGAGCTGACATTTTTTATCTTTCCAATTGGCAAAATTCACAAAATTTGGTAATTTCCTCTCTCGATGAGGGTACACCAAATATATGAGTGGATATGTGAGTGTTTGTGGAGTGTGCAGATCATCTTCCTTCATGGAGGACAGTTTGACAATAGCTATTTTGATTGCAATAGGTACCAAATCACAAGAGCAGATGCTCTCTGACATTCAACCCACTCGTTCAAATTTTAGGTATATATCCTACAGATATATTTGCCCAGGTGGGAAATAGAGAATGTACAGTTATTCATTGTAGCATTATTTTTAATAGCAAAAATTTTAATCTGCATCATTTAGGGACTGGTGAAGTAAATTATGATATTTTCATACATTGGAATATTACATAGCTATTAAAAACAGTGGGGTAGGGCTTCCCTGGTGGCGCAGTGGTTGAGAGTCCGCCTGCCGATGCAGGGGATACGGGTTCGTGCCCCGGTCCGGGAAGATCCCACGTGCCGCGGAGCAGCTGGGCCCGGGAGCCATGGCCACTGGGCCTGCGCGTCCGGAGCCTGTGCTCCGCAACGGGAGAGGCCACAACAGTGAGAGGCCCGCATAGTGCAAAAAAAAAACAAAAACAGAAAACAGTGGGGTAGTTCTTTTGAATTCCATATTCCTATATGTGGACCATTCCATATTCCTATTGTAGGAATATTCCACACTACTATATATTCCATATTTCTATCTCTAATAATATGGAAGCATTTCCATGATACATAAGCAAAAACCCAAGGTGCACAGTAGTTATATAGTATGCCATCATTTGGGCTAAAAATGAACAAAAACTATAAATAAAGCCACTGGACAATAAACTAAACCTAGAGAGAGAGCAGTGCTCTCATATAGTTTGTCTTTCTTACAATGCACAGCAAATACTCAGTGAATATATTTTTATTAATTTCAATAAGAAGAAATGTCCTAAGTGATAAGGGAAAGAGGCAAAAAGGGAAAATAGACAAGTAATCATTTATACTTGTTTGCCAATTGGGCAAAATTTCATCAGAGGAGAAAGTGAAATCTGACAGTCAATATGATAGTTTTAGATCACCTGTGGATTTTTTTATTCTCCATGAATTAGGTAGCTATTCCCATGGGAACTGAGGAGCTATGTGTTCTTGATTGTATTAGCTCCTTTCTACCACAACTAGAAAAGAAAAGATACTCAATTAAGCTCTGCCTGCCCAAAGCTTATTCTGATCAGGTCTCTGCCATTTGCATGTCCTCACTACTGGATTAGCCTGATTTCTCACTTACATACCACGTCAGGAAAATCAAATGAAAAGATGCTTATGAATTAGCAGAGACCTTGCTCATGCTAAAGAAACAGTTATAAATTTGATTAAATCCGTGGTTTCACATTGCTGCCTGAATGTTCTTCCAGAAGATGTATGACTATATACCTTAGACCTGGGAAGTAATAACTGTGAAATCTGGCTGTGGCCAAAGTAAATATCTGCATGTTTTCCTGTCAAAATGCTCAGTGTGTACTCGCCGTGCCTCAGTGGGGACATTACTGCTACAGAGGCACTTGTGCAATTTTTCCCCTGATTTGAAGGCTGTTTTCTAAATAGCATTCAAGTGTGTCAATACAAAAGATGTTTTCTAGTGTGACAAAGGCCCAATGATACTTATAACATCAGGAAGCTGGTGTTTTCCTGTCCTGAAATCAATATATTAAAGGCAGTGAAAGTCTTTTCCATCTACCAGAGAGCAGGCAATGGGCTCTTTGCAGGACTAGCCTCGACCCTTTGGTTTCATCTCAGGTATGTAGATGACAGATAGATAGATAGAAACATACCTACACAAAAGATTGCTACAGAGGTGGATACATAGAACATTGCCTTAATGGAGGGAGGTATGAAACTGAGGGGCAAAGAGGTTAAATGACATACCTGAGATTAGAGAGCTAGTAAGTGGCTGAGCCAAGGTCTAAACTTCACCCCATTTGACGTTCCTAACTCCACCCCAGTGCTGGCTGCCTAGGGCTGAAATGGATGAAGACAGGAAGGAAAGCATTCACGGTTCACTTTGATCACAAAGTCCAACGGTGGTCAGTGCAGGCAATTCAATTCAAACCAGTTGTTAGGCAGAATTTAGGCCAGTATTTCTTAAAGCATGTGAGCATGTTTGGCAGAATATCAGTCTTTTGAGATGTTCAGCAAAGAAAAAAAATTAAAAGATTTACCTACACACTAACATATAAAGATCTTAAGAAGGCCTATGGTAAAGAAACATGCTTAATTTCACTTTACGAAAACTACAATTTCTCAAACTTATTTGACCACAGAACATTTTTTGAACTTTGCAATATAAAAATTGTTGAAAGTAAATTAAAGTGGAGGCTATAAAAACATTTACCTACTCATCACCCAGCTTCAACAACTATCATTATTCTTCTTACTTGTTTCATCTATGCCCATTTTTTTGTTTTTTTGCTGAAGTATTTTAAAGGAAATTCCAGACAGCATGCTATTCTATCCTTAAATAATTTAGCGTGCATCTCCCAAAAAGTGGGAGATTTTCTTACATAAAGTGTCATCATCATGCTTAAAAAGATTAAAATATTTTCTTAATATAACTTAATACCCAGTTCATATTCAATGTACCAAAAAAGTCAGAGCCCCCTTTTTCAGTAAAACCATTAGAACTCTCTGCTTGTCATATTGATTCAGTTTTACAACCAAATGCCAGGACCAAGCAATCACATGTTAGAAAAACCTACAATAGTTGATAGCTCTTTTCTAGGACACTGTTAGAGCTAAAAACCTCTTAATAATTCAGCCTGAAAAACACAGGACAGAGGATGTTTAGTCCTTCACCCTCAAGATGTCTCCTGGCTGGAGAAGAGACTAATAACCGGATTGTACCACTTTTTTTTTTTTTCTTCACTTGACTTTCCAAATAGAAACAAAATAGAATCCTTTTAGCAGCCCACCAATACGTATGCTGAGGAACACATTTTGGGAAACCTTGATTTAGACAAAACAACCAGTTGAAAGAAGGCTTCACTTTACTTGACTGTTTTGATATTTAATAGTGATAGGTTTGGACTCATTATGCAGGTTTTTCTGTTTTAAATTCATCACATTCTAAAAGGAAGGGCTTAGTGATCAGTCCTGGTTGTGACTCCTAGTTACATCAGTGATATTAACAAACACACGCACACAACACACACACACAAAACACTGCAAATCTTAAAACAGAGAAGTATGGCTGTAAAGTTAAAATCAGGTCAAAACCATCTGAAGCAAGTGACTAGGTTATTCAAGATCTATTTGAAGGAGATGCATCTAAAAGAGAGATAATATGCGAAGGGAGATGGATATGCAAAGCGACAAAATAATAAACTATGCAGCACAGTAGCAATTTAGTTTCCCATGCATAAGAGGCGCTGAAATAAACACCTCATGCTAGTACACTACCAACGTTATCTTCTAAATTAAAGAACAGAAGAAGTGATTCCATTAATTGATGCTTCAATGGCTAGCTAAATATTTATACAGCCCACAAGCACTGTACTCAAAATTTACAGTCGCAAAGCAGCCTGCAGCAACCAAAACATTGATTGAGTCCTAAAAACTCAAGATTATTAACCCAAATATCTCCTTGCTTCGTACAAAACGGATTGCTCAGCCAGGGATTGCAATTTCTGAGACAACTACTAGGAATGGGGGTTTTAATGACTTTGTCTTAATGTTTTGCATAAGTAAATAGTAGCTGCCTGCCTGATCCAGGACCCTGGGTGAGTTTCCTTCCGCAGCTTAGAGCTAATCAAACGCATTTCTCACCAGGAGCCCAGGTGACTCTTTACCTGAAGTCAGACCCGTGTACATTCCAAGTTTGAAATGTGTGTTCCTGAAGCAGTACACATCCTCAGGCCAACCTCAGTTTCTGATCATACATTATCGACTGTAAAGTTGTGTAAAGGAAAACAAACATAAGTGTAAGTCATCAAACAGAGAAATGTATCTCTATTACCAAAGCCCCATGTAGTCATTTGCTGGTTTGACACTGCAAACAGATACTAGTTGGCTTCAGGGCTGGCTAGGGAAGTGTCACGGGAGACTTAGGTCTCGTATTGTGTGCTTCCTGTCAGGAGCCTGGCAACCCTTTCCCCACATATCTCAGGACATAGCCAGGCATGGCCTAGTTAATTGCTATAGGACAGGGTGTACAAGGAAGAGTCAGGACCTAGAAGCAAATTTTCCTCCTGGAGTGGACAGACCCCAGGAAGACACAGCTAGCTAAAGGAGCAGTGAGGGTAGAGCCAGGCATCCAGAGGGTATGGTGATGGGCAAACTTAGTGCCAGTAAGGAGTCTGCAATAGGCACTTCCATACAGAACAGTGGAGGTGTCCCAACAGACAGGCAAAGTATGGCAATCGATAATCTTGGAGTTGGTGACTTTCAGAAATCCAGGAAGAGGATCATCTATCTTGGGTCTGTAGGTCAGCAGGATCCAGGACCATGGCACAGGTTTTAGGGAGGATTTATAGGCAGGTAGAGGCCGAGATGATCAGAACAAGTCAGAAGCCCAGTGTTTTAGTTAGGGTAGAGCTGGGTATAGCTGCTGTAACAAAAAAAACCCAACATAACAGGGCTTCCATTGTATAGAATTTTGTTCCTCTCTCATGCAACACTGCGGAACAGGAAGGGTACCACAGCTCCACGAGGTTGTCTAGGAACACAGGAAACCATCCTCTGCTCACAGCTCCCTTCACTGTGTCTGAGGTTGTTGTTCCAGCTGTCTTCTCCTCTTGGTTCAGCTGGCTTACCAGCACCATGTTGGAGTCCAGCCCATAGCAGGGGTGAAAGAGAACAGGGAGGGCAAGAAACTTTATTTGAAACTCAAGAGGCAGAAGTAGCATACATCACTTTTACCCATTGGCCAAACCTAGTCATATGGCTACTCCCAGTTGTCAAAGAAACTGGGAAATGTAGTCTCTACAACAGAATTTTATCCTTTTGCAGTTCTGGAGGCCAGAAGTCCAAAATCAGTATCACTGGGCTGAAATCAAGGTGTTGTGAAGACTGCACTCCCTCCCGAAGCTCTATGGGAGAATTCCTTCCTTGCCTCTTTCAATTCCTGATGGCTGCTGGCATTCTGTGGTTTGTGGCCGCATCACTCCAATCCGTGCCTTCCCTTCTGTCAGGATGAAATCTCCCTCTACCTCTGTCTTATAAAGATACACGTGACTGCATTTTTAGGGCCCATCCAGACAATCAAGATCCTTAATCACATCTGCAAAGATGTTTTTTCCAAATAAGGTAACATTTACAGGTTCCAGGGATTAGGACCTGATATTTGGGGAGGGGGGATTATTCAGCCTACTCCAGGGTTTTACCCAGTTTATAAAAGGAAGGAGACAATGGACTCTGTAACACCCAGCAATCAGAATTAGGAAACGCTGGTCAATGCAGCAAGCCTCACCCAGCGCTGAGCACCAAAGAATTTGTCTCCAGCTCTTCATAGCTTCCCAGTTGGGTTCTAGTTTGGTGTAGAGCCTGAACTGGTCTAGGTCCTAGCTAGGGCCAAGTCAGGTAGGTGGCCCTGGCCATGGGAAAAGAAAGGCCACTAAACAAAGGAAGCAGGCAGGCAGGCAGTGTGTGCCTTGTACACAGTATCACCCACAGTGAGAAAGCACTGTGAGTGTTACCCAAGGACACACATGAGGTTCTTGGACAAATAAGTAAGTACTGAGACCTTGGCAAAGCCTCATTTGCAGATTACAGCCCCTTAAGACAGAAGGGTGCCTTCCACCTCCACATTCCTTACCTTCCTCACTCTCCTCCCCCCATCCCGCAAATACCCAAACAGTCCAGATGCTTGGGTGAAATGGCGAAATCCCTTTACCCACTTCCCCATTTCGACTCCCCAGAATTAACCACTCTTAACAGTTTGATACTTCCTGACTTTTCTTCATGTGTTTATAAATACACACACACAGAGAGAAATACAGCGGTTCCTCTTCACATAGATGGGATTGTGCCATACATGTGCTTTATTTATTCACTTAATAATATATGATCGAGAATTCCCTGGCAGTCCAGTGGTTAAGACTCGGTGCTTTCACTGCGTGGCCTGCATGGCACTGCCAAATATATATATATATATATATTGCTTGGCAATAATAATAAATTTAGTGCTCACAATATACCAGGCAAGATGCTGAACACTTTACATGTTTTTTATTTCGTATCACTCTCATAAGCACCTTATTGGCTAGGTACTATTATTTTCCTCTCTTAAAAATGACAGTCACAAAAGTGACTAGCCCAAGGTCACAGAGTTGGTGAAAGGCCAAACTAGGATTTGAATCCATACCTCAATCTTTGCTAGCATCCTCTGCGATCATGCTTCTGCTGTAGACATCCTTGTATGTCTCATCATGCAGCTCTTCCACTGGCAGCCTTGTCAGCTGTTGCACCAGATAAGCTTAACTTTTGCATCACCACCTCTTAGACTTCCCTGGAAACTGAAGTGGTCTCCCAGGTTACTGGACCGCTGGCTGTCATGTAGGGCACGTGGCTTCAGCTGCTCCAGTTGACTTGTGCTGGGAAGGAGCTCCCAAATCCATTCCAGTCGTTGCACCTGCCCTAGTCCCAACCCCTAGGCTCACCTTCTCTCTGCCTCCAACTTCATCCTCTTAAGCACTAGCGGCTCTGGCCAAGCATCTGTCGCCCCTGCTCAGATAAGCTGGCCCTGCCTGGTACCTTCTGCCTAAAAATCTACAGTCATGAATGATGGTTTTTGACTCTTCCCTCCCCTCTGCTGCTACAGCAAATAGAAAGTCTTTGTGATGGTCAGTGGCCAGTGAGACCTCTGCTCTCCTTCTGGGCCATCACCATGGAAACAGATGCCATACCGGGGTTACATCCCCCTTCTTGTCTGTTCCTGTTCACCTTCTAGGAGCTCTGTCCCTCTCACTTCCCTCTTGCCTACCTTCCTACCATTAAAACCTTCTCCATGCACGTGAAAATGTGGGCCCCAAGCTCATGGTCTTCAGTCTTCCCAGCGGAGAACAGGACTCCGTATTGAGGGTGAGTGGCCCTGGGGGTGATCAACACAGATACAGATGTTGGTGGTCGCTAATGGGGTAGGGGAAGGTTGCCTTCAGAGAATTCAAGGCTGGTGGCTCTGATCCTGGATCTTTGGAAGCTAAAGGCTCTGCCAGGCACAGAGAGAGTGGCTCTGAGGTGCTAGGACAAAAGGGTACCTCCACCCCTATACCCGCCCTGCTCTCCCCCCCACCCCCCGCGCCCTTAGCTGTCCCTGGTGCAGCTGCTTCTGTGAGCCCTATTCATGGTTACACCCTTGCTGAAGCTGGCCTCCCCCATCTGTTAGGCTGCAGGTTTCGTTCCTTGACCTTCATTCATTCATTCTGCCCCCCAGCCTGAGGGCAGATAAAGCAGGTAAAGCTCAGGTGTTGCCATGACACCGGCCACAGGCCACAGAGATGTCACGGTCTCAGGGTAAAGTCCGGGCCCAGGTAGTTCCTCACAGGCCCATTGACCCCACCCCGATCCACCCCCGATCCTCTGAGTCTGAATCTCTGGCGTAGGGCCCACAATGTGTTTTAAGAAGCCCCCCACGGAAGTCTGAGGCACGCTCAAGTTTGAGAACCATTCTCCTGTGGCTTCTTCTGATTCTCTCTCCTGGGAGGAACCAGGTCCACTTCCCCCACAAGACTAAGAGATTTTCCTGGGTGACTGTGGTTCGTCACTTTAAACAAGGTGGTCAAACCCTGTTAGCCTATGCCCGGTTCTTTCTTGGGGCATGAACCAGAATTTTCTATACTTTGTTATGAGAAGCCAGGTGTCCACGACAGGTAAGAGGGAAGTATTGCCCTTCTCACGGGTATTGTTGTTTCATGAGGCCAAGAAAACTAACAGTGGACTCATAGGCTTTTGGTAGGGGAAGGATTTGGGGGAGACAGCACGGTTTTCCGAGCTCCTTGGAAACTGTCATGTTGAGAGGGTCCCCTTGTTGCAGGACCAGGCTTCATAATCCTTCATGTGTACCCTTTTGTGTCACTCATGCTGAGGTCAGACTTCTGGTAACCAAGACCTTCTAGAGTTCAGACAGGGCTGGGGTGGGAGCCAGGAGCCAGATCATGAAGGGCCTGGAAAACCATTTCTACAAGTTGGTCTTTATCCTCAGAATGGGGGAGGAGCTTTCAGGCATGCTCTGATTTGAATATGGGGGACAGCTCTGGCTTCCTTGCAAAGAATGGATTGGAGTGGGGCAGGGTGTGGTCAGAAAGAGTGAGTGCTCAGAAGCCAGCTAGGGACAGAGGTGAGGAAGAATGGCATCTTGAATCAGGGCATTGGCTCTGGTGATGGAGAGAAGCAGACAGATTATAAAGATAATGTATACGGAGAAGAGGAGGAAAAAGAGGAACGCACTTACATACCACTTACTCTGTGTGAGGCACTTGACGTTTAAAGCTTACAGTGACAGCCTTATGTGGTCTGTACTATTATAATCCTCCTCTTATCGATATGGAAACTGAGGCACAGAGAAGCTGAATAACATGCCCAGATAGCTTCTGATTGCGTGAAGATACTAGAGAGAGAGGGCAGGAGGAAAGAGTAAAGAATGGCATTTTGCTTTCTGCCATGAACACTGGTGGATATTGGTGCCATTTCTTGAAATGAGGAACCTGGGAGGAGAAGCAAGTTTTTTGGGGGGGAAGATCATGAGCTCTCCCTTGGACTAGGAGAAATGCTTGGCAATAATAATAAATTTGGAGAAATGGAGCTCTCCAGCCATATAAGCTGCTATCGTGCAACTTAAACATTTTCATCAGAAAGGGTTATGATGAAAAAATATTCAGGTGTTGGGAGGGGGTGAGTTTCAGTGATGTGGATTAATTTTAGGGCTTTTGGGTTAAGCCTGTATTTGGAATTGTGATCCCTGAGTCATGAAAGGTAAAACCTTTGATTTTTTCATTAGTAGCCTCTACCTCCGAGCATTGAATTCTCTTGTTTTTCATGTAAAGCTGCTTCTTTGGAAAAGGATTCATCATCCAAGAGACGAGAATGAATCAAGTAAATATGTGTTTAGACGGTTTCTAAAAATCTATAGTTTAACCCGAGAGACCAGAAAGGTTTCTGTCTCCTAGGTAAACAGCAGTTAAATGGTATATTAAAATGTATATTATGTACGCAATTGGTCCATGGAGTAATTATGTATTTTAGGAATATTTCAAAACATGTGTTCCGCCTCTCTCAGCACTGTTTCAATCCATCAAGTAACTGTATACTTAGAACATGTGTTCTGCATAGTAAGAGTCATTTTATAAACCTCTCGTTAACGGGAACCAAATGAAAAGGCATCAGCTGCAGCCCATTTTTCAGAAGTGTTTATGCCAACCAAATGTAGACAAAGGAAAACAAAACCATAGAGGCAACTCACGCACCACGGACCCTCCGTCACTGACTGCAGAAACTCAAGGTGATGCTGGGCCACGAAGAGCAGAGGTTGGGGCTCATTGGGACACCTTCTGGAGTGAGGCTAGATTGATAAATAAAAAAGGGGGAAGGGTTCTAGCCCAGGCACAGGTTTTCTTCCCAAGGGGAAACTTCACACTCCCCTGAAGAGAATGAAAAGCAGGTGTTCTCTTGGCTGGTTGGCAACTGAGAAGCAGTGGGCCAAGGTCCAGCTCTGTCGGGCGTGCTGTATGTGCCAAAGGGCTGGAGCAGAGGCCAGGTGAGCTGGGCACTGGGGGTAGGTGGAGATGAGGGTCACAACAGGAGAAGGAGTGGCGGGATCCCCCTCTGAAACCTGGGGCCTGGGGCTAGTGAGTTACCCACACCAGCCACGGCCTCTGCTGCGCTCTCTTGGCTTCACCATCGCCCTTAAGGACACAGCAACACGCAGAGCACTTTCTTTTTCAGTATTTCAGTCTCTGCTGAGTATTTGTAAAGTGCTGTTTGCATGTTAACTCTTTCCAGCTGTAAGGGAGCAAGGACGTACTGAACATGCCTTGTTCCTAGCCTGAGAGTCTCTCTAAGCCCTTAGTCATTAAACAGAAGGCACCAGGGCTCGCTTCTAAACTCAATGGACTTGGTGGAAAAGTGAAGCTAGGAACTTTCTGAGCCAAGGTGGCATCAACTATAACTTAAAGGCCAAAAGAGCTATTAATATTACACAGGAGGCGAAAGGAGCTTAGGAACTTGGGATCCCACTTGGAAGGACTAGTGGGGGTGGACATAAAGCAACTCACTGAAGACTAAGTACATCAGGCAAAGAAGAGAGAGATGCAAACAGAAAGGGGCGGGGGAGGAGCCAAACAGAAGTAATAATTGGAGGGAAATTTTGAAATGCAAAAGGGAGAAAAGGAAAGGGAAAATGTTCAGAAGAAAAGTCAGGCCATGTCAAAATATGCGATTTCATGGGATTGGTCAATGATTTGTTTGTTTTTTTTAAGTTCACCAGTGGTAGAGACAACACATCTTTTTCCATATAAAAAGGGGCGAAAGAGGGCTTCCCTGGTGGCGCAGTGGTTGAGAGTCCGCCTGCCGATGCAGGGAACACGGGTTCATGCCCCAGTCCGGGAAGATGCCACATGCTGCGGAGCGGCTGGGCCCGTGAGCCATGGCCACTGGGCCTGCGCGTCTGGAGCCTGCGCGTCTGGAGCCTGCGCGTCCGGAGCCTGTGCTCCGCAATGGGAGAGGCCGCGGCAGTGAGAGGCCCGCGTACCGCCAAAAAAAAAAAGGGGAGGAAGAGAAGATACCAGCACCCCTCTTGTTTTAATTGTGATATTATAACAGCTCACAGCAGTGGCTATTGTCTGGGAACTGGGGAATTCTTTTGACATTATTTTTGGACCCAGTCCCAATCAGTCTTAAAGTATGACACAGATACATTCTTCTAATGTTTAATGTCTAAAGTCACTGATGCTGCTGGATCAGGAAGGAAATGAGCTGCGTGAAATGCCTGAGTGGGTCTTGGCAAGGTCTTGCTTGAAGCCTTAAGAAATAACTGTGTCCTCAGAACCTGCAGCAGGTAAGGCTGCCAAGTGGCCTTGGGCTTGGTAATGAGTCACATATTCATTACCATCAACATTGTCGCTGCACTGGATGGTGGGGAGTACTGACCCCATTTCATCATCTAATAGCCCTCATTTACTGGGCACGTGCTGGGTACAAGCACTGCCATGGATGTGTCTGATCCTTACAGCATCTCAACAAGGTAGACTTTATCTGCTTCACTTCACAAAGTGGGAAATCTAGTATGATCCTGACCCCGTACATGACTACTCTTCAGTACTGCCTGTGTAGCTAGCTACCCAGGAGTGGTGTCTTTGCTGAACTGCGTTTTATGTGCTCATTCTTCACAGGACCCCAGCTTGTCATCCATCCAGACTGTATTTCTGGCAGGGTGTAAGCAGGTCAGCAAGTTGGTGGCGAATAGGAGATAAAAGGAGCCCTAGGGGGGCAAGTCTAGGACAACTCCCTCCCCAGGGTCCACTTGGTCATCTGCCACATGCCCAAAACCTGCTAGGTGCTACATGGGTCATGAAAGAATCCTTACGTCCAAGGAGCTTATGGCCTTCTCCAAGGAGCTTATGTCCAAGGAGCTTATGACTCAAGTCATGGAAATCCAGTCAGTCAATCCACCACTGTTTATTGAGCATTTGTTCAACTCTGTGCTGGATAAGGCCTGTTCTTAGCCCTGGGATAGAGCAGTAAGCAAAACAGACAAAAATCCCTGCCCTCATGGAGCTTATAGTCTAACAGGGCCAACAGAAAAATAACTGAAATACATAGCATGTTAGACAGCACGAGGGAAAAGAACAATGTAAAGGGGGAAGGGGCCTCGGAATTGATGGTTTTGCACTTTTAAACAGTGTGGCCTGGAAAGGCCTCAGTGAAGAGGTGTCAATTGGGTAAAGACCCAAAGGAAGCAAGGGCACTAGCTGGGGGAAGGGTTCCACGTGGAGGGAATGGAGCGTGCAAAGAAACTGGGATGGGAGCGTGCGACATGCAGCTGGAGCAGAGGATGCAAGGGAGAGGGCAGTGGGAACTGGATTCCAGTAGGAAAGGAGGCAAGGGGTGGGGTAGGAGCAAGTAGGACCTCATAGACCATTGTGAGAACTACGTAAGGATCACCAGGAAAGAACTGGAAGATTTTGAGTGGAAGCAGAAAATAATTCGAATTTTTTAATCAACTCTCCACTCTGTTGAAAACAGCCTGTATAGTTCTTAGGAGAGCAAGGACTAATGCCAAGAGACCAGTAAGGAGGCTCTAGAGGTTTCCAGATTTCCAGTCCTCCTTCCCCTCTTCCCCACCATCTAACCCATCGCTCAAGTTTAATGATTCTACCTCCATTCCCTTTTTGCCATTCTCTCTGCTACTGACTTCTTGCAGAACCTCATCGTCCTTCAGTGGGAATGTTGCCAAGCACCTTGGAAGAGTCTCCTTGTCCCTCACCTCTCACTCCCCAAGCCTTCCTCCACATCGCTGCCAGTGGAATTGCCTCAAAACACAGGTCCGATACTGTCACTTTTCTAGACAGCTTTAATGTGCCAGACGCTGGGGAGATTGAAAAATGATAAAGAGGTGACCTTTGCCCTTGAGGAACTCACAGTCCAGTGAGAGGCACACAACAGCAGTGACCTGCAGCACCAGGTTATGTGTGCCACCCCAGAGCGGGGCACCAACCTCTGCTAATTACAAGGGGAGTGTAGAAGGAGCCCTTTAGCAATGCCAAGGAGGGAAACAGAAGGACATTACACCATGCCTGGGCCTTAACAGATGAGAAGCAATTCTCTGGAAAAGAAAAGAGCATTTGAGGTTGGGAGAACCACCTGGGTCCATTTATTTCAGTCCAGGAAGATGGGCTGACCCTCCTGGCACACTAGAGGGGACTCCATCTCTCAGCAGCAGACTCACATTAGCCCAACTCACAATGACTGATGTAAACATTTCAATTTGAATTTTTAAAAACTAGATGATTTTTAGAGCAGTTTTAGATTCGCAGCAAAACTGAGTAGAAGGTACAGAGTGTCCCCATATATCCTCTGTGTCCACATACATGCTGCCTCCCTTATATCAAAATCCTCCACCAGAGTGATACATTTGTCACAATCTATGAACCCATATCGACACATCATAATCACTCAAAGTAGTCCATAGTTTACCTTAGGGTTCACTCTTGGTGTTGTACATTCTATAGGTTTTGACAAATATGTAATGACATGTATTATACAGAATATCATATAATATCATATAGTATAGTATTATACGGAGTAGTTTCACTGCCCTAAAATTCCTCTGTGTTGCACCTATTCATCCCTCCCTCCCACAATCCCTGGCAGCCACTGATGTTTTTATTGTCTCCATAGTTTTGCTTTTACTAGAATGTGATAGAGTTGAAGTCACACACTGTTAGCTTTTTCAGGTTGGCTTCTTTCATTTAGTAATATGCATTTAAGGTTCCTCCATGTCTTTCCATGGCTTGAATGCTCATATCTTTTTTTTTTTTTTTTTTTTGCGGTACACAGGCCTCTCACTGTTGTGGCCTCTCCCATTGAGGAGCACAGGCTCCGGACGCGCAGGCCCAGCGGCCATGGCTCACGGGCCCAGCCGCTCCACGGCACGTGGGATCCTCCCGGACCAGGGCATGAACCCGTGTCCCCTGCATCGGCAGGCAGACTCTCAACCACTGGGCCACCATGGAAGCCCTGAATGCTCATATCTTTTTAGCACCAGATAATATTCCTTATCTGGATATAACACAATTTTTTTTTAATCCATTCACCTACTAAAGGATATCTTGGTTGCTTCCAAGTTTAGGCAATTATGAATAAAGTTGCTGTAAACATTCCTGTGCAAGTTTTTGTGTGGACATGAGTTTTCAGTTCATTTGGGCAAATATCAACATTGCTGGATCATATGGTAAAAATAGTCTTAGCTTCATAAGAAACTGCCAAACTGTTTTCCAAAACAGCCGTACTATTTTGCATTCCACCAGAAATGAATGAGAGTTCCTGTTGCTCCACACCCTCACCACCATTTGGTGTTGTTCAGCTTGAATTTGAAACAAGAAATCTGGGGAATTTCTTGGTGGGCCAGTGGTTAGGACTCTGCGCTCTCACTGCAGGAGTCCAGGTTCGATCCCTGGCAGGGGGACTAAGATCCTGCAAGTCGTGAGGCACGGCTTAAAAAAAAAAAAAGGAAAGAAAGAAAAGAAAGAAAGAAAGAAAGAAAGAAAGGAAGGAAGGAAGGAAGGAAGGAAGGAAGGAAGGAAGAAAGAAAGGAAGAAAGAAAGAAAGAAAGAGAAAGGAAGGAAGGAAGGAAGAAAGAAAGAAAGAAAGAAAGAAAGGAAGGAAGAGAAAGAAAAGAAAGAAAGAACTCTGAATCCCTCACAAGCTGACCGTAGTCTCTGTAGTCTCACGTTTGCTGATTGGATTTCTCTCCCTATGTGCAAAGCTGCTTAGGAAGCCACATGAAAACCAGCAGGTTGCTTGGCAAACAGGAAGGCTGAGCAAGAGGAATTACCTGGATACTCTTCATGGCTGGTATCAGTCCTGGTGGCCTGTGTCCTCAAATCAACTCTTTGGCTTTGTGAGCTGGAAAAGAGATGTTATTTTTCTCATTTCTAAGCTTCTTATTGGTTCATCAATTCTCACACTGATTGTGACTTTCTATACAAAATATAATCAGACTGGGGGGCCATTCCTTCTCTTTCAGGCAGAGATGTTTAACCATTTTTGTGCCATGGACCTCCTTGACTATCTAGTAAAGCCTACAGGACCCCTTTCCTGGATTCCTTTTTGGAATAATGTTTTTAAATGCATAAAATAAAATGAATGGGATTACAAAGGAAACCAAATACACATAGCAACATTTAAATTGTGATATAGTAATGTACACTTCTTCATTAAAATATTAATTAACATGATCTAATGGTGAGTTTAATAGCTACAGTAATTTTGAAAAGATAATAAGTGTTAAAGGTACTCCAAGACATATGCAATGGCTTTTATATGGTTTGAAAATATCTGAGATTTTTACTGCTGACAGAGTCATAGGTACTGCTGATATTACTGTATTTGTTGTTTGCATTCAAAATGGAGTGGAATGCTAAATTTCAATTATACGTTAGGAAAAAGAGATATGTTAAATTTTTCCCATTTGTGTTCATTGAGCCCCTGACTTTTACCCTCGGGCCTCCAGATTCAGAACCCCTGCTTTAAGCATATCTTTGCCTGCCTCTGTTGTATGTGGTTTTACCATTTCATTTTCTCCTCTTTCCAAGTTCTTACTTGCACAGGAGCTTCTCTTCCAGGAAGCCTTCTCAGACTCATCTGAGCAGGTCCCTTTCCTGTGATTCCTTCCCAAGCACCATGAACTTCTTTTTTCTGATTCTCCTCACAGTTATAATATAGCATTTATTTGTATGTTTTTCCTTTTAAAAATATTAAATGTAACTTTTTTCATGATAATATAAACAATATGTGTTCATTGCAACAATTTTGAACATTACATAAAAGGACAAAGGAGACAATAAAAATCACCCAAACCCCAGCTCTCTGAGATAGCCACTGTTCATATTAGATCAGAATAAACTTGCCTTTATCTCTCCATGTGATGTCTTGATACCTGTTGATCTCCCCTGCTAGACTGTATCCCTACAGGGGCAAGAAACTTGCTGGTATTAAAGGAAAAATAAAATCTAAGGGCCCAGAGGTTGAGCACTGAATGGATTTTTAAATTTTTTTCTTCTTTGCCAAGAGTCTGATCCATCACAAAATCTGGACGATGGGGGATGAGGATGGGGGAGGGAAAATGAAGTCAGTCTTTTATTTTTATTTATTTATTTAATTTTTTTACAAGTCTTTTAAAACATTAATTAATTATATATATATTTTTTTATTGTTTATTTTTGGCTGCCTTGGGTCTTCGTTGCTGCGCACGGGCTTTCTCTAGTTGCAGAGAGCAGGGGCTACTCTTCGTTGCAGTGCGTGGGCTTCTCATTGCAGTGGCTTCTCTTGTTGCAGAGCACGGGCTCTAGGTGCACAGGCTTCAGTAGTTGTGGCTCGCAAGCTCTAGAGTGCAGGCTCAGTAGTCGTGGTGCACGGGCTTAGTTGCTTCGCGGCATGTGGGATCTTCCTGGACCAGGGCTCGAACCCATGTCCCCTGCATTGGCAGGTGGATTCTTAACCACTGCGTCAACAGGGAAGTCCTGAAGTAAGTCTTTTAAAAGCAAAAACCCACTCATCATCTCTGTCCCATATTAGCTATCGAATTAGTGCTGGGTTTTTCAGTTGGGCAAATACTGGGCTGTGCAGGGTGCCCAATCTGGGCTTCAGGTGTCCAGCTGCCTTCTCTGGTACTCAGGTCTGACCCCTGTCAGCAGGCTGGGTGGCTGGTTCAGTCTTCATCACTGATGTCTGCTCTCCCACAGTGCCTGGCATGTAGGAGATGCTCAGTAAATACCTGCTGAATTTCTATCCACTTTATTCCCTACATGTTCCACTTTGTGATACTCATTGAAAGCCCCTCCTTTATCTCTTTGACACTGCCCACTCCTGGTTATTTCAAGTAATCGACTTTCCTTCTTTCCTCTCTGAGATACTTTGAGCGCTCCTCATTAAGTTTTTCTATACCACTGAATCAGTGGTGATTCCATATCATTCTTCATTCATTTGAAATCTACGAAGCGGTTACTTCATACAGGGCAACAGGCCGAGCTTCTCTCCCTGAAGTCTCCCTGGTAACTAAGGAGGCTGTTTGCTGGCTGCTAAGAACTGAAGAGGGAAATTAAAATTAGAAGTTCTTATCGTCCTCAGGCCTTCCCAGATCACTCTCTCTAAAAAGCGTCTCTTCTCCCAAACACACCATGCTCTATTTCAGCCCCTTGTGAGCTTTCTTCATAACACATCTGCACTTGTCAGTATTTTCTACTTACTTGGCTTTTGTCCTTCTCCCCAACTAAAATAACAACTCATTGAGAGCAGAGACAGTGTGCCTGCTGTCATATCTCCACCTCCCAGGACACAATAGATGGCATATCACAGGTGCCCAGTAAACATTTATTGATGGAACTTAAAATGAATGAATGATTAAGTAATTTCTCATACAGAGTCCTCATTCTCATCATAGGCTAGGAGGCTTCCCGGCTGGGTCTGGGATTTCGTGTGCATGTCTGTCCTCATTGCAGAAAACCGATCTGCACTAATGTCTGCCTAACCCCTTCCACTTTCCCCTCTCCTCTTCATCACGGGTGTTCTAATAATTCAGCGTCGTTTTTGTGCTCATGACGTATTTTCAATTCCTGACTATTTGGTTGTGCACTTGAAGAAATTAAAAGATTCAAAACAAGGCTAAAGACATGAACAGTGATTACAAAACAATGTTTCACAGTAATTACAAAATTATCTACTGTTCCCATGGTG
Source organism: Orcinus orca (assembly GCF_937001465.1). Taxonomy (NCBI): domain Eukaryota; kingdom Metazoa; phylum Chordata; class Mammalia; order Artiodactyla; family Delphinidae; genus Orcinus; species Orcinus orca. Next base: position 37,285,417 of record NC_064571.1, read on the forward strand.
GTTATCATCACTTTACTTCCCTGACCATACATCTACATACATCTATCCATATTCTAGCATTAGATGTAACTTCTTTAGTATTTAAGGTATTTCCAGCAAGTTGTGCAGACACAAGTTGTGTCCACACCAAGTTGCAATACTCATTGACTGACACTGTTGTGGTGATTGTATGTTACATTGTAGCAAAAATACATGTTATTCGTGATTCTGAACTCACCCACCTATGCAGGGTTTGCAGCTCACCACTTGCACATTATGGTGCCGGTCTATTTTTTTTTTTTTTTTTTAATTTGGCTGCGCCAGGTGAGCTCCTTAGTTGCGGCATGCATGTGGGATCTAGTTCCCTGACCAGGGATGGAACCCGGGCCCCTTGCATTGGGAGCACGGAGTCTTATCCACTACACCACCAGGGAAGTCCCTGGTGCTGGTCTATTGACTATCAGTCTTCTGATGCTTGGCTTGACTCAAATGCAAGAGAGCTGCTGTTGACACATATGGGTTCCTCTACTAAATATGTACCTATAAAGTGAGGGTGTGTAACTCTCTGTACATGTGGGCAGTGGTTGCACATCTCCTATTGAGTGTATTTCTAACTGTTAGGTAGAGCCGGGTATTTCTTTCTAACTGTGTAAGTAGCAAAGGGTGGATAAAGGCAACTAAAGTAAGCCAAATTGGCCCTGGTCAAAGCAGGAACTGTACAAAGAACAGGCACAACAGATCTGCCACACACAATAATCAGAGTGAAAGGAGATTAAAAGCCAAGATCAGGGCTTCCCTGGTGGCACAGTGGTTGAGAATCTGCCTGCCAATGCAGGGGACACGGGTTCGAACCCTGGTCTGGGAAGATCCCACATGCCGCGGAGCAACTGGGCCCGTGAGCCATAACTACTGAGCCTGCGCATCTGGAGCCTGTGCTCCGCAGCAAGAGAGGCCGCGACAGTGAGAGGCCCGCGCACTGCGATGAAGAGTGGCCCCCGCTCGCTGCAACTAGAGGAAGCCCTCGCACAGAAATGAAGACCCAACACAGCCAAAAATAAATAAATAAATAAATTAAAAAAAAAAAAAGCCAAGATCAGCCAAGTGTCCAGGAGAGCTCCCTGCAGACTCCACCCACCCACTGTCTCCTAGGAAATCGACCCTTGATGGCCTTCAATTTTAATGAGGTGGTACCAAGACATAAGGAAAGAAATAGTCAACTGAGGCCGGATATTCTGTGGTCAAGATGTGGTGGAGATGAGGGCAGAGCAAAGAGGTGTTTGAGCAGGAGTCTAACACTGGACAGAACAAAGGACACAGAAGACGATGACAGGGTTGTGGTGCGTATGGGTTAGACTGCCCACCACATCGCTGAGGTCAGCTGACTCCGGTTAGGAGTACCCCGAGAGGAAGGATTACACAAGGGTTATTAAGTGGCAATAAAACAGAAGTATTTATATTCATGGCTCTGACCTTTCACTAGGGGTCATCCTAATCTTTATTTATTTATTTGGCTGCACCGGGTCTTAGTTGTGGCATGCGAGACTTTCCTTGTGGTGTGTGGGATATTTAGTTGCGGCATGCAGGATCTAGTTCCCTGACCAGGGATCGAACCCCAGCCTCCCTGCATTGGGAGTGTGGAGTTTTAACTGCTGGACCACCAGGGAAGTCCCTCACTAGGAGTGATCTTGATAGTTGGGTTCCTGCTGGGCTCTAGATGATGATCTTGAGAGTCAGAGCCAGTCATTAAGCACCACTGATATTCCAGGTCTATCCCACATCACCAATGTTTTGTTATTCAAGTGTATTAATACCTCAGTAGTGGCTTAAACAAGCTCCAGCCTCCCCTACCTCTTCTTACTTCTTCTCACTTACCTATGATTTTACATCTTATAAGGTCTTCAACTAAAAAGGATGACCTAAAAGAGTCTGTGAAACCCAAAATAGTTTTACTTCTATACATGTAAGCGCTGGTTTAAGACTTTTTTCTGGGGAGATTAAAATGACAGTAATAGCATAAAATGAGATCTCATAATTTTCTGTAGGGTTGGATTTCAATTAACACTATCTCTGTTTTTGTTTTTTTTTTTGCGGTACGCGGGCCTCTCACTGTCGTGGCCTCTCCCGCTGCGGAGCACAGGCTCCAGACGTGCAGGCCCAGCAGCCATGGCCCACGGGCCCAGCCGCTCCGCGGCATGTGGGATCCTCCCGGACCGGGGCACGAACCCGCGTCCCCTGCATCGACAGGCGGACCCCCAACCACTGCGCCACCAGGGAAGCCCCAATTAACACTATCTCTGAAAGCACCATCGCTCATACCATTAGTTATCAAGAATTAACTCTAGTAGAATGAGAAGAATAAAACACAGTTACAGATATAAATTACGCCTGCATTTCAAATTTAATATTGACGAGAGGTCATTAAAAGAAAATAGAGTTATTGTTACCAGATATTCCTGAGTTATTTTACCATGGGAAAAATTGCAAAGTTTTATATATTGAAATTCATAAATGCTAAGAAACCAAAAAAAGTTTGTTGAAAGCTAAATATAAGTTATTTTTAATAATACACAGATAGATGGATGGATTAGAGTAGAAATCAGAAGTGGAGAATTAGATAGCTATAGCTGTTTAAACCAAAAGAAAGAAAAGACTTCACTCACTCATTGTTAACTAGGTAGTGTAGGGAAACTAAGCAATTCAGAGTAGCAACACTGTGATGGAGTCTTTCTAAATTCTTGGTCTTCGTCACGCCAAATTTACTAATTTCCCTCTTGTGTTCTACTGGGCATAGGAAAAAAGTGGATTCAATTTCAAAACCAAGTCATCACATCAACAGTTTTGAAACCAAGTTTTATAATTTAATGGCTGATTTCCTCACAGTTTACCAAAACACCAGCTTTTGACCTATTTATTTCTTTCATTTAGGTATAATAAAAGACTATAAAGAGTCTTGAACCTATTCTACACTTGTGAGTTAAATGAAGTTTCTTCTTTTTTTTTAATCTTTGATTACTCCATACACCTAAACAAGGTTATGAGACATAGCCCTATTTGAACACCATTCATTTATTTTTTTTTTGTATAAAAGCATGGACATTTAGAGCTAAAGGGATCTTAGAAATAAACTAGTCTGTATTAGTTAGGGGTATGGGGTTTGCAATTGACAGAAAACAAACTCGAACCAGCTTATGCAAAAAGGAAATTTGATTGGAATCAACCTTAGTGTCTCATTTAACTGCAGGCCAGGCAGTATACACGGGTCTCAAAGACACGTGATCGAAATGCCACCAGAATGATCTGTCTCTTACCTCTGCTTTTCACTGCATGTTAGCTCTTAAACTTCACGTGGCAGAACCAGGACTGCCAAGTGGTCCTGAGCCCCATTCTACACGCTTTACCCAGAGATGTTGACTATTTTCCCAGTTCCAGCTCAACAACAAAAACAAAAATCTCAAGCAAGCTTTCTGACTGGTCCAGGTTTGGTCAGGTGCTGACTCCTGAACTAATCAACTATGGCCAGGGAGGTGGAGTCCTATAAGAAAATGGAGGTCCAATACTTGGGGTGTGGGAGAGAAACAGTTCCCAGAAGAAGAGAGGGAGATGATGGGCAGACCTCCCTCCCCCCGCAAAAAAAAATCCACTCTGACTCATTTTACAGATGTGGAAATTTAGGCTCAGAGAAATTAAGAGACTTACTCAAAGTTACAACTTGTACTTAAACTTGGCTCATCTGGCAGCCAGTCAAACGCTTGCCTCATTCCCCCACACTGCTGCTCGTTCTGTGGAAGCTTCATTTGCTCTTTCAGCAGGAAGGGTGTGGGCTGGGGGTGAAGGGGGGTGGAATTAAGGGTCTTATATTATGCTTAAACTTCTTTCCAGTCTTTTGCTAAAGTTCTAACTTTACAAGTCTTTCTGTTGTCTGGCTTTGCTTTATTTTCTTAGCTGGGGAATGTACACCTGAAGCGGGAATCCCCCTGTTGCCTTCCGCCTCCGTCAGTCTCAGGGGGCTCATCCTCTGTCAAGTTGAAGTCGAACAATTATCACAATAACAGCTTACACCAGAGAGAGGACTTACAGTATGCCAGGGACTGTGCTTTTGATCCATTCTCTCATTTAAGCCTCGTAACAGCCCTATGAGAGAAGCACTAGTACCATCATCATCCCATTTTGCAGATAAGAAAACTGAGGCAGAGAGGGGTTAATTGACTTGTCTAAAGTCATAGAGCTGGGAAAGGATGTAGGTAGGATTTGAACCCAGGCAGTTTGACTCCAGAGACATTGCTAGACAAACATCTCCAGCCTGTGCTGCTCCCATGAAGCCCTGAGCATGTCTGGTACTCCTCAGATGCCTGCTGACCTAGAGTTGGCTCATCTCTGGAGCTGTTGCCAACCTGTTTAGGCTTTGGAGCTAGACTAGGGTTTGAGTCCTGGTCTACTGCTCACTAGCCTTGTGACTTTGGGCAAATAAGCTCTTAGCTATTACTCTGTGTCTTCGTTTTCGTATGTGTAAAGGGAGGGTGGTAATATCTGTCCCGAAGTCTTGTGAAGATTAAATGAGATACGGTGTTAGAGCTGATAGCAGAGTGCCTAGCATAAAGTAAATTTCAATAAGGTCAATTTAGTTTTGAGTCTTAATCCTGGTGGCTGGGCCTGACCTTTGGGCTCCCAAATCCTCACAACTTTTTGAAGGGTATGAGGGTGGCTTATGTGAATAGGCTTGTTCAAGAAGCTTGCTCTTGATCCACTTTCAACCTGGGCCCTGGCTGGAGGAAAGTGGGTTTGGTAAGTCAGAAAGGCAGGCGAAAGTGGTGACAGGAGGGAGGAGACCCCTGCCCTCCACAGATGGTGCTGAAAAAGACAAAGCTGCCAGTTACCCTCTACTCCCTTCTCATCAGTCAGGGGACTCTTTTTCTCCTTTGGATGTTGTTGGGTTTTGTTTTGTTTTTTTTCCTTTTGTCATGGCTGCGCCAAGTTTATTTCTGATATTATCTGATTTGTTCTATGTTCAGGCCCCTCCCAACCTGAGGGTCAGCGCTGGCAGAACAAAATGCCTCCACATCTGTGTAATGATTGCCCAACTCCAACCTCACCTCCAGCCACTCACATCCATTCTCACCTCCAAATATTTTAGCCACAAAAGGTATGCTTTTTGTTAAAACTTTAACCAATCTTTTGCCTGGCTTTTTTTCAGGTCCCAAATCTAGGAGCTGTTTCTGATTAGTGTGGTTGATAAAGGGTTGTACTTTGTACTCCAGACCAGACTCAAGAGGAAAGAGGCAAGTGGTCAGCCATTCCACAGATGGGAACAAGTGCGAAGAGATGACCAAGGAGATGACATTTAATGGGTGAGTGAAAGATGCCAGTGTCCTGACTTTCAAATATGGTACGATCAAAGTTTTGCTTTAAAATAAGTGTGTGTATGTGTGTTTGTGTAGAATCCATATTCAGAGACCTAATTTGAAAATTAAAAAGATATTATTTTTCCCTGCTTTCCCTGCATGCCTTTTTATTTTAAGTTAGCAGCCCAGCACCCAGGACATTACAGAGGTTTGTGATTTCTTCAGCTAAGACGGCTTGACCTATACATAAGTAGAAAAATCCCAGCTAGTCCAGACTCACTGAAAGTGGAACTACAACACATTTCCCTGAGATAAAACGCTGTGGAATCCTCTTGGTTTTTTCCAGGAAACCCTGAGTCCTTAATGGGACAGAACTTAAGGCAATGGGAACCAAAAAATCATACAAATGTAGTTACCTGTGAAAGAAAAACAAAGGAAAAGAAAGAATTGAAGGGAGCAGATTATGAGAAAGATTGAAATAAAATCAACACATAAGAAAGGGCAGGGGAACCCAGTGGAGGCACCAATCAGAAGGGAGAAGGAACTGCAGGACACGCGCGCCAGCGAGCACACACACACAAACACACACACTTTCAAGAAAAGGTACAAAGGGAACAAAACTGTATGTTGTGGAAGAGAGGGAGGGAGGGAGAGAAGAAAAAAGAGAAAGAGAGAGAGGGAGAGAGGCAGATTGAAATCTCAAGATCTAGACCGGGTCAAGCTGGAAGAACAGGCAGAGTAAGACCAGAGACTGGGTGGGGAATCCCAGAACGATCTGTTTACAAAAAGATAGGCCTATGGAAATTCCACAAGTGACTTTTGAGATTCAAATCCGAAATAGAGAAGGACCCAAATCACACGCTGTCTGTGTGTATTTTAACCGCCTAATGAGGTACCATCTAGACTAGCGGAAATTCTCCCCGGCCTTGAACAGAAGCTTTCAGATTTTAGATTTCAAAAGACCTAAATATCCTCCACGTGGCCTCCGACAGTGCCCGGGGGGGCCGGCCAGCAGCCGCGGTCCTAACCTTCAGGGAGACCCGCGGGAGCGCGCGCCGCGCGGGGGCCGCCCCCTCGGAACTCCCCTCGCATTGTCTGTGCGCCCTGGAGTCTCCGCTTCCCAGGCGCGCTCCAGGTTATTGTTCTCCCTTCGCCCGCAGGGGAGGAGGGTGGGAAGAGGGCGGCGGCGGCGCGAGGCTGCCACCCGGGCAGGGGCGCCTCGGTCCTGGGACCGTGCACCCGGGGGTGGGTCCGATGCCACCTGAGGCTGGGGGGATGCGGGGGCCGCCGAACGCCTCCCTGGACCCCTTCCCCTTCCCTTCCCGCAGGTCCCCAGATCCTGGGCGCGAGCCGGGCGCGGGCCGGCCGGGCCGGGAGCAGGAAGGCGGCGGGCGTCCGGTGCCGCGCTGTGGCTCCCGCGGCCGCCCGGGCTCTCGCAGCTCGAGGGAGGGACGCTATGACGCACCCTCTCGGTATTAGAACACTTCACCTTCTATTAATAGACACTCCTCCGACCGCAGACCTAGCTCGCCCTCGCTCTCCTTCCCTCCTTCGTGAAGGAAGGGAGGAAAAATCCTACCTAGAATGGAAGCTTCTAATAGGCAGTGTTAAGGAAGAATTCTATTTTGCACATTCCTTTATAATTCCAGCTACTAATTGCAGATCTAGGGAGCGCTCTTTGGCACAGGGAATTCCCCGATTTTCTGAAGCTTTAACACCTACACGACCTTATTTTACATGTCTCCTAAACATGTCAAATAAATTCGTCTCTTGTGAGTTCATGAAATATTCGCCAAGAATTTGCTCAAACTGGGTAAGACGCAAACCCACTGAATTCAGAGAAAGGATGTTTCTAGCTGACTTTCTGTATTTGCTAAAACCCAGCAATTCTAACCATAAAATTTATTTGGGAGGGGAAGCATATACAGGGAAAACATTGCAGATTTCAAACAAAAGCAAAGTTTGTCTTAGGGTTTTTTTTTTTTTTTAATTGGGGCTTTTGGATGCTTTTAGCTGTACACCATCCATGTAATTATAGGTGATTAAAAATAATTCTTACCAAGTCATAGTAACATTTGCAATAATTAAAACGGGATTTTTTTAAACTGTAATTTATTTCTCATAATTTGGTTGTTTGTGCTGCAGTCAGCACTAAAAAGGAAGACTGATCACTATCTTTCATCTTGGTTTCTATTCAGTTTCACTTTCTAAACTCCAGAGTAGACCAAAGAAATACTGCCCTTTACATTTATTAACAAAAAAGATATATGTATGTAGATATAGGCTTTTTTTTTTTTTTTTTTGCGGTACGCAGGCCTCTCACTGTTGTGGCCTCTCCCGTTGCGGAGCACAGGCTCCGGACGCGCAGGCTCAGTGGCCATGGCTCACGGGCCCCGCCGCTCCGCGGCATGTGGGATCTTCCCGGACCGGGGCACGAACCCGTGTTCCCCGCATCGGCAGGCGGACTCTCAACCACTGCGCCACCAGGGAAGCCCTAGGCATTTTTAATATGCCTTTTTAAGAGACTTTTTTTTTAGAGCAACAAAATTGAGAGGGATGTACGGAGATTTCCCATATAACCTCTGCCCCTACATGGGCATAGCCTCCCCCGTTACCAACATCACTCACCAGAGTGGTACATTTTTTTTTTACCAAGGGTGAGTCTACATTAACGATTCATAGTCATCCAAAGTCCACAGCTTACCTTAAGGTTCATTCTTGGCATTGTACATTCTATGGGTTTGGACAACTGTATAACAACATACATTCATCTTTATAATATCATACAAGGTCTTTTCAATGCTCTAAAAATCCTCTAAGCTCTGTAGAGGCCCATTTTTAAAAGCCTAGCTAAACCGCAGTTTGGTTACCATGCAGGCAATTCTAAGAACGCAGAATATCCAATGTGCCATTCTTGCTAACACCTAGTGTATAAAGTGAGGGGTATCTGTAAAAACAATATAGTTGGCCCTTGAACAAAATGAGGGGGTCGGAACACTGACCCTCCCACCCTCTGTGCAGTCAAAAATCCGAGTATAATTTAGAGTGGGCCTTTCATATCCCCATGGGGTTCCTCTGTATCCAAGTTTCTGTATCCGTGGATTCAACCAACCACAATCCTGTAGTACTATTGAAAGAAATCCTCCTATAAGCACACCCATACAATTCAAACCTGTGTTGTTCAAGGGTCAACTGTATTAAACATGATTTTGCTGTGGAAAAATCATGCCCTCTTACTGTAGAAGCATTTAATAAAGTTTAAGAATGACCACAGTAGCAATTGTTACAGTGCATTATAAAATACCCATTTGATAGTAGGTCCCCCTGTGAAAGACAATTTGGCAATAGCCATCACATTTTTAAATGTATATAACCTTGAGGGCTTCCCTGGTGGCACAGTGGTTAAGAATCCACCTGCCAATGCAGGGGACACTGGTTCAAGCCCTGGTCCAGGAAGATCCCACATGCCGCAGAGCAACTAAGCCCATGCACCACAACTACTGAGCCTGTGCTCTAGAGCCCGCGAGCCACAACTACTGAAGCCGGCGCGCCTAGAGCCCGTGGTCCGCAACAAGAGAAGCCACTGCAATGAGAAGCCCATGCACCGCAACGAAGAGTAGCCCCTGCTCACCGCAACTAGAGAAAGCCTGCGCACAGCAATGAAGACCCAACGCAGCCAAAAATAAAATAAATAAATTTTAAAAAATGCTTTAAATATATATACCCTTGGTTCCAGCAATTCCACTCTTGCGAGTATATGCTACAGACACAGTACACACTTGTGAAGTCATTGGTTGTTGCGGTGTTTGTACTAACAAAAGGTTAGAAACAATATAAATGTCCTACAATTATGGTACTATATCCATATACATCCATATTACATAGCCTTGAAGAAGATTAAAGCAACCTTTTTTGGTACTGATAGTGAAGTATGTTTAAGATACACCGTTAAGTGAAAAAAGAAAGATGCAGAAGCAGTGTAAAATACTATCAGTTACATTACAAAAATAAATGTAATGCATATATTAACTTTTATATATATCAAATGTATATTTATATGGAAATATTTATGAAACTGATAGCAATGTTTGCCTCCTGGGAGGTAACTAGGAGGCTAGGATGGGAGAGAAACTTATTTTCTCTTATCTATCTTTTTGTATCTTTGAATTTTGTTCCATGAGCATGCATCATCTATTAGCAAATGTTAGCCTAAAAATACCTTTAAATTCCTTTCTAAATTTACCCACATATGATAGATCTCTCTTTAATTTGTAGACGTTCCATATTTGGGATTATTATCATTTTAGAGAAGTTTACTCTGATGAAACAAAACTAAACTAAACTAAAGTAAGCTAAGCTTTTATCCTCAGCACCCTTTTATCTTAGCTCTACCTGATCTGTGAATCATCATAGAAATGCTTTGCCCAGAGGCTGCTAGAACTCTACTACCTGCATTTTAAAAAAAGGTTCTCAGTTGTTGATATATTTTTTCTCTATTCTTGTGGCATGTTATGAATGGGAGTAATGGCAGAGTTAAAGGTCTATTGAGTATCTACTATAAAATAATTACTTAAAGAGATTTATAACTCATCCATTTTATTTTGCACCAGACTGTCACTTAAAACAACGGCCTGTTTATCAGAATTCATATTTCCTACAATGACTTTCTATACTAGAGATGAAGTGGTTAGATTTCAAACTATTCCAGTGGGGTAATGGGCACAGAGTGCTTTTCACTTAAAAAAGTGAAAAAACAGAGGCTGGGGGTCGGTGAGGGGTGTGCACTACAAGATTATACCAGAAATGAGCCAAATTGTTTATCTTTTCAATTCCATTGTAGGTATTTCTTTTTCTCCCCCTTTCCAGCTTTATTGAGATATAATTGACATATAACATTGTGTAAGTTTAAGGTGTACACAAGTGTTGACTTGATACCCTTACACATTGCGAAATAATGTTGTAGGTGTTTTTTATATGAGTTCAGGTAAGTTTGTGCTGTTACTCTTCAGTATAACAACAGGAATGGGTACAGGATTGACTTTGCCAGGGTGTTTTCCTCCAGAGGCCCCAGCACCGATGCCTTGTGATGAAGGTGATGATGAAGAAACAGAGGAGCAGGAGGAAGGGTATCAAACAGAAATATTGCTCGTTTACATGTATATGAGCTAATGTACATAGAGCACTTTGCCAAAGACTGGCAGAGAAAAGGGGATCAAAATAGAATTATTATTAGAATGAGGAGAGGTTTACAATAGTCCCTGGGGTCACAAGCTGTGTTTGGGGTCGTAGAATAAGGCTGCCCATATTCCACTTTCTTAAGAACTGCCAAGTCCCTGTGCGATGTTTCCCACCTTCAGGTACCACCAAAGTGAACCACTTTCATGATTTGTACTATCTCTAGGCACCAGTTACACTATTATATGTAGGGAGTTTTTAAACCATTAATTCAAGTTAACTTTGCTCTCTGCTTTAGCTAAGTTCTGCTCAAAGCAATAATTATTCCTTTTAGGTGTCAGTGACATATGTAATATGCATATACTATTAGAATAAAATATATTATGTATATAATATTAGAATAAAAAATGCTTGTCTGTGAACCTGCTGAAAGTATCTCATGTAGCATGTCAACCCAATCACCATGTAACTGTTTGTCTTCCCATAACCTGAAGTGGACCCTGTGAGACCCTTGGCAGCTACTACACCCCTTCAGCATCCTAGATTTGGTTTGGGGTGACTGCTGCAGAAGCTGGAAGAGCATGATAATCACCTGCTACTCATCCTGCAAGGCAGATGCTTTCAGAGCAGAAAGCATTTCCAGCTCCTGGCCATGCATGATTAGACCTGCATATATTCACGTGTCTGTGTATCCGTATTCTGGTGGATGCTTCTTGCATTGCTGCTGGTCTCAGCTCAGAAATGACACTTTCCAATAAATATACTCCAGCCAGCTGTTTAAGAACAGGGTTACCTATGTGGGTAGTGAAGAAGACAAAAAGGCTGGGAGTGTTTTGGTGGAAGAGCCCCGGTTTGTGTAACCTGTCCGGTTATACGGACAGGTTATACGGAAGCCTCATTATACGGAAGAGTGAGGTTGTGGAAAACCTTATCTTTTGGAATTGGCCTAAGATATAGTGGCCTAGACTATATCATGCATAGACTTCATTTTTTTTTTTTTTTTTTTTGCGATATGCAGGCTTCTCACTGCTCAGGCCTCTCCTGTTGCAGAGCACAGGCTCCGGACGCGTAGGCTCAGCGGCCATGGCTCACGGGCCCAGCCGCTTCGCGGCATGTGGGATCTTCCCAGACCGGGGCACGAACCCGTGTCCCCTGCATCGGCAGGCGGACTCTCAACCACTGTGCCCATAGACTTCATTTTTCTTGCGCTTCAATTTACTGCACTTCACAGGTATTGTGTTTTCTACAAATTGAAGGTTTGTGGCAACCCTACATCAAACAAGTCTATTGGTGCCATTTTCCCAACAGCATTTACTCACTTCATGTCTTTTGTCACATTTTGGTAATTCTCGAAATATTTCCAATTTTTTCCTTGTTATTATATTTGTTATGGTGATCTGTGATCAGTGATCTTTGATGTTACTATTGTCTTGGGGCACCACAAGCCCATATAAGACAGCAAACTTAATTGATAACTGTGTGGTGTTCTGAATGCTCCACCCTGCTCCCATCTCTCTCCCTCTCCTTGGGTCTTCTAATTTCAACACAACAATGTTGAAATTAGACCAATTAATAACCCTACAATAGTCTCTAAGTGTTCAAGTGAAAGGAAGAGTCACATGTTTCTCACTTTAAATCAAAAGCTAGAAACGATTAAGCTTAGTGAGGAAGGTGTGTCAAAAGTTGAGGAGACAGGCTGAAAACTAAGCCAAGTTGTGAATGCAAAGGAAAAGTTCTTGAAGGAAATTAAAAGTGAACACACAATGATAAGAAAACAAAACAGCCTTATTGCTGATATGGAGAAAGTTTTAGTGGTCTGGATAGAAGATCAAACCAGTCACAACATGCCCTTAAGCCAAAGTCTAATCCAGAGCAAGACCTTAATGCTCTTCAATTCTATGAAGGGAGAGAGGAGCGAGGAAGCTGCAGAAGAAAAGTCTGAAGCTATTAGAGGTTGGTTCATGAGGTTTAAGGAAAGAAGCCATCTCCAGAACATAAAAGTGCAGGGTGAAGCAGCAAGTGCTGACATAGAAACTGCAGCAAGTTATCGAGAAGATCCAGCTAAGATAATTAATGAAGGTGGCTACACTAAACAACAGATTTTCAGTGTGGAAGAAACAGTCTTCTATTGGAAGATATCATTTAGGACTTTCATAGTTAGAGAGGAGAAGTCGATGCCTGGTTTCAAAACTTCAAAGGACAAGCTGACTCTCTTGTTAAAGGCTAATGCAGCTGTTGACTTGAAGTCAAAGCCAGTGCTAATTTACCATTCCAAAAATCCTAGAGCCCTTATGAATTATTCTAAACCTACTCTGGCTGTGCTCTATAAATGGAATAACAAAGCCTGGTTGACAGCACATCTGTTTACTACATGGTTTTCTGAACATTTTAAGCCTACTGTTTAGACCTAGTGTTCAGAAAGAAAGATTCCTTTCAGCTCCTTGACAATGCACCTGGTCACCCAAGAGCTCTGATGGAGAGGTACAATGAGATTAATGTTTTCATGCCTGCTAACACAACATCCATTCTGCAGCCCATGGATCAAGGAATAATTTCTACTTTCAAGTCTTATTATTGAAGAAATATATTTCATAAGGCTATAGCTGCCATAGATAGTGATTCCTCTAATAGATCTGGGCAAAGTCAATCGAAAACCTTCCATAAAGGACTGATCATTCTAGATGCCATTAAGAATATTTGTGATTCATGGGAAGAGGTCAAAATATCAATATTAACAGGAGTTTGGAAGAAGTTGATTCCAACCCTCATGGATGACTTTGAGGGTTCAAGACTTCAGTGGAGGAAGTAACTGCAGACGTGGTAGAAACAGCAAGAAAACTAGCATTCGAAGTGCTGCCTGAAGAGGTGAGTGAATTGCTGCAATCTCATGATAAAACTTTAACAGCTGAGGAGTTGCTTTTTATGGATAAGCAAAGAAAGTGGTTTCTTGAGGTGGAATCTACTCCTGGTGAAGATGCTGTGAAGATTGTTGAAATGACAAGAAAGGATTTAGAATATTACATAAACTTAGTTGATAAAGTAGCGGCATGGTTTGAGAGGACTGAGTCCAATTTTGAACGAAGTTCTACTCTGGGTAAAATACTATCAAACAGAATTGCATGCTACAGAGAAACCGTTTGTGAAAGGAAGAATAAATCGACGGGCCAAACTTCATTGTTGTCTCATTTTAATAAACTGACACATCTACCCCAGCCTTCAGCATCCACCACCCTGGTCAGTCAGCAGCATCAACATCGAGGCAAGACCCTCCACCAGCAAAGAGATTATGACTCTCTGAAGGCGCAGATGATGTTTAGCATTTTTTTTAGCAATAAAGTATTTTTTTAAACTTTTAATTTTATATTGGAGTATAGTTGATTAACAATGTTGTGTTAGTTTCAGGTGTACAGCAAAGTGATTCAGTTATACATATACATGTATCTATTCTTTTTCAAATTACTTTCGCATTTAATCTGTTACATAATATTAAGCAGAGTTCCCTGTGCTATACAGTAGGTCCTTGTTGGTTCTCCATTTTAAATATAGCAATGTGTACATGTCAATCCCAAACTGCCTAATAAAGTATTTTTAAATTAAGGTATGTACGTTGTTTTTTACACATAATGTTATTGCACACTTAATAGACTACAGTGGAGTGTAAACATAACTTTTACACGCACTGAGAAACCAAAAAATTCGTGACTTGCTTTATTGGAATATTTGCCTTATTGTGGTGGTCTGGAACCAAACCAGCAATGTCTCTGAGGTGTGCCTGTATAAAATGAAAGGGTACTGTTCAAAAAATAATTGTCCGCTCACGTGTCTACCACCCAGCCTAAGAAATGGACAATTACCAGCCCCTTAAGAAGCCCCTGTGTGCCCATTTCTGAACACATCTGCCTCCCTGGCTTCTCTCGGGAACTACCTTTCTGAATTTTGTTTTGCTTTATAGTTGTAATGGTTATGTATGTGTTCCTGAATAACATAGTATTTAGTTTTATCTGCCTTTTGAACTCGAAATAGATGGAATCTTTGATGACTTGCTTTTTTCGCTCCACATTCTATTTTTGAGCCTCATCCAGTCCCTTCCCTTCTCTCCTCTTTGCAGGCCTTCAGCCCAGATCCCCTCTGGGATTCTTGCATTTATCTTCTGACCAGGCTCTCTGTTTACAGACTCTTCCCTCCAGAATTCACTGTGCAAACCACCACCAAATCCTCACCTTAAAATGGGAAGTTATATTTAAAACTTTTCTAGCAGCGTATTCAGTGGCATGAGAAATGTTTACCTTTACAAATTTTGTATAAATATATATTACAAATCACACAAAACTTTAACAGTCGCTCTCTCTGGACGGTAGGATTATAGATAGCTTAATTTTTTTCTTTGCGATATTTTTCTATTTCCCAAGTTTTCATTGGAAGCCTTGGATGCAAGGTTCTGGTCTTCCCTGCTTTTATCTTCCCAGTTCCCAGTGGTTTCTGAGGTCTGACCTGGTGAAGAGGTGGGTGTGTGGGGCACAAGAGCAGAACATGGAGCCCCCTTTCTCAATGACATGTTTGTATTCAAAGCCACAGGCTTTCTTTCCCACCCCCAGTCCAGAGCACCATTATCTCACCTGAGGCAGGGCAGCCGGGACCTTCAACCATTCTGGTAAACAGGGCCAGCATCATGGATGTACCACCTCTGCAGTCACACAGGGGCCCACACTCAGAAGGGCTTTCTGCTGCTATGCTATCTCAAAAGTCTTGATTTTATTTTTGAACCTATGTTTTGTATGTGAAATCCGATGGGACAGTGGAGTATGAGCAGAGGGCATATGCATGCATTGCACGTCTGCTGTTCTTGCTGCCCCATGAGCACAGAATTCCGGTTGTCCCGCATGATTTCAAGTTCAGCAAGATGTAAGTGTATTTCATCTTTGATTAAGTTGGGGCGCTGACAGCCCTGAGAGGTCATGCTTTCCTTTCAAACCAGGACTGGTTTTGAAGGTAGAAAAAGGGCCATGGTATTCTAAAGACATGAACAACCAAGGAATCTTATCGGAGCCTTTGTTTCTTTTGATACTCTCTGTATTAGCCAACCACATATCCTGAAAATGAAGACATAGGAGGAAAGGGAAATCTTAGGGCACCGCATAGTTCCTTTTCCTTTTAGTCCTTCCTCATTCAACAGTAAGTTGAAGGTAGAGGGTTGGTGGAGTGAGCACATATCAAGAAGTGAAATAAAAACAAGTGAATTAGTTTTGTGCAGCGTTTCCACTGTTCTGGTAAGAACGAAATACATAAGCATCTACAAGCTACGAAATATGAATTAGATCATTTTAGTGATTCTGCTTATAAGTTAAATGCTCTTATATTTGAATTTAAAACTGATATTTCACAATATAAAAATAAATGATAAAATTCAGGCTAATATTTTCAATTATTGTTTACTTAGAATAACATTAAATAACAAACAAACAAAAAAAAAGGCAAGGAAAGTTGAGAGAGAGACTGTGGGAAAACCTTTAACAGCACTTTTTTTGGGCCCCTAAAATTGTAGTTCCAAATCTATGGTTTATGTTGTCTTGCAGCTCATGAAAATCCGGGGCTTTTCTATAAAACTCTTGTCTCTGCTGTGGCTACTTAAAGGCCATTTCGAGACCTGGAAGTCAAGAGAAGACTCTTTTCTCTAAATCTCTGCTGTGGAATATCCATACCCTGAGGGAACAGGCTGGGGTAGAGAAAATGTAGGAAAACCACACTTGTTAATATCTCAGAATACTGTCCCCCCTATATTAAAAACAAAAAACAGAACAACACCTAGCAACCATAAATTCGTTGAAGGCAAGGACCTTCTTTCTCTTGCGCTTAACCATAGAGCTGTCCTTTAATAGGGACTTAATAGTTGTCCTTTTCCTCAATAAATATTTGCTCATTTAAATGTAACGTGCTCTTTCATCATGCGGTTCTCAAACACCTTCAAAGCCTCCCTATTGCCTTAACCTACAAATTGAAACTCCTAACCAGGCATTTAAGGTTCTATAATCTGGGTTCAATCTACTTTTCGAAATTCATCTCCCAAGACTCCCTAGAACTCCGTCAGTAATGGTCGCACAAATACAGAATGACTGGATTACACAGCTCCTAGGAGTTACAGAAACTACAGATGGATAAATCATTAGCCCTTTTACGGTTAGGTTTAGGTAATACATACGAGCTAACATTAATGTCCCAATATTGGGAGCCAGTGATGAGTGTTATACAGACCCTAAATGGGAGTCATTAAGATATTCAATCCCGAGAAGAGTCATCTCCTCAGGATCACATCCTGGCTTCTGCAGAAATCAGAGACCCAAAGCTAGCTGGGTCCCTTCTAGCTAGGTTAGAAGCCTGCAGCTGTTGTTTAGTCCACCGGGAAGGGTGTGGGCCGCTGGGCCTCACGTGCTGCGCTGTGGAGCTCCCTACCTGGGCTTAGGCAAGTTCCTGGACTTTAAGGACCATGAAATCATAGCCATTACTAAGTGTCAGAATTTCACATGCTAGTAATGAGCCATTAAGGAAAGCTTTGGGCAGAGACAAGCTTTTAAGGCAGTGTAACCCAAGCAGGGGCTATTCTCAGTGTACCTTGGTGGGAATCAATTGTGTTTCCAACATGCCTGCGTGGGGGAGATTCGTAACCTGACAGGGCTGGGAGAAACTTGAAGAGCCATTGCATCCATGCCCTTGTCTTTAGTTTAGAAAACTCCGAAATCTTTTAAAAAAATTACCTATCTATGCCCAAACCTGGTAACTCCTTCACTTGTTTGTCAACCCTGATTTCAGAGAGCTATTTCTGATATCTAACCTAAATCTCCACAGCTAATTATCTTTTTCCATCTCCTCCCTCTCAGTCAACTTTAAAAGGCCATTGTGTCTACTGCTTACTGACACACAGCTAATATTACAGTTACTGTTATTGTTTCATCCTTACAGTTGTTACTAGCATTGACAGCACACTAGGAGGTACAGAAAAAATACATAAGCAGGGCTTTCCTGGTGGCGCAGTGGTTGAGAGTCCGCCTGCCAATGCAGGGGACACGGGTTCGTGCCCCCGTCTGGGAAGATTCCACATGCCACGGAGCGGCTGGGCCCGTGAGACATGGCTGCTGAGCCTGCATGTCCAGAGCCTGTGCTCCGCAACGAGAGAGGCCACAACAGTGAGAGGCCCGCGTATCGTCAAAAAAACAAACAAACAAACAAAAAACATAAGCAAACACATTTCTAGATCAGTCTTGAAATACAGCTTTTTAAAATCTAGTAATGTTTGGGTGTTCCTGACTTGGAAATGGGGAAGTAGGCAGATGTGACAAGCAGAGTGGCAAGGGTGTATTCTATATCTCTGACTGTGGCCACTCCTCAAGAGCCATCACTTACCTCCCACCCAGCCTGGGAAGGAAACTTAGAACCAGATAAATGTATATTAAACACGTATAGGGGAGCAGGGAGGCGATTGGGCATGGCATGGTGGTAGAAACCGTGGGGGCCTGCGAAGGAGTCCACTCCGGGGCATGGTGGGGAGGGCCTACATGAAAATTGCCACAATTTCATGTGAAAACTAGGAGGAAATATTTGAGTTGAAAATGAGTCATAACAGCACCTTCCTTATCCTTCCCTCAAAGTGCCCGGCTAAGAGCAGAAATGAAAAACATTGATGCATCCTCTAGTGAAAGACATCCCAAGGCCTGGGGCTTACACCATCTTGTTGTTTCTTACTGTTTTTTACTTATAAAACATTTTAAAGATTTATCCATGTTGCAAGATGGACACTTAGTGCATTACTTCCAATAGTTGCATGTTATTCTATGATATATGCTACGTTTTATTTAACCTTCCGTAATGCACAGGTGATATATACTGTTTGCCAACAATATGCTGCTACTTCAATTGCTGCTGTGATGATTGTCCTCGCTTGTGCCCTTTTACGGACTTGTGCAAGAGTTTCTTAGAGGTATGTATTCTCAGGAGTGGAACTGCTGGGCCACAGGAAAACACATACTACATTTTATTACATATTTCCAGATAACTTCAAAACAGCTGTACCAGGGACTTAACTCCCAATAGCAATGCATGACAGTTCATGCTTCCTCCCATCCTAGCCAACACTTGGTGTTACCTAACTTTCACATTTTTGCCTATTTAATGGATGTAAAGAAGTGTGTTGTTGCTTTAATATGCATTTATCTGATTATAAGTGGGATTGTATATCTCTTCATCTACTTTTTAAAATTGAAGTATAGTTGGTATACAATATTATGTAAGTTACAGGTGTACAATATAGTGATTCACAATTTTTAAAGGTTATATTCCATTTATAGTTATTATAAAATATTTGCTATATTCCCATGTTGTACAATATATCTCTTCATCTACTTGTTAGTCTCTCAAGCTTCCCTTCTGTAAATTTGCCTGTTCATATCCTTTGGCTATTTTTCTATTGTGTTTCCTGTTTTTTTCTTCTCAATATAATAGGAATATAATTCCTATTATATCCTAGACATTAATGTCTTCTTGGTTTGGAAACACCTCTCAGTCTATCAACTTTCTCTTAGCTGGTCTATGATGTTCTTTGTTAACCAGAAACTTTAATTTTGATATAGTCAAGTTCATCATTCTTTTGGTTTTATAGTTTATGCTTTCAGAGTCTTATTGAAGAAATCTTTTCCTATCCTAAGATTCCAAAGCTACTCTTCTGTTTTTAATTTCTATTAGCTCTATAGTTTTCCCTTTCCCTTTTAGGTTTTTTTATTCATTGAAATTTCACCTTTCCAAATGGTATGAGATATAGATGCAGCTTTACTTTTCTCCATGGTGAACCAATTTTTCCAACATTATCTATGAAACAAAACTTGTGTGTTAGGTTGGATTATTATTCCCAATCCTTCGTGTCCTCCATGCTATAGAATTATACTCCCATGCTCTTTGCCATGTGGTTTTGCAGCACCTTCTACCAATTTGTTAGACTTGGCCATGTGACTAATTTGGTCAATGAAATATTAGGAGATGGCAGCAGACGTGCTAAATGTGTTTGGGTTATGAGACTTCATCTCTTGAGCTCCTGTCATTGCCAGAATGAGGCATGTGATAAAGACCTGAACTAACCTGTGTCCTGGAGCAAAGCCCAGATGAATTCGGCTGAGTCCAGCCAAGTCTTGACCAGACCAGATGAGATCAGTAGAGACCTGTGAGAGAGAAAAAACAATGGCTGCTATAAGCCACTGGTATTTCTGGGTTGTTCATTACATGGTATTATTACTGCAGCAATAGTTGACTATCTACATGATTTTCTCATAGATTTGTGATGTTACCATTATCACATACCAAGTTCTCATAGGTAAAAGTGTTGTTTCTGAGTTCTCTATTCCGTCCCACTGTTCTACATGTCTGCTACTGTGACTTATGTCATTATCTGGAAGGGTAAATTTCCCCTCTATGATTTTTGTTTTCAAAAATGACCAGATTATAATGGAATTCAATCTTCCATATGTATTTGAGAATGTTTAAATTCTTCAAATCCCATTAAAAGTTTGAATGGTTTGCACTGAGTTTATGAATACATTTAGAGATCACTGATATCTTAAGAATGTTACTCCTATCCACAGACATTATATATACCCCTATTCAGGTCTTCTTTGAAGTCTGTTAATAGCATTAACATTTTTTCCCATGAAAGTTTTGTGCATTTTTTTCTTAGGTTAATTCCCAAAAACTTTAGAGTTTTGTTGCTATTGTAAGAAGTATCTTATTTTCTAGTTTGTTAGTACTAGTATGTAAGTATACTTTTGGTTTTCATGAATTGATTTTGAATTTGGGAATCTTGCTGTATCAGGATAAGGTTTGGCTATCTGTAACACCAGGCACACACATACACAAACTAAAATAACAGTGGCATGAATGAGATAGATGTTTATTCAAGAAGTTCCAAAGTTTGGAGGTAGACATTTTAGGGCTGGTGTTAGTATAGCAGGTGCCTTCTTTCTTGTTCTGCTATGTGTGGCTTCCATATTCAAACTCAGCTCACGGTCTAGGATGACTGCCGAAGCTCCAGCTATTGTATCTTCATTTCAGATGGCAGGAAAGAGGATGAGGCACATTCCCTCCTTTTAGGAATGTGTGCACCAGTTCTGCTTTTAACCCATTGCCTGGAACATGGCAATACTTAGCTACAAGGGAGGCTAGCAAATGTTGTCTTTATTCTGGTTGGCCTTGTGCCCTATAAAAAAAAAGTAGTTCTTTGGAAGAAGGGGAGAAAAGCATCTCTGTCACCTTGCTGCATTCTTTTATTATTTCTAATAGCTTATTGTATCTATAAGGTGTTTTATGTGGTTGATCATATTACTGCAAACAATCCCAATTTTATCTCTTTCCTTCTGATTCTTCTATTTAATTTCTTCTTCCTTTTATTACAAATCTTATTTTGTCAGCCAGGACTTTCAATATCATGTTAAACAGCAGTGGCAACCTTCTCTTGATCCTACACTTAAATGGAATGTGTTTAAAGTTAATCAATTTATAATATTTTGCTGTACATTTTTGGTCCTTCATAAAGTTAAGTAAATTTCTTACTATTCCTAACTTTCCTGAAAGTTTTTATTATTAATAATGATGCACATTCTCGAATGATTTTTCTCTCTTATTCTTTCTGAGGTGAGTTATTTGGATAGGTTTTCTGATGTTAAATCATACTTGAATTTCTAGAATAAACCCTACTTATTATGTTTTCATGATAAATGGCTAGATAGGTAGCTAGACAGGTATATTCTAAAGAGAGGGAAATGAATATCAAGGGTTTTCCTAGTTCACTGGAGTAAGAATGTTGGATTCGGTTAGTTAATATTTAGAAATTTTTGCATTTATGTTCAGAAGCGAAATGGGCCTATTTTTAAATTGTCCATTTTCAGATTTAGGGTCTAATTCTGCTGTTTTTCTTTTTTTCCTTCTCTGCCTCCTCTTGCTCATGGTGGCGTTTTTTTTTTTCTTTTTTTAAAAAATATCTTTATTGGAGTATAATTGCTTTACAATAGTGTGTTAGTTTCTGCTTTATAACAAAGTGAATCAGCTATACATATACATATATCCCCATATCTCCTCCCTCTTGCATCTCCCTCCCACCCTCCCTACCCACCCCTCTAGGTGGTCACAAAGCACAGAGCTGATTTCCCTCTGCTATGCAGCTACTTCCCACTAGCTAGCTATTTTACATTTGGTAATGTGTATATGTCCATGCCACTCTCTTCGTCCCAGCTTACCCTTCCCCCTCCCCGTGTCCTCAAGTCCATTCTTTACATCTCTGTCTTTATTCCTGTCCTGCCCCTAGGTTCTTCAGAACCTTTTTTTTTTTTTTTTTTTTTAGATTCCATATATATGTGTTAGCATATGGTATTTGTTTTTCTCTTTCTGACTTCCTTCACTCTGTATGACAGACTCCAGGTCCATCCACCTCACTACAAATGACTCAGTTTTGTTTCTTTTTATGGCTGGGTAACATTCCATTGTATATATGTGCCACATCTTCTTTATCCATTCATCTGTCGATGGACGCTTAGGTTGCTTCCATGTCCTGGCTATTGTAAATAGAGCTGCAGTGAACATTGTGGTACATGACTCTTTTTGAATTATGGTTTTTTCAGGGTATATGCCCAGTACTGGGATTGCTGGGTCATATGGTAGTTCTATTTTTAGTTTTTTAAGGAACCTCCATACTGTTCTCCATAGTGGCTGTATCAATTTACATTCCCACCAACAGTGCAAGAGGGTTCCCTTTTCTCCACACCTTCTCCAGCATTTATTGTTTGTAGATTTTTTGATGATGGCCATTCTGACTGGTGTGAGGTGATACCTCATTGTAGTTTTGATTGGCATTTCTCTAATGATTAGTGATGTTGAGCATCCTTTCATGTGTTTGTTGGCCATCTGTATATCTTCTTTGGAGAAATGTCTGTTTAGGTCTTCTGCCCATTTTTGGATTAGGTTGTTTGTTTCTTTGATATTGAGCTGCATGAGATGCTTATAAATTTTGGAGATTAATCCTTTGTCAGTTGCTTCATTTGCAAATATTTTCTCCCATTCTGAGGGTTATCTTTTTGTCTTGTTTATGTTTTCCTTTGCTGTGCAAAAGATTTTACGTTTCATTATGTCCCATTTGTTTGTTTTTATTTCCATTTCTCTAGGGGGTGGGTCAAAAAGGATCTTGCTGTGATTTATGTCATAGAGTGTTCTGCTTATGTTTTCCTCTAAGAGTTTGATAGTGTCTGGCCTTACATTTAGGTCTTTAATCCATTTTGAGTTTATTTTTGTGTATGGTGTTAGGGAGTGTTCTAATTTCATTCTTTCACATGTAGCTGCCCAGTTTTCCCAGCACCACTTATTGAAGAGGCTGTCTTTTCTCCATTGTACATTTTTGCCTCCTTTATCAAAAATAAGGTGACCATATGTGTGTGGGTTTATCTCTGGGCTTTCTATCTTGTTCCATTGATCTATATTTCTGTTTTTGTGCCAGTACCATACTGTCTTGATTACCGTAGCTTTGTAGTATAGTCTGAAATCCAGGAGCCTGATTCCTCCAGCTCCATTTTTCTTTCTCAAGATTGCTTTGGCTATTCAGGGTCTTTTGTGTTTCCATACAAATTGTGAAATTTTTTGTTCTAGTTCTGTGAAAAATGCCAGTGGTAGTTTGATAGGGATTGCACTGAATCTGTAGATTGCTTTGGGTAGTAGAGTCATTTTCATAATGTTGATCCTTCCAATCCAAGAACATGGTATATCTCTCCATCTGTTTGTATCATCTTTAATTTCTTTCATCGGTGTCTTATAGTTTTCTTCATACAGGTCTTTTGTCTCCTTAGGTAGGTTTATTCCTAGGTATTTTATTCTTTTTGTTGCAGTGGTAAATGGGAGTGTTTCCTTAATTTCTCTTTCTGATTTTTCATCATTAGTGTATAGGAATGCAAGAGATTTCTGTGCATTAATTTTGTATCCTGCTACTTTACCAAACTCATTGATTAGCTCTAGTAGTTTTCTGGTAGCATCTTTAGGATTCTCTAAAGATTCTCTAGTATCATGTCATCTGCAAACAGTGACAGCTTTTCTTCTTTTCTGATTTGGATTCCTTTTATTTCTTTTCCTTCTCTGATTGCTGTGGCTAAAGCTTACAAAACTATGTTGAATAATAATGGTGAGAGTGCACAACCTTGTCTTGTTTCTGATCTTAGAGGAAATGGTTTCAGTTTTTCACCATTGAGAATGATGTTGGCTGTGGGTTTGTCATATATGGCCTTTATTATGTTAAGTTCCCTCTATGCCTACTTTCTGGAGGGTTTTTATCATAAATGGGTGTTGAATTTTGTCAAAAGCTTTCTCTGCATCTATTGAGATGATCATATGGTTTTTCTCCTTCAATTTGTTAATATGGTGTATCACATTGATTGATTTGCGTATATTGAAGAATCTTTGCATTCCTGGGATAAACCTCACTTGATCATGGTGTATGATCCTTTTAATGTGCTGTTGGATTCTGTTTGCTAGTATTTTGTTGAGGATTTTTGCATCTTTGTTCGTCAGTGATATTGGCCTGTAGTTTTCTTTTTTTGTGACATCTTTGTCTGGTTTTGGTATCAGGGTGATGGTGGCCTCGTAGAATGAGTTTGGGAGTGTACCTCCCTGTGCTATATTTTGGAAGAGTTTGAGAAGGATAGGTGTTAGCTCTTCTCTAAACGTTTGATAGAATTCGCCTGTGAAGCCATTTGGTCCAGGGCTTTTGTTTGTTGGAAGATTTTTAATCACAGTCTCAAATTCAGTGCTTGTGATTGGTCTGTTTATATTTTCTATTTCTTCCTGGTTCAGTCTTGTGCTTTTCTAAGAATTTGTCCATTTCTTCCAGGTTGTCCATTTTATTGGCATATAGTTGCTTGTAGTAATCTCTCATGATCCTTTGTGTTTCTGCAGTGCCAGTTGTTACTTCTTGTTTTCCATTTCTAATTCTATTGATTTGAGTCTTCTCCCTTTTTTTCTTGATGAGTCTGGCTAATGGTTTATCAATTTTATCTTCTCAAATAAACAGCATTTAGTTTTATTGATCTTTGCTATTGTTTTCTTCATATCTTTTTCATTTATTTCTGATCTGATCTTTATGATTTCTTTCCTTCTGCTAACTTTGGGGTTTTTTTGTTCTTCTTTCTCTAATTGCTTTAGGTGTAAGGTTAGGTTGTTTATTTGAGATGTTTCTTGTTTCTTGAGGTAGGATTGTATTCTATAAACTTCCCTCTTAGAACTGCTTTTGTTGCATCCCATAAGTTTCGTGTCGTCGTGTTTTCATTGTCATTTGTTTCTAGGTATTTTTTGATTTTCTCTTTGATTTCTTCAGTGATCTCTTGGTTATTTAGTAGCATATTATTTAGCCTCCAAGTGTTTGTATTTTTATAAACTTTTTCCTGTAATTGATATCTGGCCTTATAGCGTTGTGGTTGGAAAAGATACTTGATTTCAATTTTCTTAAATTTACTGAGGCTTGATTTGTGCCCCAAGATATGATCTATTCTGGAGAATGTTCCATGAGCACTTGAGAAGAAAGTGTATTCTGTTATTTTTGGATGGAATGTCTTATAAATATCAATTAAGTCATGGTGGGTTTTTTCTTCATTTGTTTTGTAATTTGGATTGTGAGCTAATGTTTGGGCTCTCTCTTTGGGAATGCTAATGAGACCGGGTTGAAGCCTCTATCTTCAATAAAGGATGTGCTTTTGCTTCCCGGTCCATGTGGGTTGTATATAAGCTCTATGAGATAACAAAAATCTCATATAGTACTTTTTTTTTTTTTTTGGTAACCATAATAGTTCTTAGCACATCATTAGTCTCACTCCACTGTTTAGAAAAAAAATGACAGTAACAATATAAATGTATTATCATTTGTATATTGAAATTTGCATTTTGAAATGTGATTCCCACATATAAAAAATTCTGTCTTTGTATACTTTGAAATCATAAACTAGTAAGTTTCACACATATTGTAGATTTATACATAACATCAATTACAATGATATTTTTAAGCTTATACATTTATTTGACTTCCCCATATTTTAAGTGTTGTAGTTATAAGGTATGCCTATGGTATTTATGAAAGCCCATTTGCCAACTTCATCATTTTTTTGTTAGGGATCACCCTGCCAGTGTATAAGACAGTCCTGTGCACAAGAAATGTAGAAAGGGAAGTGATCACAAAAATGAGAGATAGAAAATATATAGGAGAAAGGAATATATGTGGAAGAAAGGAAATAGATATGTGTGAGAAAGGGAAAAAGAAGAAAGGAAGAAATAAATAAGGGTTTTTAAATTTTCAAAAGGAAGGAGTAAACAGGGGTTTTCAAATGAAACATTTGATATTTTAATATTTATTCAAGTCACCGGGGGTATTTGCTAAAAAAACAGATGTCCAGGACCAGACTACAGAGATAATGAGTCAATAGATCTGAGAGCAGACTCAGGAATCTAGGTTGGTCTTAGACAACCATTTAAGAAATACTGGAATAGGGTGAGCACAGAATTAGAAAATGACACATGGTGGGGACTGGAGACATGCCAATAACAACTGACAAAGGAGCAACTTCTGCCACAGGATGCTCACCCTAGCTATTTGGAGATCCTCTGAAAGATACTAGTGTATGTCTAGACTCAAAATCTCTTTCTGTGTTTTCAGTACCATCCACAGTATGTAAGATAACACTCCGACCAATGATATTCACCTGAGCCATAAAATGACCTCACAGTGAAAGAAATAAGAAACAGGCTTTCTAAAAAGTATTATCAGCATTATTCTTAAATGCAGTAAAACAGCCCACACTAGAAACAGAGCTGATTTTTCTCACATGAGGGATTTAGTGTGTTTAAATTATCACAGGGTGACCTGGCTAAGGGAACATGGCCCACCTCCTGCAGATCACTATGTCCTGGGATGAGGATGCTGGCCTCCTTGCACTGACGAACTCCGAAGAAGTTTCAAAACACCGAGGGGCAACAGGTACACAATCTGGGCACTATGAGAAGTCTGCAGCCCGGTTCATTTTCTTAGGATACAGGCTGAAATCATGGAGTAGGGCTAAAATCAGAAAGAGAAGAGGTAAGTGGTGTCAGGCTGAGTGTCACAATTACAGTTTAGGGGAAGGATCCATACCTTAAAATGACAATAATCAAGGAAAGCCCCAACTGGAATAAGCCTGAAGGCTTATTGTTCACTTATTATGTCTCCTCTGAATTCCAGACCACTGTAGGTTTTAATCTTATAATTATGGGGGAAAAAATGATCTTGCTCACTTCAAGACCGTAAATCAACCCTAGGTCTCTCAAGTTGACTTGTCTATGGAGAATGGACTTTGGGTATTCTAAGTGGTTTTGAAAATCTTTTTTTTGTAGGTATGTGATATGTGATTTGTCTTTCCTTGGTTTCTTGGTAGGAAGCAATTGTCGTAAATTTCAAATAACGTGCAGAAATGCACCTTGTGGGAAAGAAGGTGGATTTTTGCCAGTGTATTTGCTTTTGTGGGCATCTCTGTTCAGGTTTATTAGTGATAACAGTTCCTTTCAAGTACAAGTGCGTGGAAAGTGTTAAGGTCTGTAAAATGATTACGAGACAGTAGGCAAGAAATTGAGAAAAAGCCATAGCTCCTGGGAATGAGCCGCGAGAAGATCTAGTAGTGAGTGCTCCCTAGGATTGCTGTCAGGGTACAAGGTGAGGACCGTGGGCAGAGAAGTGGGAGCGGTGCGGGAGAGAGGGCTGGAGGGAGCTAATACATATATACACGCACAAAGCCCATACAGCTTCACTCATGCCAGGTTAAGAAGTGCCTTTTCCAGAAACTCAATAAAGAAATGGTATGCATTCAGGAGCTGTTTCAACCTGTCCACACCCTACCCTGACTTCCCCAGAAAACAGGCCAAGCAAGGAGGCAAATGCCATTGCCAAGCCTCCGGTCTCTGGCGTCCAGCTCCCTCAGCTCCCAGAGCACAGCCCCACAGGGCGTCACACGGAGCTGCCTCCAAGAGTGGGCACTGCACCGACCTGAGGTAAAGTTTTGATGTGATTCACTCCAAATCTGTCTGCCACTCGAGAGTGGGGTTTGGCCGCAGAGGCTCCCCGGCAGCACCAGGCAGAGGCTGAGCAGCAGCAGCAGTAACAGCCTGCAGGCTGAGTAAGGAGCCAGCCTCCGCCGCCTCCTCCTCCTGCCGGCGCGGAGTCGGCAGCACAGCCAGTCCCTATCGCTGTCACGCCGCCAGCAGCGCGGCCCCTCCGCCCCCCACCCCACCCCACCCAGCACGGCCCCAGCCCTCTCACTGTTATTTGCTTGACTGACCCGAAATGGGCAGGAGGGAGGACCTGGGCGCCTGAGGGAGGGGAGGGCGTTGGCCCGCCCACTCCTTCCCCTCTGGCTCTCTGAGGCAGCTTCTCCTCCTCATTGGTCACACACTTGCGTCCATCACCTCCATGCGGCCCCGGGATTGGCAGAAGGCGCACTTCGGAGCGAGGAGGGCAGAGTGACTCCGCTGGTCTCCGGCGCCTCATCTTTCCCTCCACCCCCCTTTTCAACGTCCACCCACCTCTCCCCAGCCCCCACTCCATTCCCCCTCCCTACTCCAGTTCGCGGCAGTGTCCTTAGAAGACTCATTGGGCCAGGGGCGAAGCCAGCCGCCTATCGAGCCGCGCCGTCATTGGCCGACGCCCACGCCCGTCGGAGCGGCAGGCTTCGCCACTGGGTGGCTTCTCTCCGCTCCCCGCCCCCCCCAAAGCCTCGCCCTCTCAGTCGCCTCCTCCCCTCCCGGCTCTTCCACTGCCCCCTTTCCCCTCCCGTCCCCGCCGCGTCTCCCCTGTCCAGCTGGGCGGGGACTGCTGTACGACTCTGTAAAGTCTGTGAGTCACTGCACAACCTATCAATCCAATTAAATGTCTTGAGCGAGCCGAGCAGGCGGTGCTGCCGCCGCCGCCGCTCGCCCAGCCGCGGCCGCCCCTTCTCGCAGCGCCCCTCTGATCCATGGCTGTCTGTACTTGTTACGGTGTAACCTCCTCCTCCGCCTCCTCCGCCTCCTCCTCAGGAGCCGCTGCAACTTCCCCTCAGCCAGCCTCCTCCTCTGCTTGGGGACTGCAAAGGCATGGGATAGACCTAGAGCCACTTCTCTCTCCCCTCCAGCCCTCGCTCAATCTCCCCCCTTTAAATTAAAGTCTATTCCTCGCTCCTCGTCGTTTTAGGGATTTATTTGTCAGTCTTTTATTTCCTCTGATTTTATTTTCCCTCCCTGGGGCAGGGGGGTCGCAGGGGCCGGTGGGTTTATTTTAGGGAAGGGGCTCTTCCCCCCCCCCCGTTTCTCCTTGTCCCTTTGCGGCCGTGACTTGATTTTCCTGCCCCTCTCCGCTCCCACCCCTCGAACTCAGCGTCCTGCACTCGAGTGACGCAGCGACACCCTCCGCCCACAGCCCAGACGTCCCCTCCCTCGCTGCCACCCCGACCCGTCTCGGGGCTGGACCTGGTGCCGACTTCACAGAAGGGTGAGTACCGTGTTGGGTTGGCGGAGGGGTGGGGGAGAATCTAGAAAAATGTTGTAGCCGGTCCACTCTGGGGAGAGCAGGGATCACGTTGTGGGCTGGAGGTTCCCGGTCAGGCGTGGATTTGAGGTGGCGACTGCCTCCCCCTCGCTCCCTCTTCCCCCGCCCCTCGACTCCTTATTCACCAGCCTTGCTGTATTTCTAGGTATTGCCAGACTTCCACCATCGGGGCATTATAATGCTTATAAAATGAGCTGTAATGGCATGCTTTCTTAGTGAGTGGTCATAGTCAGCGATGTGATCTGATAGACTGTATGACCTGCAAAAAGTGCAAAACGGCTAATGGGTAGGTTTTCCTCCAAATCAAAGTTAAACTTTTATTCAATAAAGGCAAAGTAAAAGGTATTTCTAATTTGAATGTGTGGAGATAGACCAAGAGAAGACAGGTTGCCTTGTGGCATGGCTTACTATTTTTATTTTAAAATAGTTCTTTAGGTTCCCTTTTGAAAAAAAAACGTGAATTCAGTATTAACGTAAAGGTTATGAAGTCTTTGAACCTGTTGGAGGAAAGCAAGGTAAGATGCAAATCCAGCTTGACACTTCATCTTTAGCTCACCTCTATTCTAGCAAGAAATTAAAGCACAGAATTTTTTATTTCTCTGTCACTGGGCACAGTGGGGTGTGCTAAGGACAAAAAGGGCTTTTTTTTTCTTTTGATATCTCTCTTTTGTATACTTGATTGCTCTTGAACAAAATTTTAATTTGGTCTCTTGGTTGTTGGCTGTTCAAAAGTACACATACTTGGCCATATATGCTTTATGAGAATCTTGCCCTGTGCATCTTTAATATTTAATTTGAGATAAAACTAAAAATTATGAGAAATAGTTACTCTGAATCACCTTCTGAGGTCGCTTTTGAGAATTCAGCCTATTTAAAATGGTATTCCTCTTTTTGAATCAAGTTCTGGTCTAGTTGTCCACAAGATTCAAATTAGGCCAAACCAAACATGTTTTGAAATATTAAAGTACAGGAAAGGCCTTTTAGTAGTTCATTCTCTCCTTCTCTTTCAGACTAACCAGAATAAGTTGTTGATAAATTTAATTGTAAAGAATAGACTGTTCCTGTACTGAAATCTGCCAAGTTTCTACAGAAAGATTTCTTTTTAAAGAGGAGAAATGTGTTTATGATCAGCCAAAAGTAGTAAAGTTGACTCAAATGTAAGTGCTGTCATAAGGAAATGCTTATCATAAGCCCCAAAACCTTGCAGAGTGTTTCAGGAAGACTTATACAAAGTCTTTTTGAATTGTTTAATAAATTTCATCATGTGGTCTTTTTCTTGAGTGTAAGACTGAATTATTGAGAGGCCTCAGAGCAGAGGGGAGCCATGCTGCCTGAGTTTGAATCTAGCCACCATCCCTGGACGGCTGACTGACCTTAGGCAGGTTTCAAACCTGGCCTGTGAGGGTTTTCTCCTGTAAACGGGAGGAATGACTTTTCATCGAAGGGTTGCCTTAAGGATAAGTGAGAGGGCACAAGTCACAGAGTACTTGCTGTTAGCTGCCCCATCATCATCATCACCATCATCACCATCACCATCGTCCACTGAGAGGATGTGTGATGTAGTGGTTAAGGGGACCTCCACAACCAGACTGTAGGTTCAAGTGCCAGCATTTCCTCTTGCTATCCTCGTGATCTTGGCCGCGGTAACCTCAGATTCCCCATCTATAAAGCGGGGATAATAGAAAAATTTACTTCACAGGGTTACTGTGAGGTCGGAATGAGTTTGACTAGTATTTGGTACATCTTTTCAAGTTTAATTCTGTTTTGTTCCTGGTATGTCTTGAAACAATGGATGACTATATTTTTTAGAACTATACTTTTGTAAAGATAAAGAATTATTGCTGTCATTGAAATAAGCAGAGTTCTTATCCATATGCATGATGATTTATGGGATTTATACTTTTCAATGAAGTTTATATGAGTTTTTATGAAAGTTAGTTATTGGATGAGTTGAGTTGATTACTCTTTCATTTAAACTTGCATAACCAAATATATATACCACTATTATAACGATACCTATCACATATTTGCTGTTATATGTGATTTTCTCTTCTGCTAAACAGAAAGCTCTTTGAGGGTAAGAATAGTGTTTCATTCATAATTTAATCCCAGGTGCCCAGCAGAGTACCTGGTACATAGATAGGCTTAATGAATGCTGTAGAATGAATTAAACAATGTTATTCTCAATTTGTTTATGAGTAGTTGAATGACATTGTAAGTGATGTTATGGAGCATACTATTATTTGTGGTGTTGAGTTGAATTTTTATGTTCTCAATTACTATTTTTGGAAATAGAGAGGGAATTATAACATGTTTTATTAGGAAAATATTTTTCATTTTGAAGATTGAACTTAAAAATATTCTGAAAAGTACATATCAAATGTCTTCTTTTAATACCTGATGTGGCCATTTTTTTTACTGAAAGACTTTCTGACTCCCAAACTTCCTGTAACTAAGTTGGATGTTATTATAATTAATACAAATTATACAAATTAGATTTTGAATGTCCCAAATGATGATGTGATGTTATTATCGGCTTCAGAATCAATAATAATAAAGAGAATTTATCAAACCAACACTGTGGAAATAAAACGATATCATTTGCTTAAGGACCTAAGCTTTATTTCTCTTTCCATTCAAGAGTGAAATTCTTTCTCTTGAGCAGTCTTAATAAATAATTAGCTTTTCAAATAGGCGTAGTAAATAGTGTAATAGGAATCATAAAGAAGGTATATGTAATTAGCAAATAAAGCACTTTAACTAACTTCACCACACACTTAATAGGCATTACACAATTGGGTAATGTATCTTTTTAAATAAGAAAATTGATCGGGCCTGTGCCACCCGCTTCATTTATAGAATCATTCTGCTTTACTTGTCAATAAAACCAGTTTAATTACTGTGCCTTCTGAAATTATAAAAATGCAAGAAATATCTTTCATGAAAGAGATATCCTCAGTAACAAAATCTGAAAACTAATCTACTCATAAGTGTTACAGAGTTCCATAACATTGTTAAAACTTTTCAGATATGTGAACTATCTAGTACAATGTGGGTAATTTTGTATATATAATCCTTTGTCTAACCAAATCATCAGTTATCCAATTTAGTTGAATATATTGCATTTTCACTGGCTAAAACAATTAACTTTTTAAAAGTCGCCCTTTTTTGTTCATACACTTTTAAAGCAGATAATCTAAAATGAAACTTTAAAAAATTAATTTATAGGCACTTAGAAACTACACTTAAGTGTCTGGTCTGCAAGATGAAAGGTCTGAGTTTTTGCTTAACACATTTCAGCATGACTATTTTTGTAGCTCATATCTCTTTCATTTAACATTTTTCGTTTTGGTGAAGACATTTGAGTATTTATTGATATTTTACAGATGTATATAATGTCTTCAACTTTTAAAAAAGTGAAGTTTCTGATGAAGAATTGTCTGGGGGTTTCCCTGGTGGCGCAGTGGTTGAGAGTCCGCCTGCCGATGCAGGGGACACGGGTTCGTGCCCCGGTCTGGGAAGATCCCACATGCCGCGGAGCGGCTGGGCGCGTGAGCCATGGCCGCTGAGCCTGCGCGTCCGGAGCCTGTGCTCCGCGACGGGAAAGGCCGCAACAGTGAGAGAATGGCGTACCACAAAAAAAAAAAGAAAAAAAAGAAAAAAAAAATATATATATACTCTGTCAGTGATCAAAAGGAGAGGAAAATTATTTTTGTGTTATCTATTGACATAAACTTAGAATTAAAGTCCCTGAAGTTCTAGACTGAACCATGCTACCGATTGGCACGTGACCTTGAGCATTACACTTAACCTCCAGGACTCTCCCTGTTCTTATCCTTTTTTTTTTTCATCGTTATTAGATTATAATTGCTTTACAATGTTGTGTTAGTTTCTGCTGTACAACAAAATGAATCAGCTATATGTAACCTATATCCCCTCCCTCTTAGGCCTCCCTCCCACCCTCCCCATCCCACCCCTGTGGTCCTCACAAAGCACGGAGCTGATCTCCCTGTGCTATATAGCAGTTTCCCACTAGCTATCTATTTTACACATGGTAGTGTATATATGTCAATGCTACTCTCTCAATTCGTCCCACCCTCCCCTTCCCCCTACGACCCCGCCGTGTCCACAAGTCCGTTCTCTATGTCCTGCCCTGCCACTAGGTTCATCAGTACCATT
The DNA here is from genome assembly GCF_937001465.1 of Orcinus orca. Lineage (NCBI taxonomy): Eukaryota > Metazoa > Chordata > Mammalia > Artiodactyla > Delphinidae > Orcinus > Orcinus orca. The sequence goes on from NC_064571.1 coordinate 37,318,693, forward strand.
TTTCTAGATTCCATATATATGTATTAGCATACAGTATTTGTTTTTCTCTTTCTGACTTACTTCACTCTGTATGACAGACTCTAGATACATCCACATCACTACAGATGACTTAATTTCGTTCCTTTTTATGGCTGAGTAGTGTTCTTATCCTTTCAGTGGGAAGAGGGAAGGCATTTACCCTGCCCTCACTCACGGAGGACATTGTAGGGATAAGTTGTAAGTGCTTTTTAAAAGCATTGGAGAAGGACAGGGTGCAAGCAAATACAAAGTAAACATTTGCATTTAGAAATGGACGTTTGTTTGTCATTATTAAAAAGTTGTGACTTTAGATCTTTTGTCTGAAGGGCATTTTTCCTTTTAACTTTATATTTGTAGAGACTTCTTACTGGTATGTTCACAAGAAAGTATAAGGTACCTAAAAGAGCCAAGAAACTTTGAAAGGGATTTTAAATGTTAACATTGAGTTTTGGTATATCCTAGATTATAGCAGATGTTGATATTGTAAGAACAAACTTTATGTATCTAGGAGATAATACATTTTATTAACTTAAAGCTTGTAAAACTTTCACGTGTGTTGCAGTAAAAAATGTTTAGATGTATCAGTTTTGTTAGCAGTATATTCAAAGAGAAAAATTAGATTATTTACTTTTAAATTTCAAAAGGATTACTTGGCTAGAGGACCCCTTCTTACACTAAGTTATTTTTGTACCTTGAATACAGTGAAATGTGCACATTTCAGAATATAGTGGCTTGCAGGATTTTATTTACTCCAGCGAATCTTTTATTTAGGAAGGTGAGTGAAGACAGGTATGGAAAGGCTGTATTTTAAGAAACTAGTTTTTTTTTCCTCTTGTCCCTAAAAATGAGTTCTGAGTCTTTAAAAGTCAAAAAGCCCAGAGTTAGCACATTATGTCAGTTTCTTTGAATTCAGCTTTCCCTCTCTGTGGTTATTAACAGAAGAGTTGTCACAACCTTATGATATTATCACTTTTTAAAGTGGAAATGAAATTCTAGTGTACTCAGAGTAAGACCTATTAAAACAAGTGGGACATACAAAGAAATATTTTTTGTTCCAACTAATATTAAGTATCGTGAACAGTGATCCTCAAATGCGAGGTTGCTAAGCAGAAAGCAACTTTTAAAAGTGTATTGTCCTTTTGTCCTTATTGTTCAACATCCAATTGATGAAAACTCAGAACGATCAGATTTCTTTTCTACTTTTTAATGTATAGTCCACACTGATGTTTATAAAGTTTTGTGTGATGTTACGTACAACTCTGTAGTATTGAATGTTTACTTTTAACATATTAAATAAAATGACCAAAACAGTCCACCTTTTATTTAAATTTTATCTGATTTTCACAACCTTCTTCCCTTTGTTCTACCATTGTTGTTCAGTTTTCTTAATATTACCACTTGAATTTGTGTTTCTTTTAATGCGGCATCTTTCTCATTTTGCTCTTCTTTTCACATTGGTCTTTTTCCTTGATTATGACAGGTTTTTTTCTTTGCCCCTCTTTTGCCTTTGCCTCTGTTTAAGGCATGGAATAGGGGTTTTCATCTATTTCAGTCTGCTTTTATGAGACTGAGGCAAAGGCCTTCCATATAGAAAATTTGCTTTGCCTTATTTTGGAAGATGAGCTCTCTGATCATCTTATCTACACAAAACTTAAGGGGCCATTTTGTAAACCTAAAACCAAGTTTTAACTCATGTTTCAAGGTGGTAAAAAGGGACAGTAGCGATGTGTTTATTATTTACTGCTTTTCTATTAATCTCTTTTTTTGGGGAGTTAACCACAGAATTTTTTCTGTCCACATTACCTTGAAACATCTCAAACATCCAGGCTTTGTGCTGCTCGGTGCCCAGTGCTGGGCGAGCCCTGGCGGCAGTCTGAGCTATGACCGTGGCCACCTGACCACGTGGGGGGCGAGTGGGCCTGAGAACAGCACATTAGACATGAAGAGCAGGTCCTTTGTTTTGTTTTTAACTCCGTAAAGCCAGACAGAACCTCAGACTCTGTCCACTGTGAGGTTTTCCAGGGTTCGCCATTGTTGAATGACTAATGTTCCTGGTGAAGTAACCATTAGCTTTATTGTCTTCCAGTGGCCTCAGCTCAAATGAAATGTATCCCTTTGAGTTAATTTTGTTTTGATTTTAAGACTTCTTTTCACTGAGAAAATCAAAGGGTATGAAAATGAATATGTATTTTTAAACAAAAAAGATTTACATAAAAATCCTTTGAGTAAAAAGATTTTCTAAGGACTCAAATCCATTAATTTGGAGAGAATGTTTAGTAGTTTCTTTCTTATTTTTTTAACATCTTTATTGGAGTATAATTGCTTTACAATGGTGTGTTAGTTTCTGCTCTATAACAAAGTGAATCACCTATATGTTTAATAGTTTCTTAAAATACTTGACATTATTCAGACATTGGTAGTAGAAAACCTTTCAATTTGATTAACTGAAATGAATCCCCTTTTTGATTTACAAAACAAACAGTCCATTGTTACTTTTTATTTAAACAATTCAAATATAGGGTTAGATAAACTTCATTTTGGAGTTGATTACATAAGAGACTTTCCAGAAATTGTACTTTGTAAAATCTATGCCTCTTGGAAGAAGCTTGGTCTTTTCTTTTTTCTTTTGTAAACCTATATCCCATTCCTGACTTCATTCATTTATTCATTTCATTCAGCAGATTTATTGAGCACTTACTATGTGCCAGCTACTCTTATGAGGCATATACATTATAGCAGTGAAGAAAAGTAACAAATATTATTGTCCTTGTAGAAATTACATTCTAAACTATTTTGATGTGTTTAGAGCTTGTTATCTACTATTTTGAGTAGTGATAACTAAACACTGTGTAATAATGGTTTGAAAAAAAAGTCAAGATTTCTTCATACGGATTTTATACCTTTTAAGTTGGTACAAAAGTCTAAAACTGAGTCCTGAAACAAAACTGCATTCAAATGGACAATTTTTATTTGAGTTTGAGTTGAAATATTAAAAACCTATAATGTTGCTGATGTTTCCACCAGAAATCATGAAATCATCCTCGTTTATGAACCCTGGGAAACCTTACATTGGACATGGTCTGAAATTTCTCCTAGCTTTTCTCCTAGCTTTTCTTTACACCTTTGAAGTTGTTTTCTCACTTTGCTTTGTTTTCTTTGTGACAGAGCCTGAAAAACATGTGTAACACTGAAAATTGCACAATGGAAATGTAGTCATCTCAGCTATATGGCACAATTAACAAGAAAATCTTAAGTTTCCTTTGTCTAGTGTACATAAAGAACTAATCTTTTGTTTCTGTGATTGTAAAAACTATGTAATTTCCTAAACAAATAAAACTCTTAGTGTACATTTCCACCTCAAATATTAAAGAAGATATATGTGTTTTTGTGGTACAAATAGCACGAGTATGATATAATATAATGATTTTCATTAATTATTTTATTTTTGTTCATAAATATTTAACACATGTCCCAAGTGCTTGGGGATATCAGAGACTAATAGACATGGCACCTGTCCATAATGGTTTTCACAGTCCAGTTGGGGAGACAAAAGATCCCCACATGAAAATTGTCTCTTGTGCTGGGCAATATGAGATTTAACTTGATGGAAAGTCTGGTGTAGGCCACTACAGTAAGCAAGGTCAAATGGACTTGCCTTCTGGAAGTCCTGGATGGCCTTCATAGGAATCCATCCTTCCTTTTTTTGTTTTTGTTTTTAATCCTTTTAAGTTTGGGAAAGATTGCCATCTTTGTGCCTTATGCACCTAAGGGTAGAACAGTCCCTTTTCTAGCTACTGCAACTGCTCAGCAAGGAAGGAAAGGAAATGGAGTACACACCCTAGCCATTTATTATCAATACATTTGCTAGCTATCCCCGAGGGAAGCAGGGACTCTGAACCGAAAACAGAATACAAATGCCCCAACTTCCAATGGTTCAACTTCCAATGCTTCAACTTTACCATGGTGTGAAAGTTCTATACATTCAGTTGAAAATGGAGCTGGAATTTTGAGTTTGGATCTTTTTCTGGGCTGACAGTATGCTACACGATCCCCTCGTGATGACAGTCACGAGGTAAATAACTAATACACTTACAACTATTCTGTACCCGTACAACCATTCTGTTTTTCACTTTCAGTACAGTATTCAATAAATTACATGAGATATTCAATACTTTAGTATAAAATAGGCTTTGTGTTAGATGATTTTGCCTGATTGTAGGCTAATGGAAGTGTTCTGAGTGTATTTAAGGTAGGCTAGGCAAAGCTGTGATGTTTGGTAGGTTAGGTGTATTAAATGCATTTTCAACTTAACAGTATTTTCAGTTTACATGGGTTTATCAGGATGTAACCCTGTTGTAAGTTGAGGAAGATCTGTATGGGCACACAATGGATATGGTTCGGGTTCTTGAGGACAAAAATTTTTCCAGAGCTTTGGGAAGGCTGGTACATCAATGAGGGCCCTGTACACAAGGGGAGTTCCCTGAAAAATGGAAGAAACACTGAAAGGGGAGGAAAGAAGTGGAGATGGAGACTTTTGATAGCTACTGAAGACACACTCTTTTTCCCTCAGTTTTGCCTGGAGCAGTCCTGCCTGGGAGATGGGCATACCCTGGGTCTAATATGCCAAACTTAGGAAGTCTATATATTGCTGTAATATGTAGGTATGATCTTTCTAAATTGTTTTGCTTTTCAGTTAGCCGAGATTCCTGATATGTGTGTGTTTAAATTCTAAAATATAATCCCATGTGACTATGGCTTTTGTTTTCATTTTCCTGCACATTTAAAAATATTAAGAATTTCTTTGTTTTTTGAGTATATTTGTTTATTTGGACCTAAATCTAAGGTAGAAAAACACAATATATGCTTGCCTGTTAGATTTAAATTAGGGGGAAAATTCTAAAGCCTTAATGTTTATTTTAGCCATGGATGAAAGTATTTGGACACTTGTATGGAGACTTTTTTTTTTAATTGTTTCTTTTCTGAGAAACTGTATCTGTGCTAGAACCATCACACATCTATTTGATTTAAAGGCCACCTGGGATAGTTATGTTCATTATCTTGACTGCTGATGATTTCAAGGGTATATAGATATGTCATGACTTACCAAATTATACATTTTAAATATATGCATTTATTGGATATCAGTGAAACTTTAAGAAAAAGCCACCTAGGTTGTAAGGTATATTTTTCAAGACAAAATCTCTATTGTAAGATTATATTTTTAAAGTTTGTCATTTATTTTTTATTTCTTTTTAAATTTTATCTACTGTTTATTTACCTCTATCCCATACCCCAGTCACATATGTTTTAAGAAAGACAAATGGAACCGCAGAGACTCACGTGCCAGCTGAAATTTTGATATAGGACCTTAGAGAGCTTTCTACTGTATGTAATGCTCACTAGAGTATTTTTAAGTAATTTGCACAAATTTGAATTTGGAGAATTGGAGTTGTGTATTTTTCAAGGAATTCTTCTTTCCTTATAGTTTAACAGATTGTGACTCATCTTTGGCGTGGAATAAAGAGCATGATTTTAGTAGGACTTTTTTTTTTTAAAGAGATTAAATGGCTTAATGCTTCTCCTTAAATATTGTTCCTTTTTTTAATTGCTTTTTTTTTTTTTTTGCGGTTCGCGGGCCTCTCACTGCTGTGGCCTCTCCCATTGCGGAGCACAGGCTCCGGACGCACAGGCTCAGCGGCCATGGCTCACGGGCCCAGCCGCTCCGCGGCATGTGGGATCTTCCCGGACTGGGGCACGAACCCGTGTCCCCTGCATCGTCAGGCAGACTCTCAACCACTGCGCCACCAGGGAAGCCTTAAATTGCATTTTTATAAATTAAATTTTGGCATGTTGGACCATAGAGTCTATGGATAGATTTGTTTAGGGAATAACCGAGTCTGCTCCGTTCTTCTTGCCCTCGTGGTCTTAAGCACAGCACAGAAGGCTTCATTATCGATCTGTTAGAGTCCTGGTCTAATTTTAATTGAGTATTCCTTATGTTACCCAATGTGTTTCAGAGAAATTTCTTCATTGTTGGAATTAATGCTTAACTTTAAAACGGCAATTTTGTGTGTGTGTGTGTGTGTGGCTGCGCTACATAGCATTCCCCGACCAGGGATCAAACCCCCACCCCCTGCAGTGGAAGCGTGGAGTCTTAACCACTGGACTGCAGGGAAGTCCCTAAAACGGCAATTTTTTATGAATAAAAAACATTCCAGAAAAAAAATTTGAGTTGTGTTTTTGGGATTGGGACTGTCCGGGTATAAATGAGTTGTGCCTTGCAAGCTCAGGCTCCTTCTACCATACAAGAGGGCCACATTACAATCACCCATCCCCAGGCCACAACCCAGGGTGAGGCCCTGGTTTCAATATTTTTGGAAGTCCTCAACTTATTCCAGTGTAGAGCCACACTGTGCTCTGCAGTGCTGTATCTCACACCATATTCCCCCACACCCAAACTTTCTGTTGTAAAACTTTTCAACTATGTAGAAACCTTGAAAGAATAATTCAGCAAAGACCCATATTTCCTCCACCTAGATTCAGTAATTATTAACCTTTTGCTTTATTTTGCTTTATGACTCTCTGTCTCCCTTTCTTTATATGTATAATTTTTTGTACCATGTGAAAGTAAGTTTTAGATATCATGACTCTTTACCATTAAATATTTCAATATGCATCTCCTAAGAATAAGGACATCTTCCTACATAACCACAGTACCATTATCACACGTATGAAAATTAATAATAACTTGGAATGCTTTTCAAGAGCTCAATTCCATTTATTAAAGATGTATGAATTCACATTCTGCTAAAAGTTAAATGCATATGAAGTGAGAAGTTCTGCAGAATATGAAATTCTGGGTATTTTTGCTAAAGATATGTTTCTTATCTGTGTTTGCAAGTAAGGCCACTACTTCAAACATTTTTGTAGGGTAAATGCCTTTTCTTATGTATGGCGAGGTAAGATCCTTTCTAGATCTAACGTCGCATGATCATATCATGAGAAAAAAAAAAATTATCAAAGTTCATGCCACAGTGTGGTTTAATGGAAAAAGCCCTATTTTGAGCCAGAATGATGTTGGTTCAAATCTTGCTCTGCCACTTACTGCAGGTGACCTTGGAGAAGTTGAATTCATGTATCAGGATGCTTTTAGAAACCACCCTCAAGCTTGCTGGAATCATCAGGAAATTTATTATTTCACAACAAATCCAGAGCCACGGCGGGCTCCAGGGTTGGTCAGTTCTGTAGCTCAGGTTCTTAGCGTCTTTTGGCTTTCAGCTGGGTTCCTTGCTGGCTCCCACGTCTGTTTTGGCTCCTTCCTCAAGCTGGTTCACATGCTGATGTTATGGCATTCAGAGGAAGTCAGAAACCTCCACAGGTGTGGACTGTCAGTCTTTCTGTCTGATTGGGCATCTCTGCCCACATCTGGACCAGAGGGCTGGGGTTCTCTTAGGGAGAGGAAGGAAGGAATGGATGTCAGGTATACCACGAACAGTGTTCATTACCCCTCTCTAAGTCTCCGTTTTCCTCGCTATAGAATAGGAACAGTGATAATCTACCTCTATGATTATTAATGGTATACAACAGGTAAAGCAACAGTACACAGCTGATTTTAATAAATGCTAATTCCTATTTTTTTCTTCTTTTCATCTTATGGAAAATTCTCTCTTCCTTTGATACTGCTACACTCCATTCTAGTAAGTATATGTAAGTGATTCTCTCAACTGGTCTTTTACCTGTCCTCTAACCTCAGTATCTAGGGCATAGCATTTTTTTTAAATAAATTTATTTATTTTATTTATTTATTTTTGGCTGCACCAGGTCCTCACCGCTGTGCGTGGGCCCTCTCCAGCTGCAGCGAGCAGGGGCCGTTGCTCGCCGTGGCACGTGGGCCTCTCACTGTGGTGGCCTTTCCCACTGCAGAGCATGGGCTCCAGGCGCATGGTCCTCAGCAGTTGTGGTGCGCAGACCCAGCAGTCGTGGTGCGCGGACTCAGTAGTTGTGGCACACGGGCCCAGCGGCTCTGCGGCATGTGGGATCGTCCCAGACCAGGGCTCAAACCCATGTCCCCTGTATTGGCAGGCGGACTCTGAACCACTGCGCCACCAGGGAAGCTCTAGGGCATAGCATTTTATGTGAATTTTGCACTTTGGTCAGGTACCCTCCATTAATCTATCTTGGCCCTTCTTATTTTTTCTTATATGTTTCAACTTTATATTATTCCAAAGCCAAGGAAGGGAAACTGTCAACAGTGTGCACATATTCATCAAGAGACAGATCAGATGGGAACAAAAATCTCTTTAATTTCACTATTCGTAAAAACAACAGAGTTGAAATAGATTTTTTCCCTTTATTTGAAAGAAATGCACCATGACCTGTGGAAAAGTCAGCAAAATAAAGCACTATATTTGAAACACAGTACTTTATTTGTCCGGGATAGACCGGGTCTTTGATATTTTGGGAATATCTAGTCTTGTCATGGTAGGTTAGCCAGGCCTATCATGGCAGTTTAGCCACTCTGGTTTCTCTAGAGCGTACTTTCTAAATAGAATTGTGTCTGATTTACAAGTCAGTCTTTTCTGGATTGTTTGATCTTGAGCCCTCTCTCACCCACTGTGAGAAAGTAGTCTTTTAAAGACGCGTTTTCCAGTATGTGTGCACACTGGTGAGTTTTTGTTCACGCATGCCCTTCTCAAAATATGTAGAGAAGGATTGTCATATTTTCCCCCTATGGAATTTCTAAAGCACTCCTGAATCACCTGCGAAGCCTGCAACATTGTCACAACCCAATCACGTGGGAAGATCTTCACCTTTTTAAAAAATTTTCTTCCTAAATGATGGGATCACTCTTGAAGGAGAGCTGCTGATTCTTCTTGACCCCTCAAGTAGACTATTTGATTCCTGTCAGCCTCCATGGAAAGAACAGAAGAAGGGTGAAAGTCTTGTGTCTCTCTTGACTTGGAAGATGCTAAGTCTTGGCTTGTCCCTAAATTTTCAGTTACAGTTTTTTTACTTTGTCTTTCATTTTCAGGCTTAGTGTTGATGAGGTACCTATTGCTCTAGTAAGCTCTGTGAATACTGAAAATACTCAGATTTTGAATGGTTCCATCCATAATTCAAAGCTTCTGCTGGCATGAATTGTTTTGAGCCAGAGGAATATTTTTTAAAAGAACTATTTAAGGGCTTCCCTGGTGGTGCAGTGGTTAAGAATCCGCCTGCCAATGCAGAAGACACGGGTTCGAGCCCTGGTCTGTGAAGATCCCACATGCTGCGGAGCAGCTAAGCCCATGCGCCAAAACTAATGAACCCACATGCTGCAACTACTGAAGCCCGTGCACCTAGAGCCCGTGCTCCGCAACAAGAGAAGCCGGTGCATCGCAACAAAGAGTAGCCCCTGCTCGCCACAACTAGAGAAAGTCTGCATGCAGCAACGAAGACCCAACACAGCCAAAAATAAAATAAATTTTTTAAAATAAGAATTATTTATGTATGTTTTGATGTTTTTTATACATCTCAAATGAAAGTTCTGTAAACTTTAAATTACAAAGCAGCACAATGAAAGCAGAATTCTGAAATAAATTGTATTTTATTAAAGAAGCCAGAGAAGGGCACTGTGGCTATAGTCTTAGTTAAAAGTGCTAGAGTTTGGGGGAAAAAAGTTAGAACTTTGTATTGCATTTCCTCAAAGTGCTGTTGGTTACTTTTAAAAAGGGTGACATAAGACTGTAACTTGTGAAGCTTGGTTTTGTTTGGGCAAATTTTTAATTTTAGTACCTTGCAGAAAAGTTTAGTGGACAAGATTCCCTTTGCTGTGTAACAAATGCTTTTACTATTTAGCTAAGGTTTACTACCAGTGGCTCAGAGGCTGAAAGGAAAAGTGAAATGACTGTTGTTTCCCATCTAATACTAGATTTTATTTTTATTTCCACTACCCAGTGTTAAAAAAGGAAATGAAAAGAAAGCAAAGATCAAGATCCAAAAGCTCAAACTAAAATGTAATTTCCGGGGCTTCCCTGGTGGCGCAGTGGTTGAGAGTCTGCCTGCCGATGCAGGGGACATGGGTTCGTGCCCTGGTCCGGGAAGATCCCACATGCCACGGAGCAGCTAGGCCCGTGAGCCATGGCCGCTGAGCCTGCGCGTCCGGAGCCTGTGCTCCGCAACGGGAGAGGCCACAGCAGTGAGAGGCCCGTGTACCGCAAAAAAAAAAAATAAATAAATAAATAAAAATTAATTTCCTAACTAGAATAAGGCTGGTTTTGCCATGATGTGAAAAGTCATCCGTAGGGAACGTTTGTTAATAGCTAAACAGTTGGCCATACTGATTGCTGGGATTAGTAGTTCGATTGGGATGTACTCCTGTCTTCAGATACTCAATCAGGCAGGTAAAAACCAATCAAGGCTAAGCAGTTGGGACTGACTCAACTTCTTTTTTGCCTCCCTACAGAGAAATGTTTCAACTATGCTTCTTGCCCCTACTTTTTCGTCTCCCTGAGAGAATGGAACAAAAGTCCAAGTGACAGTGGGTTGGAGAGCAGTGCATTATCTGCCTCTTATTACCCAGGACTTATATACTCTAATGATAGAATAATTGCTAGAGCTTTGTTTATCTTTCTTGATTCTATCATTTCTGTGTTGCCTTGGGAGCTTCTCATGGGCGGGGTCTAAAGTTGTGTGGAATGGATTCTAAGGACAAACTGCTTTTGTCCCAGGGCATTTATTGTCTTCATTTTCCGTAAGAAGTTCTTATTTTGGCTGAAAAATTGCAGCATGACCAACAAAAAATTGTTGACCAGCTAAGAAAAGTATATTTACAGTAGCTTTGAAAAAACTATTTGCAAAAGAGATTATACTTAAAGATTATTATTTCTGAAAGACCCATATACCATGGAGAAATTTTCTGGCCATGAATCTATTTTGCTGTATTAACCATTCGTGCCATTCAGTCTGTGCATCTTTAATTATATGCTATATATTTGAGCATGAGGCATTTGGGGACACTTACTGGTCAACTTCGAGTTTTGAGAAATTTTTTTTTAAGTTGCAGGCAGACAAAAACAAACGATAGTTTGAGGATATTAATGGAATTGTATTATGGTTGAAATTTTTGATTGTTAGAAAATTTGTCTGTAATTAGCCATAAATTTAGTTTTATTGTGGACCAAGTCATGGACTCTGCTGGAGATGCAGAGTCCTAACTTAGTGTGAAAACGTTCTGGTACAGGGACCCTCCTGTCTTCTCAGCACTGTTGTCATGTTCCACTTCAACCCATTTCACATGTTGTGGCTAATGTAGTGACTGCTGAGTGGTACGTGCACTAGATCAACAGGGGTCATAAGTTTTTGGTTTTGCTTTTTGCAGTACTTATGCATCATAAGAACAACATGGTGAAAACTGAAGCATTTTCTATTTGGGTTAATTTAGGATCACCAATAGAGATATAAAACATTTAACCTTTTTTTTTTTTTTTCTGTTTTGCTCTCACCTGATTACTGGATGGGGAGATGGGCAAAGAATCGATGTTGAGGGGAGGTGATGGAAGAGAGGTGCTTGTTGCTACCACTTTTTGTCCATCTGTGTAATCTACTAATCATTTCATATGGTCTCTGGCAACTGTTCTGGTGACAAGTTTTACTTCTTTTGGAGAAACTGTGATTTTTATTTTTGAATAAAAATAAGAATAAGAAAATGGGTTTTTAGGGCTTCCCTGGTGTTGCAGTGGTTAAGAATCCACCTGCCAATGCAGGGGACATGGGTTCGAGCCCTGGTCCAGGAAGATCCCACATGCTGTGGAGCAACTAAGCTCATGCACCACAACTACTGAGCCTGTGCTCTAGGGTCCGTGAGCCACAACTACTGAGCCCGCGTGCCACAACTACTGAAGCCCGCGCACCTAGAGCCTGTGCTCCGCAACAAGAGAAGTCACCACAATGCGAAGCCCGCGCACTGCAACGAAGAGTAGCCCCCGCTCGCCGCAGCTAGAGAGAGCCTGCGCACAGCAATGAAGACCCAATGCAGCCAAAAATAAATTTAAAAAAAATTAATTAAAAAAAAAAGAAAATGGGTTTTTAAAAACAGATTTCCTATTTCCTAAAATACAGTGGGAAAGGACTGCTGTGAGGCTGAGAAATCTGGAGGCCAGGAGACAAACAGTGGGTGCTCAAAAAATGCAGCTCCACGCCCTTGGGGAAAAAATAAAATAAATGTGGAAGCCTTTTCTTTTGTTCTTCTGCTTCATCTTATATTTGTATGCTTATAAACGTTATTGGTGTGAGAATTCCTCTTTTGAAAGCTTTCAAGTTGTTTTTCGGTCCAAGTTGTTGGCATTCTACCTCGCAGTATCCCTACTTCTTATTTGAGGAATACAAAAGGAGATGCACTTTAGACTACTTATCCTTTAACTTTTGAATACTGGATGCAGGTATTAGTGCAAATTCAGTATGCCATTATGCGATGAGGAAAAAAAAAAAAAGACATGTTTATGACTAGGAAACAGTTCTTGGCAAAGAGAAGTTTTGTCCTGTTCAATCAGTTACTGAAATGGAGTTGAGTTTTCTTTTATGTATGTCTTTTTTTTTTTTTTTGCGGTACGTGTGCCTCTCACTATTGTGGCCTCTCCCATTGCGGAGCACAGGCTCTGGACGCGCAGGCTCAGCGGCCATGGCTCACGGGCCCAGCCGCTCCGCGGCATGTGGGATCTTCCCGGACCGGGGCACGAACCCGTGTCCCCTGCATCGGCAGGCGGACTCCCCACCACTGCGCCACCAGGGAAGCCCTATTATGTATGTCTTTGAAGTTGAAATGATTCAGTAGTCATCTGTGAGCACTAGAGTAGTGAGTTCTTGGGAACGTTTGTACTCCCAAGGAGGCAGTTTGTGAAGCAAATGTATAGTGAGTAAGTATATTGTGACTTTTCTGACAAGCGTGCTATAGAGCAGATGATGTTTTGGTATACTGGAGCACAGCAGTTAAGCCACGAGGTGTCAAGTGGAAACTCAGGCACTTGGTCAATCCAGTTATCAGTTTCTACTCTTCATATGCTCTCATTTTCTTCGTGTGTATTTGTAATTGCTTTAAAGTGATCCTGCCAATTTGACAACCAGAAAGGGTAACAGAAATAAAGTCCGAATAGTTGATTTTAGAATTTTAAGTAAGTTGTATTAGGGGAACATATTAAGTGTGAGGATAACCATCAATTTGATTTTTCTTACTGTTCCTCTTGCTTATCTCCTTGACTGACAAGTTGACTGCTTCACTTTATGTAAAGTTTTATTTCTTTTAAATTAAAAATAAAAGTTCATGAACTTTGTGCTGACTCAGGATGTGTGATGCTGTGTTTTAATCACTGCTCTGTTCAGTCAGTAAAATTCCTATACTTTTAAAACATCCCTGACTGTCAGGTTAGCACTGCTACTACGTGCCGCCATTTTGTTATCATTGTTTTGCATCATCATTGACTTGTGTGATCAGGTGTCTTTCACCACATGAAGGGATGAAACTGGCAACAGTCATTTTATAATGGTGTATGTTAATGTATAATGTTTAATCTACTCCACATCTTTCTGCAAGGTTTTCTGGCATCCTTTTTTAGCATTCATGTTAAAGGAGGCACCCAGGATGGCCCTTCAGGTTTTTTGATGTGTTTAAGAATATGCGGTCAATGTTACTTGCTGGAAGCAGCCCTGGAAAAGTTGAACTGGTGCCATATATTTCTTGCTACTGTTATGTCTAACTATAAAATGAAGGAAGTGCTAATAACACTTCCTACTTGTTTAGCACGTTTTCCTCCCCAGCTCTCCAAGGAGTTGGCCAATATCAGGCAAGATTCCCAGCCCATGTTTCTATTATTTTATAATTCTTGTAACAATGTTGCATAAGGCTTCCACTCGGTATCTTTTTTCTTAAAAAAGATTTCTTAAAATCTTTTTTCCTAAAATTTGGAAAGTAATACTTGCTAGTATCATCCCCATTTCTCAGATACTAAGAACAAGGCATATCTTGGCTAAGTATTTGACCTAGGATTATACTATAATCAGCCGCAGTGCCAAAAACAGAATGCGGGATTCTTCCTCGACTTCATTTTATTACCGAGCAATAGTTTCTCTCCTTTACAGATACATATACTTACAACAGGACCAAAGAAAATACATTTCCAGTTTCCAAAAATATTTCCCACATCTCTTCTTCAGTGTTCCAGTGTTAGGATTTATACTAGATTTATTGTCTGAAGTAAAGTTTCAGTGCCGGTTATAAACACGATCTGTTCCCATATTATTCCTGATTTGACTACTATCCCAGAAGGTGATGGATAGCTGAAGAAAGAGTATAAGGAATGTATCCCCTATTTTCTTTTTGCCCTTCTAAATTTGGTTTAATATAAGGTTGCTTTCTACCAGGAAATTTCATGAATGGGCATATGGTAATAAGCCAGAGTTTTTTTTCTTTTATAGTAATAAACTTAACAAAATATCTCCCCAAAGTGGATTCAGTTAGAGTGTGTTAAACTTGAGCGAGTACTTCCTGAACTTACAGGGGGAAGCAACGCCAGCCACTCTGAAAATGAAGTTGTTCCTATAAAACTTAGTTACTGCAGTCTGAATATATTTTGTGCTTTGATGTAGATCTTCAAAATTCCTTTTGTTAATGAATGTATAACTTGAGGAGTCTGTAAAAACTAGAAGAATTCATCGTTCTGCTTTAAAAATACTTAAAAAAAACTGAGGATAAAGTTTCTGAGAGTGGCAGGTTTTTGTTTTTTTTTTTCCTTCAGAGTAACAGAAGTGAAAGCTGCATTTTGGTCAATTTTGCTCAGCCTTCTTAGTGACAACTCCAGGCGCAAAGCGTGTGCTGGTGTGCACACACAAAGCAGTCTTCTTGTTTTGGTGCCCCGCACGTGAACCACTGCATGTCCACACATGCCTCACATAAAGAGTCCATTCTTGCTCACGCGCAGCCAAGGAGGCTGGCCGCTGCAGTCTTCTGCTCAGGGGAAATTGGCAGCCTTTCTTCTCCTGTAAACAACAGCCTGACGTCACCCCCTGCAGCAGTGATAGTGGACCCACTTTAGAGATTCTCAACTGGCATATCTGCTGAAGGCCTGTCACTG
The DNA here is from genome assembly GCF_937001465.1 of Orcinus orca. Taxonomy (NCBI): domain Eukaryota; kingdom Metazoa; phylum Chordata; class Mammalia; order Artiodactyla; family Delphinidae; genus Orcinus; species Orcinus orca. The sequence continues at coordinate 37,333,815 of NC_064571.1, forward strand.
GCTTTGATCATCTTCACTCACACTTGAATAAATGCAGTACAGAGAAATTCGTTAATGTCAGGAATACTGGTGTAGCCCTTTAAAATGGTTTGTGAAGTACTTGACCTTGAATTTTCACATATAATCCTAATGGGAAACCTGTGTGACGAGCAGGAGAATTGTAGTTATTTCTATTTTAGAAATAAGGTAACTCAAGTCCAGAGAATTAAAAAGTTAGCCAGTGGTGGAATGACTGAAATTCAGGCCTTCTAAACACTGTTTTGTCTCTTTTTACTATGTTAAATAACTTCTTTAGTAATTGTTAATTGTTCTGTTACTTCCTCTCTGAACTAAAATGTGTGGGATGATGATTTATGAGTTTTTTCCCAGTCAAGACATCTGTGCGTTAAAATCAGATACAGTCTTGTTGCATTCGGAAACTCCCAGACAATACATTAACCCACTTCCTTGCCTCAGAGAGAGCCTTTTGAAAAATCTAGCATAAGTCTATACTCACCAGCCTAATTGGAAAGATTTATTAACAAGATGATCCTGTTCTTCATTTGGCCTCTGAAAGCTACATAAAATCGAGAGGGTGGAAGATCGTAATTCTTTTGTGTTGTTAACAGGAAGAGACAAAGCTAACATGAAGGGGCTGTTCTATTAGTTAGAAATCAGAATTTTATTGGGAAGGAGGGGAGAGTTGAGCTACTGGTTAAAATATAACTTATTTGTTGTATAAGTAGTTGTCTTTCTCACATACCCACTTCTAGTTTATTTTCAGGCAGTTACAATGACCTTTCATGATTTATAGTTGTGTATGTGGTTTGGGAATACTTCAGGTTGTAGATAACTCTTGGTTTCCTCTTTTTGACTCTGAGTCGGTTTTTCAATGTGACGTTGAAGAATAGGTAGGAGGGTGTTTAGGTGTGTGTGGACTACGCACTGTAAATTAGTCGGACCTTAACTTCTCTGCTGAATGCCGCAACTTGAGCCAGCTCCCCTGATTTTGAAGTGTATGTTTAGAGAATGCAAATTAATGTTGATTTTAGCTTACCCCTGACAGAAAATGTGTTTAAAGCCTATGTATTAAAAAGGCAAATATAATTTAAAAAAAGAAACTGCTTTCTAAAACTGCACTTTGGTATACAGTAGGCACTCAAAAAGGAATTTTAAATGAAACTGTGATAATCAGAAATTAACTGTGTTAACAACCTCAATAAGCTAGCATCTATTATAGTAGTTGACTAAAGATATACCTAAGGAAAAAAAGTGCATTTGGGGTGGAAGAAACATGTTTTATTGCATAACTTAAAATGAACCAAAAGAGCTGTTTATTTTGCTTTTTATTTCACTGAATGGAAAAAAGTAGCTTTGCCTTTAAAAGACAGTACTGCTGGTTTTAAAAATTATAGCAGGTTGAAGGAATAGAAGGGTAGTACATCAAATCTACTTTAACAAAGAAAACAAGTCACTACCTTCTCACCATCTTTTGCTTCTGTCTATGGCAAAGAATAAGGAGCAAGTAACAGCTGCCAGTCAGAGCCCATCATTTCTGTTGGGCAGCGAAGTCTCAAAGTCTGGGTATGGTGGGGGAGTGGAGTGGCCAGTGCAGTGAGCCGCCCCAGCAGTGGGGGCAGTGCCACCGGTGCAGTGTGCGTACCAGTGCGGGGCTTCCCCAGCGCTGCCCTTGGGGGAAGCCCATGCCCACTTGTTACAGGAAAGGCTGCAGGGGGTCTGCCCAACCCAGCTTTAAGTTAATAAACTGATGCTTAAAGTGTCCCAGTCTGTCAAGTAACAGCGTGGAGTTTCTCATCACTGCAAGCGGCTGTTTGTAATTGTAAGCACATAGTAGTAAGGGCAGAGGACAGATGTTAGATAAGTGAAGTCAGTGGGAGAGCAGTGGGAGAGCCAAGCTGGCCTGAGCTTTTAACTTTTAAGTAATTATCTTGCTATGTGTTCCACAGTGAGTAACATATGAGCAGAAAACAAGGTGGGATTTGAATTTTAGCCCTCCATAAAAGCATTAGCTTTTTATTTTAGCATTTCAGAGTTGGAAAATACCATTTTGGCAGATTTGGTACGAATGATGATACCACCTGGATTTGTATCGTGCCTTGCAGTTCATAATCACTCTCATGAGCATTATTTTATTTAACACTTGCAGCCGTAACCACCTCGTGAGGTACTGCCCTTCGCCTTTATAAATGAGAAAACAGAGTTCTGAGAGGTTATGACTGGTCAAAGGGCACCCAGCTAGCAGGCAGTACTAGGGCTTCGACTGGAATCCCTGTCCTTTGACTCCAGCGTTCCTGTCACCGAGCTGGGAACAAGCACCTTGATAACACCCAGCTTCATGGTCTTCCCACCTCTTGCTCTCGCATCTGCGCAGAAAACCACAGGCAGCAAATCGAGCTTAGTGACCGGTTCCTGTTGCTCACAGTAAACTGTATCGTCAAAGGGTAGCTTCTTGAATGACTTTGAAGTTAATAATCCAATAAAAAGAGAAGACTTGTTATTTCTAATGCAGGATTAGAAGAGTAGTGCACAATGAACCATAGGGACCATTTGGTTTTAATACACATTGTTTTACCCAGAGTAAAGCCCCCCTTCATAAGGAAAGTGAAACTCCAGTTAATTGCAGAGGACTAGAGCCCATTTCCCCAGCCTCAGACCAGGTGGCGTTTTCTTTTAAAAAGGACACCTCCTTAAACAGAGGCTAGAGTCCTCATCCCAGGAGCTAATTTGACTTGAGCTTCCAGCAGAAGCATTTACCCTTTGCGAAGCCTTGTGCTGGAACCAGGCTTGTGGGAGTTTAGGATCTAGTGGGGGAGACTTACTCCAGGGTGAAATGCCCCAGTGCTAAGCGTTCAGTCATTTAAGAGACTAAGAAGGTCACGGATAGATTCATGGATAACTCACATTTGGTCTCAGTCTTCTGGAAAACATTTATGAAGAAGCCCTTTCTTATATGACCTTCTATTTGTAAGAAAAATGACAACTGTGGCCACTTAGGAGTGTTTCAGAGTAATGAACGCTGCCTATCCCTAAGAAACTGAAGTGTGAAGATTAAAAGCAGATCAGATTGTGATTGTTAGCCCTGGATTTCTCTTTAGGCATTGTCCTAGAAGTTTTGACTGAGAAAATCATATATTATTTGTGCCTTGTTATAAAAGCTCTGCTAATACCTTTTAACTCCTTGGCATACATTTTCAAAGAACTGATGGTGAGCGAGAGCTTGGAGAGCCTTTTTGAACCCCCTGGTAATTTGGGCAGTCTCCAAGTCAGGCTGAGTTGATAGGGGATGCAGAACTGATCAGAATAATTACAAGTTCCATTATGTAAAACTTTGCCAACAAAAATGCTCAGGGAATGCCTTTATAGGACCTAACTTGCACCAGAATTAAACTTGTCTTTCTCGGTAGTTACTTCCAAAGCTGAACAAACTTCATTGAGTAAACGGGTCAGTTTGTGCAGTATTCTTCTTGCATGACGTGTTCAGGTATACACAAAGGCAGTTGGATTATAAATTTCAAGGCCAAACTAGCTTCCAGTAAAGCAGATATATGAAGAAGCTATATTATATTATATTCTTAGAGGAAGAGAAAATTCTCTTTAAGAGCTGCGTTCAATTTCCCAGTCTCTTGGATTGGATCGCGCTCACCTCTGTCAGCTCCAGGTTTGGCTCTCACGTTCCTGCCTCTAGGTTCTTCAATCACACTCAGCAGTACTTGCTTATAATCGGGTGGTCCTGTCCTCACTCCGTTCTCCAGGGCCTAAGAAGTGGATAGAATGATTTGGGGTTAGCTTTAAAAAAATAACCAGATACCCCATTGATTACAGTCTGTGTAGTACCTTTCTACCATAATGTGTCTCACTGGCTTCAAATCAGGCCAAAGACAGACGTAAAATACTGTAAATGGTACATATGTAAACTTTGCTGAAGAGGCTGTGAGGGTCCTACATTCACTTACCATGTTTGCCCAAAAGTGTCCCTCATTTCATTTTGGTAGTGAAGACCAAAGCTGAATTTCATTAACAATCTATGAATATTTATAGCTTTTTGTGGGTTTTGCCAGTTTTCCCTCTTAGGTGATAAATGGTGGTGGTGAAGGGGAGTTCCATAAATTTTAGGGCAAGAACCCAACTCATTATTCATTCAATTCATTATTTAAATTTTCAGTTCATCACTTCAGCCCCCAAGACTTTAGGAGAAAAACAGGCATTGCCTGTGTATTTGTTTGACGGAAAGTGTCAGAAACCTATCAAACTAACTTAGAAAATGGAGACTTACTGACTTATAGAATTTGAGAAAGGCCTGGGCCACCAGACTGTGGGAGGAGCAGTACCGCAGTCGGCTTGAACGCGGCCAGGACTCTCTCCGTCTTTCATCTCTGTCTCTTTCTGCATTTTTGTTTCATTCCTTCTCATGGCTGGCAACATGGCCACCAACAGTTTTTATTATAGCTTCTGTCACTGAAAAGTTCTCTGAATGCCAAGTTAAGAAAAAATCATAGGCAAGAAACTCAGATCATTGTGTGTCATGTGTCCATCCCTGGGTCATTCAGCAGGGTTAGGGAGGTGGGGGTCATGTAGAAACATGGTGACACGTGTGTGTTTACCCATAGGACTAAAAGTGGGTAGGTGGGTATTGCCCAGGGTAAGACATGCTTGTTGGGAAGAAAATTCCCCAGCATGTGTGCTCACTATAACATGTCAGACCAGTGCCTTTCAAATGTTTTGACAGAAAACCATAGTAAAAAATACGTTTTACATTTAAGCACACACACACACGCGCGCACACACACACACACACACACTTAATTGATAAAAAAATTGTGAAACAGTATTTACCCTCACTATGTACAAGGCATTCTGATACTTTCTATTACATTCTATTGTAGTTCATTTTTAAGAAATATTGATTATAATTTACCTAACTGATTTCATGACATTAAGATCTGTAGTTTGAAAAATACTATGCTAGATGTTAAAAGTAGCAGATAGATAATTTCACATGCAAACAGATACTTGCTAGTGGATATTTATTCAGTCTTGTTGAATAATTTATGTTCTAGAGAGATGCTGGGGTCTCATAGGGTGACAAATATGTGACATGAATGCCTTTTCCAGTTTCCATGGTGGATGATATGGTTGTGCTTTTCCTACCGAGGAATATTCTGGAGGCTTTCCCAGCCCTTTGTAAAGTATAGTAAGCAAGACGAGTGCCATATGCAATCAGCTGCACTCCACTCTGTTATGGACTTACCTCTTGCTGAGAAATACTGAAATCCTTTGCACCTAGAAAATTTCCCAAAGTGCTTTCACTTCTCTCTTAAAACAAAACATCAGCACCACTTTCTTGAAAACTTTGTTGTGGCAGCATGAAGGGCAGCTTTCCTGATCATTGTAATACTGTAAAACGGTGGATGAAATCTTTGCTTATCCAAGAGTCAGCGGAAAAACTAAGACCTCTTGTTTTTTATTTTCTACTGAAACATTTGAATCCCCAGCCTTCTACTTTTAAGTTGAATTGAGAAATTCAGATGGAAACTTAACAGCAGTAGAACAGAGTGACTCCTGAACGAGACATACGAAAATGCAGAGAAGAGTAGTAGAGTTCCTTCTTGCAAAAGCCCATGGAGATCCTATATAACAACTGATTAGCATATAGTGCCGTGAATCTTCCTGTGAAATGCACAGCCATAAAATGTTTAGAAGAATATATTGGAGAATATAGAATTAGGAATACAGAGAGATTTCATAGAACAAGATACAAAAAGTACTGACCATCAAGGAAAAGATTGATAAGTTTGACTACTGTTGATGAACTTTTATTCATTAAAAAGATTGGAAAAAGTAGATTGAGAAAAGTATTTAGAACACATATAATAGACAAAGGACTGATATTCAAAATACATAAAGAACTGTTGATGGGAGTGTAAACTGGTATAACCATGTTAGGAAAAAGTTTGGCAGTGTCTAGTAAAGCTGAAGATAAGATACCCTGTGATTCAGCAGTTTCACTCCTACTAGATTTATAACCTAGAGCAATAGTTCGTCAAACCTTTTGATCTCACTGTACACTTTTGAAAATTATTGAGGACCTCAAAGAACTTTTGTTTATGTGGATTATATCTGTTGATAGCTACCATATTAGAAAATTAAAAAAAAAATTAATATTTATTTATTCATTAAAAAAACCATTATGTGTTAACATAACTTATTTTTTATGAAAAATAACTAAATTTTTCCAAAGCAAAAAAAATTAGTGGGAAGACTGGCACTGTTTTACAGTTGTGCAGACCTATCTAATGTCTAGCTTAATAGAAGAGAGCTGGATTCTCCTATCTGCTTTTGCATTTATCTGTTGTGGTATGTTGTTTTGGTTGAAGTAGACAAAGAAAGTGTAGCCTTCCACAGATATGTAGTTGGAAAAAAGAGGAATATTTTAATAACCTTTTCGAACAATTGTGGATATTCTTTTTTGTAAAATCTGAAACCATATCAATATACTTTAATTTACTTAAAATCTTTTAGTTTACCTTGCATGTTGTTGAGTAGATTTTTCACTCATGCCTGATTTTGTAACATCATACATTGATTGTTTGGAAAATATTGTTTAACTGAGTTATGCAGATATTTTCATTGTTGACACATTTCATTATACAATATTAAAATGTCACATTCTTTAACTTTACTACTGATATCATCAGAAAAGTGTTTAAGTATTGGGAAGCTGTCAAGCACGTAGTGGCAGATAACAAGTTTTCCAAAATTCTAATTTTCACTTGAAAGCCCGAATTTTATCACTGGCACCAAAACTCTGTTGTTTTTCTCGAACTGATTGGCTCACTTGTCTGCTAGATACTCAAGTCTGAATAACCACAGTTTGTCTGACTGTCATTCCTTCAGTAAGAATGGTGTCCCATGAAGCAAGCAGCTACCGTCAGCTCAAAGGCAAACAATTGCCCAAGCCCTCTCTCCAGGCAACCTTCGTCCCTTGGTATGTGGTAGAAGTGCTTTATGTGTACTCTCCCATTTCGTCACACAGAACATTAAAAAGACATGTACTTGAGGGTTGAGATTTAATTAAATTAATATTTTTTTCTGCTTTAGTGGGTGAAGGTCAGGGAAACAATGACTGCTAGTACCATTTGGTGCTACTGCCTTTGTTCATGTCATCCTGAATCCATCTAAGCTTTTCACTGTTTTTCAATAGTGAAAAAGGCAAAAAAAAAAAAAAAAAAAAAAGGCAAATAATGTCTTAGAATTATTATGAAATAGTTTTGACTTTGTGAATCCTCTGCAGGGGCCTGGAGATCCCCAGGGGTCCTAGAACCCCCTCCCTGTCCAGGAATTGGACCACACTTGAGAACTGTTCCCTAGAGAAAGCACAACTCTTGTGCACCAGGATACACAGGATCCATCAGGTTTACATGAATGTGAGTGTGGTGGGGTGGGGGGCATATGATCAAGGAGAGGTGTATGGTGAGGAGGATGCTTCTGGGATGCTGACAGTGTTCTATTTCTTGACCTGAGTGGGGATGTTTGTTCTATGATATGTGAATCTGTCCATTTTTATTTATGTACTTCTCTTTATGTCTTTTATTTACAAGTCTGATTCTCTGACTTTCACTAGCATTGTTAGTGTTCGTCTCTGGTTTAGCAAAATAAAGGGTGTTGAGAAGGGAGGAACCACCCTCCAGTGCTCCCCTCTTTGTATTGTGTATGGGATGTATTTATCCAGCCTTTTCTGCATTTTGGGCTGTGGTTCTTTTGGTTATATTACAGCTGAGGTAGGAATTCAAGTACTTCTAGTGTGTTTTCCCCCTCATCGTTTCTGAGGTGGCTAAGGCAGTGAAAATTATGAGGAAGCTTTTTTTCTTTCAATTGAAAACTTTATATAGTGCTTAGTTATTTGAGACTTAGGAACCTTACCATAGAAGCTATTCCCATATTCTTATTTTCTGGAAGGAGAACAAAATGAAAAGTAACTCGAGTAAGGACACAAATGCAGAGTAAAACCATTTCTTCTTTTGCTGTTATTAAATCATAAAACTATGGTGACCATACATGAAATAAGAAGTCGTAATAAGATTTTGGCATTACTGGATTATCTTACTTATGGTCATGCTTTGAGAACACTTTCACTTTAGTTGTCTAATTTTATCTCCATAACACTGAATTAAGCACAGCAAGTACTAATACTTCCATTTCATAGATAAGAAAACTGAGGCACAGAAAAGATCTGTGAATTAATTCAGTAGCAAAGCCAGGACTACTCTAGATTTCATAACTCCTAAGGAATTCAAGATAGTCATCAAAACCTGGGCATTTTTGTCTTTGCCTCGTTAGTTCTCCTAACAAGCCGAGCTCCTCCACTCTTGGTCAGGAACATCAGTCAGTGCTCTGTAGGTACATCAGCACCACCTACCATGCTTCCTTATGCTCTGACACTTGGAATGAGAACATTTAGAAAACCACAAAGACTAAATTAAATTTCAATTTTGTCTGTTAGAAACTGACTCCATTGAGGTGTGTGTTCTATGCTACTAATCATGGCCTTCAACCTGAACCCTCGTGCCATAAGTGAGAGGAGTGTTTATGCTCCTTTTGTTAGCTGTCAGAGTGACTGGAAGGTGGTGGAGCTGGACTGCAGATAAAACCAGTTCACTTTCAGATGTACCTGATCTCCCAACAGTACTGTCTTCTTGTTCCTTGGACGAGGTCCACACATGTGGGATTTGCGTGTGCAAGAGTGCATGCACTAACAGAAAAGAATGATCCCAGCTTGGCTGCAACAGACTAGGCAAAGAGCCTAGGCAAAGAGCTCCTGGGCTCTGGAGGATATGGAGAATGGCCCATAGAACCAACTCTGACTTAAACGGACATGTGAAGTCTTCCCGAAAGTGGCAACAGAATCTCTGGCAACAGAGTGAGGCAATTAGAAAAAAATTAAGTCTCTTTTTACAGTTTGTCCAGGTTAATCTTTTTTCTTTTTTGAAAGTAATGTTTACCTTTGTTTAATGTTAGAGTCCCAGGATAAATAGATATTATATATAAATGGATATCATGGGCCCTGTATTTCACAACCAGGACCTACATTTAGTAAATATTTTTCTCATTAACTCCTACCAGGATGTTATTTTTGAGATATAGGTCTTAATCGAGCCTTTCACAAGTGAAATATAACAGAAGTCTTAGAAATGAATCTACTAACTGCATTTTTCCGGATGCATTTCAAATACGGTAGTCTAATTATAAGCAACCCCTACACACAAATGGCTGCTGCTCTTGCCCCACTGTTCCCCTTCTGACCAGGCCCAGGTGCGGCTGCCACGGAAGGCGCGTTGTCAGTGCTCAGAGAATCTGTGGGTGGGAGTGGAGGAAGGAGGGACAGTTAAAGAAACAGTGCCTGGGGAACAGACCCCAGGAGCAGAGCCTGTGCCGTCATACTGTGGCAGTTTCCTGTCCCCTTGTCCACAACCAGACTTATTTGTTTTACTTATCCTCATCAAGTGCCATTGGACAGAGTAACAAGTGTGGATTAGCAGGAGTCTTCTTTTTTTTGTTAATTAATTAATTTTTGGCTGCGTTGGGTCTTTTGCTGTGCACGGGCTTTCTCTAGTTGCAGCGAGCGGGGGCTACTCTTTGTTGCTACTCTTTGTTGCACGGGCTTCTCACTGCGGTGGCTTCTCTTGGTGCTCTAGGTGCGTCGGCTTCAGTAGTTGTGGCACACAGGCTCAGTAGTTGTGGCTCACGGGCTCTAGAGTGCAGGCTCAATGGTTGTGGCACACGGGCTTAGTTGCTCTGCGACATGTGGGATCTTCCCGGACGAGGGCTCGAACCCGTGTCCCCTGCATTGGCAGGCGGATTCTTAACCACTGCGCCACCAGTGAAGTCCAGCAGCAGTCTTCTTTAACCTGTAGCAAGGAGAATAAGAGCATGAGTCTGGAGTCTGACACTGGAGACTTGAAATTGGGTGTTACCACCTCCCAGCTGTGTGGCCTTTGAGCAGGTTGCTTTACCCCACCTAGTGAGTCTGTTTTGTCTTCTGTGAATGGGAATAATTGTACCTACCTCCCAGGGTTACTGTAGGATTATATTATGACCTGTATGCATATGGTATACATGACCCCATGCCTAAGCTGTATTGATAGTAAGCACTCAATAGATGGTAGCTCTTTTCATATATGCAGACAAAAGGTTCATTCATGATCCCTACAGCATAAATTATTTTTAAGACAAGGCTTTATTCCACATATCTATCTGAACTCTACTCCCCGGAGGAGCTGACATTTTTTTTTTTTATGAAATAATTTTTTAATTTAATTCATCATTTTCAAGGTATCTTTATTTTTCACACTGGACTTATAACCACACATCCACTAAAGATCAATGTGGATCTTTTTTTTAATTTGAATTTTTGAATTTTGTTTTTTTTTTTTATACAGCAGGTCCTTATTAGTCATCCATTTTATACACATCAGTGTATACATGTCAATCCCAGTCTGCCAATTCATCACACCCCCAGCTCCACCCCCTGCCGCTTTCCCCCCTTGGTGTCCATACATTTTTTCTCTACTTCTGTGTCTCAATTTCTGCCCTGCAAACCAGTTCATCTGTACCGTTTTTCTAGGTTCCACATATATGTGTTAATATACGATATTTGTTTTTCTCTTTCTGACTTACTTCACTCTGTATGACAGTCTCTAGATCCATCCACGTCTCTACAAATGGCCCAATTTCATTCTTTTTTATGGCTGAGTAATACTCCATTGTGTATATGTACCACATCTTCTTTATCCATTCGTCTGTTGATGGGCATTTAGGTTGCTTCCATGACCTGGCTATTGTAAATAGTGCTGCAGTGAACATTGGGGTGCATGTGTCTTTTTGAATTATGGTTTTCTCAGGGTATGTGCCCAGTAGTGGGATTGCTGGGTCATACGGTAATTCTAATTTTAGTTTTTTAAGGAACTTCCATACTGTTCTCCATAGTGGCTGTATCAATTTACATTCCCACCAACAGTGCAAGAGGGTTCCCTTTTCTCCACACCCTCTCCAGCATTTGTTGTTTGTAGATTTTCTGATGATGCCCATTCTAACTGGTGTGAGGTGATACCTCATTGTAGTTTTGACTTGCATTTCTCTAATAATTAGTGATGTTGAGCAGCTTTTCATGTACTTCTTGGCCATCTGTATGTCTTCTTTGGAGAAATGTCTATTTAGGTCTTCTGCCCATTTTTGGATTGGGTTGTTTGTTTTTTTGTTATTGAGCTGAATGAGCTGTTTATATATTTTGGAGATTAATCCTTTGTCCATTGATTTGTTTGCAAATATTTTCTCCCATTCTGAGCGTTGTCTTTTTGTCTTGTTTATGGTTTCCTTTGCTGCGAAAGCTTTGACGTTTCATTAGGTCCCATTTGTTTATTTTTGTTTTTATTTCCATTACTCTAAGAGGTGGATCAAAAAAGATCTTTCTGTGATTTATGTCAAAGAATGTTCTTCCTATGTTTTCCTCTAAGAGGTTTATAGTGTCCAGTGTTACATTTAGGTCTCTAATCCATTTTGAGTTTATTTTTGTGTATGGTGCTAGGGAGTGTTCTAATTTCATTCTTTTACATGTAGCTGTCCGGAGCTGACATTCTGAGAGGGGTAGGATAGTAGGGCACTGTTAGCGTAGATATGCTAGGGAAAAGGGCAGGCCAAGGTGAGAAAGTCAGGAGATGTGGAACATCATAAGGCCCTGGGAAGTGGGGAAAGGAAGACTAAAAGGTGAGACTGGGTACATTCTTCCCCCAGAAAAGGGGTGAATTCTTCCTCTTCTTCCTTCCTATTGAACCACATACACATTGTTGCTAGGACCCCAAACTCAGGCTGAGACTGTTAATACTGTATCTGCCCTCTGGCTGTACATTCAGTCACCTGCAGAGCTTATTAAAAAGGAACCATGCTTGGGCCCTGCCCCAGTCCCTCAAATCTGAATTTCTTAGTGGGTGAGACCCAGCAGCACCTCAGGTAACCAGTGTGCATCCAGGGTGGGGAAGCATTTTAGCTACGTAGGGGTTAAGTATACCTGTGAAGGCTAGCCTGGAAACCTGCCCATTCCAAGTTCTAAACAAGTGGGAACTTTCCACACACAAACACATGCACACATACATACAGACACACACACACGAATGTACATATGCAGTCTTAACTTCAGCAAAAAAACTTTGTCCTTCATTGATTCAACAATCATGAGGAGTGTAGAAGAGATGCTGTTGTCAATACTTTTAAGTGGAGAAATAAGCTTTATCCATGAATAACTATAAAAATTCCAAGATATCATGAATGCTGTAACAGAGGCCTAAATTAGGATGACAGTTCAGAGGAAGGACAGAGTATCTCATTAGTGCCAGCAGGGACAATCTGGAGCATTGAGGATGAAAAGGGGAACAGCATTTCAGAGAGAGTGAATGTTGTGAGCAAAGACTTGGAGATGAAGAAGCCCAAGGTATATAGAGGAACAATAGGTGGACCAGCTGGGGAGAAAGTTGAAGCTTGTGCTAAGGAATTTGCCAAGTTAGTGCAGGTTTTGAAGAGGAGGGTGGTGTGGATGGAGCTGTCTGTAGGAAGCTGGATCTGACGGTAATGGTACCCTGAGGGGAGAGGACTGGAAATGGATGTATTTTCAAAGACCTGTAGAATTGAACATAGACATAGAGTTGAACAGTGAGCAGTGGGGGAGGGGTGGCACGGAGAGAATGGGAAAGGGGAGGGGAGGGTCGGCAGCTGGAATGAGAGAGGAAACTCATTCTTTCACTTGGCCCTGCTGTTGCCCAACGTCTGTCTGTTATTCTGCGAGATCTATGTCAGTCCATCTCTAACCACACTTTGTATTTTACGTAGGGATGCAAAGGCACAGAAAAAAGCTGGAAAAAAATTTTTTGAAAGCTACCCTTTTTTTGCAGTTTTTTTTTTTCTGAAATTGAGTGTAGAATATTGGAGAAATTGTTTAAACTAAGGTGTTTCTGTTGCAACCTGCTCATAACTGCTGATTCTTCCTAAATTATTTCTAAAAACCTGGCAGTAGAAAGACTTCTCTGAAAAACCATCTGCAGCTCTCACTTCCCTGAATCCCATTCTCCCTTTGTCAGGCATTCTTTATCTAATGGCCCAGATAAAATGAACTCTTTGGGAGAATCTGAGTGCATTTCCACTTATAAGCACAGAGAAATACTTTATTTAGAAATAGGAAGGATTTTGTTGCAAGCCTGTTGCAAGGCTGCAGAGAGCTCGTATCCAAAAATTAAGGAAGGAGTGTGGGTGTGGGAGCACCTGTCCTGTATTTGCCTGGATTAGCCCTGGACTCAGAATCCTGAGAAGAGACAGTGATTTATGTTATTTCCAGTTAATATAAATATTAAGAATGAGAAGAAAGGCTATTGTTAGTTCTGCCTTAGAAATCAGATTAATTAGGCAAAACCATACATGAGAGAAGTTTTAATCAGTGAGATTGCAGGTGGGAGGTGGCTTCTCTTATGAAGTTTACTTCACTATAAAGAAACTGAAAAATTGATACAGATAGAAAGACGATAAAAAGACAATAGACTAATATGAGAAGTTTTTATTTTAAGAAAGATACCTAATCGCAAACACTGAACTACTGTTTTTACTTTTGACATTTGCTTTATTCCATGTATGTATGCTTTATATATAGGTATAAATAATATCTATACAATGATGTGGTTGGGAATATGTACTTAAAATATAACAATCATTTGCTTGTATTTCTATAGCATTTTTATCATTGAAATTTACTTAGTATTCTATTATGTTTATAAATCATAATTTATCAAGCAGTTCTCTAATGCTGGATCATTAGATTGTTTCTTGTTTTTAGGTACTAGAGAAACACTGTGTTGTGTAGCTCCTTTTTGCTCTTATTCAATTATTTCCCTAGAATCAGAGTCCTAAGAGTAGATTTATTTAGTCAAAGAGTATAATATCTTTATGGTGCTTGTCTCAGTTCCTTTCTGAAAATGAGTACTTTCTATATCTGCTTATTAACACTCTAATAATAATAAACCTAGAAACTATAAAACCTTCTTTATTACCACAGTTTTGATTTCAGTTTTTAAATCTCAAATTGAAAAAAACTATTATTCCTTTAAATCTAGCATCGCATAAATACATTTACATCTGTAATATAAATTAAAAGTAAATGCAGTTCATGAATTTATAATTATCAAAATAAGCTATATCCTTTATTATATAAAATAAATCCCACATACTATCTTCTCTTTCCTTCAGGATTTCCAGAAAGTTTATATCACTGTTTTTTTAAAACTATAAATCCCTATAAAATCCTAATTTTTCTTTTTTTCATAATACGCTAGGTCAGTTCAATCATATTTATACGCCTAGTAGGTACCAGAGTTTGCTTTAAAAAAATCGATGTTTGTGTATGCACACATTTGTTAATTTTAAAAAGGAAAAACCCAATTTTTATTTGAGTTATTAGATATCAGTCTGGAATATTAAAATATTTTTTTCTGCAAGCTGCAAGTCATCTGTGTTCAGGTAGGTCTTTTTCCAAGGACTTGTTTTCTGTGTGTCTGATATATAGCTGTGTTAAGACTAAAATAAGCTTTGTGGCTTAGAATAGTCTCCTTGCCAGTCGGTCCCTGCCACACTTTTTTTTTCCCCTTCAGTCCATCCTATTCATTACTCCCGGATTAATTTTCCTAAAACACTGCTTACTGAAAAACCTCACTGGAAAACCTTAATTGACTCCCCATTTCTAGATGAATTGAGTATAAACTTTTCACCTTGGCATTTAAGACCCATGACAAAACATACCTTTGCAGGTTCACGAGAACCACTGGCCAGATTAGTGTGCTGCCGCGGTTCCCCACCCCAGATTTACCTCATCAGAAACTTCTAGGAGTGGGACTCTCCGAAATCTCTCTCTTCAAAGCCCCGCAGTTGAATGAAGCACCACTGGGCAGCGGGGGATGCACTCTGGCACCAGCAAAGGGCAGACACAGGCTTACATCGTGGCTCTGCCACTTAGCAGCCCAGGGATTTCCAGTATGGGTGCCGGCCTCTACACCTAGGCTTTCTTCTTTTTTTCTGTAAAACGGGGTCAAATTGTATTTTGTGAGAATAATCACAATTATGCATACCACGATTGGTATAGAGTAAGTACTAAAGAAATACTGGCCACTACTGTTTTACAGTGACAGTAGTAGTAATAAAAATCGTAAGCTTTTGTTCAGGCAGATGTGGGCTCAACTTACAACTCTGTTCTTCCTTTCTCTAGATCTTATCCAAATTACCTTATTCTCTGACCCTCAGTTTCCTCATCTACAGATAGGGCTAATAATGCCTCCCTTATTTAATATGAGATATGAAATATCAGCACATTGCTGCATAGTAGGCACAAAATGATAGCAAGCGTTTTATTATATGCCAGTTACCGTTCTAAGCTCTTTATGTTTTCTTTGTTTGTTTTTAGCATACCTCAGTTTTTATTTTCAAAACAGGGACACATGTTCTTGAAGAAACTTAACCATGAATCAACTGAATCATTTGACAAGAAGTTCACAAGCCAATGTGAAGAAAGGGAGAGGGTATGAGAGCATGTAAGCTCTTTATGTTTTAACTACTCTTCCTGTGAACCTTATGAGGTGATACCAGTATTGTCATTATTTCACAGATGAAGAAACTAAGACACAGAGAAGTTAAGTAATTTGCTCAAGGTCACACAGCTAGGAAGCTATGAATTTGGACTCACTCCCCTGACTCCAGAGCCCACTCTCACCCACTGTGCAGTGTTTCTTCTCATTATTATATTGCATTGTTATTGACTTACTTTATTTTTCCTCCACCCCCTCCTCTATCTATACTAGCTCCCTTAGGACAGTGAGTAATTTTTCTTTATATCCCCTATAGCACCTAGCAAGTACCTCATCTGTAGAAGATATTTAACAAACATGTGTTCAATTGAGCATAATAAACATACTCATTTCTCACATCTGGTCACAAATAAACTACTCTTGGTTTCAGGCAGTTGTCTTCTGGCAGAGACCGTCTTCCAGCCAACAAGTCAGAGGACTCTAATTTGTCCACTTAGCTGCTTTCCCAGCCTCTTCCCTCTGAGCTTCAAAAGTTTGTGTTCTGAGGAGGGGAGGATGTGTCATGGGTCATGGGATTTTGGTAGGGACTCTCCGGAAGGACTAGGCACCTGGAAGGCAGCCTTGTCAGGGTGCTGGGAGGTAAGAGGCCAGGCTCGAAACAGCTATCTCAGGGGAAGGCAGGTTCAGCTGCCCCCCATGACTCCCCTCCACAAAGACTGTGCCAAGGAAGAAGCTCCCTCCTGCAGTTAACCCTACACCTCATCGGTTTCTGAGAGATGTTGCATTCATTTCCCCAAAGTGTGACCCTGTTTTCACTTGCTGTTTCAAAGGGGCCATTTCTGAGGTGACTGTCTCCTCTGACCTCTTTCCCATTCTGTGACATAATGAGAGTATCAATTACGTTCTCTTTTCATGCTGCTACACTTCTGTGGATCTCACACTTACTCCTTAGGACCCTTTTCTTTTAGCTTTCTCCAAAGGAGACGTTTAGGTGTACATCTTCCTTTATTTTATTACGTTTATTCTGATTGGAGATTTAATCAAAATTGCTATTTCTTGAGTAATCTGAAATCCTGTATTATAGTTGTGATTGTTTTTCTTTGATATTAAAATTTTATCAGGATCTTAGATTTCTGTTTTTCATAACACCTCCTGTTGTATTTTTCTTAATTCAAAATCAGTAAATATTCATTGTAGAAAACTGTAAAAGTGCAGAAAAGAATAAGTTAAAACATACAAATGATGTTGCATTCTGGTATCGAGTGATATTTACTTTTAACAGTTCGACACATGTTCTTCATAAAATTAGCATGTGGCTCTACATACTATTTCTTAATTTTCTTTTATTGTATGATTTAGAAGTATCGTTCTTTGACTTGTTTAGGAAAATAATGGCAGTGAATGAAAGGCAGACTTTGTGTACATTGCTGACAATCAGCATTAGGCATTTTTTACTAATGCATTTCTTGGGATCTAGGCAGCCTTTTGTCCGAGCTCCATTTGGAATTCTGTCTCCGTAGTACGAGTGGCTAACAGAAAGTGAGCTCGATAGGGAATTTTGAGGTGGTTCCCTCTGTGGATCGCAGGCACCGGCCTTCACCCTGCCGTTTGAGTCCCATTACTGAAAACAAAGCTGGCTTTGGACTGTGCACTACTGTATGTGGTACTTGATTCTGTATGCCTTGGTTTTCCACATGCCTTGCCAAATTGGTTTCCTGACCATGACCTTGTAGTTCAGCATTTCCCTTTCCCTCCACCCGTTTCCTGCCTTTACTTTTGATCATCAGGATTCTTTTTCACATGAATCCCACGGTAGTAATGTAGTAGTCAGACCCACAGTCAGGAGACCCCACCCTTGGTCTCCTGAAATTCTTTCTGGAAAAGTACATTTTCCAGGTCTATACTCAATAATTGTAATATCAAAGTACCACACAATTTTTTAAATGTCTTTTATTTTGTTTTTAGTAGCAAATTTTGGAATAGAGAAACTTTTTTTTTCTTCATCAACCCTGGCATTGACATTGCTCTTAAGGAGCATTTTCAGCTCTTACCTGTATGCACGTGTTGACTTCTACAGTTTGTTCAGTCCTCATGTCTTCCCACTGCTCCAGTCCTGTATTTCTGTATGCTTTTATTAGGACATCTCCAGTTAAGTATAACATTGTCACTTTAAGCTCAACCTGTCTCATTTGGACCTCATTATCTTGCATACAAACCTGCTTCAACTACCTTTTTTCTTTCCTGTGGAACCTAATGTTCATTTGTTCTCCCAGAGTACTAACTATTAGAACTGGCAAGAGAAAACAAAAAGGTGACCAGATGCAAAGTGAAGTACACAGAATTCAGTAGCTCTCCTATACATCATCAATGATCACGATGAAATAAGATAAATATAATGATGAAAAAACATATATATTTGAAAATATAATGAAATAAAGTCCCAATCACCATGGCAATTAAAACTATAAAATATATAGGAACAATTTGTTTTAAATAATTTTTTTTATAGATTTATTTATTTTTGGCAGCGTTGGGTCTTTGTTGCTGTGCGCGGGCTTTCTCTAGTTGCAGCGAGAGGGGGCTACTCCTTGTTGCGGGTGTGTGTGCTTCTCATTGCAGTGGCTTCTCTTGTTGTGGAGCATGGGCTCTAGGTGCGTGGGCTTCAGTAGTTGTGGCACACGGGCTCAATGGTTGTGGCTCGCAGGCTCTAGGCTCAGTAGTTGTGGTACACGGGCTTAGTTGCTCTGCGGCATGTGGGATCCTCCTGGACCAGGGCTCGAACCTATGTCCCCTGCATTGACAGGTGGATTCCCAACCACTGTGCCACCAGGGAAGTCCCTAGGAACAGTTTTTAATAATAATTCTGTAAGACTTTAAAAACTTTCTTTTGCTGAAGGACTAAATATGTAGAGAAACATATTCCTAGGTGAGGAGATGCCAGTTCTCTGCAAGGCGATCTATAGATTCAGTGCAGTTACAACCAAAGTCCTGATGGAATTTTTAATACAATTTGATAAGCTAATTCCAGCATTTCTCAAAATTTGAATAAAGAAGAATGAAAGGCATAATCCTACCAGGTACAAACATCTACCTCAAATCTAGAGTAATTAAAACATTATGACCATAATTCAAAAAGAGTCATGTACCACAATGTTCAT
Organism: Orcinus orca; assembly: GCF_937001465.1. Taxonomy (NCBI): domain Eukaryota; kingdom Metazoa; phylum Chordata; class Mammalia; order Artiodactyla; family Delphinidae; genus Orcinus; species Orcinus orca. Next base: position 37,352,581 of record NC_064571.1, read on the forward strand.
TGCAGCTCTGTTTACAATGGCCAGGACCTGGAAGCAACCTAAGTGTTCATTGACAGATTAATGGATAAAGAAGATGTGGCACATATATACAATGGAATATTAGCCATAAAAAGAAATGAAACTGAGTTATATGTAGTGAGGTGGATGGACCTAGAGTCTGTCATACAGAGTGAAGGAAGTCAGAAAATGAAAAACAAATACCGTATGCTAACACATATATACGGAGTCTAAAAAAAAAAATGGTTCTGAAGAACCTAGGGGCAGGACAGAAATAAAGACACAGACGTAGAGAAATGGACTTGAGGACATGGGAAGGGGGAAGGGTAAGCTGGGACAAAGTGAGAGAGTGGCATGGACACATATACACTACCAAACGTAAAATAGATAGGTAGTGGGAAGCAGTTGCGTAGCACAGGGAGATCAGCTCAGTGCTTTGTGGCCACCTAGAGGGGTGGGATAGGGAGGGTGGGAGGGAGATGCAAGAGGGAGGAGATATGGGGATATATGTATACGTATAGCAGATTCACTTTGTTATAAAGCAGAAACTAACACACCATTTTAAAGCAATTATACCCCAATAAAGATGTTAAAAAAAAAAAACTTCATGGCATTGGCATAGGAAGAGATCAACAGATCAACAGAACAGAATAGAATCCAGAAAAAAGACATAGAACCAAATTGAATATATGATAAATACAGCTTTTGTAATCAAAGGGAAGAGGATGGACTGTTCAGTAAATTAGAGAGAGAGAACAAAGAACACAGCAGAGGCCCTCAGATGAGAGACATGTATGGTGCATCTTTTCCAGCAAGAGATGCCCTTTACTGGAGAGGAATAGCAGGGGCAGTAGAGAGAAATGATGTTAAGGAGGTAAGCAAGGGTCCTCATATATCCTTCTAAGGAGTTTAGACCTTTTATTCAAGTACCTTATTCATCCCTAGATTACTACAAATTTTTTCATATATTTTCTTCTATGTTCTTTTATGGTTTATTTTATTACATTTAGATCTTTATCTCAAATTTATTCCCATTCATTATATGAGGTAAGGATACCATTTTCATTTTTCCTAACTAAATAGCCAATTATCCCAGTTCCATTAATTGAATCTTCTTCCAGTGGTTTTAAGTGCTGCTTTAAATGTCATCATATATAAAATTATTTTTCTGGGTTTGTTTCTGAACTCTATTTCATCCCATAAGTCTGTTTGTCTATTCCCATGCTTATATAAAATGCACCACCTTGAATAGTCTTAAGCAGCAGAATGACATAATCAGATTTGTAAAGAGGTCACGCTGGCCAGTTAGGATTCTGTTCCAGTAAAATTCAAGCAAGAGATAGTCTCAGCCTGAACTGAACTGAAACAGTTGGGGTGGAACGGGCAGAACTTGGTACCTGCTGCAATGTGGTAGGTTTACAAAGAGGAGGAGGTAAGGAAGATGCCCAGGTTTCTTGCTTGGGAAACTGGATGGATAATGATGATGCCTTTCACCAAGAAAAAGAAAGAGCAGCAGGTTTGAGGAGAGGCATGAGAAGAGGATGAGTTCAGTTTTGGACATGTTGTATTTAAAAAACCCAGAAGACTTCTCAGAGAGGAAGTAGAGTTAGGCATTTGAATTTATAAATCTGAATCTCATGAAAGATCTGGGTGGAGAAATACTTGTGAGGCAGATAGCCCACAATTGATGTTTGGGAGTAGATGAGAGTGTACAGGGAGAGTATATAAGACAGCAAAGGAGGACAGCATCCTCAGGAATAGCTTGAGGGAGAGAATCCTCCAAAGAGACAGATTGAGTGGCCAGAGAAGTAGGAGGACATTGACAGTGAAGTGTTTTGGAAGCCAGGGGAAAAGAGCATTTAAAAAGGAGAGAACGGTTAGTAGTGTACAGTACTACAAAGAGATCAGGAAAGCTAAGTTCTGAAAGGTTTCCGTGGACTTAGTAACAAGGAGCCCCTTGCTGACTATGACAAGTACCGATTGGATGGAGTGGTAGTGTGGAAGCATGTTGTAGTGAGTTGAGCGGCAAATGGGAAAGAGAAAAGGTGAATGTAGAGAACTGGTTAAGAATTTTGACCGCAAAGAGGAGAGAAGTGGTGGTACCTAAGAGACTATGAAGCTGAATAGTTTTCTGAGTTCCTTTTTTGAAAATGGGCAAGACTTCATCTCAGTGAAGATGCTTACTTAGATGCTGATAGGAAGGATCCAGAAAAGGGAAAAGGAAATAATTGATAAGTCCTGGTCTCCAGGGTGCCTGAGAACAAGAGCCCCGGAGGGGTTGGAGTGCAGAGAAAGCGTGCATATGTAGGTGACTTTGTCAGATAAGGGTCACGTTAAGAGATTGTGAAGGCTTCTATTTTCTCTGTGAAGTAGGAGCAAGGTTTTCTGCTATGAATAAGGAGAGATGTGGTAGAATGACAGGTTTGAGAAAAATGCAGAAAGTTTGAAACAGCTACTGTGTGGAATGGAGAGCAAGGCAACTAAAAGAGTATAGGATTTTGGCCACGTGGAGTTTGAATTCAGAGGGACAGTTTCTGTGTGAGGTGAGGGTCTGGAGCTGAGGCTTGAGTTCAAGATTAGATATGGAGATTTGAGATTTGGGATTGTTAGAAACTTTAAATTAAGGGTTGAGAGGAAAAGGGACAGTTGGCAGAGCAAATGGAATCAGAGAAGGAGACTCCAGACAAGGATATTGAAGAACATTAGGAGCAAGTAGAAATACCCAGTGAGTATGATATTGTGGCAACCAAGAGTTTCAAATAGAAGGGGTGAGTTAATGAATGGAGTCAATGCTGTAGATTGTGGTTCTTGACCCTGGAGAATCACCTGGGGAGCTTTAAGCAAGTACCCAGCCCTCTGCCAACCCCAGACCAATTAAATTGGAATCTGTGGGTGGGGCTCTGGCATCAGTATTTTCTTTGTACTTCTGATTTGTAGCCAGGTTGAGAATCACTGCTATAGAGAGAGTATATGATGAGGACTGAGACGTGACTGGACTTGGCAACCAAGTCATCAGTGGCTTTTGAGAGAGCAGTTTCACTAAAATGACGAGACTAAATTCCAAATTGTAGCAGGAGGCGCTGGATGAGGATACAGAGTTTTGTGGTAAAAGTAAAGTAAATGGAGGGAATTGATGCTGCATGGCCCCCATCTTCTTATAAAGTAAGTGTTGTTGTCAGCTACTAACTATGAGTGGGGTGTGGATCTATTTGAGATTTTGTGCAGAGTAGGGAAAAAAACTGAACAGATGCTCTGAGGAATATAAGAGACTGCAAAGCCACAGTAATGGTCTAGATGAGCGTGAATTGCATTCTGTAATTATCTGGCCTCTGTTACTCACGGTTATTGAAGTAACACATGCAGCAAAAATTGCATTTGGTCAGAATGGGTCTTGTAAATCCCTTAGGAAGGTGCACAGTGGGGACTGACATTCCATCTCCTCAGAGAGCCAGTTTTCCCTAGGATTAGTGGAATAATCACTGTTTCTTCCACTGAGCACCAGATGAAATAGTTGACTTGTATATAACTAACGGTATATTAAAAAATGTCTCTTTACTCTAAAACCACACTCAGCTTAACTAAATATTCTCATTAAGGAGAAGTCCTTGGGTCATTAAGGAGGAGTAACTTAAGGGACTTCCCTGGTCGTCCAGTGGTAAAGAATCCGCCTTCCAATGCAGGGACGCAGGTTTGATCCCTGGTCGGGGAACTAAGATCCCACGTGCCACGGGGAAACTAAACCCGTGTACCACAACTACTGAGCTCACACGCCTCAACGAGAGAGCCTGTGTGCCGCAAACTACAGAGCCCATGTGCCCTGGAGCCTGTGCGCCACAACTAGAGAGAAGCCCGCGCCACAACGAAAGATCCTGCATGCTGCAACTAAGACCCGATGCAGCCAAAATAAAATAAATATTTTTAAAAAGTAGAAAAGGAACATAAAAATTTAAAAATAAAACAGGAAAATTTAAAAAAAAGAAAAGAAAAGGAGGAGTACTTAAGTACTAAAATGGACTAAAGGTACAAAACAATTAGTTTCCCATCTCTGTCCTGACCATACTATGAGTAGAATAGGTGGAATTGCCTATACTACCTAAATTGTTATTTTCCAGTTTTCTTTTTTTAATTGAGCACATACAGTTGACATTGTATAAATTAAATATGATGATACAACTCACACCACTCTATTTTTGTTTCTCGCTTGTCCAAAATCATCTTGAGGGAATATAATACAGTGGTTAAGAACGTGGGCCCTGGTTCAGACCTGGGTTCAAACCATGTCACTGTCACTCACAACGTGTGTGACTTTGGTCATGTTGCTTAATCTTTCTTCTCATATTTCTCATTCATAAAGTCAGCATGAAAATAATATCTACCTCATAGGTTTATTGTGAGGACTGATAAGTAAGTCGATCCATGGAAAGCACCCAGTACTGTTAGAAATTATTATTGTGAGTCTTAATAACAATGGCGTATGCTGATTCATAAGTGTGGTTTGGACTGCAACTTACATGACAAGGTCAGACTTTTACTACACCTTAGACTGTGGCCCAGGAGATGATCTTTGCCTTTCAAGTCAAGGACCAGGTGAAAAAGCCGCTGGCAAAGTTCAGATGTCTACTACCAAGAAAGGGGGCTGTATTTATGACTTTTAAATAATCAAACCTGCTACAAACGGGTCTCTCTCAAATCTCACAGTTAAACAAATACAGATCTTCCTCGACTTACAATGGGGTTACATCCTGATAAACCCATTGTAAGTTGAAAATATCGGAAGTCAAATATGCATTTAATACGCCTAACCTACCAAACATCATAGCTTAGCCTAGCCTGCCTCAGAGCACTTCCATTAGCCTACCATTGGGCAAAATCATCTAACACAAAGCCCCTTTTATAATGAAGTGTTGAGTATGTCCTGTAATTTATTGAGTACTGTACTGAAAAACACAAAATGGTTACAGGGTCCTGGGGTGGTTGTAATTGTATTGGTTGTTTCCCCTTGTGATCACGTGGCTGTCTGGGAGCTGCGGCTGTCCCTGCCCAGCATCACGAGAGAGCATTGTGCAGCATATCATTAGCCCAGGAAAAGGTCCAAATTCAAAATTTGAAGACCAGTTTTCTACTGAATGTGTATTACTTTCGCACCATCATAAGATTGATGAACCATTAATTCGTTAAGCTGAACCATTGGAAGTCAGAGATGGTCTGTACACTGATGAACACACAAAATCTTGGTCTTTGCACTAAGGTAAGTGACAACTATGTTGGGATGTAGTAGATTTCTAGAAATGTAAATTTTATAGATCATCTCTATCAAAACCAACAGTGCTATGTGTTAAAGGCAGACTGTTTTACATGAAATAATATGATGAGTTGGCCAAATTTTAGGCCTTATGATTTTTTGCAAAGTTGGAGAAACATTTATTTTAAAAGAGCATCCCTGTTGAAAAGGGACAATGAAATGAAGTCTGATGATGTGTTAATGAAATAAAAGAATGGCTAAAAGTGAAATTATAAAGAAGTAAAAAGAAAGGAGCATCATTTTGATAGAATGGAGGGGAAAAATGTACATCTAAGATTAGAGCATTTCTTAGTACTAGGTTTTTCCTGTAGTTGGATTTTGCAATGATCCCTTTCAAATTTGTGGTAATTACTGGCATAAAACTCCTCATTACCACTTCTTTGAAGTATATGTATCATGTTTGCAGAGACTTTTTTTTCAGAATAAGACCTGCAACTCATAAACATAACCACTTTCAGAAATCGTTTATTTGAAAAAAATAATACCATATTTTGGCTCAAAATAAATAACTAGACTAAGCCTCTGAGCTCTTTGAAACAATTGTAATACTATATAACCTTATAAATAACATCTAGTTAACGCAGAGTGTTAAAGCACCTCAAAGAATTTAATTATTCACTTTTTAAAAAAGAACCATAATAAGTTGAATTATAAATGCCTTAGAACTTAAATTTACCTTGGATAGTTCCATGGCTACCCCACAATATTAGAGTACTGGAATCATTTATGCCTCAGTCATATAATAGCTATTACTTACTGAGCATTCTCCGTGTCAGGAACTGCTCTAAGTGCTTTATATGTTATAAGTGCTCAGTTAATCCTTACAGCTTTAAAACAGGTCTCATTTTGCCCAAGTTTCACAGCTAGTACGTGGCAAAGCCGAGACTTGTACTCATACGATCCACCTCTGGGACGTTAACCACTATGCTAGACTGCCTATATTTGAATAAGCAAATTCTGAGAGGGAGTTTAACATGCTTGAATTCCCCATGTATCTTCATTTTTAAAGAAGTGGAGAGAGTTCACAATATTAACTTGAATTTATTGTACAAGTTATGGTCCCTGTAGAGAGCTTTCTGTTTCAAAGGGGGAATTCTCAAGAATTTAAGTACTTCAGAATATTACAGAAACAAAAATATTATTAAAAAAAAGACTTTCAGATACGCTGGTTGTACTGTTTACTGTACTAGACTGACAGTTTGTATTACATTACCTCTTCCTGGTATCAATCTTGCCTTCCATATTACATGCCAGGCATTTGACTTAACTACTTTTAAAATTGATTATATGTCTGAGGAGTTGGAGATAAGTAGTGGGTGAATATCTTTGAATTTGTAGCAAAATAAGAGACATTCTGGTGGTGCTGAACAAAGGAATTCCATTGCATTTTGGACGTGTTTTCTAGTGTAGGTTTTCTGACTGGTCAGAACTGATGGAGTGCCATCTGGACAACTGATGGCCTTGGTTCGTTCCCTCAGTTTCCTTGCTTTTTGTGTTAATTCAGAAGAGCATCATTTACAAGATAAAACAAATTCTTTTCTTGGGATGCTTTACCTGGGTAACTGCTCTAGCCTCTGTCTTTCCCTTGGGTTTTACACCTCTAGAATGAAAAGGGGGGAATTTTATTCCCTATGAGGCTAGTTTGGTATATTTTTAAGTTTACATTGCCATAATGAAAAAATTAAGATTCTCTCATGTCTTATCTGACTACATATTAAATTTAAGTCCTTTGGAAATTGTACTAATTCTGTATATGTACATGTATATGTTGTTTTTATTATTTTGTATGTTTATAAAGAGAATAGATGTTTGTTCAAGCGATCCAAACCATAAAAATATAACCACCCCCCAATCCCTCTACTCAGAATCCACTGACATCAGTTTTTAAAAATAAGTTTAGTTATTTGTTTGTTTATTTATTTAGTTTTGGCTGCATTGGGTCTTTGCCGCTGTGCGTGGGCTTTCTCTAGTTGCGGTGAGCGGGGGCTACTCTTTCGTTGCGGTGTGCAGGCTTCTCATTGCGGTGGCTTCTCTTGTTGTGGAGCACGGACTGTAGGCGCGTGAGCTTAGTAATTGTGGCTCACGGGCTCTAGAGTGCAGGCTTAGTAGTTGTGGCTCACGGGCTTAGTTGCTCCACAGCATGTGGGATCTTCCCAGACCAGGGCTCGAACCCAAGTCCCCTGCATTGACAGGTGGATTCTTAGTCACTGTGCCACCGGGGAAGCCCCACTGACATCATTTTAATGAATAAGCTTTTAATCCCTCCCCCAGGAAATAAATAGAAATAAATAACTTTATTAAATAAAGCCATACTATAGATGCTGTTTTGCTTTTTGTTATTTTCAGTCATGGAACTCTTTCCATGTCAAAATAGATTATATTTTTAAATAGCAGCATAGTATTCCAATGTGAATGGGTATGTAATAATTTATTCAGTAAACCACCATTGCCAGACATTTGTATTGTTTTTCTTTTGTTCTCTTGGAAGCAATGTACTCCTGGGAACATCACTTACACTTACATCTTTGCACACTTTTCCATTTTTCTCAATAAGATAAATTCGTAGGTGTAGGTTTGCTGAGTCTAGCAGCACATTAAAACATTTGATAATATTGCCGATTTGCTCTCCAATGTTTGTACCAGTGTGTGCTCCTACTAACAGGGCATGAGAAGGTCTGTTTTATTATACCCATTTGCTTCTTTCCTAACTGATTCATTTATTTAATAAAATCTGAGTGCTTACTACATGCAAAGGTATACTAAAGTTTCAATAATAAACAATACAGGGGCTTCCTTGGTGGTGCAGTGGTTAAGAATCTGCCTGCCAATGCAGGGGACAAGGGTTCAAGCCGTGGTCCAAGAAGTTCCCACATGCCGCAGAGCAACTAAGCCCGTGTGCCACAACTACTGAGCCTGTGCCACAACTACTGAGCCTGCGCTCTAGAGCTCGTGAGCCACAACTACTGAGCCTGCATGCCTAGAGCCCATGCTCCGCAACAAGAAAAGCCAACGCAACGAGAAGCCCACACACCGCAACGAAGAGTAGCCCCCGCTCGCCGCAACTAGAGAAAGCACGCATGCAGCAAGGAAGACCCAACACAGCCAAAAATAAATAAAATTAAAAAAAAATTTAAAAAGTAAAAAAACAATACAGAAACTGTACAGGGTTTGTTTGGGGAGACTAGCATCTGTTTTGTTTTTGCTTTTTTTTAATCTTCATTTCTTTTCTTCTCATTAATTTGAATATTTAAAGTAAATATTGACTAGTATTCTTTTTTTGTGAATTGCATATTTACAAACTTATTTTTTCTGTAAATTATTCTTATTTTATTACTATTTTTAGATTGTTATGTAGTCAGATCTGTCTTTCTCGGCAGGCCTTCTCCACCCTAAGGTCATAAAATTGTTTGCTCATTGGACTAGCTAGGGTTCTTGGTTGCAAAAACAGAAACTGACTCTGTTTTACTTAAGCCAAAAATGGTATCAGGTGCTCACAGAATTGCCAGGAAAGCTGGAAACAAGGAGTCAAGAGGAGGTGGGTGGCCTGCAGCAGAGTAAGGCCACATGACAAGGATAGATTGGTAAGACCAACCTTCTCATCCTGAACCTGCTACTGCTAAAATAATAGCGTCAGGAATATGTAATCTTTTCTTACTTTTCTTCATTCCTCATTCCTCCCCACCCCCCGCCCGTGGTGGCTTCATTCTTAGGTATATTGTCCCCAGTGGTAGTAAAGATAGCCAGAAGTGACAGCCTTACCTTTTTAGCATCCTTAGCAGAAAGAGGGCACTTCTTTTTTTTTAAATAGATTTTATTTATTTATTTATTTATTTATTTATGGCTGCGTTGGGTCTTCGTTGCTGTGCGCAGGCTTTCTCTAGTTGCAGCAAGTGGGAGCTACTCTTCCTTGCGGTGCGCAGGCCTCTCATTACGGTGGCTTCTCTTGTTGCGGAGCACAGGCTCTAGGTGCGCAGGCTTCAGTCGTTGTGGCTTGCAGGCTGTAGAGCGCAGGCTCAGTAGTTGTGGCGCATGGGCTTAGTTGCTCCACGGCATGTGGGATCTTCCTGTACCAGGGCTCGAACCCGTGTCCCCTGCGTTGGCAGGCGGATTCTTAACCACTGCGCCACCAGGGAAGCCCGAGGCACTTCTTTACCAGTTGTTTGTGCAGAAGTCTTGGCATTGAATCTCATTGGCCTGTCTTGGGACACATATGTATCTGTGAACCAGTCACTGTGGCAAGAGGGGTGGAATGCTTTGATTGGCCAGGCGTAGGTCAGGTGCCCGTCCCTGGTACTGATAGTAGAATCAGCTGGATTGAGAAAAAAGGGAGGGGTGGTTCGCAAAGAAAAGCGGGGTGCTGTTACAGAAAAAGAGGAACAGATGCAACAGAGCTAACAGATGTCCTCCGTAATCATGGTATTTGACATTTTCAATAATACTGCATTCTGCATTCTTCCAGTAGAGCAAAATTCCACTTTGTAACTTATTGCTTCAGAAAATTAAAATGTTTTTTTATTAAATTAGTTATTTCTCATTGTACATCAGTCACTAGGAAGAGGAAATATTAAAATCCTAATAAGGAAAGTAACTTATATCCTTCATTTTTGAGTCAATTATATTGAATAAAACACAGCTGTATAGGGCTTCCCTGGTGGCACAGTGGTTAAGAATCCGCCTGCCAATGCAGAGGACACGGGTTCGAGCCCTGGTCCGGGAAGATCCCACATGCTGCGGAGCAACTAAGCCCGTGCACCACAACTACTGAGTGTGTGCTCTAGAGCCCACGAGCCACAACTATGGAGCCTGCGTGCCACAACTACTGAAGCCCGCGCGCCTAGAGCCCGTGCTCGGCAACAAGAGAAGCCACTGCAATGAGAAGCCTGCGCACCGCAACGAAGAGTAGCCCCCACTCGCCGCAACTAGCGAAAGCCCACGTGCAGCAACAAAGACCCAACACAGCCAAAAATAAATAAATAAAATAAATAAATTTATTAAAAAGAAAAAGACAGCTGTACAGAGGAGTAAAGAATTGTTCCTTTTTTATCGTATACATAAAACACGGATTCTTAAAGATGCAAGATTCATACATGGTGGAGATGTACATTTTACTAAAAATCCATGTTACTGAAATCTGATACAGTGTTATAAATATGTTTAGAGGTCCAGATAGTAACATATACAAGGAAAGCCAAAAATATAAAACAGAAAAGAAAAATACATATACAGTACCCTCAATCACATTGCATGAAAAGTCACTGCTGTGTGTTACAAGACATTTTTGCAGTCATTCAAAACTGTTTCCCCATTTGAGTCAGTACTTGCTTAATGTATTGTCTCCCATGAGTGCCAGTGACAAACAGAAAAATATCAAAAAACAATGAAGGGTAGTGAAGCAAAGAAGGGTTTTGGAGTCAGCCGAACTTGAGTTTCAATCTCATCTTAAATGATGTGACTTTAAGCATGCATCCCCATCTGAAAAATGATGTAATATCTATCTCATGAGTTTAAAGATTAAATGACACAGTTTATATAACAACAGTAACTATTGCCATTATTATTGCAATTTAGAATTATTTTGGGGGGAACATTCTTTTGGTAACATTCTTTTGGAAAATCCATTGTGTCAGCAAATTCAGAGACAGTTGTGTATATGAAAGAAATATGATGCATTTCCACATGTGTACTGGGATTTTCTTTTGATACCTACAGTTTAGGTATAGTTGTGGTAAGCCTTTGAGGTGAAAAGATCGATTTGCCAAAGGTAGGCTGTGATGTGCCTACTTGGCTTTTTCTAGTGTTCAAAGATCTGTGAGAAACGTCCCGTACATTTTCAGGTCTAGGGAGGAACAGCAGCAGCTCGAAGTGCCTGGTTACTGCACTGTGGTGCAGCACCCTAGGCATTGAATGAATTATCTGTGGAGTTAGCCCAGTCTGGCCCAGCAGCATTTGAACTCCGGGCCATATTTTAATTTGATTAACACTTTCACTTAATGATGACCTTGTTGTTTCGGCACTTTGCAATTGAATGATTTATACAAAGGCTTTATCCTTTATTTGCTGTCTAACTACAGAGTTTAGCATCAAATAATTTCATGACGGACCACATTTGGCATGCCTAGTTATTCAGGGAATTTTCAAAGAACTGTAGTGGGACTTTTTAGTCACACATCCTCTCTGTTCTTAGTCATCCATTCCTTTTATGGTAGTCATTAGCAAATATCTCTCAACCACTTCTATAATGGTTAACAGTGTAAGCTCTCTGTAGTGTTGGCTGTTTTGAGCTCTGTGTACTTAATTATGAGACAGTCAGCATATACTTGTGAAAACATAAACTAAACGTTGGTATATTCTCCACATGGTTTCTTTTTACAGAACAACAGTTGTTAATACACACATTAAACTATTTCAAAATCATTAATTGAAAGATTTTTCTCATATATACTTTTTAGGGTATTATCTTTTCTCTCCTTCAGTTGTACCACTTATTAAAGTGTGATTAATTACTTTTAGAATTAAGGAAAAAGAACTGAAAATCAGGGTGATTAGAAGTTCTGTTTTAATGAATAGGAAAACAGACTTGATGTTCCAGGCAATCAGAAGCACCTTTTACATTTAACTACTTGACCCTAATGGCCTGGTCAAATTCCAGTGTTGCACAATTGCGTTCCACCTTCCCTAATACCTAGTAAATCTAATTGTTTGGCTGCTACATATTTCCTTAACTTTAAAAACTGTTTATAGGCTGCGCTCTTATTGTAAGAGTATACCAGAAGGTGAACTTGGCACCTTTTCTAAAAATTTGATAATTTTCACTCCAACTCCTTCTTCTAACCCTTCTACTTTCTCCCCAAACTCACAGACACATTTCTCCAAACATACTCAATAGTGTTCTTTTTCGTACATCCAAAAGACATTGGACGTGTGGTCTGAAAACAGCACCAAGGGTAATAATTAATTAAGGTGAGAAAAGGAGATAATGGGTAGGACCTTGCTCCTGATCTCCATAAGGTATTACAAAGTGCTCTTCTAAATGTCTTGCAGGCCCCTGATTCAGCATATCCTGTGTCAAACTTGTTATCTCTCCCCAGCCTCTAGCTTACCCTCTTAAATTCTCTGTCTCCTATTATGGCATCTGTCTCCATCCTTTTATCATCTTAACTGCACCCCAGCTCTTCCTCACACTCCATGTCCAATGCCTTCAGCTCTTGACTTCGGCTCTTCGGGCGTGGCCCGAAGCCCCAGTCCCCAGTGAACTCATCCAGCAACCAGCAGGGGCATCCCTTCACGTATATTTGCTCTACACATATTTTCTTTGTGTGCATGATTTGAAAATGTTCGGAAAGTATTGCTCTACAGGATAAAATATGCACTCCCATAAACACTGTGCCAAAGATGACCCCAACTGACTTCTGGCTTCAGCGCCTCTCGTTCCCCACAAGTGCATTTTATGTTATAATCTCATCAAACAAGTCTCAGTACTCTAAATACACTTGGCTGTTTCATTCCCCTGTCAAAATTGGCTCATTTTGTGGTTGCTTTTCCCTGTTTCTGCCAGGTGAAATTGTGTTCATCCTTTAAGCACAACCCAAATGTTATCTCTTCCTTGGCCCCACTAGGCAGAATTAATAGCGCTTCTTTCTGTGACTCCAGAGCTTATGCTTTTAACCACTGGCTGTGGTGAGCCAATAAATCTCTATTGCTTGGAGCTAGACTACCTGAGTTCAGATCCCAGCTGCATAGCAGCTGAGTGACCTTGGGTTATTACATAAACCTTCAAGTACTCAGTTTCCCTCTTTGTACAGGTACGTAATAATAGTCTGTAACTCATGGAGTTGCTATGAGGATTAAGTGATAGATAAAGCTATTTAGTTCTCAGTAAATGTTTTCTTACAATGATTATTTGAACTCCTGACACATTATTGTATTGCTTCTTGTTGTGTGCCCTTTGCTGGGTTTAAACTCCTTGGAGGAAAGGGGAGCTATGTCTTACTCACTTCTCTCCAACATGTGCGCTAACACTTGGCACTATGAGTAGTAGCAGTGGTGCTGGTGGTAGTAAGGGCTCTATAGATCTTCCTTTGCGTCAGGCACTATTCTAAGAAGTTTTGACAGTATCTCCTTCAGAGGGTTGTTGAGAAGGTCAAATGCCCTCATAACAACCCTATGAGGGAAATACTATTGTATCTGTTTAACTGATGAGGAAACAGGAACAGAGAATTTAAGCACCTTGTCTAAGGTTACAAAGCTAGTAAGAATAACAACCAGAATTTGGACTCAGGCAACCTGGTTACAGGTCCTATGCTCTTAACCATTATACTAGGCTCCCTAAGAGTAGGTGCTTAATACATATCTGTTAAAACAAGTAAATGAATGAGAGTCCAGTAAACAGGCATGTGGGACAGAGTGGCTAGGAGATGGTCTTATTCAATGAGGTATGGATAAAAAGCCAAAACAATTATCAAGAGATAGACTAAATGAATAAAAGAAAGCATTGGTAAATAATGGTAACACAGGGAGATAATCAGTATTAGTGACCACGGGTAGCTGGTCCTTTGCAGATATATAACTGTTCAATAGGCAGATCAACTTGATCCTTTCTAGGCTTGTTTTTAAGTTGTTAGATGGGTCTAGAGCAGGGTTTCTCAACCTTGGCACTACTGACATTTGGGCCATAGAATTCATTGTTGTAGAGGGGCTGTTCTGTGGATTGCAGGGTGCCGTGTGGCATTCCTGGCTGTTACCTGTTAGATGCCAGTAGCATCTCCCATCTTTAAGATGCTGAAGGAAAAAGGAGCCAGTATAAAATTATATACAAGGTGAAAAATCCTTCAGAAATGAAGACAAAATAAAGACCTTTTAAACCAACAGAAGGTAACTGAATTTATGGCCAGCAGACCTGTATACCAAGAAATGTAATGGAAAAATTTTCAGGCTGAATGAAAAAGATCCCAGATGGAAACTTAGATGTTCATAAAAGAATAAAGAGCAGTGAAAGTGGTAAATGTGTGGGTAAAGAGGAAAGACATTTCTCCATTAACATTAAAAAAAAAAAAAAAACTCTTTAAGTGGCGATTGACTATTTAAAACAAATAGATTGTATTTTGGGGCTTATAACTTATGTAGAAGTAAAATGAATTACATCAATAGTACCAAGAATAGGTCTTACAATGTATGTGAAGTTGTATACTATTATTTGAAGGTATAATGTGTAAAGTTTAAAATGCATATTGCAAATGCTAATAAAGAAATTAAGTGAAGAGGAATAGCTAATACACAAATGGAAGAGATAAAATGAAATACCAAAAAATAGCCAGCCCAAAAGAAGAGAGGAAAGAAGAAAAATGTAACAAAGAACAAATGACATAAATAGAAAACAAAAAATGAGATGCTAGACTTAGAGCCAACCTATTTCAATAATTACATTAAGTGTAAATGGTTTAAACAATCCAATGTAAAGGAGTCAGACTGGATTAAAAGACTCAACTGTATACGCTATCTACAAACAGGGCCCAACTATATGCCATCTACAATTATATATTATCTATACACTTAGAATATAAAGACAGAGATTAAAAGTAAAAGAATAGAGAAAAATAAACTATGCAAACACTAATTAAAAGAAAACTGTAGTGGTTGTATCATCAGACAGGTAGACTTCAGACTAAGAAATAGTACTAGGGATAAAGTCATTTCATAAAGATTGTAGTAGTTTTAAAATGTGTCCTCAAATTGTTTAACACTCCTTTCTTTAAGAAGTGGAGCCTAATTCTTCTCCCTTTGAATGAGGGTTGGACTTTGTGACTCATGAATAGAATATGGTGGAAGAGGTAAAAGACAGTATGGCTTTCAGCTTGGTTGCACTCTATTTAATCACTCGCTGTGGGGGAAGTCAGCTGCCACATCATGAAGAGAGGTCCATATGGTTGGTTGGCCTCCAACCAACAGCTATGTGAGGGATCATCTTGAAAGCAGATCCTACAGCTGCAGTCAAGCCTTCAGGTGACTGCAGCCCCAGCTAACATCTTAGCTGCCATCTCCTAAGGGACCCTGAGGCAGAACCACCCAGCTAAGCTGCCTCTGTATTTCTGACCCTCAGAACCTGTATGAGAATCAAAAATAAATGTTGGTTGTTTTAAGCTGCTGTTTTAAAGTAATTTGTTACACAGTAATAGAGCTAATAGAATGATAAAAGGTGTTGACTTATCAAGGAGATATTCAGATCTTAATCTGTATGCACTTAATAATGGAGCTTCAAAATATATAATGTAAAACCTGTCGGAACTAAAAGCAGAAATAGGCAAATCCATAATAATTTCCTTCAGCTGGAGATTTCAACACTCCAAGCTTATTTATTGTTTAATTAATTAATTTATTTATTTTTGGCTGTGTTGGATCTTCGTTGCTGTGCGTGGGCTTTCTCTAGTTGTGAGCGAGGGCTACTCTTCGTTGCAGTGCGCGGGCTTCTCATTGCAGTGGCTTCTCTAGTTGTGGATCACGGGCTCTAGGCGCGTGGGCTTCAGTAGTTGTGGTGCACGGGTTAGTTGCTCCACAGCATGTGGGATCTTCCTGGACCAGGGCTCAAACCTGTGTCTCCTGCATTGGCAGGCAGATTCTTAGCCACTGCGCCACCAGGGAAGCCCTCAACACTCCACACTTATTAATTGATGGAATAAATACACACACACACAAAATCAGAGAGGAATTGGAAAACTTGAAAAGCACCATCAACCAACCTAACTTAATTGATTTTTATAGAATACCCCAACTAGGAGTACAGAATGCACATTCTTTTCAAGTGCACATAGAACATTCAGCAAGATAGACTATGTTCATGGCTATAAAAAAAATTCTCAGTAAATTTTAAAAGACTGAAATCTTGGAGAATATGTTCTCTGACCACAATGGAATCAAACTAGAAATCAATAACAGAAATATATCTGGGAAATCTCCCAAATATTTGGAAATTAAACTTCACACTTTAAAAATAACACATGGCCTAAAGAAGAAATCAGAAGGGAAAATAGAAAATATTTTGAACTGAATGAAAATGAAATCACAACATATCAAAATTTGTGAGATGCAGTTAAAGCAGTGCTTGAGGGAAATTTATAGTTTTAAATGCTTATGCTAGAAAAGAAGAAAGGTCCAAAATCATTGACTTAACATTTCTACCTGGATAAACTAGAAAAAGAGCAAATTAGACCCAAAGTAAGTAGAAGGAAAGTAATAACAAAGAGAAATCAATCAACAAAATAGAAAAAGGGCAAAGACTATTAAAAATCTATGAAACAACAATTGGTTCTTTGCAAAGAACAATTAAATTCATTATTAAATATATTATGAGTGATTCCTTTTTGCAGTCTTAAAAACATATAGTACACTGTTAAAATGAATTTTTAAAAACTAAAAAGCTGTCTCCTTAATTGTTTTTTATTTGAGATACATGGCCTTTTTTTGATATCTAGGTATTGAGCTATAATAAAACATATTTGTCAGTTACAAGTTTAGTTATGATTGATTGTATTTATTTCAGAAAGATTTCTTTGAAAGATAATTAGTTATACTCAGGGAGAAATAGTATTTGGGGGGGAACCTCCACAATTTTTTTGTTAAATTCTGTATTTTGTTTTGAACAAAAAAGTATATAAAGCAGGTGATAAAAAGTTTAAGTAATAATATAAGTTCCAGGAAAATTCAGTTAAAGATATTGAAAAACACACATCGGGTGTTTGTAGATTTCATTTGTCAGAAACATGCTTTCACAGTACACATTTACTGTGAGGTGTTATTCAATACTATAGATTAACCAATACCTGCCAAAAGAAATAAAAGTGTACAGAGACTAAACCACCAGCATGGCAAATGAGGTACAATTTTGAATAGTTGACTGCTTCAGTTATCAAACCCATTCATAAATAATCTGTACCACTATTTGCAGTGTTACTCAGTGACAGAATTTTTTTTTTTTTTTTGGTGCGGTACGCGGGCCTCTCACTGTTGTGGCCTCTCCCGTTGCGGAGCACAGGCTCCGGACGCGCAGGCTCAGCGGCCATGGCTCACGGGCCCAGCTGCTCCGCGGCATGTGGGATCTTCCTGGACCGGGGCAGAACCCGTGTCCCCTGCATCGGCAGGTGGACTCTCAACCACTGCGCCACCAGGGAAGCCCAATGTGACAGAATTTTGATGAAACAAAAGATGAAGCAAGGTAAAAATATATAAGGACTAATTTTGTCCTTAGTGAAAGTGATCTTAAATATTCAATTTTATCCGAATTGTAAGATAATAAACCACTTAACTGTACTGTTCAGCAAATACTAAATACAAGCCCAAAGAAAAAATAAAATCAAGTAAAATTCTCTTAATCACTAGGATATTTGGTAAATTTATATTCTTTCTTGATTATTCATTATCTGATAGTTTTATTCATGGATTATACAGCTTTTCTCTTTTGCTTATAAAATCTTAGAATCAAGTGACATAATCCAGCTCCCTCCTTCGGTTTCCTTTTGCTCTTCATCTTTTGAAACACCTCACTGACTATGAGCCTCCCAGATACAGGAAGAAATACTTAAAACCAAACCAGCTACATTCTAATAGCGTTTTTAAAAAGTTTCTTCATGTGGGGTGGGGATGGAGGAAGGATACACAATGATAAAACAACCAAGACTGGGATTTCAGGATTGTAGGTGGAATTCAATTTCAAACTCTAATTTTTAGCTTCATTTAATCATCTCAGTTTGTAATATGCTGTCCACCTGCTTCTCAAGAATAGTTTCTTTCTGTTTTTGAGAATCTTCCTTCTTAAGTATGAATTTTCACCCCAGGCAAAAAAGATTTATAGTTAACAGACTGATAGGGCAGACTCAAGGAAAACTTTATAAGGATTCCTTTTCTGAGGGGATTTTGATGGTTTGATTAGATAGGGTACAATGCTCAGAATTAGAAGGAGACTTTTGACTGGCCCAGAGAAGAGCCAATTTTAAGGACAGGAGTATCATTCTTCCTGCCTGTTGTACAGTTTCAGCTACCAGGAATTCTTTAAATGCTGTGAATCCCAGGGGTTAAGTGTGACAGAGTAATAGTTATACCCATTATTGTTGAGAATTGTTTGCACTCATGTTTCCTATATGCATGTCCTCCTACATTTTTTGAGTTTGCTGTATTTGACAGCTGTGCATCAGTGGTGTTTTTATAATTCAAAATAAATAGTAGAATGTGCTATAGCTGTAACTTTGTATTTTCTCTGATTTTCTCTCTTTTTTGCTCCCTAATAGGAGGGTTTGTTTTTGTTTGTATGGAGCTGTATTTATTATTGTTTTTTTAAGTGGGAAACAAACACCAAGCAAATTTGAATTCTAAGATTTATTTATTGAGTATGAAGTCTAAATCCATCATAAATTACAAAAGAGAGATAAAATGAATGTGACCATCCACACTCAGCTTGTTTTTCTTTTTGATTTGTTTTAATGAGTGTTTCCTTGTTCTGAGTTCAAATTCTCCACTTAAGCTTTCACTCTTTCTTATTATTCTTAGGTGTCGCCTCCTGGGTGAGGCAGTTCTTAATTATTTCTTCTCAGAACTTCTTCCATACATTAAACAAAAGCAAAAACAAAGAAGACATGCCCTTCCCAGAACCTCGCTTTTCTTACCAAGGTTTATTTGGCAGATAGTGTTTTTTAAAAATGAGTCTTGTGAAATCTGTAAATTTTCCAGTAAGATGGCTTTCTATCATAGCGGCCACTCATTATTTGTTAAATTAAATGAATTCTCATGCATACATTTAATGCAGAATTGAGAAATACCAGATCGTAGAAGTCCCCAGAAAAGGATCAGTTAATCCCAGGAGACTAAAGACAACGATTGTGTGTTCCATTGGTTTTGTAGTTCTGCAGAGTCTGACAAAAGTGAACCCTTAGTTATTGGGTCACCTTGCATAAGAAGACGAGTGTGAGTTCTAGTCATTCAGCCAAGTTGTCTACCACCTGGAATGAGCCAGGCATGGTGCTGGTCTCGGGATGTGTTGACAAACAAGGTAAAGAAGGTGGCACTTACCTTCCAGGTTCCCTGAGGAGGTGGTAGACTGAAAAGGAATCTAGGAATTTTAGTCAGTTGTCTGAAGGAGAACAAGCTTTGGAAAAATGCCTGCAGGTTAACATTGAAAGATGGGACTTTAGCCTTTGAAAAAGGTGCTTGTTTCTGTAAAAGTCCTTTCTTTATACTTTCTTTCCATCCTGCTCTCTTAAAACAGCAAGTGCAAAAAGCACTTGGTATACAACTCTATGAATATACTAAAAGTCATTGAATTACACATTTTGTATGGATGGGTTGTATGGTGTGTGAATTCTATCTCAATAAAGCTGTTAAAAAAGTTATCTGCTGTATTTGAGTTTTTAAAAAAATGAATCTGGAGAAAAAAGGTTGGTTACTCTCTGTGCGAGAGAGAGTTTACTCAGGAGGTTGGAATTACCAAGATATGAATATTTATGTTACCAATACTTAAAACGTTTCCAAATCTGAACATTTAGAAGTTTGCTTGTTATTATTGATATCTCTCATGAATTTTATAATTTTTCGTGTCACAATTAGAATTCAATCCTAAATTATGTTATAATCAAGGTACTATTTTATTTTGGTAGAAAAGTGTAAGAAATCATTATGGCTATGTAATATAGATCATTGCTGTGATATTAAATCATTAGTCCTAAAAGATTTAATAAAGTTAATTATTTGGTTATCTTCAAAGACTGATTTGCTAGTGTCCAAATTGTACAGCTATGAACAAAGTTATTTTCATACTCTGGATAATGTATTTCTTTCATTTTCACATAAGCACTACCTACAAATTTCTGGTATGTATAAAAGCAGCAAAACCATGAAACGAAATTTATGTGTGATGTTTTGAACTTACGATCTCTTATCATTGATATTTATATTTTGGAACAGCTCTATTTGTTACCAGTTGCTGCATAACAAATTACCGCCAAACTTAACAGCTTAAAACAACACACATTTATCATCTTAGTTTCTGTGAGTAAAGAATCTGGTTGCAGCCTG
Source organism: Orcinus orca (assembly GCF_937001465.1). Lineage (NCBI taxonomy): Eukaryota > Metazoa > Chordata > Mammalia > Artiodactyla > Delphinidae > Orcinus > Orcinus orca. Next base: position 37,372,934 of record NC_064571.1, read on the forward strand.
GTTGAGTGCCTCTGCCTCAGGGTTTCTTGGCTTCAGGCAGGGCTGCCGCTTCATTCGAAGGCTTGATGGACAGAGGATCTACTTTTAAGCTCACTCAAATGGTTGTGGGCAGGACTCAGCTCCTCACAGGCTGTTGGAATGGAGGCCTTAGTGCCTCATGGGTTGCTGGAAGGAGTTCCTTGATTCGTGGGCCTTTGTCTAGAGTAGCTCACGGCATGGCATCTGGCTTCCATCAGAACAGCCGAGCAAGAGGGTGAGCAAAATGGAAGCCACAACCTTTTTGTAAGCCTAATCTTGAAAGCCACATCCCATCACGTTTGCTGTATCATCTGTCAGCAGTGAATCACTAGCTCAGTCCATACTCAGGGGAAGGGAATTTCACAAGAACATGAATACCAGGAAGCAGGAATTGGGGGGTGGGGGGCACGCATTAGAGGCCACCTACCACAACATTCCTCTCAGAAGGGTCTACATAATATGTATTATGGCTTAGAATTCATTTTTTGCTAAGAATATTATGGCATCTCTTGAAATATTAGTGATGCTCAAAGGTGTAATGGATAAAGGACTGGGGAACAGTACACTAGAACTGTTATCATATCACTTTCTATCTTATTGCTCCGCTATGCCTGGAGCATTAACCTTTGTCCAGGATGGCTCAGCGCTCACTAAAACAGCCACTGGAAAGGGGAAATAGAGTGAGGGGGATGATGGGTACAGCCCAGAAGTAGCAGCTCTCATTTCAGCTCATATCCCATTTGCCAGAACATAGTCACATGGCCACACCCAGCTACAAAAGAGGCTAGGAAACTTAGTCTTTGGTTGGGCAGTCATGGGCTCAACTAAAAATTATGCTATTATAATTTTTATAAGAATAAAAATCCCTGAAGAAGGGGAGAATATTTGGGAGAAGCCTCTGGCCAAAGCTTTCAACAGCATTCAAATGGCTCTCACCTGGCCACGCACTAATGCATTTCACTCTGAGGTGAGTAAATGTCCTCCTTCAGAGCCTATTACTCTTAATTCAGACAGAATTCTTATTAGCTTAGTTACGGGACTTCTCAAACCACTGCAGATTAGGAGGAAATATAGTGAGAAGCAGGCAAAAATTGAGAGTAGAATGCTCAGTAACAAATATGGACATACAAAAGGCTGAGGCAAAGACTAAGCTGGCGGTTCAGAGGGATTTGATAGAGGGGCAGCCAGTCCTAGGAACTTTAGTAGCCTGAGGCAGTGCTCATTTAAAACATCACCACCGAGCAAAATACTTAGATTTAGTTGTGATGATCCAGAGTCTTCCATTGCTTTTCAAAGAAGAAAAAACATTTTGGCGCTCTGAAAGAGGTAAGCTTCATCAGTTATCTGGAAAATTCATTTATGTAGAACATTCTGTAAAAACGATCCTGGCAAATAAAGGAGAGGCCCTTCTACTCACCATACTCCTCATCTTATCTAATTACCACCACATTATTTGTATAGGAAAATTCTTTCTGAGTTCCATTTCTGGTATCTAGAATTGTATATTGTCTCAGAGTGGTTGACATTAGTGATTTCTTTGTTTTTAAAGAAAGTATATGTATTAGCCAATCGCCATATATTTCAAATTGTAAACAAAGCAATTACTCCCCATCCCCACTATCCTGTAAAGAGTGCAGAACTTTCTGGTTACACATAGAGGAGTATTGTAAGTGTAGGATTGTCAAAGAGTTCTCCAGTTCGCATATTTTTAAAGCCAACTCATCATAGCTACTATTGCCATTCTGATACATTAGCCTTGAATGTTCTTTCCCATTTCTCAATCTGGCAAATTCTTACTCATTTAAGACCCAGGTCCATTACAAAATAAAATGTATTACACATGAAAAGCGTGATCCGTAAAAGGAATAACTGACAAATTAGACCATCCAAATTTACAAGTTTGCTCTATGAAAAGACTATGTTAAAAGGATGCAAAGCCACAGGCTTTGAGAAAATACTTGCAAACAATGTATCTGGCAAAGGACTAGTATCTAGACTATATAAAGAACTCTCAAAACTCAAGAGTAAAAATAACAAACAATCCAATTAAAAATTAGGCAAAACACATGAAGAGACCCATTTTTCAGATGTTCAGCATCATTAGATTAGGGAAATGCCAACTAAATCAGTGAGATATGGACACACCTTTTGGAATGGCTAAAATAAAAAATAGGGACACCACCAAATGCTGGTGAGGATGCCAAGAAACTGGGTCACCAATCCATTGCTGGTAAGAATGTAAATGTTGCAGGCACTTTGGAAAATAGCTTGGCAGATTCTTTTAAAAACAAACATGTCACTGTCACACGACCCAGCAATTACACACCTGGGCATTTATCCCAGAAAAATGAAAACTTAAGTTCATACAAAAACACAAACACAGGGCTTCCCTGGTGGCGCAGTGGTTGAGAGTCCGCCTGCCGATGCAGGGGACACGGGTTCGTGCCCCGGTCCGGGAAGATCCCACATGCCGCGGAGCGGCTGGGCCCGTGAGCCATGGCCGCTGAGCCTGCGCGTCCGGAGCCTGTGCTCCGCAGCGGGAGAGGCCACAACAGTGAGAGACCCACGTACCGCAAAAAAAAAAAAAAAAAAAAAAAAACGCAAACACAAATGTTTGTAGCAGCTTTATTCATAACAGCACCAAACTGGAAACAACTGAGATCCATCGATAAGTAAATGGCTAAACTCACTATGGTATGTTCAGCACTACTCAGCAACAAAAAGGAACCAAGTAATGATACATGCTGCAACCTGGATGGATTATGCGGAGTGAAAAAAGCCAATCCCAAAAGGTTGCATACCATATGATTCCATGTCTACAGAAATGGAGAACAGATTAGTGATTTCCAGGGGTTAAGGAAGGTGGGGAGGAGTTTGAGGGAAGTGGGTGTGGCTATAAAAAGGCAACACAAGGGATCTGTGTGGTGATGGAAAAGTTCTGTATCTTGACTATATCAGTGTCGATACCCTGTGGTGTGGTTTTGTAAGATGTTACCTTTGGGGGAAACTGAGTAAAGGGTACGCAGTATCTCTCCATATTGGGTTTTTTTTTTTTTTTTTGCGTTACGCGGGCCTCTCACTGCTGTGACCTCTCCCGTTGCGGAGCACAGGCTCCAGACGCGCAGGCTCAGCGGCCATGGCTCACGGGCCCAGCCGCTCCGCGGCATGTGGGATCCTCCCAGACCGGGGCACGAACCCACGTCCCCTGCATCGGCAGGCGGACTCTCAACCACTGCGCCACCAGGGAAGCCCTCCATATTGGTTTTTACAACTACTTGTGAAAATACAGTTATCTCAAAATTAAAAGTTTAACTGAAAAATTATGAAGTCCTCAGAATTCCATTGGACTGTGAGCTCCATGAGGGAAGGAATATCTGTATTTCACCAGCATCTAGTACAGTGCCTGCCTCATGAAAGTTGCTTTGAAAATGTTTTATGGGTACCCTTAAGGGAGAGAAGCTGAACATATGAATGTAATTATATTAAGCACCCATAACTGACAGCACACCCCCAAATGAAGGGTATTTCTCTTCTGAACTGTTCATTTAAAAACTATTGAGCGTCTACCTTACCTCATCTTCTAAGTGCTGGAAATACAACAGGGAACAAAATTGAGGGGTGGGGAAGGAACCCCTGCTTTCATGGAGCTTACAGTTTAACTGGGGCAGAAGACAGTAAACAGAATACAGAAATTATATATGTTAGGAAGTGGTAAGTGCTAAGAAAAAAGTAATTTTAAGCAACGTTTAGGGGCCGAGGATATGGAAACGACTGCAGAAGTGAGTGGGTTGCAATTTGTAATTTTAGCCAGGGTTTAAATACCAAGAGACAGTGTCATTTGAGCAAAGTCTTGAACGAAGTAAGGGGAAAACCATGTAGGTATATGGAGGAGCAGCCAGTGCAAAGGCTCTGAGGTAGAAAGGTGTCTAACATGTTCAGGACTAGCAAGGAAGTGAAACCAGTGTTGGAGGAACAAGAATGAGAGAGGGAGAGTAGTTTGGCAAAGTTAGAGAGACAACAAGAGTGCAGGACATGTAGAGCCGTGTAGGGTGCTGCAAAGTCTTTGGGTCCTACTTTGAATGAAATGGGGAAGCATTGGAGGGTTTTGAGTGGAGGAGTGACATGACCTGACTTAAGAGCTGTTGTGTTGAGAATGAACGGTAGCAGAACAAGGTAAAAGCAAGGAAGAGAACTTCAGAAGCTACTTCAGTACTCCAGGCAGGAAGCTACGGTGATTTGTCTGGGGTAGTAGCAGTGGAGTCCTGAGAAATAATCCATTTGTGTTTAGATTTTGAAGGCAGAGACAACAGGATTTGCTGCCAGGTTAAATGTGCATGAGGAAACTGATGCCCTCTGTACATCAAAGAAGAATTTTAGTCATTAAACTAATCTATGGCTCATTTCAAGGACAAAATTAGGTATTAGAAGATTTGTTTTAAAAAGCTACTTTTGGTTCCTCAAAAAGTTAAGAATTACCATATGATCCAGCAATTCCACTTCTAGGTATATACCCAAAAGAATTGAAAGCAGGAACTCAAACAGATACTTGTATGCCAGTGTTCATGAGCAGCATTATTCAGAGTAACCTAAAGGTAGAAGCAGCCCAAATGTCCATCAACAGATGAATGGATAAACAAAATGTGTTATACACATACCATAGGATGTTATTCATCCTTAGAAAGAAATGAAATTCGAATACATGTTACAACATAGGTGGACCTGGAAAACATACTGAGTGAAATAAGCCAGACACAAAAGAACAAATATTGTATGACTCCACTTATATAAGGTACCTAAAATAGTCAAATTCATATAGATAGAATGTAGAATAGAGGTTATCAGAAGATGAGGGCAGGAAGGAATGGAGAGTTATTGTTTAATGGGTACCGAGTTTCTGTCTGGGATGATGAAAAAATTCTGGAAATGGATAGTGGTGATGGTTGTACAACAATATAAATATACTTAATGCCACTGAATTGTACATTTTAAAAAGCTTGGAATGGTAAATGTAAGTACCACAATAAAAAGAAAGTATAGGATGCAGATAAAACACTGTCTAAAGGGAAACTGATGATGTATATAGGTGGATAAAATCAATGAATGAGCAAAAAAAAAAAAGACTATTTTTTAACTTATTTCTTCTGATCTAAGAACTAAGCTTGCTTTAAGCATCGTCTATGACTTGACTTTCCTTTGAGATCCTTTAGTACATGTTTGTTACAGTCCTTTCTTAATGGCTCAAGCCTTAGCCATTGCAGTTATAGAAACTAGTGTCCCCTTATAAAGGTCATTATCATCAGAAGGGCAGGGGAAGAGTCAATTGCTACAGAGTGATCTAACTAATTACAATTTTTGGAAAAAGAGTTCATCTAAAAGAAATATATATATATGTGTGTGTGTGTGTGTGTGTGTGTGTGTGTCTGTGTGTGTATATATATATATATATATATATATATATATATATATCCCCCTCATATAGTAAAACCTTTTTCTTTCTCTCACATAATGGTTCTTGAAAACAATGTTCCTTGAATGCACATGTAAATAATTTTCCTGCTAAAACCAGCATTTTTGATAATTTAGCAGAGGTGATATGGAGAAAACCTTGAGTACGGGAAGGTTTTGTGGCACAGCATTATTTAATAACCGTGACAACTCAAGAATTTTAAGCAGACTCGCCTCCCTGTCTGGGATCTGTCGGCACCAGTGTGTCTCTCCTGGCAAGCCCTTAAATGTACCATTTCAGCCAAAACTGCACTAATGATGGTCTACCAAATTTTAACAGGATATTTTTAAGACTTGATATTCTCATGATTAAAAAGAAAAAAAAAATACTTTCCCCTATTTCTTTCAAAAGCTGCCACTCTAAAATATGTGGCAAATTAAAAAAAAAAAAAGTCTGAAATTGCTTTACAGCCTTGATGAAACAAAGACTGGTGTGTTGGTGTGGCTGCAGGGAGCTCTGCGCTGCTTTTGTATGATTTCAGAGGTGAATTTAGATGGCTGGAAGATAGATGGGTGCCAGATGCAGTTTGACATAGATTCAGGCAGCTGCTCCTGGGCTAGGTTTCATTAGCTGGTAAGTGCGCCAGCAGAAGCAGCAGAGCGAGGCCCCAAATGCCAAAATGACAGTGAGAACAGTGGAACAATACAATATTCACTAAGTGATTTTAATCTCGGAGATTAAATGTCACCCAATCAGTTTCCAGGTTTTAAAAACCAACTCGTATGAAGCCATTAGAGGGCCCAAGTCTTTGTCCACCGGGGTAAAAAGTTCTACTTAAAATTTTTTTTTTTTTTAGTTTTAAAACAGACACAAAGTGTTGTAAGCCCATTTTGGTAATATACAATTAAAAATCATGTCAACCTCTTCAACACACACACCGCAGTAAAAGAAATGTATTCATTTTTGCAACCAGGCAAATATTCCTCAATAATGGACCCAATGTTGGTTTGTTATCTATCTTTTCTTAAAATGAAAGTCTTGGAAGAACTTCCCAGGCCAGTTCCAGCTTAGGGGCCCTCCCCACCATGGCCACACCCATTCTTCTTCAAAGAAAGACCAAGGTCTCAAAACAGAGAGCGCATATTAATTTGCTTTTGAGACCTTATGATCTGTATAGTTAGTGATGAATATGTACCCAACCACATAATTAATTGTGAATTAAAACCATTTTTTTTCCTGTAAAGAACTTCTGCTCTTACTACTTGTGGGGTCATAAGTAATTATGAAACTGACTCCAGAACTCCCCATGCTTGATTTCAACTCACATGTTTTCTCGGCTGAGAAAAAGAACCTTTATTTAGTATATTAAACTTACTAAACTTATCTTTGCTTTCCTGTAAAGAGTGTTATGATCTAATACATCAGTGATGCAACCATTTTATGTGGGGTAATTTTTTAAATTAAAATTAACATGAAATAAATAATTGATTGGACATGTACATATTTGAAAACTGTAAATCTAACCAGTCTCTGCTTTCCTTATTTAGTCTTAGGAAGCTAATGCATCACTTATAATAGCCCTGAGGCATTACGGTGTATTTCTTTTTTTTTTTTTTCCTCCAAACGCATGTGCACTCAGCTCTCTTAATAACAATGGGAGTTGTGTATGTGCTCAGCAGAGAATAGCTTCCATTGTGTTTTAGTATTTTTAGTATTTTGCTTATTAATAGTGTTGTAATGCTACTCTTTTTTTACCATGTCTACAGCATGGTTAAAAATTTAGAAATATGCTCTGATTGAGTCAGAAACTCTGTATGTTCAGGAGCAATTACAATATTAATTAATGGCTATATGATACCCTACCAAGTTTTAATACATTCTGGACTTGAATATGTTGCATACATGTTCTCTGAAAGTTTAATTTCCTTGGGACAATGCTCCCATCTGTGAACTTACATTTGAATTTAAGGGAATCATATCTTAAGTGACATGGTTTTAGTTCATCTAAATCCTTGGGAGTTGTTTCATAGTAATCTAAGCTCCACCTTTCACCCCCTTCCCTCTTTTTTCCCTCCCTTCCTCTTTTGGTCTAGCACTGACAACTTGACTACGTTGACCTAAATATCGAGACCTCTTTTAGTTTCACTGTACATGCTACTCACGAGGGCTGTGCTTGCAAATCTCTTTGATAAGGGGTGAGTCTTGGGTTCATGAAGGGTCTGTTCGGTTCAGCATGTTCAGTTCTGGTGAACCTAACTAGACTCAGATTGCATTTCTCATGGATAGCCCTTAAAAGCCTACCTAACCTTTCTGAATCTCCTCTGGGAGGAGAAAATGAGGCAGCATATGTAACACATTTAGCAGAGTACTTGGCACAAGAACTCATTCTATAGTTCTATATTCTGTTTCTTTCCTTTACCTTATGCAGATATTCCCTGGAAAATTTCTCATTTAACCTTGTGAGAAAAGTTAATATGTATAGAAAACATATGGAGATCCTCAGAGAAAAGTGCTATGTGAATAAGTCCAAGATGTTATTGTGGTTATTACTATTAATTACCAACCAATACAAAGCTGTTTTAATTGTTAATAATCATTTGGCATTTTAATTTATTTTCCCCCCAGTGAAGTTTTAAATTTAAGCCACAGTCTCTTACCACTTACGGCAAATTCTGTTAATTATCTATGCTCTAGCTATTCCCCTGTTCCCTCATTTTGGTTTTGTTTGCTTGTTTTTGTGGTAAAATATATAAAAGCTAGCATTTAACATCTCAACCATTTTTAAGTGTACAGGTCAGTGGTATTAAATACATTCGCATTGTGTGCAGCCATCACCACCATCCATCCCCATAACTCTTTTCATCTTGTAAAACTGAAACTCTGTACTCATTAAATAATAGCTTTCCATTCTCCCCTAGCTCCAGCCCCTGGCAGCCACCATTATACTTTGTTTTTATGATTTTGGCTGTTTTTTTTTGTTTGTTTGTTTTTTAATTTGGCTGTCTCGGGTCTTAGTTGCGGTACACGGGATCTTCGTTGCAGCATGCAGGATCTTTTCTTGTGGCACGGGCTTCTCTCAAGTTGTGTCACGGGCTCAGTAGTTGTGGCACACGGGCTCTCTAGTTGTGGCGTGTGGCTCTAGAGTGCGTGGGCTTAGTAGTTGCGGCGTGCGGGCCTAGTTGCCCCGTGGCATGTGGGATCTTAGTTCCCTGACCAGGGATTGAACTCACGTTCCCTGCATTGGAAGGTGGATTCTTTACCACTGGACCTCCAGAGAAGTCCCGATTTTAGCTGTTTGAAGTACTTCATATAAATGGAAGCATATAGTATTTGTCTTTTTGCAGTTGGCTCATTTCAGTAAGCATAATGTGATCATCCATGGGTGAGGTTTGTCCAGTTGTAGCGTATTGCAGAATTTTATCCCTTTTTAAGGTTGAATAATATTCCATTGTATGTATATACCACATTTTGCTTATCCATTCATCTGTTGCTGGACACTTGGTTGTTTCCACATTTTAGCTATTGTGAAAAATGCTGCTATGAACATGGGTGTACAGAGACCTCTTTGAGACCTTGACTTTCAATTCTTTGGGTATATACCCAGAAGTGGAACTGTTGGATCATAAGGTAGTTATACTTAAAATTTTTCAGAAACCACTATACTGTTTTCCACGATGGCTATACTGTTTTATGTTCCCACCAACAGGGCACAGGATTCTAACTTCTCCACACCCTTGCTGGCGCTTGTTGCTTTCTGGGTTTTGTTTGTTTGTCTGTTTTTTGATAGTAGCCATCCAGATGGGTGTAGGATGGTATCTCCTTGCAGTTTTGATTTGGATTGCCCTAATGATTAGTGAAGTTGAGCATTTTTTCATGTGCTTATTGGCCATTCATATATCTTCTTTGGAGTAATGTTTATTCAGGTCCTTTACGCATTTTTGAATTGGGTTCTTTGTTTTTGTTGTTGAGTTTTAGAAGTTCTCTATATGTTCTGGATATTAATCCCTCATCAGATATATGATTTACAAATATTTTCTCTTATTCTGTGAATTGCCTTTTTACTCTCTTGATAGTGTCTTTTGATGCACAATATTTAAAAATGTTCATAAAGTCCAATTTGCCTTTTATTTATTTGCCTGTGCTTCTAGTGTTATATCCAAGAAATCAGTGCCGGATCCAATGTTGTGAAGCTTTTGTCCTATGTTTTCATCTAAGATTTTTATTGTTTTGGCTCTTACTTTTAGGTTCTTGATTCATTTTGAATTAATTTTTGTATGTGGTATTAGGTAAGAGTCCAACTTCACTCTTTTGCATGTGGATATCCAGTTTTCCCAGCACCATTTGTTGAAAGATTGAATGGTCTTGCCACCCTTGTCAAAAATTATTTGACTCTGTATGTGAATGTTTGTTTCTGAGCTCTCTATTCTATGCCATTGGCCTATATGCCTGTCTGTATACCAATACCACACTGTTTTGATTATTGTAGCTTTGTAGTAAAATTTGAAATTAGGAGGTGCAAGTTCCTCCAGTTTTGTTCTTTCTCAAGATCACTTTGGCTATTCAGCATCTCTTAAGATTCCATATGAATTTTAGGATGATTTTTCTGTATTGTATCTGCAGAAAACATCATTGGGGTTTTGATAGGGATTTCATTGAATCTGTAGGTTACTTTGGGTAGTATTGACATTTTAACAATATTAAGTCTTTCAATCCATGAACATGGGATGCATTTCCATTTATTTATGCCTTCTTTAATTTCTTTCAGCAATGTTTTGTAGTTTCCGTTGTGCAAGTCTTTTTCACCTCCTTGATTAAGTTAATTCCTAAGTATTTTATTCTTGTCGATACTACTATAAATGGAATTGTTTTTGTAATTTCTTTTTCAGATTGTTCATTGTTTGTTTATAGAAATGCAACCAGTTTAGAGTAATTATTGATAAAGGAGGGACTTCTGTCATTGTGGTATTTGCTTTCTATATGACTTACAGATTTTGTCCCTCATATCCTGTATTACTGTCTTCTTTTGTGTTGAGTTGATTTTTTTTATAGTGAAATGTTTAAATTCCCTTCTCATTTCTTTTTGTGTATTTTCTATAGCTATTTTCTCTGTGGTTACCATGGGGATTACATTTAACATCCTGAAGTTATAACATTCTAATTTGAATTTATAGCAACCTAGCTTCAATAACATACAAAAACTCTGCTCCTTTATAGCTCCTTCCCAACCCCTTTCAGTTACTGATGTCACAAAATTATACCTTTATACATGTGTGCCCCCAAACATGAACTAATAATTCTTTTAAATGCAACAGTCTCTTAAATTGTAGCGAAAACAGGATTTGGAGTTACAAACCAAAGTTACAGTAATACTAACTTTTACACTAATAATTTTTTTTCTTAAATCTATTAGTCTCTTAAATCATGTAGAAAACCAAAAAGTTCAATTAAAAACCATTTTAACAATAACACTAGCTTTTATATTTGCCCATGTGTTCACCTGTATTGAGATCTTTATTTCTCCATATGACTTTGAGTTACTGTCTAGTGTTCTTCCATTTCACCTTGCAGGACCCCCTTGATCAGTTGTTCCAAGACAGTCCTAGTCATCATGAACTCCCTCAGCTTTTGTTTATCCAGGAAGGTCTTAATTTCTCCTCACTTTTGAAGGACAGTTTTGCCAGGTATAGGATTCCTGGTTGACAGTTTTGTTTTTTTTTTTTTTTCCTTTTAGCACTTTGAATATATCAGCCCACTGTCTTCTGGCCTCCCAAGTTTCTAATGAGAAATGTGCTGATAATCTTATTGAGGATCCCTTGTATGTAATGATTTGCTTATCTCTTGCTGCCTTCAAGATTCTCTCTTTGTCTTTTGAAAGTTTTATTATAATAAGTAGGTCTCTTTGATTTCATCTTACCTGGAGTTTCTTGAGCTTCTTGGATGTTTATATCCATGGCTTTCATCAAAGTGGGAAATTTTCAGCATTATTTCATCAAATATTCTCTCTTACCTTTTCTCTGTCTCTTCTTCTGGGACTCCCACGATGTACATGTTGGTCCACTTGATGGTGCTCCACAGGTCCCTTAGGTTCTGTTCATTTTTCTTCAATGTTTTTTTTCTTTCTGTTCTCAGATTTGATCATTTCCATTGTCCCGTCTTCAAGTTTGCTGATTCTTCCTTCTATGCAAATCTGCCTTTGAATCTTTCTAGTGAATTTTTTATTTAAGTTATATTACTTTTTGGCCTTAGAAGTTCTTTCTGGTTTCCTTTTAGGTTTTCTTTCTCATTATTGAAATTTCCATTTTGTTCACACATCATTTTCTTGACTTTCTCTACATCTTCCTTTAGTTCTTTGAACATTTTAAAAACACTGTTTTAAAGTCTTTGTCTAGTATATCTCCATTAGGTCTTTTTCAAGGACAGTTTCTGTTGATTATTTTTTTCCTTTGAATGGGTCATATTTTTCCGTTTCATTGAATGCCTTGTGATTTTTTTGTCAAACACTGGACATTTGAATCTAATAATGTGATGACTCTGGAAATCAGATTCTCCCTCTTCCTCAAGGTTTCCTGTATTTTTCTTTATCATTTTTGTTTTTTAGAATGTGGTAGGCTGTCTCTGTGCGAAGATCAGCCTGAGGTGTAAATTTAAGGTCTTCTCAAGTCTTTTCTGAGCCTTTCTCTGGGCGTACATGGTTATGTTCTTATTTTCCCTGTATATTACAGTTTTTTTTAATGTCCTAGTCTTTAATGTCTAGGGTAAGTGAAAAATGAAGGTGGGGAGGGGTAGGTTCTGGCCCTTTAAATCCCCTGGAAAGTCACTTCAGGGGGAGAGGCTTGTGACAATGTGGTGGGGATGTGGGGGAGCAGGTGCAGCAACAATGGTTGCCACCTCTTTGTCTGCACTAATGTCATCAGAAGCAACAATAAGAGCACAGACCCCTAATATTTAGAGGATAGGGTTCTTTTTGCTCCCCTAGCTCTTGTAAGCTGCTTGCAAGCTGCTCCAGGATCATGTGCATAGCTGGGGGTTGGAGGGTGGCTAGCTGCTACTGTGCTAAGAGCTGTAATTGACTAAGAGTAACCAGAATTTACTGCAATTTACCATATTAGTCTTTCCCTGGAACTTGCAAGCCTTCAACAGACTTCTGAGTCCCAAAACAGTTACATCATTCAGATTCTGCCAGCCCATTTGTTGTCTAGGTGGAAAGATAGATTCCTGGTGCTTCCTACTGTACCATCTTCCCAGAATCCTCTCCTCCTCATTCTGTTTTAAGAGAACTCTGAATTTATTTAGGGTAGTTCTGTGCTAAACTAAAATACTTGATGTTCTGACACCCTTTTAGATGAGATGGCTACGTTCTGCTCTGTTCTGGTCCGTGAGATGTGGGTAGAGGTCCCTGGGGAGAACATGCCTTGAATAAAAAGACAAAGCCTCATGAAGACAAGGCTTTTGACTTTATTCTTACATAGAATGTAGATGAAATAGCTGGTGGATAGCAGCCTTCTTATGACCCTCAGCACCATGAGGATGGTGGAACAGGTACCTTTGAGCCATCTTTCCAGTCCTGAGCTGCCCAACCCTAGACTTCTAATTTCATGAGAACAAAGAATAAACTCTAAGTCATTTCACACTGTTAGCATTTCTTTACTTACAGCCAAGTGTAAATCCTAATATACCATTCAAGCCCATAATCCATGAAACAGAATAGAAGCATGGCCAATGGAGATATTTGTGTCTGTGATGAGCACCAGCATTTTTCAGAGCAACTCAAGAGACTGAGATTTGAGATCTGAGTTTCAGTTGCATAGAGGTATAATGGGTATTAAAGAAAGATGGGTACCTCTACTCCTAATGAGACTTAAAGCTTTCTACATTTTTTGTGTACATTCTCCATTTCTTTGGGCTCACTTGCCAAACATTAATGGCATTTTTTTTTAGGTGGAAAAAGAAAGTATTATAGCCTAGTTATAGCAATGAAAGTAGGAAGAGACATGCTGTTAGCTTCTGTTACTTATATTTTAAAGCCATTGAAGAAAGTAGCTGATCTTTCTTAGTCTTTATTATGCTTTGTTATGTACACATCTTCCCATAAGAATATAATTAAAGCAAAGTGACAAGGAGGAGGAAATTACAAATAATTAACAATCCAGAGATCTTACATTCTCCCAGTTCTTTTCTTAAGCTTAGCCTGGGACCTGACACAGTGGACAGTCAGTAAATGTTCGTTAGACAAAGAAAAAAAAAGGTGGGGTTGGTTTTATATTGAATCGCAGGGACAGAGGTACATTTTGAATGCTAGTCAGATGATGAGATTTATTCAATAAAAATGTCTTTTTCCTGTGCTCCAGTCTTACCTAATGCCTGAAGTGAGTGGAGCTCCATCTAATGTCCAGTGTGTATCCCAAACCTGTACATAAGATTCACCATACTTGGCAGCGATGCTGGGGAGGAACAAGGGAGCTCTCCTTGCAACACCAGTAATCGCTGGCCCAGTATTGAATTTAATGAGCATTATCTAAGTAATTATTAATAACGAAAAGAGCTACCTTTCTTTATCATTTTCAGAGGCTGTGCTAACATCTTTACATGCATAATCTCACTTAACCCACATGATAACACCATGCCTCAGGTCCTGATTCTGTCTCCTTTTTACAGTTGAGGAAACTGAGGCTTAAGCAACTTGCCTAAGGTCAGATCGCCAGCACACGGTCAAGCTGGAACTTGAAACCCTGTCTGTCTCAGGACTATTTGACTCCAAAGTTAGTGTTCTTAGGCATGTCAGAAAATCTTGACTATAGTTTGCTTAATCATATGTTAAATAATCTCAAAATACTCTGTATTTTGTACTTTGGTTTCTCTGCAAAGAGCCAAAAGATAATGGTATAAAAGCGGCCTAACTCATAGTGAAGACTTTTTTACTGTTAATATGGAAAAGATGACTTCTCACAAAAGATGCTTTACATAATCTTTTTCTATTTACTTCAGTTTCACAGCATGCGCTCTCCTTCAAGTGGGAGGGTGGGTTGGAGGTGGATGAATATGCTTTGCTGGAGTTACAGCAATGCTTGGTGCGGGCAGAAGAGCGTGAATGTACATTACGCAAAGTTCAGCTTCACATCCGATGGGTATATCACTGAGCTGCATGACTGTGGCAGCCTGAGGCATCATCGTATTTTAAGCTCCGTGTGTGTCATCAACATATGTGGGTTGACATTGCATGGAAGCATAGTAGTCCACAAGAAATATAAACAAAAGTAAAATACACCTTTGGAATAACTGCAGCATTTCATATAGCAACCAAATATTTGTGAAATCTGTACATTTTGAGCTCTTTGTTTTTAGAGCTAATGATTTCGTTTATTAACTTAGACCGTCTTAGTATTTTCTATTTACTTAACGTTTAAGATTCAGTCATAAAATCTCACTCTGACCTAAAGCTGTTTATAGAAACTTAGCCAGTGTGTGGGCATATTGAAAAGAAAAAGATAAGATGTATTTTTAAAAGATATGTTAAAAATTTGCTGCTTTATAAATAGGTAGGTAGATAAATAAATGGATAGATAGATCACCATGCTTAAAGTTCCCATCTGAATCTATTTTCAGAAATGTGCTTTGGCAGAGAGTCTTCATTAGATGGTTAAGTGAAGTGGTATTTGCAATAATGTAAATTTGAAAATAAAAACTGGATCTGGACTCTAGGCTTCGCTGCTTGGTCATTGTGGCATCCTGAGAAAGTTTCCTTTGAACCTCAGTTCCTCAAGTGTAAAACAGAATAGTAGTAGCTGGGGCTACTTGGGGCTTTAGGATGTGGGGAGCAACTAAGATGGTGATGTCAACGTGCTTTATCATGTGTATAAATAAGTAATTATACAGATTCAAAGGTGCGGTATTGTTATTGTATACTCCACAGCCAGCAGATGGACCAATCTAACACCATCCTTCATCCAGGCAGGTGACAACGTCTATTTTAGTCTCTCAGACAACACAGATTTATTGAGCTCTTATGCTGTGTGAGGACTTCCTTCACATCAGCAGAGCTTATGTTTAGATTTATAGCAGCTATGGTTTATGCAGTGGCATATTTTTATATAGCATACAGGAATTCTATACATGTACCTTTTTTATACAGATGTTTGAAGTTTCTCTTTAAGTACCCAAATTTGTTTAATGTAAGCTTGTTCAATAAAAATCTTTTCCTGTATCATTTCCCTATACTGTTGTTTTATTATTACATTTTTCCCACAGAAAACATTGAGCATAATGGTACCTTTTCTTCATGATTCAGGATCATTTAGATTGCTTAGGTATTCTGTTGGAATACAGAGCCCTTTAGGGCAGGGCTAGTGAGGGGCATAGTGCTATTTGCCTCTAAATGATCCCCCACACTAAATTTTTTGAGCTCTTGTATCAACATTTTTTAATCCCCCCAACCCTGATTTCTAATTGTTAGCTGCCTTTTTCTTTTTTTTTTTTTTTGTGCTAGTATCAATTTGCTTCTTTTTAAATCCATTCTCCCCTCTAATTCCCATTTACAGTCTATGGTTTGGGGGAACAAATAAATAAAATCTTTAAGATTAAATAGACACTCAGGAAGTACATGATAATGCATGAGGTTGGTGCATGGGCTTTGTGATTTCTTCTTTTTTTTCTCAAGGATTTATTTCTGCTTGCTTTGTTGGTTCTGAGTAACTGGAGTCTCTCTGAATGAATCGTTTTGCCCAACACCACCATTTACAGTCTGCCTCAGTTTCCTCTAATAATCACCAGTGGTACTTATCTAGCTCGTTACCAATTATAAAATTCTTCAAGGGACTTACCTGGTGGTCCAGTGGTTAAGACTCCGCACTGCAGGGGGTGCACAGGTTCGATCCCTGGTCGGGGGAACTAAGATCCCACATGCCACGCGGCCAAAAAATTCTTCAACATCCCTTCAACATGATCATGAGAGATAGGCAGGATGTGTGTGTGGGTGTGTGTGTATATTTTTAAAAATATTTTGCAGATGAGAAAACTACGGCATAGTTGGAGGTTATTTTAGCTGGGGGTTGTAGCTGAATGTCCCAGGGAGGCTCGTTCACCCAGACTTGCATGTTCCCTTTACCTGGATATCCCATTCCCATAGGTCTGGGCAGGACCCAGGTTATATATTGGGAAAAGATCCCAAATAATTCTAACATGCATAGCTTTCCCCAACCCTTGTCCCCATCTTCCACACCCTTCCACCACCTCTGCTCCCATTCAGAACCATTGGCTCAAGTTTTTATGACCAGCAAGTGATTTATTTAGATGCTTTCACATGCAGGTCAACAAATAGTGGCTTAAATTTATGATTTTTAATGGCCCTGTAGTTAACTGATGTGGTGGTCAGAATAGTGCCCTCCTTCCCCACCTATGTTACTTTACATGGTAAAAGAGACTTTGCAAATGTTTCTGAATTAAGGATCTTGAGATCCTTGTTGTCCAGGTTATCCTGGATTATTTGGCTGCGCTCCATATAATTATAAGCGTCCTTATTAGACGGAGCCAAGAAGGTCAAAGGCAGAAGAAGGAGATGGGACGACAGAAGCAGAGGTTGGGATGGTATATTTTGAAGATGGAAGAAGAGGCCACAAACCAAGGGGTGCAGGTAGCCTCTAGAAGCTGGAAAAGACAGGAAAACAGATTCTGCCTTGAAGCCTCCAGAAGGAATGCAGAGCTGTCAACACTGCAGTTTTAGACTTCTGAACCTCCAGAACTGTAAGAGAATAAATTTGAGTCATTTTAAGCCACTAAGTTTATGGTAATAGGAAATAGCAGCAATGGGAAACCAGTACAACTAGGAAGTATAAAATACAGATTCTTAAGCCCTCCCACAAAGATACTGTTTTAGCAGAGCTGGGCGGAGTCTAAGGATGTGGGGTTAAACCATTCCCTTGGTGATTGAGTGGCCTGTGTCCTCGGACCTCACCTGTGGTTACAAACAGACTCATAAGGCCATCTGTTGTTTCCCTCGGAAGTCTGGAGGTGAGTAGCCCTAGAGCCAGTTGTTCTCATCAGCTCATCGGCTCAGTGATGTCCTCGAGGACCCAGGCTCCACCTTGACTTCTACCCCATCACCCTCAGTCCTTACCCTTCTAACATGCACACAGGATAGCTACCATAGCTCCAGGGACCACATCCTCACACAGCCATGAGAGAGAAAAGAGCTCTTCCTGCATGCTCTTGTGTCCCTCATTTTTTAATCAGAGAGGAAAAATTCTTTCCCAGGGCTCCCAGCAGACTTTCCCCTTCTACCCAATTAGCTGGAACTGCATCACCTATCAAGGGAGGCCGGACGGCAGGACACCTCGAGTACTGTCTCAAAACGCTCTCCTGTTCTCCTCCTCCTGGGAAACTTTCGCATCCCTCAAACAACACTTACCTCTCATCTAGCTGGTGCCTTCCCCCTCCAAAGATGATCCTTTAGTGCCAGTTCTCTTCGTATCGATACCTTTTAAAATCACCTCATGTGCCACCAGTGGGCACCCTTCCCTTTGAAAAAGAAGCATTTTCTTAATCTTTATAACACTGTGGGGTGGGTAATGTTTCCCCTTTTTTACAGTTAAGAATCAGAGATTGTGAAACATGCCCAAGGTTCACAAGTGAAAAGCTCAGAAGTGGCAGATCTGCCTTAACTGTAAAGCTCAGGCTCTTAACCATTACACTGACCCAGACAGTGATTCTCTGTCGTGTAGTGTTAGTAGCACATTTTCAAATATTAGCGTTTGGGGCACACTTGAAGAGATTAAAAACTCAAAGCAACACTAAACAAGTCAATCATTACAACATAGTCACCACCACCGGAGGGTTTTAAGAGAGGAGTGACGTGACCTGGCTTTTGTTTTAAAAGGATCACTGGCCAGTATCTTGAGATACACGGTTAGGGGCCAAGAGTATTGCAGTAATTGCTTCCCATCTGACTTAAGGTCAAAGTCAAAGTCATTGCATTGGCATATAAGGCCCTCTACACCCTGCCCCTCCTCCCTGTACCTTCTCTCCTCCCACTCCCCCCCACCCCCCGCCACTCCTCCCCTCTGTCTTGATGTCTTTGAAACCTTAGGCACATGCCCAACTACAGCCCTGCTCGCATTTTCTGTTCCCTCTGCCAGGAAAACTGTGCTTGGCTTGAGTCTTCACCTCCTTCAGATCTTTACTCAAATGTCATCCTCTCTGCGAGGCTTTTCTAAACCACTTCTTCAGAATTGCCCCCACCCCACACATACACACCCAAGCACACATTCCCCATCCTTCTTCCCTGTTTTACTTTTCCGTAGAGCACCTAATTTCTAATACGCCATATAATTTACTAATTTATCTTATTTTCTCTCTTCCCCCTCACTGGAATGTAAGAGCCATGAGAACAGGGATTTTGGTGTGTTTCGTTTGCTGCCACATTCCCAACTCCTAGAACCTAGGATACAGTGAGCATTCAATAAATATTTGTTGAATGAATATATTCTTTATACACAGCTCTGATTAGTTCTATGGGGTAAATTCCTAGAAATGAAATGACCACAGTACAGGATATGGACATTTTAAAAGGTTCTTGATACAGATGTCCAAACCCTGCCTTCCCAAGGTTGAATTCATTGACATTCTCATCAGTGGCTATGACCCAGCCTGTCCACTGTGTCCTCACATTGTTATCAGTTTTAACACACCTGTAGCCAGCTTGGTGTGTAGCAGTTGTATTTCTAATTTGTGCTGCTTTGATTCGGTGCATTTGTCTTTGTTTTTTCATGCATGTCTTCCTTAGGTGATCATCAGCTTTTGTCCTTTGCCCATTTTGCTAATTTAATTTCAGTGTTTCCTATTGTAGTATTGGTGTTTTTCTACTTGATTCATAAAATTAGGTTAGGTTAGGTTACTGAGTCTTTGTCATCTGGTTTGCAGATAGTTTTCCAAGTTTGTCATTTTTCCTTTAATTTTGCTTATGGTATTTCTTGATGTATAGGTTTTTAATCCATTTTAATTTTATAGTTCTTTTTTTGCTTTGTGTTTGGAAAAATCTTGTCTCCTTCTAAGATCAATTATTCATCTGTAATTTTTTTAGTTCTCTTACATTTTAAAAAATATATTTTATTATTTAGTTAATCTCTTGTGTTTTTTCATATTGTCACGAGACAATACGAGAATCTGACATCCATTTTTCCCCTTAAATCATAAACTATTGCACTAACAACGCTATCTTTAGAATATACTAAATCTTTATACTAAGGTCTGTTTCAAGTTTTTCAATTGTAGATGCATTTATATTTTTCTTTTGCCAGAACCCAACTCTGTTAATTATTACAGCTTTTTAATACCTTCTTTAAAATTTATTTTATTTTTTCATTTGTTGGTTATTCTTAATAAATTTTAGGATCATTCTGTCAAGTTCAGGAATAGATGTGGAATTAACGTCCTAAAATAAAAATCATATTGTGCCTCTCCCCCATGGGAGGTCTTTTTTTTTCTTTTTCAGCCACACCATGTGGCATGTGGGATCTTAGTCCCCGACAAGGGATCAAACCCGTGCCCCCTGCAGTGGAAGCACGGAGTCTGAACCACTGGACCCCCAGGGAAGTCTCCGGAAAATCTTTTAATGACTCCTCACCACCTTCAGAACATAAAGGCCAGACCCTTTAATGTGGTATCCAAGGCCTTCCTAGACGTGCCCAGTCAGACTCTCTGGGCCTGTTTATTGTTATTCCCTGCTTGCGATTTACGCTTCAGATCCGCACCCACATCCTCTGCTTTTTCTCACCTCCCCATCTCTGCAGCTCCATCTGCCTTTAATGACCTTGACTCACTCCCATTTACCCTAAAATCCATCACTACCTCCCTGTTTCCACACTGGCCAGGCTCTGTGGCCACTCGTGTGTGTCTGTTGTCACCCTGCGCATGTCTCTATTGCCACGTAACCCACTGTGTCACAGTGATGAGTTAGTCTACCCTGTGAACTCAGTGGGAGCATCTCTTGTTCATTTTGTATTCCTTGTACCTAGCATGCTACCTGTCACACAGTAGGTAGTGTAGATGGATTAGAGGAGAATATCTAGGACTGAAAGTCGGGAGATGGATTGTTGCAGTAATCAAAGTGAAAGATATTAGGGTCTTGACCAGGGCAGTGGTGGTAAAAATGGAGAGAAGGGGACATATTTGAAAAATATTTAAGAGAGAAAATTGACAGGACTTTATGTCTCATTAAATATGAGAGAAGATACTCTGAATCTTAAATTTCCAACTTAGACATCAGGGGTACCTTGTAGTTACCTTAACCATATTTAGGCATTCAGGAGGAGAAGCAGATTTAAGGAGGATAAAATTAGGACAATTTTAGATGTGCTGTGAGTTGGAGATGCCCTTATGATACCCAGTGGAGATGTCTAATAGGCAATGGGATAGAAATAGGCTAATTATATACTTTTATTGTTCAACCCAGGACCATTTTGAGATTGAAGCAGGGTGTTATTACTAATTATGCCAGGACAAGCATAAACTAGGAATGACCCTGACAAATGACAACATGTATGGTCTCTCATATATATAAAGGTCAGATATGAACCTCAAAGAGAAGGGTCTGGAATGTGATTATTGATTTATGAATCTTTAGCATACAGATCCCCTGAGAGTGGGTGAGGTTGCCCAGGGAGAATTGATAGGATGAGAAAAAGAGAAGAGGGAGCAAAACAAAACCATAGGGAATACAAACATTTAGATAGTGATTATCAACTGGTAAAATTTTTTCAAAACACCCATGTCTCCAAATTTTCCTGAAGATTCTGATATCCTAACTAACCATCCCCATTCTCCACTCACCTTTGTAATCTTCTCTGGTCCCAAATTGCAATAGGGGGTGATTTTTTTTTTTAAGTGCAGAACTGTAGGTTTATAGGTTGGTCAGAGGAAGAGGAGCCAGCCAAGGAAACTGCACGTGGACAGAGAGATAGGAACCAGGAGACTGACTATAGTTCAGCCAGAGTTACTGAAAGAAATGGTTGGAGGTGGTCATTAATGTTAAATGCTATAGAGAGAGAGGCTCAGTCATGAGAGGAACTCAGAAATGTCCATTGGCTTGGCACTTAGGGGGCACTGGTGCTCTTTTCTGGGGGTGATCAATATAGTTTTTCTGCAGAAGCCAGAGGAAGTAGGTGGGACTAAAGCTGTGAAGGGTAAAGACAGAAGTAGCCACCAACATTCCTGCAACATTGAAGCAGGGAAGGATTGTTTCTTGTTTTATAAGTGAAGAGAGAGAACATTGAGTCTGTAATTTATTGACTGCAGGACGGAGCCAGTAGAGAGGGCAAGGCTGAGTGTATAGGAGAGGAAGAAATACCAGTCTGCAGTCGTATTTAAGCTGTTTTACTCAGCCCCATTTTCTTGTCTGGAGTACCTATGCTGTAGGTTGAATGCCACCATTCTGTCCCAGTAGGAGTCACTGAGACTTTAAAAACCATCCTTCAGATGTCTATTTGGTTGGCTTGGGACCTA
This sequence comes from Orcinus orca, assembly GCF_937001465.1. Taxonomy (NCBI): domain Eukaryota; kingdom Metazoa; phylum Chordata; class Mammalia; order Artiodactyla; family Delphinidae; genus Orcinus; species Orcinus orca. The sequence goes on from NC_064571.1 coordinate 37,394,889, forward strand.
GATTTTTCTCCCTCTTTTTCACTAAAGACTCAAGATGGGAGCCTTTGAATAGAACATAAATGTATCTTCTAGATGCATTGATTTGCTGAAATGTCACTGGCAGAGTGTTGATAACCCATCACTAGATTTATGGGTTGATATGATTATGTCTTTGTTGATAGATTTAGAAACATACACTTCAGATGAACATATTCCTTTGGGACATATATATGTGTGTTTATGTGGTATTCTATGTATTAGAAGGAAAAGTGAGTTTTACACTGAGAGTTGATTTTTTTTTTCCCCTTGAGAAGCTCCATTAAGAAAAAAATGTTGAGTTTCAGAATAGAAACTGTTCCATTTTCTGATCTGCTACCTCATAGTAAGAAGTCCGTTGTAAGGTTAACTTTCTCGGAGAGAAGGCAAGGACACCAGCGAAAGGAAAAGGAAGGTTTAATTGCTCTGCAAAGGCCCAAACATGCTCTGAAAAGTAAAGATTTCAGGCTTAATGTGCATGGAACAAAAGGCCGTTGTGAACTGTGTACAAGAGTTGGTGAGAGTTTGTATTCTGCCCCTTTTTTCTGTGGGAGTTATTTCCTGTTGTTGACTAGAGTTCTTTATTTAGAACCACCTAGCTTCAGAATGCCTGCTAGCAAGCAGAAAAGTGTGTATTTAAAACATAGGCTTATTTCAAGACAATCTCTGAAAAAAAGTCACACTACCCGTGCACTGAGACAGCATCACATTCCCAAAGGTCAAGAGAGTGTGTGGGCTTTATTCCTATAACCCTGTATCGAGGGACACAAATAAGAGAGAAGCAGAATGCATTTGGTGTAGCAGTAAGTGGTCACCTGAACACCAAGTGAAAGATAGTTCACGGGGAAAGTGTGTTTCCATTGTTTTTTAAAACAAAAGAAAACAAGATTTCACTTTTTAGTGTTAAATGCATTATTTGGTATGTTAAGGAAGTAACAGGAAGCCTTACATATTCTGTAAGGAAGTTTTTATCCTTTCTAGTCAGGTGAGAAATATACCCCCAAATACTGGCTTTAAACCAATTATTCTCTTATACCTGCCTTGTCAGCTGGGCTTCCTATTAAAAACTTTGGTTACGGTAGCATCGTCATTGAATTTTGCAGTCTATTATTAAGAGACAGAGAAGACGGACAATATATCAAATGAGTAAAAGGAATTAAGTTATTACTGAAATAATGGGGGATAAATAAATGCATGAAATATAAATATTACCCAATGCTTTATTAATAGATATTAGAAATTGTGGGAAAAAACCTTACGAAGTTCTACTTCATGGGAACCATATGGAAGAAAGGGAAAAAATGTATTTTTTTAATGTGATGAAATCTAAAACAATAAATTTAAATTGTTTATTACAACATATTTGTTTGCTTTACATGTTTTTAAAAAGAAATTAAACTTTATAGTGTCTCTCCCTGATTCCAGTATTCTCCTCCATTTACGAAAGTCAACCACTTTCCTGAATGTTTTTTGTCTGTAATGTTTTTATTCTATAATTGCATACGTCTGTATTGGTAAACAATATGTAGTATTGTTTTGCATGTATTAAAATATTTTATATAAATGATATTATACTGTACATACTTTACAGCTTGCTTTATTTTACTCAGCATTGTGTTTTTGAGATTTAACCATGTTGATATTTGGTATCTTTAGTACTTCTTATCCACCGTAGTTTTCAAGTATATCAATTTATTCTCATCTTAATGAACATTAAGGTTGTTTCTGATTTTTAGCTATGACAAGCAAAGCTACAATAAACACTCTTCTATGTCTCCATGGGGAATAAAAACAAGAGTTTCTCTAGATTCTAGATTTAGCCCTTCTCATCCAGAATTCTTCCAGAGAATTAAACCCCAGTACCCTAAGGCATCTATTGTATGTAATGAATTATCTTCTGTCTAGAATGGTTCACGTGTTGGACTGGAGCTGGAGACTGATACCTGCTCCTAAGAGCCAGCGATTACGCCAATCTTTCTAATTCTTCAGTTCAGTTGGGAGGTTTGAAATCAGCCATGGTGGGTTATTTGCACCACAGAAATCAGCAAATTCTACAAATAAGGGCTTCTTTCCTTCTTTCCCCATTCCCCACCCACACACCAGCCAGTTGTTAAACATTTACCAGCACACCACTGGTTCTTACCTTTATACCACCATTGGGAGATCTGAGGAAATAGTCACTTGAATTCTTTTCTGTAGGGCTTATTTTCTTACGGAACCTTAGCTGAGAAAGACTGCATGTATGTGGGCAGGGTGTGTGCATCTCCAACTCCACTAGATAATACCACATTATCTCCAAAATGGTCAATCTGATAGCCGCGAACTAACCTTTTATAATTTGCATTTTTCTTATTGCTGATGAGATTGAGTATCTTTTCACGTATTTGTTGGATATTTGAGCTTCCTCTTTTACCCATTTTTCTGTTGGGTTTATATGACTTTTTAAAAATTGATTCAATTCTTTATTAATTCTGAATATTAATCCTTTGTTGATTATATGAATCACATATCACTCAACAGTCTTTAGCTTGCCTTTATCTTTATAGTATATTTTGTTTAATAGATGTTTAATTTTTAATATAATCAAAGTTATTGGTCTTTTTCTTTATACTCTGTGCATTGGCTGTCTTGTTTCTTAATAATCAAAGTCTCGGCAGGAAACAGTATTCCACTCAAGTGACTCAACTAAAGAGACTTTAATGAAAAAGTACTTTTGACAGAGAGACAAAGGTTGAGGCATGGAAGACCAAGAACTGTAGGAAGCTGTTATTATCTTTAGGTCTAAAGGGGAAAGGGGAGGAAATGGTGTTGCTAGAATCTGTGAGAGTTGGCACCCTGGACAAGGGGCTGCCTGCAGAAGCTGTGGTCTTGGAGGGATGGGTGATGCTATAACAGGGGCCCAAAGCAGGAAGGAGCAGGGAAGAAATACCCCAGCCTCTCTCCGCTCTGACCCACTGGTCTCTTTCTGGTGCCTTCCTGTTGAAGAATCCAGCTGGAAGCTAGTTGGCAAAGAAGCTTAGTCCATAGGGGTCAACATTTCAAGGTACGGGGCAAAGCAGAGGCAAGTAGAGAATGAATCTTAGGAGACAGACAGAAATCACACATTCCTTATCCTGAGCCTATAAACATATTTTCCTATATTCTCTCCTAAAAGTTTTAATGTTTTGTTTCACATATTTAGATGTTAGTCCACCTGAAATGTATTTTTTCTAAAAATGTCAGGTACCTCATTTAATTTTATTTTTCCGTGCAGGTAACCGGGTGACCTTTAGTCATTTATTGAATAGCCTGTTCTTTCCCACTGATCTGTAACCTCACCTCTGTCATATTTTATGCTTCTGTATATGTGTGGGTCTGTTTCTGCACACTCGATTCTATTCTGCTGAGCTATATATCCCTTGCCAGCACCACTCTGTTTTAATTACTAGAGCTTTATAATAAACCTTGATATCTGATGGGACACATCTCCCATCTTGTTCTTTAAACTTACTACAGCTATCTTTTGTCCTTTGCTATTCCAGATGATTTCTGGATTTGCTTTTAAAGTTCCATGGGTGGGGAGAGGGGCGCATTGGGATTTAAGTTGGAATCATATTTAATTTATTGATGAGTTGTGGGGAGAATTGATATTTATATAGTATTAAGTATTCTTGTCCCTAAATGGTGTATCTCCCCATTAATTCTGTTCTTTTCATCTGATGAACTTTTGGAAAGGTTTCTATTTTCTCACTTCTCATTTTTGGCTATAATGTGAAAATAGTAATTCTGGAGTCTTTATCTTTATAGCTGTTATTTTTTTTTAATCACTAAAACTAAGAGCATGTCTAACAGTTCTAAAGTGATAACGAATCAGGATTGATTAAAAATGAATGTCTGATTCATTAAAATTCTTTTCAACCTTTATAATTTGGGCTTTTTTTTTTTTTTTTTTTTTTTTTTTTGCGGTACGTGGGTCTCTCACTGTTGTGGCCTCTCCCGTTGCGGAGCACAGGCTCCGGACGCGCAGGCTCAGCGGCCATGGCTCACGGGCCCAGCCGCTCCGCGGCATGTGGGATCTTCCCGGACCGGGGCACGAACCTGTGTCCCCTGCATCGGCAGGCGGACTCTCAACCACTGTGCCACCAGGGAAGCCCTATAATTTGGGCTTTAATAACTTAAAGGAAAGTAAAAGGAAATATAAATGGTGTTGAAATTACCAATACTACTCCCACAAAAGCTATTTATCAGCCGTCCCAGTATGGACTATGCTGTCTTCTGTGTAATGAGGCCAAATGAATCACTGTAGTCAAAGTCAGGGAATCTGGCACTTTTTAAATGAGTCTTTTAAATTTGATGTGACTCATATGTATGTTTTCTTTGAAAGGAATCATCTTTAGGGACAATTAAATACATGCATTGTTTGAGCAAACTCGAGTTTGTAGAGTGTACATTTATTTGTAACAGAACAGAACGGCAGTGGGCGTCTATGCTATAGATGATATTCTCGTGGTATTTGCTGCCATCCACTCTCCTTTCTAAATTTGGTGTTACAGATTCAACTTCTGTTTTTAAAAAGGGAAGTTACATATAGCTCATTCACACTATTATTTTCTCCTTAAAAGCCAGTTTCTCTGATGATTGCCCATTTAAGGAGTTTCATATACCTCAAACAAGACTTCTCTAAGAAAGTAGTTTTGAAACAAATATTACTCAGCAAGATAAAATCTTTTGTTCAATATTTAGAGCATGTTTAGGAAAACAATTGACTAGTTACACAAGTGTATCTAATGTAGCATTGGTGTTTATCTGAGATGTTTGCCTTAGTTTCTTCCTACTTGACTTTCACTCTGCATTTCTGAAATTTTAAATATAAAATTTTTTTAATTGAAAAATACATATTTTTCAATTTAAAGCAAGTATTATTGGACAGTTGGATAATTTTGAAAAAGCCTTGTTTATTCTGGCAACAGGTCTTTAAAGAACAGTTCTGCGTTGGTGACTAAAAGAAAAGATAAAGTCTTACCTAAGTGTTACGTCTCCTCCGAAAACCAATAAAAATTCACAGTGGCAAAGAGCTGATTCATTTTTTGTTGTATGCGCTATTTCCATTTAAACTGTCCACATGTTTATTTTTAATGATACTTCATAGCCTGAACTTAGAGGTATTTCCTGGGCATCTATACACATTAAAGCTTTGACTTTTTTTAACTCCTCAAAGTAGAATTTCTACAGCTGAGACTTCAAAAAGTGGTTTAAATACGTTATTTACATTCCCGAAATCACCATACTTCTCTTAAATGACCTCTTTACTCACAGGTGATTTAAAGGTACACAATCTTAGATCGTTTCTACAATAGATATGAGAATGTGTATCACAGAAAATAGGATGTGAAGTTGGTTTTATATGCTTCTAAACTCCTCCGTGAAGGCAGTCCCCATTGTAGTCACCTTTTCATAGACTCTTAGTTCTGGGAAGGGGCTACAGAAACCCCTGAGCCCTAGTGCCTCATTTTGTGGGGTGTGGATGCGGGTCCCATGATGTCAAGGCCCTGATTCAGCTTCACTGCTGACTGGCTGAGGAACTAGACCCAAGATCTTCTGACCAACCACCTGTGTTCTTTTCACCGGAACCAGTGCTTATCCTAAATCTGTGACATAGCAGATTAAGAAACTAAAAAGTCAATGATTAATCATAGCTAAGAGATTTATTTGTACAAGATCTTCAAACTCCTACTCCAGGACTCTTCCTCTCACCAAGCTGGTTCCCAGGGACAAGGATGGTCTGGAGGCTGCATGATTTCTAACATTCATTGAAGTTTTCTAGGGAAGCCCGGAGTGCTGAGTACCTTGAGAAGAGTGTAAACTGCTCAAGAAGGGAGAATGGTTTATAGACAGGAAGTACAGGGTCAACCTGCAGAGGCCACCAGGAGAGTAGTGCCGTGTGGGGAACTGGGGACAAGGAGAGAGGTTTCTGAGAAGCACCCACCAAGTCTTGGCAGAGTGGCATCTGGCAGGAAGGGAGCACTGGAGTTGTCACCAGCCAAGGCCTTCGCTTTCCAGCTGAGAGAGGATGAAAGCAAGAGCTGGAGTCTCTAAGGAGGGCCGCTCCGAAGTGGACCTCACCATTTATCTGAGGATTTTACCGGAAAATAGTGGCAAATGAAGTAGGGAGGAGGCTCATGCTCAACAGATGCCATCTCCTCTAGAAATGGTTAGAAGGGACTAATCAAAAATGCCAGAAAAAAGAAAATGGTTTTAAGAGCATTTTCTTCCAATGTTATCATTAAGATTTTCTTCCAAATGAGGATTTAAATACTATCAGATTTTTAAGAGAGAAAAAGGCATGTATTGCTAACAGAAAAATGACCCTCTCCCAGAACATAAGGGGCAGTCATTGCAAAGCAGTCCAATAACAAGGAGGGAAGCTTTGCAAGAGCAGCCCCTCACCGGAGTTGAAGCTCTCTTCTTGTGAAGCGTGACTTCAGGGAGAGGCAGGAAAAAACCTGACACACGTAGGGCGAAGAGATGGAGAAGAATCTGCAGTAGTAGAGAAGTTAACTGGCTCCTTTGGTACCGTGACGTTTTAACTTGCTAGTGGCTGAAAAGTACTGAACCTGTCCATGCCATCTTTGTGAGAGTGTTTAGTTTAACAAATCATCGTATCCTGTATCAACTCTTTGATAATCAGTTAGGTGATATGAGACGTCCAGACTTTATTTTGAAGATTTATTAATAGATTTCAGTGATCAGTGAATGGGAAGTCCACATTCAGTTAGGATCTCTGTATTTTCCACGAAAAGATTATTTAGCCCAGCTGGCTGTATATAATGTGTTTAATAACTGAAACGTTTATTGAGGGGGTAGGGGCATAAGACCAATATTTCCAAGGTATATAGATGGATGATTATTACCAGTATTTCATGTGGAACTTGAAAGGTGAAATGTAATAAAGGAGAAAGAATGAGCTTGAAAACTGTCCTAAAGTCTTTCTCAGTTTATGTAGACAGCTTGTCCTTGTGTCAGTTCTTTGGTGCATACTAATTAAGTGCTAAAAGTGGCCTTCAGTTAGTGCAGTAGTCTGGTTGTTTGCAAGATGTGAGGGCACAGAAACTTTCAAGAGAAGCAGTGAAGTGCAAACTAGTACCCAGAACTACAAAGCAATGTTGAGAAGTACCGCTCTGAAATTAAACTCATGAGTATTTTTAAAAATTACCATCACAGTTCTATACTTACAAAAGCAGTATTTCTTTTCTCCCTAAACAGGTATGTTCCTGATAGTTAAATGTGGATGACTGGCCTAATTTTTTGTATGTGAAAGTGAGAGGGAGAAGCTCCTAACTCTAAATCCTGAGGGTAGGATTATTGTAAATGGACTTTTAAATGTTCCAGAGAGTGAAAGTGTGAAAACCACACTTATGTGTTCACTAAGCACTTCTTGTTCATTTGCTAGGAATAAACTATATATATATATATGTATGTGTATGTGTATATATATATATATGTATATATATGTGTGTGTGTGTGTACACACATACTTTTTTTTTTTTTTTAAATCATGCATACTGAAGGGAGTTGACTTCAAAAGCTCAAGGAGGGCCTTTCCTTAGCCTCATGGTGTTGGATTCCCAGGACCAGGCAGAAATGGCTCTGCTGGCCTGTGGGGGACTTGGCCCCAGGGGAGGGGGCCATGAACCACCTGGTGTGGGACTACATCAGCAGCTGTTGAAGCTGCCACTTCATCCTTTGACTTCTTGGTACAAGATGCCAGAATCTAGAAGTGGGGGAAGGGGGACTTATATATAACATGTGCACGGATAAGACATTTACCTTCAAAAGTGTGGAAAGGTGAAAAACATTTTCCCCCATAACTTAGATTGCTTTCCTAAGAACTCAAACCTTTACTGAGCACACACAGAATACGTACTTTAGCAGAATCAAGCGTCCACTCTGAAGACTTAAAAATTGTCTCTTTGATCTTAGTTCTTTTGGTAATTCATTTGCTAGAAAATATCCAAGCGTCACAAAAATTGTGCAAGTCTAACTTGCTGCTCACTTCAATTCATGAATAACAGTTTCAATTTATTTTAATTTCAACAGAGCCTCTGGCCTCTGCTACAGAGATATCACAGGAAGAGATTACTGCAGCTTCTATTTCAATGGCTTCTCCTTAAACTGAGCGCTGAAAGTATAAGTGAGTGGGTTGTTAGGAAACTGTTGGTAGGTAGTGTCCTCTCTGAAAGGCAGAACTCTAGAAATGAAAAATATCTTGGCTTCACGGCAAAATGTTTGAATATTATGCCACCCAGGCACAAACTGAACAGGACTTGCTGAGGGCCCTGAGCACTACTTCCACGATGTGTAATTTGGAATGCCACTGTAATGAAACTTTCCAAAGATATCCACAAATAATTAGCTTCTGTCATTGGTTATACTTAAAGAAAAACCTGTGTAACCTTTTAATTATACTGAGGGGCCAGTAAACACCTTTTTCATTCCCTTGAAAGATAAAACAAGAAACATTGTTCCGTCTACCAACATTTTAGCCCAGGTTTAATTTCAATAAGATCATCGATTTGATTGATAACAAATCATTACTGAACAGTTCCAATAGGTGTAAACTTGTCTTGATGTTAACGACTTATAGTCACCTTTTTTTGTGTGTGTGTGTGCGGTACGCGGGCCTCTCACAGGCTCCGGACGAGCAGGCTCAGCGGCCATGGCTCACGGGCCCAGCCGCTCCACGGCATTTGGGATCTTCCTGGACCGGGGCATAACCCGTGTCCCCTGCATCGGCAGGCGGACCCTCAACCACTGAGCCACCAGGGAAACCCTATAATCACCTTTATGTTAGGTCTTAAAGCTTTATTATCCTTAAACATAACTAGTATAGTGGACTATTAAGCTCCAAAGAGATCTGAGACGATATTGATTGGGGTGGCAGCCAAAGTTTTAAGGTGCCTGAATTACTTTTTGTAACATCTTTACACTGAACGCGCATGTAATTTTTAAAATAATCATTAATTTTCTAGGGGAGCTCTCCTTTCCTAGGGCTTTAAAATTCGCACCGTACACACAACCTCTCCCAACTAGTATAAATTTACCTGCTAAATGTAAGTAGTTCAAGAAAGGAGAGAGAAAAGGCTAGCAATGTGAAACTGCGCCTCGGTATCCCCTGCGTATCCAAGCCTGGCTTGCCTACCTGCGTGGGCTCTGCCAGGGTAGGCGGCCGGCTGCCGGGTCTGCACCACGGCCGCGGCCTGCCACGAAGGATGCAACTCGGTTCCGTCCTGTTCCGAAGGTACTCTTGACTTGGTGACCCATTTCAAGTGTTGGGCTGAGGCCACTGCACGCAAAGGGAATTTTCTGTCCCCAGCTCCAGCTGGAGCCCCCACCCATCCTGTCATTCGGACGTCTCTGCGGGCCACTCGTGCGTCCTGAGACTGGGGCATCGGAGAGGGTCTCAGCTGCGGGAGCGCCGCCCCCGCCCTCCCGGAACGCCTGTCTCGAAAGCTCCGCTGGCAGCGTGAACGCCGCGCCTTGGGGTCTGATTTTCTCTCCCCCCATTTCCCCCCGGGACCCTGCCTGCCCGGCTAACCGGCCCCAAGTTGCAGAATAGCTCAGATGCTTGTCATATTTGCGGTCGCGCGACTCAGCGGGCTGTGCGCGCGCGGCTCTCGCCGCCGCCTTTGTCACTAGCGGCTCCGTCATTTGCATGAGTGGTGTGAGGGGATTCTTGGTGGTTAGTTGTGGTCCCCTGGCCGGAGTGTCTCTTTTCTTCTCCCCTGCTCCTTAAGCCTTCCCTTAAGAGAAAATCAAGGACGCCCCGGCTGGGAAGGGAGCCGTGGGCGGCGCTGCCACCCGGCGTCTCGCGTGCTCCGCCTGCCCCTTCCTGCTCCTGGGGCGGCCGGGGCCCCGCTAGGCATTTATCGCGCCTCCCGGGACCTCCGGGGGAGGGGGCGGGGCCCGGCAAGAGGCGGGGCCTGGTGGCCGAGGGGCGGGGCGGGCCGAGGGGCGGGGCCTGCTGAGCCCAGCGCCCGGAGCTCGCGGGAGGCTCGCTGGCCGCACGTCACTCCTGCACAGCGAGTGCTGGAGCACTAGCTGCCGCTAGCTCGGTCAGGGCGCCCCCTCCGCCCGCCTCCCGCTTCCTCCTCCGCTGCCTGCCGCCGCCGCCTCCTCCTCCTCCACCATTGTATAATGCTCCGAGCGCGCAGGCAGAGGACGGCGGAGTCTTAGCTTCGGTCTCGCCTCCAGCCCGCTCCTCGGAGCCACCCTCGGGCCCCCGGAGCGGGGGATTCCGCATGGAGCGGGAGTAGCTTGAGGAGTGGGCAGAAACCCCTCCTGATGTGTTAGTTCCCAGGTGGAGCTGCATGTGGTAAGTTCTCCCGGCGCCGGGTTGGAGGGGATTCTTGGATGCGCTGGGCTCCCGGTGGGTGGGGGCGGCGTTGGGACCTCGCCAGGGCCGGCTGAGCCGGGAGGGCGGAGGAGGGGCCCGGGCGGCCGCGAGGGTCGTGGGCGCCTCGGCGGGAGGGACCTGGGCTGGAGCAGGTACCGGGAGGAGCGCTCCCTCCGGCTGCTTCCCTGCCCCGCTCCCTTGGACCCCCGGGGCCAGCGCCGGGGACCCCCAGCGTTCGCGGGCAGATCTGCTGGGGGAAGGGCAGGGGACGGGCAGTCACGGACCGGGGTCAGGAGGGGGTCGGGAGCTAACCAGAACCCAGCGGTGGGGCGGAGGGAGCTTGGAGCTGTCGCTTTTACAGCTGGGATATGTGTGCGTGTTGTGGCGGTTGTGTTGTTGTGAACGTGCGAGACTTTTTTTTTTTTAAGGCTCGTATTGCTGGCGCGAAGGCTGCTTCACTCTTGAGTTCTGTGGCCGGGTTTGCATCCAACTTGCTTTAGTGTGTTTCTGTTAGTTTCCCTGTGTTTTAGCTTAAAAACGTACCTCTCCACCCTCTTTTCGCCCGTACCCAAGTGAATTGATTTTGAATGTGTATGTATGTTAAACTTGATGTCTCATTGGTTTTTAAGTTAGAAATCTACAAGTCATCTTGGTCGTGACCGCCTATGACTGAAAGGGAGGGGGCTGAGGGGAGCCAGCTGTCCCAAGCCCTGGACTTTGTACCATTAAGACAGGGTGCCGTCAGAGGGCCACTGCATCGAGAGAAAGATCATAAATTGTTTTTTTTCCCCCTTGGCCACGAGTTATCTTACTTTTAGCAGAAGTAATAGTAATAGATTGAGATTAGAGTTCTGTGTTTATCCTTAAATTTCTCAAAAAGATTAGATATAATTTGTTTTAGAATAACTTTTTGCTTTCAAGCTGGTTAATTTCAGGATGTTTCAGGAGGTGGAAAGGAAGTTTTTACAGGCACTGAGTGGGGAAGGACAATCATCAGGGCGAGACATCCAGCCTCAGACCATACTAGTTTTAATTTTAATTAAGTCGGGCAGCCTCATTTGGTCTTAAGGAAGACAGTATATGTTTTCAAGCTTTGTTCATGAAATATACTGTTTGATTTCCCAATATATGTCAAGAAATGTACATAATGTGTGTAAAGAGCCTAGAAGTTGTAGCCAATAGGATCCCTGAGGCCTTAAGTGTTCAAAGTAGCCTTTTATAATTAGGGACTAGTCTCTGACAAGAGTGAAGTGGGCTCTTGGCTGCACTCAACCCCTGGAGGACAGTCCACCTGATTGCCTCTGGGTTGTTTTGCTGATGGGGGGGGTAGTTGTTCAGCTACTCAGAAGGCGTATCTCACCCCTAGAGTTCCTCCCAGTCCTCCCCCTTTTTATAGCCGTCTATTCTGATTTGAGTGTAGTAGGGTGTGCTCTGAGGATGAAAATACCCATCCTCAGATCCCTGCTTCTGGCACGAGCAAGAAGAGCTCATTCATGCATCTCCGCTTTCCTGTTCATTTTAGCAATTTCTTCGTGGAAAAACGACAAAAAGAGAGATAAATGTTAGAAATTTTCCTTTAGCTTTATTGATTTACTTGGAAATATCATATGTTAGTGTAAAGTTGTCTATGTTGTTCATCAGGTTTGGAGCGCTTTAACATAATTTTTATTTCTTTCCTCTCCCCTAATTAAAATGTGCATAACCATGTTGCTGTCAGGTGAGAAATCTTATGAAATGGATTTGACAGCCTTTCTTTTTCTTAAACATTCAGCTCTGTTCCTTGTGTTTTTACAATAGGTGGGAGAGAAGACTCACATTTTATAATACCAACCAAGTGTACGACACGAGTGTCCTAGGGAACAGTTTTATTGTCAGGCGAGTGTCACAGCTTCTTAGGTAACAGCTGCTCCGGCCTGTTTCCCTTAAAAAAATTAGAAAGGGGTACTAACTCAGATTTAGAAAACCTTTAGACTTCTATTTGCTGAATTGTCCCCTTGAAAGCTTTTTTATTTAATTGAGAAGCTGAAATATAAATTTTACCCATTTGCCATGCACTGAATTATTAATAATGAGATACTTAGTATATATTTTGATATTTTAAAACTCAAATTTGTGTAGCAGCTGATAGCTTTTGGCATATGCTATTTTAAACAGTGTTCCAATGACAGAATAAAAGTTACAATGCTACTTAGAAAGGCGCACACACACAAAACAGATAAAAAACATATAAGGGGAGGTTGAAGATATATACATATATACAGACATACAAATACATAAAGATTTTTTTCTGTCAAAAATTAAACTGACAGAAAATAATAAATAAAAATAAAAGCATACTTCAAATTATCAGTAGCAAATTATACCAAAAGTTTGCCCTTGGTCAAAATATTTTACTCTTTAGCTATTTAAGAAAGTTAAAAGTTACAACAGAAACCCTTAGAGGTTTCTTTTGCTGTGGTTCCTTGTTAGAGAACACTAGTAAAAGCATGCAGCTTTATTTTATATTTTGTTTATGTCAATAAAAAACAAGACGACTTTGTCAGTATTACAACAGAGATTTTTAAAATGTATAGGTAAATATGGCATTTAGGAGTGTGAACTTTAATTCACTTGTAGAACTTCTTGAAATTTTGTTGCTATAGAAATTTCATATTTACTGTTACGGCCTATCCTATAGGAGATAGCTGCAGTTGCAGTAGTTTCTTGCCAAAGGAGAGAGGGAGAGGGGGCAGAGAGACGAGAGAGAGGTGTCTCTGATTGCTGAGTGCAAAGATCAGGTGTATGCTCAAGGCACCAGAGGGCAAGCTCCAGTTTTAAGTGAAAATGGCCTTGAAATAAGGGTAACAGCTACTTTCATAGGTCTTTCCATTAATCAACACTGACCAGCAGAACACGAACATCTAAAAATGCAGTGGCCACTGCATATGCACATATCATATATTTTCTACTGACTGTTAATAATTATTCCTTAAACAGTTGGCCGAAACCCCCAAGCTAGGACTCCTGCCTAAGAAATGGGTGGATATTTAATGTAGTTTCAATATTCTTGAAGGAAAGAGCAACTAACCAAAGTTAGTGTATCTTTTAAACGAAATTATTGTCTCCAGTGGCTAGTGCGGTTGGTGTTAAAGGCAAACTTGTGCCCTCCGTGCAGATGCTGGGAAACCCTGTGAGCAGCACTGTCCCCTGGAGCGCCCATCACTCATTGTGTGGAGCAGTGTCTTTCTCCATGAGCACTGTGTGGCAGTTCATTCTTTGTATGAATCTGTGAATGGCATATGTCAGGCCAATAAGACGACATTCCTATTCTGGGTAATAAATAGATGCCTTGTTTTGTTTTTTTTTTTTCCTTGAAGATCATGAGACAAACAAAAACATGCATGGCTGTCTAAAAATTTTCTTTGAAATACAAATAAAAATTTCAAAATAAAAACATCGCAATATCTTTGAAAACATATGATTCCTAATAGGACAAAACAGATGCTTATCATTTAAACAAGCACCACATAGAGACAATGAAAACTCCCTTTTGGAAGGAAATTCTGCTGTCTTTGTGGTCTGAGGGCTGCTGAAGCTGGAAAGCCTCCTTCGTCTCCTCTCAAGATCTCCCGTCCCTCCTCTCAACTTAATTGGGAATCCCTGCCAGGATTCACTGAAGCAAACCCCACAATTTGATGTATCTATCTTAGCAACCTGGGAACACAGAAGCTGTATTCCGCACCAACTGCAGCTTTCAGTTCAGAATGGAGTCAGCATCTGCTCTCTTGTCTGGCCTCCTCTTACACTTGCACGCCGTGTGTCCAGAGCTGGCCCTGCCCCTGAGCAGGGACGGCAGAGGAGGGCTGAGTGTGCCCGTTCGGCGCCGCCCCGAGTGGAGTGAGCAATGCGGATGCGCGGGGTGGGGGCCGGAGGGAGGAGAGTGGAGGACAGCTCTGGAGCCGACCGTGCAGCTGCTACAGCAGGTCTGACTAGTTTTAGGTGCCCAAAGGCAGCTTTGTTTCTCCAGTAACTCCAGGTAGCAGCAAACCTCAGCTCTTAAAACGAATTCATGTCTGAATTACTATCTTTCTGTCCCTTTGCAAAAACCTGTAGCTTTGCAGAGTTGCTATTTAATTCTAAGCTTTTTTTCCTTTAAAAACCTTCATAGGTGGTTAACTGAAAGCAAGACGATAAACCAGGCATTTTTGTGCTTCTAAGGAGTTTCATGTAGAATAGTGAAGGGGAAGGAATTCTCACTCTTCAGGACACACACACACACACACACACACACACACACACACACACTCATTCACTCGTGTTTCTAGCTGTCTGTGTGAACCTGTTGAACAAAAGTAAAAAGTATTACTTGATCATGCCGTGGTAAGAAAATTAAATAATGAAGCGTTACTTGCTGCAAATCAACCTTTAGCCCCTTGCTCTGCTCTCCTGGCTGACTGCTTATCATTCCACGCCAGCCGCAGCTCCCGGGCTTCAGGCAGGCCTGCTGGAGTACCCCACCCTGGTGTTTAGAAGTGTTGAGTTAAACTCTGGGAATCTGAAAGTCCCAAGGTCATCTCTGCACCAGAACAGGTTTGCATAAAATTCTAGCCACACCAATGAGATAACGAGGTGGTGACTGTTTTAATCTGATCCTCCCTTAGTGGTTACCCATTTTACAATAATACATGATACAGATTTGCTTTTCAGATTTCTTTCCCTTTTTGAGGAGGGAATCTCCATGTATGTGTGTACTTCTCTGTCTTCTCTGCTGTCGTAGAAAACCCAACTGGCAGAGGAATTTGAGCACCATGCGTGGTCCGTAGCTGATGAAGAAATTTTTGCGTTGCCTCTGTGCTTGTCACAAACCTGGTGATGGTCTTTTCTGAACAGTTTTTTAAACAGACTGCTTTTAAAAATATTTTTATTATGGCCGGAAATATAAAATAAAATAGATTTTACCTGGTGTTGGTTGTTAGCTGTCTAACAGTAGCTGGTTAACAAATTCAAAGCGTGGATTCCTCAAGTGGCACCTGCCTTCTTGCTTCTGAAGCCCCTAAAGATAGGCAGGATGTTCAGGGGTGGCAGTGGGGTGGGTTGGAGGCAGGTCTCCTTAAAGGGCCTTGAAGATCATAGAAGTTGAAGTTCTGACAGGTAGTTTCCTTAGAAAATAAATATTTATTACATTCAGTGTGGTGCTCTGATTAATTTTATTGTATTTGACTAAATGGCTTTGTGTAAATAAAGTTCTGTGGGTCATTAATTATCAATACCCAGAAGTCCTTGGGAAGAAATACTTTTATCTCAAAATAGCCCCAAAATAATTATTTTAAAAAATGAATGGCTGCCATCTTTACTAAGTATCATTCACTGCCCTCAAGCATAGTTTGTATCCTCATTTCCTTTTTCTACTTTGTGAATTATTCAAGTATATGATATAAAGTTTAAATTGTCTTTGTAAAACCTTAACAGGAGCCTGCCTAGTTCTTAGAATTAACTAAAGTAAACATTCTGAATATGTACGTTGCTTATATGAAACAGATATTTACATAGTAGAATAGTTATCGCCTCCCCTTTACGCATCTCTTAAGTATATGTCTTTTATCATGTACCTTAAACTTTTATACCCACATGTCATATTGTAAAAATGTGATAGTTTTCTTTTAAGGAATCCAGATTTAGACCATACAGTACAGTGTTTAGATTTACTCAGTGAGTAAATAAGTAAATAAAGAATATTTATCTGGTTTTCCTCTTTAGTTTGCATGTGAAAGTTAAAAGAAATATGTTCTGTATTTGTGAGGAATATAAAGCATGTCTTCTTTTAAGTGATTTTTCACAGTAATAAAGCATTCCCAATTTGAAAACAAAGATGATTAAAAACTAATAATAACCTGTAAGAAACACTTTCATAAAAACACTTCCCGACGTAGCATACTTCATTTTTGTTAGTTTTATTCAGTGGCAAGTTAGTTGGCTAACAAAACCTAGATGGTAATCTTTTGTTTTAATTAAGATGCAATTTTATTTTTCACAGATTTGTTCTAGAAAATTATGTTTACCTGTTTTAGTATGACTGTTTTATGTATCTGAGAGCGCTCTTTAAAACAACAACAACAAAAAACCAAAACACTGCCACATACTTTTGGCAAAGCATTGCGTTTCTACCCTAAGCTTTTCCCCTCTGACCTTGTTTATGAAGGGTCTCTAGTGTGAGAGGAAAAACAAGGTATCTTTGGAGAAAAGATGGTACAGGAGGGTTGACACCAGAATCCCATCCAGGCAATTACAAGTACTGGAGAAAAAAATATTTTCATTATGCATGGGAATGGGGGTGGGGTGAGGCTGGCTAGCCTTTACTGGGACATAATCTTAAGGGAAAGAAATTAAAATCTAAGAATTCCTTCCTTTAATGATAATGAGGCTTTAGATTCAGCATGCTAAAGATGTGTTCCTGACACCAAATTAGTGTGGACTAGCATCATAATTTTAATGACTACAATAATATATTATTTATAAAAATAACATTATAATAGTTCATGTTTGCCAAGTTTCATATGGAAGGATTGGTGGTAATAGTTCATGTCTTATGAACACTGTTATTGAACATACAATATCATAGAACTTCAACTTGTAATTTGAATAGGAAGAATTCCAGCAAGTTATACAATCAACTTGCTTCATTATCTCTTTAAGGTTACCTGAGTTACACTTTACGATTAAAGCGGCTCCTCCCCAATATTCTTTATGAAGTTTTCCCAAATAACTGCCTGAAACCATTTCTGTTCAGTGTGGAGGTAATTTCCTGTTATTAAGAAGCAATAGGATTATTGAAGGCTTTTCTATCCTAGTAAAATTCCTACTGCTAACCTTGAGAATCACCTTAGGATGCCCCCACTGGAAATTCTGAACTGCTGGCTTCTCCCAGTCCACATCTTATCACTCGGGTTGTATGTTTGTTGTTGTGTGTTTGTTCTCACTTCAGGAGTCCTCCATGGATTTTTTAACCATGGTTTTGGAAACATCAGTGTTACTTATATACAGACAACAACCTTTTTTACATGTACTATTTCCAGATTTTGAACCATAGCATAAAATAATTTAGTTTGGTCTTTGCGGGGCTCTTGACTTGCTTAGCAGTGTCCTATGGAGACCTGAATTTGGGAACAATCTTGGAAATGTGCATGCTTTGAGAGATCTCTAGTTAGAAATTGCAGTGAATAACCAGACTTCAGGAGTGCCTGTTGCTCTGCTGCGCCTCCTCGTGGTTAGATGTGATATGCTCTTACAAAGCTTAAGAGGAGTCTCCACTTGTACTGGGCGTGCTTGTTTACATAGAGCATTTATAGCTTTCTTCTATGTAAAATAACCTATCAAGTTAATATAATAGTTCTCGCTAAGGGTGTAAATAGTTTATCGTGCTTATTTGATTTTTTACTTTGTAGAATTTTAAAAGTATGTATGGGTGTGTGGGGGGGGTGTGTGGGGTGTGTTTTACCTTTTTCTTATGGAAAATTCCCAACACACTCAAACTTTAAAGAGAAGAGTACAATGCATCCCTTGTGCTTATCACCCGGCTTCAACAGTTATCAACATTTTGTCAGTTTTGTTTCATCTTCACGGCCGTTTTCTTCTAGAACATTTTAAAGCAAATTCCAGGCATCGTATCATGTTATGTTTTTGTTAAACTTAAGTTTAGAAACTGTATAATTCGGCTCAATCTTTTACTTTAGGTGTGCAGTGCTTTTAGCCAGACTTGTTAGGTAAAATAAGAGAATTGTTGGCATTCTCAGTATCTTTGGAAGAGGTGACTGGTGTCCCTAGCTTCCTAAGAGTTAGGTTTAAAACCTAAAATTCCCAGCTGGCGGAGGAACCAGTAAGACAGGATATTAGAAACATTTTCTAGTACTTAACAGTTACATTCTAAAAAGCCCATGTTTCTTTCCAGATGTTTATTAACAAGGCTGTAATTTATTCCAAAGAAATATTCATTTGAAACACTCTCTCCCAGAATTTGCCTACTAAATGAAATTAGTTGTCAACATTTTTAAACGTCCTTTTCTTTTTCCAAGAGAAAATATGATGTTTGACAAACCAGCAGCGTCAGAAACCGTCTTCAATTTAATAGAAGTGTGTAAAAATCCTGAGAGGGAAAGCTAGAGTTTCTTAAAATGTAGACTTGAGGAAGACATCCCCAAACCGTAAAAGTTGTTGTTTTAATTGACTTCGAGGTTGCCTTCCTGGCTTAATTTATGTTTGTCTCCCAGGCTTTAAGACTCTGTCAAGAAAGCAAGGAGGATTGTTCGCGGCGCCCCGGGTCCAAGTGCAGAACCTGATCGCGGCTACGCGGCCGTGCAGTGCCTGCGGCCGAGCCCGTGTCCCCCGCGCCGCCCGGAGAGCCCGGGGAGGCGCCGCGGCGAACAGTGGTGTCGGGTTACAGCTTCGGAGCCGCGGCGAGCGCGCCTAACTGGCTTGATCTAGTGACTGGCTTCATAATTACATTGCTGATTTGTTAGGGAAGGCTTTGTCTTACTTACCAATTAGCATGGATGTTACTGCAGGGACCTCATCCTGGATGAGCTTGGGTTTAAAAAAAAAAAAAAAAGCTTCCCCGATCCGGGCAGCTTTAGGTGTTCAGTTACTAACCCTCCCTTGTCTTCTGGGAGTCCTCACCCTGTCTGTAAACACGCAGAGGCTTTCTCCCTGTTGGAATTTTTTTGTTTATTTTATTTTACTTATCTTTGGCTGCGTTGCGTCTTCGTTGCCGTAGTTGCGGCGAGTGGAGGCTACTCTTGGTTGCGGTGCGCGGGCTTCTCATTGCGGTTGCTTCTCTTGTTGCGGAGCACGGGCTCTAGGCGCGCGGGCTTCAGTACTTGTGGCTCACGGGCTTAGTTGCTCCGCGGCATGTGGGATCTTCCCGGACCAGGACTCGAACCCGTGTTCCCTGCATTGGCAGGTGGATTCTCAACCACTGCGCCACCAGGGAAGCCCTCCCCGTTGGAATTTTGCCCGTGTTTCTGCCGTTCCCTAAGGCCAGAGGCAATCACTTTGGGGTCTGCAGGAGTGCTGACCCACAGCGCCTCCTGGAGGCTCACCACCCCGGTTTTGGGGGAACTGCACCGGCCACAGCGCATGGCACACCCCCGCTGGGAGATCCTTTCAGGTTGACCCCCCCTTTCTGTCAGCTCTCTCCCCGATCTGCCGATCTGCGGCACCACCACCTAGCATGTCCCTTCAGGGTGGCCTTTCTGTTCTCCTGGTGGGTTCTGTTGTTACCTGGGGGAGGAGGGGTGTTAAAAGCATAGGTGTTATCAGATTTCTGAGTCCTGGGTGTTTTTTAAGGTGTAATATTTTAACAGTGTGGAAAGTTGTCTGAGCAAACCTGGCTTCCCCCCGAAGAAGGGGGTTGGGGCCTCTCCTTCCTTCCTGGGAGCTGCTGTGTGACTGTCTGACAGAAGAGCCGTTTCCCAGAGTTCGCCCATAGCTGGTGGGAGGTGTCCTGGTTAGGAGCAGAGGCTCTCCATTTGGACCACCTCTTCTGAGGATCCAGAGCGCGTTGTAAGGCAGGTGTATGGGGTGAGGAGAGGAGAGCTGAGAATATTCTGTTTCAGAAGTTGTCTCACCAGCATTTCTGGCCAGCCTCTCTTCTGCTCTTGGAAGACTGTCGCACACTCAGTAGTTTTGCCAGGGGCACTCCTTTCTTCTTCTACTGCCCCCAAAAGAAACTGAAAGAATGTGTTTCCACTTACAGGACTTTGGGTTTGGTGGCTCAGGATGTCAGAGTGAGGAAATCGCCTCTGCTAGCCTGTTTGAAGACACTCGTCACATGTCTCAGCTTCTTTTTTCTTCAAACTGGCTAGATCCATGAGGAAAAATCATCGTTCTGAATCATGGGCATTACCCTAAATGCCTCGTTTTTATGATTTTTAGTATCAGCATGGGCACTTCTGGACTCCTCAGCAACCAGTAATCACACCAGTGGTCACACAGGATGGTGTAGTTGCGGAGATTGGGGACCCTCTGGATTAGGAGCCTTTCACTTGAGAGATGTGAACTTAGTGACGCAGGCATTAGTGTGCAGACCAGTGACTCATCCCAAAGCAGGCACCAGGGTCTTCACCCTGGTGAGGATGTAGAAGGAGACCAGTTCTCTGGGAGCCGAGGGCCCCACTAGTAACTACCCTTCCCCAACAGAAGACACCAGGGCTGAGTTCTGCCTCGTTAACTGACCGTTGAGACAATACGCCACTTAAGCCTGCAACACTCGAAAGCCCTGGATTTCTAGTTGTCACTTACTACTCCAAAAGGAAATTGGAACAAGCTTTTGAAAATGTACACGAAGTACAAACCATCGGGCCTTGAGGTGTTCTGGAGTGAGTCTTTTGGGATCTCCCCTGTCTGCCCCACCTCTGTGTGTGGACCAGCATCCCTCCGCCTGGATGGATGAGCTAAGCTGGGAGCCATTTCCACTCCCTCCCCGGCCACTTGCCTCCGCTCTCAGCTGCCTCTTTGATCATGTGGTCAGTCATACCTTCCCCAGTCATTTCCTCCCTTCAGAAATTGGAACTAAGCTATCAATTTTGACCTTCTTTTAAATGCCTTTTGTAGCATTAATTCCCTTAGATACTGAGTAGGATGAGATGGAGGGTTTTCCTTCTATCTGGGGTGATCACTATTTGGGGGGATGAATTGAGTTAAAGCATAATGCAGTCTTTTGCATCTTTTTTTGACCCGCAGCGAGTCAGAAAGACAGCCCTAGTGGTGCGCAGAGAAGGGCTCCCAGTTTGGGCCTCTCACAAGCCCGAGCAGTGATGCTGCCCGCAGGGGCCACACAGCCCCCTCTGTGCACCTGTCAATCAGCGGCCACTAGGCTCTGGGCCTCTAGGAAGCACTAGTGGCCACAGAGGGCTGCAGGTTAAAGCAGTGGATTTTGTTGTTGCTAGTGGGGATGACAGAAGTGGTGGTTTGCAAAAGTAGATTTAATATTCTTAATTTAAAAATCATAACATTTATTTTGACAGCTCCGAGAGTGATTTAAAATTTTTTTCCAAGGCATAGCTTTTAAACAGTTGAAAAACATTGAGTTTAAAAGAACATTTTTGATTGCTTGTGTTTTTCTTTTAATGTTTGCATTTTTTTCCCACAATGCCTTAAAAAATATAAAAGCTACGAAATGCTCCCTTTTAACACATAGGTACTCTTCCAGTTTCTCTTTGGACATTGGGCATAAGGCCTCACTGCCATTCACTCTGTGATCACAGCAAGAAGAATCTAGGCCCCAGTGAGCAGGTGGGATCTGATATATCAGTCTGAGAAGCTGAGCTTTATCATTAAAATTGAGCTGAAGACATCTTAATTCTGCATGGAGTCTTTCTTTTTTAATGTCAGCTGCCATCACAGAAACGCTGCTCATTCTTTTTTTCCTTACCTGCTTAGGCACAAGTAAGGAAGCCCTTTAGGCTCCAGTTTAATTGAGTAAAGATGTTCTCAGGCTTACATATGAAATAGCTGGATGGGGAAGAAAGGAAGTCATGGTTTTCAAAATGAGGTCCGCAGACCAGCATCACCTGGAAACTTGATGGAAATGCACATCTTGGGCCTCCACACCAGACGGACTGAATGAGAATCTGGGATAGTGTGTGTGTGTTTGGGGGTGGGGGGCAGCATTCTGTGTTAACTAGCCCCCTTGGTGAGTCTGATGCTCCCCCAAGTTTGAGAACTAAAGATCGAAGGAGGCATCCCTGCCCACCCGCTGTGCCTCGGATACTGACAAATCTCCTTACCCAGGGTCTGCCCTGTACAGCTGTGCCCTCTGAGATCCGTTCAGCCTTCCCCTTTGTCATACCCTCCCTCCCATGCCAAGTTTACAGTCAGAGCCAAAGACACACATCTCTGTCTTTGTTTTACAATCCTTCTCTGGCTGTCCCTCAGTGTCTTTTCTCATTCTTTCCATTTACTATTCATCCAGTGACTCTTTCTGGAGCATCTTCGGTGTATCAGGGACTGCCCTAACCTGAGAACACAGAGACGAACGGAACAGTCTGAAACCCTCAGAGGGCTTACCGTCTGGGGTGGGAAACGGACATTGAGAGACAATCCCGCCTTAAACAGAAACCTCAGATCCTATCCCCTTCAGAAGTCCCCTGGTCACCTCAGTCTGTACTAATCTCTCAGACTCCCTGCTGTGGGAGCCATTCATAATCTGGAATTGCAGACTCCCAAACAGGTGATATCTTCTCCTGTTTCTCTGGTTCTTTCTCTTCTGAGGAATCTCCCAGTGACATGTGACTTTTGACTATCTGCCCAAGCGGATGGTAGCTTTTGAGGGCAGGGTCCTTCCTAATGAAAGCAGCACAACTGCAAGCCAGGTTTAGTATCTGGAGAGGTTTATTCACTATTAAACTTCCTGGAAGACTCCGGCAGAGAAGTGTTCATTTGTATTTGCTACCCTTGAGTTTTGGTCTCTATTTTCAAAACTTAGATCGCTGCAGTTACTACTTGCCAAAATTTACGTTAAGCAAATCAGAATGCTAGGAGTTTCTTTCTAGCAAGCTTCTTGGGGAGGGAGGGTGTTTTATCTGGACCCTTATATTAAGAGCCAGTGAATATTCAATAAAAGAGTGGCTGTGGTTAGTTTTAGGCCCCTCTGGGTGGGCAGGAAAGGGAGGGAGCGCCCACCTCACTCCCCCATGTGGGGATCTCTAACCAGCCCTGAAGCTCGGGCCCCTTCTGGGCCTTTGACTGAAAGATTGGGTAGAAGACATGAGCTTTGGGGCCTGGGTCTTCTCAAGCCAAGGGAGGAGGCAAAGTGGGGCGCCAAGCCTCGGGGTGGCCTGGAAACCGACTTATCACAGGCCCCCTTTGGTGAACTACAGGCTACCACCCCGGTGTCCAGGTCCACCGCCAAGGGGCCTCTCGGGCAGGAACAGCAGACACCCCCTTCCCTCTTGTCAGCTTGAAGCCCCTAATGAGCTCCAGCCACTGCTCCATCCTCAGGCTGCAGCCAAGTGAGGCCTTTTAACACGTCACCTGCCTCTCCAGTGGCCTGAAGAGCTATTGCTGTTGTCTTAGCGCGCCCGCCCGAGGAAAAGGCTTCAGGCAGCCTGGCCCTTGGGTTCCTGCGAAGCTTGTCTTTTCTTTGAATTGTGTCTGCTCCAAGGTGTGGCGTTCACACAGCACCGAGTGAGGGTCCTTCTCACTTCCAGGAGCTGGAGGCCTCTTCTGAACGTGGGCAGATGGGACTCTCAACAGTGTGTTAAGCAAACTTTAGGAAAACTTTAATTTTTTACAAATTTTAAATTAAAAAAAAATTTTTTTTAACGTTAAGGTTCTACGTAGGAGTGAGGATTAGATTTTACTATGTTGTTTTTCACTCCTTTCTGTAAAAATGTAGATAGACTTCAGATTACAAGTCAGGATTGTGTGCATTTTGCAATCTTACTGGGTGTGTAGAGCAGTGTTGCCTCGTAAAATGAAATAGAAAAATGAAGGCAAACCTGCTTGGAGCCATACATACTCTATCATGAGTCCTTATTTACACATTTGAGAAGCGTCCAGGATTCGATTCGTCTTGCCTATTTGCGCTCACAGATTTTGCTTACACGGGCCCTCCTCTGTCCCCTTCCAGAGAGCATTACGAATGTCTTACCAGGCTTTCCCTAAATCATTAAGATTATCACACAGCTATGACCAGCTAGATCATTCTAATTGGAAATTAGGCGCTTCTCATGTTGAAATCTCTCTGAAAAGTATCTCCATAGATCTCCCGCAGCAATGGGAATTCTGCTAAATGCCTCTAGTACCACGTGCTTTTTAAGTATTTAAGTTCTATGTGCTCAGTGATTATTTCTAGAGAAGTATGAGTTATTGAAAAAGCCCTGTTGTTTTTTCCTGTCAACAAGTCCTTAAAAGACAGCTGTGCATGAATGACAAAAAGAAAGGAAAAGTCTATGTTGTCTTTTCTAAGGGTTACTTCTCCAGAAAACCGGTAAAAATTTTAAGTGGCGATGAGCTTACTAATTTGTTTTGAGCTGTGTATTTGGTTTACATTTTGGGACAGTGCTTCTCAAACTTTTTGTGATGAAGGACGATCTTGTTTGTGTTTTCCTCCTTTATAGACTGATACTTTAGAAAAACATGACAAAAATAATGACTAGAAAAATGAAATGAGTACAAAAATGTAAAAATAGAAGCCTCGTTTTAAAAAATTGTATTTACAGAGATACAATTACTCTGTAAATCTGCTATAAAAGTTTCTAAACAATGCAGTATCTTTACTTACCTCATCATGAGCTCGTAACAGTTTACAGACTGGTTCCATCTATGGACCACACTTTGAGAAACACTGTTTTAGAGTGTGTGTGCGTGTGCACTTGTGTACTCTGGCACACGTTTGGATGTATTGGGTACATTCAAATTACAGCATATAACGTAGATTATATAACAGCTTTATATGATAATTAAATGCATTTGGTGAGCTCTTTGGTAAAAATGGAGTTTTTCTAGAAGTGACATTAAATGCTTCAATTGTAAACCAATACAAATGGCATATATGTGAATACCGTTATCTGTTTCAAAACACAGTTGTCCGGTAATACTTCTAAAGCATAAAGTAGAAAGTGTTTTGTAATGTGAAATGAAGTCACCTCCTCTCTGATTCACACTCAAGTTTAAATGGGCACAGATACTTTAGATAGGAAATGTTCTGTGCAAAGTGTATATACAAATGAGGCTTTTAGCACTGAACAGTAGGAAATGTTTCTGTCATGTGAAGCCTTAGATAAGGGAGTTGTTACTATCATACCTTCCTTGCCTTAGAGAACAGTTAATTATGGGACTGGTCTTCGGTCCTAGTGATAGACAGCCATTTTCTTAATGTTTACAAAGTGAGAGAAAGTGTTTCCTACAAGCAACTCCACATTCTTTATGAGTGTTAACAAATTCTCCAGCTGATTCTGACTTGATGGCTTGCAGCTGTCTTCATCCTTCTCTCCTGGAGACTGAGGCACGTGAAGGCAGTCACCCGGAGTGGGACCTGTGCACCGGGCTCTGTGTCCACCTGCATGTCTGTCTGCCTGGAGGGGCAGCGTGGCCTTCTTTCACAAAGCCTTGGGAGGAAGTTCTGGGAAGTTTTATTATGGTTAGCCTTATTCCTTTAGGATGAGACTCCTAATTGAAAATGATAATGAGGTGTCTGCGAAGATGTTCAGCCCCTTGAAGACCAGGCTTTAGTCCTGTGCAGGACTACCCACCTTCTGGCCGAGTGCCCAAGACAGCGTAGATGCGGGATGAGTTAAAGGATTGAAGGAGGCCATTCAGTAAAAGGCAAGTCGCCTTTAGAAGAAAAACTGGATAACTACAAAGCACTTTCTTGTGTGTGACGATATCAGAAAGAGTGAGTGGCCTTGAGGAGAGCATTAACACGTGCCTGTGGGTAAGTGGCGTAGAGGGCATAGGGAGCGAGCGTGGGCCTGGCTTGATTAGAAGCATGTCTGCTGGTCTGAACGACGGCGTAAGGACAGCTTTCTTGATTCACTGGTTGGAAGGTGAGGTCTCTGAGTCAAAGGCGGGTGGACTTGTGATTGCCGTTTAGCTGGTAGAAGTTCTGAGATGAAGGACCACTCCCCTGAAGGCACAGACAGCTGAGGGCGTCTCCACTCAGGCCAGAGCACACAAGGAGACCTCCGAGGCTGTGCGTGTCAGGCGAGATAGGCAGGAGTTAAAATCCAACCCATTCCCCAGTGCTCAAGGTCTGAGATAGGAGGTCATTGTTTCTTTGAAATCCCTGCTGGAATCACAGTAGGTATTGTTTTAAGAAATGTGTCGAGTACCCAAACAGCAATGCTTATAATCAGAGCAAATTTCTTTTAAATTAGTCCAGTTGCACTCAGGCATGGCTGCATGCGATGAAATTGAGCCATGGGAAAACTTGGGCTGGGCAATCCACCTTCCTCCACTTGATTCTAGACGGAAAAGCAGTGGCAGCTCAATCACTGTGGTCAGTTAACACAGTCCAAGCACTTCGCCACATGTCACCAAACAGGCAGAAAGGCTCTATGTGTGATGAGGAAGGAAACGGCATTTTGAAAGCACACGTGGTTCTACCAAAATTGTACATATTCCCTTTTCTCCAACTGGGTTCTTTTCATCGCTCTAGGTGTGTTCAAGCTGTAATCTATGATACCGTTACCTGTTTAGGTCATAGTATTGTCAGTGTTTTCTTGGGCTTTAAAAATAGATCTGTTTGGGGGAGGGAAGTTGAACCTGCATGGTAACGCCGTAGGCATGCGAACGCAAGCCCAGGAGCACAAAGTCAAAATCACGGTTTCCATGGTAACGTTTAACTTGTCTGTGTTGTACACATTTCTCAAGAAATACATTCAACAGACTACCCAGTGATAAAAATTGCTCCACCGGCACACAAAGGTAGATTTCCCAATGAATTCCTCTGTTGTAACCGACCCTGGGCAGGGAGCTCAAGTCCGGGTCCTGACCTCTGAATCCACATCTTTTTTGAGGGTAGAAATTCTTTTTTGTGGGATTGATTCCATCTCCTTCCTTTCTCCTTGGCAGATATATGTTGGGGAAAGGAGGAAAACGGAAGTTTGACGAGCATGAAGATGGGCTGGAAGGCAAAATTGTGTCCCCCTCCGACGGTCCGTCCAAGGTGTCTTACACCTTACAGCGCCAGACTATCTTCAACATTTCCCTTATGAAACTCTACAACCACAGGCCCCTCACAGAGCCCAGCTTGCAAAAGACCGTGCTCATCAACAACATGTTGAGGCGGATCCAGGAGGAGCTGAAGCAGGAGGGCAGCCTGAGGCCCGCGTTCCCCGCCTCTTCGCCGCCCGCCGACCCGCTGGGCTCCAGCTACCGGGAGGCACCGCCTGCCTTCAGCCACCCCGCGCCCGCGCCCTGCGAGCTGGGCGGCGCTGCGCCCCTGGAGGCCTGCCTCACCCCCGCCTCACTGCTCGAGGACGACCAGGACACGTTTTGCACTTCCCCGGCCGCGCAGCCTGCGGCCCCCGCCAGACTCGCACCTCCTGCCCTCCCGCCGGAAAAGGACAGCTTCTCCTCCGCCCTGGACGAGATCGAGGAGCTCTGTCCCACATCTACCTCCATGGAGGCCGCGGAGGCCACCACCGACGACCCGAAAGGGGACTCCGGCGGGCCCGGCGCGCAGAGACCCGAGGGGCTCCAGGACGGCCGGCCCGACGACCCGAAACTGATGGACTCCCTGCCCGGCAACTTTGAGATCACCACGTCCACGGGCTTCCTGACAGACTTGACCCTGGACGACATCCTGTTTGCCGACATTGACACGTCCATGTACGACTTTGACCCCTGCACGTCCGCGTCGGGGACATCCTCAAAAATGTCCCCCGTGTCGGCCGACGACCTCCTCAAGACGCTGGCCCCCTACAGCAGCCAGCCCGTCGCCCCGAGCCAGCCTTTCAAGATGGACCTCACGGAGCTGGACCACATCATGGAGGTGCTGGTCGGGTCCTGAGCCCCGGGGCCCGTCGCCTGCACCCCGCACCCCGACAGCTCTCCGCACTGTGCATGTACCCTTGCTTGCCTTTTTCTGAGAAAAAGAACATTCTACAAAAGGATCACACTAGTTTTTGCTTTGAGCAGAGTTGGAGTGCCTTCATCCAAGTATGACCACTTTTAATATGCTTTTTTGAGTGGTTCCTCAGAGACCTAGTACCCGGGAATAGGAAAGAATACATTTGAAGACAATGTCGCTATGTGGAATGACAAAAATAAACAGCTCAAGTGAAGCACAAGGAATAAGTTGGAAAAGCTGTAAATTGCATGTGCATATTTGTCTATTTTTTCTATAAGTTTTATTGCAAGAGGTAAAAAAAGAAAATATATATATATATTATTTAGATAATCTCAGTACCTTTTCCGGCATTTTCGCCCTGTATAGGTTGACTTGGCAATTCAGCCTTTTTAGAGGCATTAACTACTCCTCGTAAGTGTTGCATTTACATGGCTGTTTAGAAACTGCTGCCCAAATTTATTTTATATTTTTGTACAGATTCCGCAGTTTATGATATTGTTTTTCTAAAAACAAATGCTGTTTATACATATGAGATAGCTATTTTGATAGGATTTGCTCACATAGTTCCTGCAAACTTCAGATGTACAAGTTGCACTTGTACTTTTATAGAGTTGTAATGTTTTATATGTGTTTGGTGCAAAGAGAAAATTGGATCAAATCAATCCGCAGTTGATGTCCCCAGATGCGCACACGCGCGCACACACACACACACGCAGCGCTTTAAGAAGGGCCAGGAGATATCACACCCAAATTTCACAAGCACCGACCCCCTGGCATGAACACCCGCCAGCACTGTGACTTCCAAAGCCAGAGCCACGTCTGCTCATCAAACTTGCATTAAGCAGTTGGCGGGAGGTGGCCATGGAGCTCGGGGTTTAAGTGATGGTTCTCTTTAGCTCTCTCTCTGGAGGGGAAGGCTACCAAGTACTCGTTGTATTTATGCCAAGTCTGCGCTTTTAATTGTTTTTATTTTTTTAAACAAAACCCCAGATCTTTCCCTTTTTGGCATAATTTTTATGAAGACCTGAAATTTTACACACGAACAAAATTTTATGAAAAGCAACTGACCTCTTCATGGAACTAAACCCTGTTGCGACGCTTAGGGCTCGTCAAGAAGGAACTCTCCCCCAGAAGGCATCCATCATGTCGCTCTGTTGTCTTTTCCTGCTTCCCTTCCTTAGAGCTTTCTTTCCCTCTGTTGCTAAGTGCTGAAAATGGCATCTTCACGATCACCACAGTGAGCCCAGCTCTCCTCGGCCCTGCCTAGGATGCACTCTTGTAACACGCATGGCTCCTGAACCTGGAGTTGATCCCATTACGTCACGGCCTCCGATCTGGTTGCTTTCTTAAATCAACTGCTTTAACTACACTTTACAAGGCTGTTTTACCCAAATACACAGATAGGACTTTCTATGCATGTTCCCCTCCTCCCCCATTGCCATCCTCTCTCTGCCAGGAGAACTTGAGAACTAGCTTTTTACTCCTAGCGGTGTACATTTAATTTTAAAACGTTTGCAATGTATCATGCTTGTTGCCGAAATTGTTAATGGCCTTTCCGTTTCAGTTTTTTCTTTCTTCCAATGGTACTTTAGCTGGTTACAACCTATATTGTTGAAATGCAGGTGGCTTCTTTAGGAATAACTTTTATATTTATTTAAGAATTTTTAAATTATGGGATTTGTGTTGTTGTTGTTGTCTTTGTTGTTGGTCATTTGTCAATATTCAGTCACCAATTCTGCTCACTTCTTGCCATGGATAAAATTGAGTCTTTCTGGCCAATTAAAAAAGACAGCTTTATAAAATGGCACTTTAAACAAGCCATAGATAGTTTTATTTTTATAATACACATGGCAAAGCAAATACACTTTGATGAAGGAACTGCTCATCTAAGCAAAAGATTCGTGTATGATATGATTAAATCTCTCTACGTTCTGATTTACTCACCCCCCCCACCCCCTCCCGCCAACTTGAATGTGTTTTTAAAGGCTAATTATCAACTCAGACGAGCAGTGAGAAACCGATCAAACCACCGTTCTCCAGCAAGCACCCTCCACCGGACACCTCTTACTACTGCAGATGTGTCATTCCCTTTGATAGGACCAGGGACCATGTAGTTAAGGTGAGGGTTGTGGTAGATGCTTCCGGTGTCACCGTGCCTGTCCGTTTGAAGGGCTTCCTTTTCCTGTAGAGAACAAGTCCGCCCAGGCTCCATGCTTCTGCTAACTCAAGGACCTGGCAGACTCTCCACATGCCGCCCGCATACACATACGTGTACATGCACAATAGTGTTGATTATTCCGGACAATAACAGGGTAAGGCGGCTGATTTGCCATTGTTAAAAACTGATTGATAGTAACTTAGAACAACTGTACTTCGGTTGGATTAGCAAATCGTGTGTTTAAACAAATCCCATATGTTGGGCAGCAGTTCAAATAAGCACAGCGAAGTGTTGCCCACACGTGGTTCTCTGACTCTCCCACGTTTGTAAGGCTGGGCTTCAGGATCAAAAACAAAAACCCCCAACAGCAGCACGCAAATGCTTTTTAATTCTCTGGACACCCTCACCGTAAATTCTTGATATTCAAGGTCTAATGAGGAAGACGTGGGGAATTAGTGGCCCTGTTTCAAAAGAACAAAACCATCAAGTGTTCCAGTTATCTTTGTGTCTTATTTTTACAAAGTGATGTCCCGACAGGGAAGAACGTGAGCCTGTGTGTGATCTCCAAGTCCCAGCTTGAGTGTGGGACGTGCTTCCAGATGCCACCCGGCAGCAGTGCCTTCCCGTTTCTAAAGGACATCCTGTGGCATTCAGAGTCAGGCAGGCAGTTTGAGGTGCCTTTACGAGAGGGACAGAGAGACATGCTGGGTGGGGCTGGGAGAGGACAATTATTGACAGTGATGTGCAATGAAGTGACAAGATGAGAGCAGAATAATAAGAGCTTTGAATTTGAAGTGATTTTTTTTCATAAGTTATTTATTCCTTTTTTTCTGTGTAAATATATTTATTTTACTGTGGAGCTCTAACAACATCTGGATCGTAACATGTGCAGAATGTATGTAGGAATTTATTCTCCTGTAGGAATGTCAATCTGTATTAAAAGGGGGTCCGAGCCAGACCCCTGGGTCTTCTCATCGTATGCACAGTCCACGTTCATTTTTACTCTCTCCTCTAATATGGGTCGATTTGAAATATGCAAAAGGTATGGATGAGGAATGTTTTAATACCTCCAAATTTTTAAGAAAATCAAGCATCAAAGGGTTGATATTTTTTAAAGTTTTTCTAGTCGCACTTTCTCTGACAGAAGGGGCATCCACACCGACGCCCTCGCTCACACCAAAAGGGTGAGAGCTAGCCACAGCCGCCTCCACCGGAGTGTCTTTCTCAATTGTGCTGTTTATTGCCATAGCCCCTTGGAGTGTCCCAGCTGCTCTGAGATCGATCAAGGAAATTCCTTAAATAAATAAACTCCAAAGAGCCAAAGTGTCAACTTACGGATCATTTTTAAAGCTTAAATTTATTAACCACCTTTGTGGTAAACAATGAATTATGAATCCGCAGGGCAGCCTTCTCAAATGACAGGTGCAAAAAATAATAATAAGAGAGAGAGAGACTCTACTTTGTGCAGCGATTGTTATTCTCTGTATGAATTGTCTTAATTTCAAAATCTTGCTGTTACAAATTGGACCTTTATATGCTTTCTGAAAATAATTGAAAAGAGCATATTTAACCTGTTTCGGCTGGAAATGGTTGACTTCCAGTAACTGCCAACGGCAGTGAGGTGTGTGCGTCCTGCTTATGTACAGTTGTTTTCAGGGCTTCTAAGAATGAGTCTGAATGGTTCTTGAGAATTAGCCAGGATCAAATGCTCTTGCAAGCAAAGCCAATAAAAATTTTGGACGTCTTTTGGGGATAACAAGTTTGGAAGGGAAGTCGGTCCATACGAGCAAACAACCAAGATTTGGAAAAGATGTACATAGTGACATGTTTGGTGCATGGTTTTTGAGGAGGGCTTTTGTCAAACAGGAGGTGTAACCTTTCCCCCACAGACCTGAGAGCTGTGCCTTTTCTATGCAATATTACTAGACGTTACATCGGAACCCAGATGGTTGTATTCACATGTAGGTTTGGGCTGTAATCTAAACAATTGGACAGATTAAATGTACATGGAAATGAGCAGTCTTACTTTTGTAGTTTTATATTATACAATAAACAGTTAAAAGATGAGAGAGGCGTGTTTGCAGTTTCCTTCTGCCCGGAGCACAGCCAGTTCATGTGTCACCGTCTGCCCACGTCAGGGAACGGTCTGCCCGCGGCTTCTGCTGGAGTTGGTGCTGTCACCCGCCCCCTGTCTCTCACTCTCAGGAGCACTCTTCTCTCTCGGTTCTCCCCCTGCCTCTTGGACCCTTCTCGGACCTCCTCCCCCAACTCTTACTAAACATTGGGGGAGGGGGGGGCTGTTCCAGCTCTTTGCTGAGCCTCCGCTCCTGCTTGCTTTCCCGAGGGCGCCTAATCCACTCAGGACTCTGAAAACGTATTTCCAGCCCCTACCTCTCTCCCAGGCTCTGGACTTGGTATCTGCCAAGTTTTGCCATCTCACGCTCAGTGGGTCTAAACCAGCCTCGTTCCCCCCAGGGGGCTGGGCCTTCCCCTTTGGGCCTCTCTGTGGCCTCATCACCCTTCTCCCAGGTGTGATTCCACCGCCTCCTTTCCGAACTTACCACAGCTTCTTCCGCAGCCCGGACCCTCTTCCCCCCTCACCTCCAGTTATTGCATCTGCTTCCTATCTGCTCTTCACTGCCACCTGCTTGTTTCTCTAACATCCCTGTTGCCCCCCACTGGTATTCCACAGCACCGGTGGTTCACGAATTTGTTGCATATCCTCCAGCAGCCCGACCCACATTTCCACAGTGCGGCTCCCCACCCCTCCCACCATCTTCCACAGGGTCGTGGAGGAGATCCTGGGGAGTCTCCTTGGCAGCGGGGCCGTCTCTGAGGGCATCGTGTGATCTAGCCTTACCTCCTCCGGGCAGTTCCGGGCCACGATACTAGCTGGTGAGGGAATGGGGCTGGAAAATGAGGGTTCCGATCAGTCAGCAGTGGAATATGGTGGCAGAGCGGGGAGCGTTGGGGAGGTATTATAGGTTGAATTGTGTCCTCCGAAAAAGATCTGTTGAAGGTCTAACCCCCAAGACCTCAGAATGTGACCTTAATTCAGAAATAGGGTCTTTACAGAGAAATTAAAATGAGGTTACTCGGGTGGGTCTTAATCCAATGACTAGTGTCCTTATGAAAAAAAAAAAAAGGCGAGGTGGGGGGAGATTTTGACACATACAAGCACAGAGAACACCATGTGAAGACAAAAGCAGAGATCAGGGTAACATGTCTACACCCAAGGAGCACCAAAGGCTGCCAGCAAACCACCAGAAGCCGGGGGAGCAGGCTGAACAGAGTTCTTCCTCACAGCCCTCAGAAGGCACCAGCCCTGCTGGCACCTCTGTTTCCGACTTATGGCCTCCAGAACAATCTATTTCTATAGCTTAAGTCGCTCTGTGGTACTTTGTTACGGCAGCCCTAGCAGACTAACACGGGGGAGAAGAGGCTGAGCTCAATCCAGACATCCCGATGGAGATGCTCGTTAGGCCGCTAGAAATAAGAGGCTGTTTCTCAGTGGAGAGGTTTGTCTCTGGAATATGAGCGTCTGCTATTAATTAGAGATAGAGCTTTGGCGGCTCGTTCAATCTCTCTGTGCTTGTGAGGAGGAGATACAGCCATGGCTCCTAAATCTCTTTGAACATGTTGACGGTGCAATAAAAGCGCAAGCCGTGGATGTCATCTCTCCTCACATGCCTCCAACCGCACCTAGTGCATAGTAGGCACTCAAAACATTTGTTTAATTAAAAACAAACAAAAAAACCCTGTGGTTCCTCCTCTACAGCAGGAGGGAAGCACAGAGCGTGGTCTTCCTTGTTTGGGTCCCAGGCCCACTCCCGTCCGGCCCTCTGGACGCCCCCATTGCCAGCACACTGCATGCCCTTGCTTGTGCCCCCAGTTCAGCTGGTAGATATTCTACCCATCACTCCCAGGTCGAGCTCAAGTGTCTGTCCATGAAGCCTCCTCTTCTTCGGGACGGCTCTGCCTCTGCAGAGGCACTTAGCAAGCCGTGCCATGTCTCTGGCTAGCTGTGCAACTTTGTTTCCTGTGCTACCCCCCTGCTGCTGCTCTTTAGAGAGCAGTTCAAAGAGATTTAGGAGCCATGACTTTATCTCGTGATGTTCATCTTTGTCAGAGGTCGGCAAACTTCGGCCCTTGGGCCAAATCCTGTTTGTGTGAATTTTATTGGAACACGGCCGCATTCATTTATGTGTGTATTATCTATGGCTGCTGTCCTACTACAGTGACACAGAGACCGTAAGGCCCTCAAAGTCTAAAATGTTTGCTCTTTGGCCTTTAACAGAAACAGTTTACCAAACCTTGATCTTTGCAAACCATGCAATGCTTAGAACAGGGTCTGACCATAGTTGAGACCAGGCCAGACTTGCTGTGCTCAGGGGCTTACACAGACTGGGACGTCTGGAGAGGGGTCTGGAAAGCGAGTACAGTACAGAGGTGAGGGCAGGGATCCCAAGGACAAAGAGTGCGAGGTGGGGATGCGAGGGTCCGAGAGGGCGGAGGAGCCAGAAAAGCCCCGCGAGGATGGACATCTTCAGAGCGCTTAACACCTAGGAAGGAAAGGGCCCCATTTTACAGATGTGAAAGCTGAAACACAGAGGGGGGAAGTGATTCTTGTTTAAGGGGGGAGAGCATAGCATGGAGGTTCAGAGTTTGGCTCTGTAACTGGACCACCTGAGTTGTTTGAAACCTGGCTCCATCATTGACAGCCTGTAACCTTGGGCAAGTTCCCGAACCTCTCTATGCCTCAGCTTTCTCATCTGTTAGATGAGGGTAGTAATTGAGCTTATCTCATGCAATGATAGGGATTAAAGGAGTCCATACATGTAAAGCACTTATAACAGTTCTAGGGAATTAAAACAAGACGTCCACAAATGTTGGCTCTAGCTAACCTGAGAGTGGCAAGGCTAAAATCCAGGCCTCCCCTTGGTGTGGGGTCTTAGGTTGGGCCATTAAGCAAACCTGGGGCATCTTAATGCTGAGGGCACGTTTTGTGGGACCACCACCATTTCCACGCTTGTGGTCATGACTCTCAGCTATGTATTTACTGAGGACACTGTGCTCCAAGCTTGTGTGGCAATCTGGGGTCCCAGAGTCCCTATTGTCTCCTCTGTCTTTGCTTTTAATGTATGTTTGCTCCTCCTGGAAAGGAATCTTAACTGAAGGTGGAGATTCCGGATTACCACTTCCCGAGCACTCACACGAGCCAGACACCACTGAGTGCCGT
Organism: Orcinus orca; assembly: GCF_937001465.1. Lineage (NCBI taxonomy): Eukaryota > Metazoa > Chordata > Mammalia > Artiodactyla > Delphinidae > Orcinus > Orcinus orca. The sequence goes on from NC_064571.1 coordinate 37,430,221, forward strand.
GTATGGGATCTCGTGGACTCTGCCCGGGCCCTTTGAGGTTTATCTTACCACCTCTGCTTTACAGAGGAGGGAGTCCAGACTCAGAGAGGCTGAGCAACCGCCCAGAGGTCACACAGCTGGCACGTGGCAGAGCTGGGATTGCAGGCCAGGCCTCTCTGACCCTTATAACCCCTTCAGCACACTCTCCCGTCACCCATCCTCGCTCCTGGTGTCATCCAAGTCCACCTGCAGGCTGCCGGCTGGAGGCTGAGCAGGTGTCCCAATCCAAGCTTCACCTCTGTCACTTGCCTGACCTTAGGCAAGCCACTTCACCCCTCTTCTTCTCCACAGGGGCATGGCTCCCTCCTGGCACACTGAAGCATTAGCCAGTGGGACAAGAGAGGAAGATGTCCCAGTGGGACCAGCAGTGAACCAGGACCTGAGACTGCTCTTACAGGGCTGAAGTCTCTGTGTGACCTTGGGTCGGCTACTTCCCCTCTCAGGGACTCAGTTGGCTGGGTGGCAAAGGAAGGAGGCACACGCATGCCACATGCTTCGGGCCATGGTTCTTCTTGGCTGCAAGCTGGAAGCATGGGGGCCTCCGCCAGCATCTCTGGGCACGGAGCCCTAGGCCTCGGGATCTTATGGAATCGCTCAGGTGGGAGGAGAGCTGCTGCTCTAAGTCCCCCAGTGCCAGCCTTCCCGGCTGCTGGTGTGCAAGACTGGGAAAGCACACACACCGTCCCCGGAGCTGGGAATCCCCTTGCGGCAGGCTGGCTGTCCCAGTCCCACAGCCCGCCCCTGCTTCCCTCCCTCCCTCCCTCCCTCCCCTGGCAGGCGGGGAAGCCAAGCTGCCAGCTGCTAGCAAGGCCTATTGTTCAGCAGTGACAAGAAATGGTTGCAGGGGCCCAGACCCGGGAAGGGCTGGAGACAGAAAGGGGGAGGGGCGGGCCGAGCTGGGGAAATGTCTTCGAGGGGCCTTGGCTGCCTGGAGAAGCTGGAGCACAAACACCCCCAGCAGACTTTTTCACACTTGTCTTCCCGGGATGTCATCACTGGAGGATGTGCGTGTCACTGTTTTTGTGTGTTAGTGTTACCGCGTCAGGCTGCCTCTAGAAAAGGATTTATGGTCACTTGTCTCCCAGCTGAGCGCTGAAAACAGTGCCAGGTGGCCAAGTGCTTTGAAAATGGTGTTGTTCGAAGTCAGTCCAATCCACGCGCTCATGGGAAATACCGCCTTCCTGGGCCTGGAGACGTTCCAGGGATCCTGGACATTTGTGTATAGCTTAATGGTGTAGGAAGCATTTCACATACATTTGTGCTGTTTGATTCTCGGGACGACTCTGGAGGGGGTGGCAATGGAGGGAGGCTGAGCTTGCTTGGGGAAACTGAGGCACACAGAGAGGCAGGGCTGCAGACCCAGGCTCTGGACTCCTAAATTTATTACCTTCCGGTGCTTCAGAGCTTAAAGAAACTGGCCAGAAACTTAATTATGAAAAATAATGGTCAACAGCCAGCCATGGAGCTAGAAGTTACAAATCCCTTGGAGCTTTGTAACAGACTCAGTGGGAACTGAAGTTATTCAGAGCTTCTGTTCTGTCCTTTCTAGTGCAGTAGCAGGGCCCTGAGCTGGGGAGGGCTTAGGAAAAATGAGGTAGGGCAGGACTGGTCAGGGAAGGAGGTGGGAGTTTAAGTTCAATGGGAAGTTGCTGGAGGGCCAGGAAGTGGCCTGATTCATGTTTAGAATGAATTTGAAATTTGAAATTAAAAATATGAAACCATTCACATTAACACTATATTCTTAGGTATGAATCTAACAAAATATGTACAAAACTGATATGAGGAAAACTACAAAGCACTGATGAAACAAATCACAGAAGATCTAAATAAATGGAGAGATATTCCATGTTCATGGAGAGGAAGAGTCAATACTGTTTAGAGCTCAGCTCTTCCCAACTTGACCTATAGATTCAACACAGTCCCAGTCAAAATCCCAGCAGCTTAGTTTGTGGACATTGACAAACTGATCCTAGAGTTTACGTAGAGACGCAAAAGACCCAGAACAGCCAACACAATATTAAAGGAGAAAAACAAAGTTGGAGGCCTAACTACCCAACTTCCAGACTTACTATAAAGCTACAGCAATCAAGACAGAAATCACAGTATAGGAAAAAGAATAAACAAATAGATAAACGGAATAGAACAGATTGCCCAGAAGTACACACACACAAATACAGTTAACTAATCTTTGACAAAGGAGCAAAGGCAATTCAGTGGAGACAGGATAGTATTTTCAACAAATGGTGCTGGAACAACTGGCCATTCACACACACACGCACACACACTAAAAGAATCTAGACAAAGGCCTTATACTCTTCACCAAAATTAACTCAAAAGAGATCGTAGACTTACGTGTAACACGTGAAACTGTTTAAAACTTCTACAAGATAACACAGGATAATCTAGGTGATCTTGCATTTGGTGATGACTTTTTAGATAAAACACCAAAAGTATGACCCATGAAAATTATAAATTGGACCTTATTAAAATGTAACATCTCTGCTCTGCGAAAGACACTATTAGGAGAATGAAAAGAAGCCACAGACTGGGAGAAAATCTTAGCAAAACAAAGTAAACAGTCCAAGTCCAATTAAAAACGAGCGAAAGATCTGAACAGACACCTCACCAAAGAAGATATACGGATAACAAGCATATGAAAAGTGGTCAACATCACATGTAATTAGGGAATTGTAAATTAAAACAATAATGAGGTACCACCACACACCCCAAAACACTGACAACACCAAATGTTGGTGAAGATGTGGAGCAACAGGAACTCTCATTCATTCTTGGTGGGAATGCAAAATGGTACGCTTTGGAAGACAGTTCGGCAGTTTCTTAAAAAGCTAAGGATACTCTTACCATATGATCCAGCAATCATGCTCATAGATATTCATCCAAACAAGTTGAAATATAATGTCCACACAAAAATTCAGCACACAAATATTTATAGCAGCTTTATTCATAACTGCCAGAAACTGGAAGCAACCAAGATGTCCTTCAATAGGTGAATGGATAAACAAAACGTTTATTGATGCCGAAAGCTCAGCCTCTCTGTACATCAGTGCCGAATCAACTCTCTGAGATAGAGTTTTGGGTGAAGCACCCCAAGCTCTGGTCTGCCTCAGGACCTTTGCATTTACTGTTCCCTTCCCCTCTATCTTTGTATTTCATTGAACCCTATGAAATGACTATTTTTGTAGATTAAAAAAGGTTAAATATCAGGATTCCTAATATATCTTATTCCTTCTCATCCTCCAAATCTCAGCTCAGATGCCACCTCCTCAGAGTGGCCCTGACTGACCATCCCACTCCCAAGTAGGCATATCACTCTGTTTTATTTTCTTAGTAGCATTTATTACCATGTGAGGTTATCTCATTTATTCGTTTGCTTTCTCCTTCTCCTTCTCCTTCTTCTTCTTCTTCTCCTTCTCCTTCTCCTTCTCCTTCTTCTTCTTCTTCTTCTTCTTCTTCTTCTTCTCCTTCTTCTCCTTCTTCTCCTTCTTCTCCTCCTTCTTCTCCTTCTTCTTTCTCCTTCTCCTTCTCCTTCTCCTTCTCCTTCTCCTTCTCCTTCTTCTTCTTCTTCTTTTCTCTCCTGTAGTATATAAACCTCCTGACAGTAGGGACCTTGTCTTGGTCAATAAGCTTCTCAGAGAACAGATTGTCTGGGGACCCCAGATAATTGTACCACCCTAGGGAGGGGGAAGCTACCCCACTGCCCCTGAAATTTGACTGATGTCATATTTCCAGCCAGCTCTCTGGTTGGGAACAGAGCCTGATTTACCTGACAGAACAATAGGGAAACATGATATTTTCCCCTTATGTGTTGAGGGCCAAGTTCAAAGCCTCCTCCATTGGTAGAGTGGAACAGCAGCATGGGCTGGAGGCAGAGAGGACTGGGTGGGAACCAGCTTTGCCCCAGCTACCACCTCCTCCAGCCTGTCCCCCCGTAACAATAGAATAGCTTTCCTTACACTTACCATGTTTCCTCAGCTCCTACTCTGATGCACAACCTTTAGTGACTCCCTATTGCCATAAGGAAATATGCAAACCCCTTTTCAGGCTTTCGAGGCCCTGCTTTCTCGCATCCCACTGACTCTTCCAAAAGTCCCCTGCCTAGGACACCCTCTTTCCTCCCTACCTCCCAGGCCCTTCCCATCCTCTGGAGTTCAGGCACACCTCTGGGAACCTTCCCTGACTGCCTGTGCTCACAGGCTCCTGTGCCCCCCGCCAACCCCCCCGCCATTCGTTTGCTCAGCTCATGGGGTTTCGAGGATTGCTGGGGCCTGTTTCAGAGCTCAGGCTCCAGAAGAACAGGGACTGAGTCCAGGGAGTGTGAGCGCCAGCTGGCTGCAGAGTGTGACTTGTTGGAAGGGGAAGGAGGGGAGACTGAGGGGCCTCCCAGTGGGAGAGGACCTTTGTCTCCTCCTTGGTGGGTCCAGACCCCTAAGAGCACACCAGCTCAGGAAGCTGGGCCGCAGTGCTCTGGAGAGGGGTCCATGCAGCCGTCCCTCCTTCCCTTCCTCTCCCTCCCCCAGTGTGGAGCCAGCCGAGTTGACTAAAGTGGCAGGAAAAATGTCCCCCAACCCTTCCAAGCTGCTGCACATCTGTGCCCAGACAAAGCCAGCTATTAATCCTAGCTTTTGTGTGAGTGTTTGGGTGTTGAATTCCACTTGGATCTGCCAGCCTTTGGAAGGGGAGATTGGAGGGGATTTAGTGACAACAAAAGGAACCCACTGAGGGGAATGGGAGGGGGCCAGGGGAGCTAAGAAACCCAAGTGCATTCACTCTGAGCCTGGTGAGGGCTCCTGGGAGCCCAACTTCAGCCAGAGCCTAGCAGGGCTCCCAAATTCCCAGGGTCTGAGTCACAAAAAGAGGCCACTCCCCAGGAGAAAAACACCAGCTTCACGGGCCTGCTGTCCACTCCAGATGCTGTCTGGGCCTCGGCCCCAGCCTGACAGGGCCTGTGCCCTGCCCCGGTACCGCCTCTTTCAGACTGGGGCAGCCCACTGCCCAGGGAAGTCCAGGATGGAGGGAGACAGGAAATAGGGAGCAGGCAGAAGCCCCAGGGACTGAGTCCAGATCAGGGAGAGCCTCAAAGTCCCCAGGAGTCCCCAGCCAAGTCAACCGCACAGCAGTAAGGGCCGAGGGCCTGAGGCACTGGGCTGCCTAGGGGCCTGGATCTGGCTGTCCCGAGGAGCCCTTGGGCACATGGTCCCAGCCAGATGCTCAGCCTCCAGGGACTCCTGTCCCCACAAACCCTAACTCTGGCTGAGGCATCAAACCCTCAGAATAGCCCTGGACAGGGTCATGGTGTGTGTGTGTGTGTGTGTGTGTGTGTGTGTGTGTCTTAGAATGTCCAGTAATTCTGAGGGGGAAGACCTGCCGCCCCAGGCAGGTGTTATTTGACTAGTTTATGTAGCAGAAGCTCTGATCTCATTGCTAGATTAATAAGCGGCCTGAGGTGTGAACTGAACCCCACCCGCCAATCTGCCCCTGCCCCTCCTGCTTTGTGAATTTCACTTTTTAAAATGCGCTCCCCATCTGTGGCTGTTTGACCCCCAAAGGCTCACCAAGCTGTGGAGCTGTTGTCTGACACAGTGAAGTACAAGTTGTTTTAACTCTGTGTGGTGCGGAGACATACCCCGAGCTTCCTCCGCATTTCTCTACCTTATCTGAGATGTCTCGTCATATTCATTCATTCATTCAATAGTTGACTGAAGTACTGCTCTGCAGGCCAAGTTCTGCTTTAGCTGCTGGGCAGGAGATGCAAAATGTGGCTGCCTGCTACAACGAAGGTTCCGGGCTTAATGAATGATTTTCTAGTGGTTGTTAGCACATCCACAGATGTTTTAGTCTACCTTAATTAACTCTAGAAATAAAAGGGTGAACTCGAATCATTCGTTCATTCATTCCCTCACTCATTCAGGAGAGGTGAAGTCAGGCTGGCCCACCAGGTCCTCTGTACTAAAAACCCCAAATGTTCTCCCAACTCTCTCCTGGTCTTTGGGGAAGGGGATTTCACAGGTGCTATAAAGGCTCTCTCCTCCTGGCACTGTTTCTGGTGGACCTGGTCTCCGGCAGCCCCCCTCCAGAGGCGAGTGAAGAATAGGTGGGCCATGTGCTGCCTCCAGGACGATGGCCTCCTCTGGGTCAGCGAGCGGGTGCAGCTTCTCCAACTCCGGGATGGAACCTTCTGGAAGCCAGAAAGCCACTCCATTCCTGGTTTTGTCAGAGAGCACCTGCACTGTTGCTGAGGAGGCTCCCCGAGGATGGGTGAGAGACCCCGGCTGCTGCACTGCTTGCAGAACCCCATACTCGGGGACACCTCGCTCTGCACTGGGTCCCGTCCATAGGGGCTTCCCGCCAGGTTGACAGCGAGGGCCTTGGAGGCACAGAGATGGTCATGGGAGTTGAGAGGATCGGTGACTGCAAGTGGTTTTTAATCCCTTTGTCCTACATTGTAAGGGACGGGGGTTGGGGGCGGCAAGATGAGTCCACAGGCCTTGGGCGGCACTGACGCATCCGCACGTGGACTGCGATAAATGGGGTTACTACTGTGGGGGGAAGGTCAAGACAGGTACCGGTCTGCGGGCATCTAAGGATGGGGTGTGGAGAAGGGCTGGGGTCGGGAGACCTCACCAAGTGCGGCTCGCAGGTAATCGGTCCTGGCGCAGAGACTAGGCAGGCCCTTCTGCATTCTGTGGCTCTGGGGCTCGGCTTCTCTCTCCAGTTTTCCTCCCAAGATGGTCGCAGGACCTCAGTGAAGGTCACGACCATCAGAGGCTCCCTGTGTGTATCTGCCCACCCCTGGGGCAGGAAGGGTCTGGCTTCCCAAATCAGTAATGATCAGAAGTACCATTTATTGAGTGCCACATGCCAGGTGACATGCTAAGCTCTTTATGTTGCATTAGCTCTGTGAAGACTTGCAACCACCCATGAGGTCAGCACTATTATTATTCCCACTTTATAGCTGTGCACACCGAGGCTTAGAGAAGTTAAGGACCTGACCCAAGATCAAATAGCTAAATGGAGGTGGAGCCAGGACTTCAAAACCTGGGCTCTACTCTATTCTGATGGGGATCCCTAAGACCTCTGGATCTTCTACTTCCCCAGGGCCACCTCCCTCAGCCATTTCACAGCCCAGCAATGTGGAAAAGGCCTGGAAGAGGAGGAAATATCCAGTTTGAGCCTCTAGTTTGTCCTCTTGGTCAAAGGTGAGATGCAGTGAAGAAGATGAGTGGTCAGCAGATTATCTGGAGATTTTATTGCTCCAGGATGACCCCTCTCCTCTCAGAAGAAAACAGATTAGCAGATTTTGCTCTTGAAGGTAAAATTTTAAAATGAAAAGTTTTTTTTTCCTTTTAACAAAAGCAAAGCCAGAAAATACAGAGACACAAAAATAAACATGTAAAATGCCTTTCTATTACTCAGAGGTGATGACTGCTAAAACCTTGCATATATTTTTGTCAATATGCAAATATTTTGTCAATATGCACTTTCTAAGTGCAGACACATATACGCACATGCTTTTTCACACTATATTTTTAACAGAGTAAAAATGGTATTATTTGGAAACTGCTTATTTTTTTTCACTCAGTAATTTATCTAAACATCTTCCTAAGTAGGGACATATTTATTCACCCACTATATCATATTCAACAGCTGTGTGGCATTCTATTCTACGGCTGTACCGTAATTCGTTGAACTAATCTCCTAATGGTAAGTATTTAGGAATTTCTACTTTTTGTTCCTGCTGTGATCAGCAGCTTGAGTTAAAAATCTCAGTACATCCTTATGTAGAACCTTGAAGTGAAATTAATGAGTCAAAAGGTGTGTGTGTTGCCCAAGAGCCCTCAGGAAAGGTTGTAGACATTTATTCTCATATTCAGAGACCCCTGCCCCTGCCCCACCCAGTGCCTGCAAGCGTGCGTGCGTGTGCGCGCGCGCGCACACACACACACACACACACACACACACACACACAGTGTTGCTATTTCTGGAATATTCTTGCATTTAAAAAACAGGTTGACAATTTGATACATGAAATACTATCTCATTATTGTTTTATTTAGCATTTCTTTCATTATTAATTGGGGTCAACAGTTTTCATGTGCCTATTAGCCACTTTTATTTCTTCTCTCAGTTGCCCGTTCATGTCCTTTGTCCATTTTTCTATTGGATACTCTTCTTTTAGCACAGTTGTCCTATTTAGGTGAGTAGTTCTCAACCCTGGCATATTAGAATCACCCGGAGGACTTTAAAGAAAGAAAGAAAAAAGGGAGGGTGGGAGGAGTGAGGAGGGAAGAATGACAAGGGCAGGAAGGAAGAAAGGGAAAAGGCCCCATCCCTGAGTAAATATTTGGTGGAGCCTGGGTTTCAATATTTTTTAAAGTGTTCTCGTGCTTCTAATTTGCAGCCATGGCTGAGACCCTTGTTATAAATTAGATTTCTCCCACGGTCTGGCTCCAAATGCTTTCATCGCAGAATCTATTTTCATTTCTTTGACACCCAGTTTTCTCTTGTGAAAAATGGGCAGCAGAACTGGGAAGCAACACAGCACCCTCATCCCAAATTCTATAAATCCCATCGAGGAGGCTGGAGTTTCAGGAAAGAGGGTGAGGAAGACACTGCGGTCAGGCTCTCTGACAGGCGGATTGGAAAAAATTAAAAATGCTCACTCAGGCAATTAGACTTTCCCTGAAGACAGCCTGAGCCCTAAATGGAGGGGACAAAGCTGGTGTTCTTCAGAACACGTTTGCTTCTCTACTGCACCCGCCTTCAGATGCACAGCAATCTTGCCCTCTCTGGGGCTTCAAGGTGTAGAGTTAAAGTCTTATCTGAGGCATTTCATCTCCTTTCAGATGTCAGCAGGAGACAGGAGGAGTGCAGCCGGGGAATCAGGTCCTTCAGGAGGGAGCCATCCCCCTGGCACCCAGGCCTGCCCTGGGGATGGGACGGATCCCTGGGTCGGTGCAGGGGCTGCCTCCACCACCTCTAGTCCTCTCAAGGGGGTTATGACATGCTCAAAGCAAACTTGAGTACCGTTAAAGCTCAAAGGCTCTGTCCCCTTCCCCCCACCATAGTGCAGGGCGCGCAGGTCCCACCTGGGGGACAGGATGGGATGAAAGGGTCTTTCTGGTGAATCAGGCAGGAAGGTCCCTGGAAACCCCCAGGCTGGCTTGGTGCCACTCCAGGTCGGGCACACGGAGCACAGCAAACGTGAGCCTTCCCGCCACCGCCGCTGCCGCTGCGTCCGAAGGTGGTAGAACACGTGCCTCTGCTTGAAACCTGGCCCACCTGGTGCCTGTGTGTGAACCCAAGCCTCTGCTTCTTCATCTGTAAAATGGAGTTGGATGCTGATGTTCAGGGCTGCCGAGAGGACTAAAAAAAGCGGTATGTGGGGCTTCCCCGGCACAGTGGTGGCGCAGTGGTTGAGAGTCCGCCTGCCGATGCAGGGGACACGGGTTCGTGCCCCGGTCCAGGAGGATCCCACATGCCGCGGAGCGGCTGGGCCTGTGAGCCATGGCTGCTGGGCCTGCACGTCCGGAGCCTGTGCTCCGTAACGGGAGAGGTCACGACAGTAAGAGGCCTGCGTACCGCAAAAAAAAAAAAAAAAAAAAAGCGGTATGTGGCACATTGCAGGTCCTCAGTAAATGCCAGGAGCTCTCCGTGCCTGCCCCTCCACGCCCTTTCCCTACCCTCGCCTGTCAGGGCTGAGGGCTCCAGTTGAGCTCAGGAATCTCCAACCCCTTTTTCATCCCCACGGCCCGCACTTATTCCATTTCTTAGGGACAGGGAAGGCGGCCCTGCCTACATGGTCCCCGGGCTCCCAGCGCTGAGCGGAGCTTGCCCCAGAAGCTGCACCCCTCCGCCTGTGCCCAGACTGCGCCCAACCTCCCTGCCTTCTCTCCTACCATCTCCTTGAGAATCCCACGCCTTTGCACTTTCCTGCCCAGACTTAACCAAAACACGTACTGTAAACCTAATATTTATTGAGCACTTACTTTGTGCCAGGGGCCAAGCTTCATCTCCATTACCTTATTAATTGTTCACAGGAAGATTTTTGTTACCCCATTTTACAGATGAGGAAAGTCAGACTAGTTCTTTGTAAAGTCACAGGGCATTAGAGAACTGGATTCTCATGCCACCATGCTGTGTTTGGTATCATATACACTGACTGCCTATGTGCCTGCCCCAAGGAGCTTAAATTCCAGCAGACGTTCTCTCTCCCTCCCCTCAGCTCCCACTGCATCTTGCTCTGCTCCCTCTTCACCATTTATCCCACCCTGCCTTGCATTGCTATTTTCTGGGTACCTCTCATCTCCTTTGACCATGGGTTCCCCCAGGACAGAAAATGTGTCTTTGTATCTTCATCTTTGAGTCTGGCACAAAGCTTAGAACACTGTAGGTTCTTAAATTATGTTTCTAATTCTAAAGTAACGTGTTCAGTATAGAAAAAAAAAAAAAGGAAAACACAGAAAAAGTAAAGCAGAAAAGAAATATCACCTATGATCCCACTACCCAGAGAAAACTATTGTTAATATTTAGGCAAATTTCCTTCCAGTCTCTCTCTCTCTATATATATAGTATTTATAGATATATAGTTTTTATTCTGCATAAAGTAGACATTTACAATACCATTTTCTATGATGCTTTTTTTAAAGTACTCTTTGCTTCTGACTTTTTTTAAAAATATGTATTTTATTAATTTATTTGGTTGCACCAGGTCTTAGTTGTGGCAGGCGGGCTCCTTAGTTGTGATGTGAGAACTTTTAGTTGCGGCATGAATGTGGGATCTAGTTCCCTGACCAGGGATCGAACCCGGGCCCCCTGCTTTGGGAGCACGGAGTCTTAGCCACTGCGCCACCAGGGAAGTCCCTATGATGCTTTTTTACCTTATATCATGAGCAATTCCCACATCATTAGAAATTCTTTGGAAATGGTGTTTTTTGATGGCTGTAGAGTGTTCTCTCCTGTGCCGGTGCCCCTCCTGTTTAAATCACTCCCATAAACAACTCCAAATGTTGTGGTTCATTTACAGCCCCTCTGATTATTCCCAGAGGAGAAATACCTGAAGTGGAATTGCTGAGACAAAGAGAAAGGATATTTCCAAGGCTCTTGGCACATTACAGTTGGCTCTGAACAAAGCCCTGCTCTATCAAACCCTCTTCCATCCCCACCCACCCAGATGTGCTCACCTACTAGCTGGAAGGCCCAGTGCCCTAGGGCCCCCTCTCTCATTTCAACTCCCCCAGCCTTTTCAAATGGTCAGAAGCAGGTGGGAGGGTCCTGGGAGATGGGACTTGAGAGACTTGGCCAACCGATGCCCAAATCTACCCCTCTCTGATCTGCACTCCATCATCAGAATGACTCCTTTGGGTTAAGGGCAGTGTGACTCAAAAGTTGTTGGTTGTACAATGGACTTCTAGTTGGAGACATTCCCACTAAGCCATGGCCACTAGGCAGATCTTCTTAGTTACTAGATTAACAGCCGAGACTTGGGCCTCAGGGATTGGGACGTTACAAAGTTATGCATGTTTTTAATTTTATTGAATATATTATGTAAAAATATTAAAGATTAATCTGGGGAAAAAAGACAAAATATCATGCCTACATCTTTTCCCTTTTCCCACATTTTTCTAGGTCAGGGAAGTAGTCTCTGTGAAAGGGAAATAACCTTTAGATCAGTATCTTCAAAAGTATCCAACACTTTCTTGGATAGATTTTCATTCAGCCTATAATGACATCCATAGAGCAATGGCTATGGGTCTCTAGCACAGGGCTGGATATATGAGCCACCAGGTGCTGTGAACCCCTCAGAGGCCATGGCCAAAACAGCCAGAGTGCTTTTCCAGCTCCACTGTAAACAATTTGGGATTTAATCTAAAGAGATTCTAAGTGGGTCAATTCTTTGAGGTAATTTGTGTCAATTTCCAAGTCACTCCTGGTCATCGTCCAGGAAAGACAATTTTTATTAAAGAACCCCAGGGCTGCCTGTAGGGACAGCCTCCCCGATCCCTCACCAGTCGACACTCAGCAGAGGCGGATGGCTGCGCAGAACAGCCCGCTAACTGAGGGAACCCAGGCAGGATCGTCGTCCTCAAGGAGCTCAGCCTGCCCTCCCACCGAGCTGGGCTGGGCGGTGTCCGTGCTCCAGAGCGGCGGTTCTCAACCTTCGCGAACGTGCGGGTCTCTGGCAGGGCCTGGGAACACAGCCTGCTGGGTCCAGAGACCAGTGCTGGCCCGAGAGTCTGCATTTCTAAGTTCAAGTTCCGGGGGGATGCCGAGGCTGCTGGTCCCAGGGTCACACTTCGAGGACGCTAGCCCGGGAGCTCGGAGAGAGGGAACCAGGGGCACCCCGGGGCGGACGGCCGCGGAGGCCGGGCCCGGGGCCTCCCGAGAGGGAAGCGGCGGAGGCCGGAACCGCGGGCGGCGGCGCGGCGACTTGGTCCGGGTGACACGGGGGCGGCGGGCGCCTTGGCGGCGGCGGCGGGAGACCCCTCCGGCCACCCAGGGCGCGGCGGCCCGGCCTCCCTCCCCGGCCCCGCGGCAGCTCCGGGGCGCCCCGCGCGGCTTCCCGGGCCTCTGCGCCCACCGCCCGGAAGTGAGACAAAGGCACCACGGGGGACTGAACTGGAGCGTCCCTCCTGAATGTCCAGACTGTCTGGGCCCCTGCTTCTCACACCCTTCCTCCTTCATGGCTGTCATTGGCGCTGGGCTCTCCTCCCTACCCACGGCGGGGGCGGGGGGAGGAGAGCGCGCTCCACATGCAGTCGCTACTCTCACTACCCGCCCCGCACCAGGGGCCGCCGTCTAGAGCCCCAGATTCCATCCCCAGAGCGGCTTCTCACAGCCATGTGACCTTTACAGCTCACCTCAGCTCCCTGGCCTCGGTTTGTCCTGGTGTAAAGCAACTGGGTTGGAGGGGGATGTTTCTGAACTTCCTATCCTATCCACCTTGACCTGTGAGTGGCAGGTGGTGGGATGGGGTCTGGTGCAGGCAGAACACGGTTGAAGCTGGGTAGGGGCTGTGAGGTGGTGGAGGAAAGGAAGAGGGGAAGCGGGAGGGGGCCTCCCAGGTACCTTTGCAAGCTCTGCCCGCCCTCAGTCCTGGCCTCCATGTGCGGGCTGGCAGAGCCCCTACCCAGGGAAGACGCCCATGGGAATCCCCTCGCTAGCTGGGTGCCTGGTTTGCAGTCACTGTTTGCCAGAGGATGAGGAAGGGGACAGGAAGGAACGTGCAGGCTGGACTGGAAAATCCAGCTGTGCAGGAGGAGCCCTGACTGTACTTCACACTGGAAGCTGAAGCCTTGCTTGGCCCTGTCTCCGGGGCACATGCCCTGCTGGACCCTGGGGAGCCCCGTCCAGGGGCACAGCTGCCACTGGGTTGAGAGCTCCTGAGCCAAAAGTCTAGTAGCTTTTAGCTTTGAGGCCGCACACATGTGCTCCCAAGATTGTGTGGAAATATTATTTTCAACTTAAATCCATCTTCCTACAGATTTACTCAATGAGTTCAAAGATGTTCAAAATTAAGAGTTCTTAATTTACAGGCTTGGCAGCAGCTTCCAGCACATTAACCCGAAGGCCTTATATCCTCCTCAGCCCACCCCTGCTCCCCTCTGCAGAAAGGGAAGCGCCCACAAAATGTCCAGATGGTTCAGAGAAGTATGTAAGTCTGTTTGCAAGTGGCAGAAATGCCTCTCCAAGTAGCTTAAAGATATATGCACCTATAAAATATATAAATATAGACAGTATTTTATATGTGTATTTGGCTCACAGAGTCTAAATAAAGGTTAAAAACTGGTAGGAAGGACAGGGATGTTGTTGGGCCCTGAATGTGATAGGACTCTCTGATGGCAGCTCCCAAGCTTAACAACTTAAAGTCTCACTGCAAATTTTCTCCAAACATCTGAGAGCGAGGAGATCCTTAGCAAACCTATCTGAGAAGGGTCTGCCAGAGGCGCAGACCACTTCACCACGCACTGGGTCTGGGGAGAGGCTCCTTTAGACCTGAGCCTGCACGGGGCATGGGGAGCCTACTTCCTAGTAATGGTTCCAAAATACAAGGACCTCCACTGCCCAGGACTGATGAAGCCCACACAATTCTCAGGCTGGCACCCACCAGCCAGTTCTGCCAGAGAGCTGGGACCAGCAGGGTGAGGCCAGCCTCCCCGAAGGGGTGGCCACGTGAGAATTTGACCTGTTCAGCAGAAGTGGTCAAAGCCACTGTGTGCAGTGGTGTGGGTGGTGCACTGCAGCTCCGGAGGTGATATTTGTGCTGTTGACTCTGTGAGGGCGCCCCCTGGAGTTGTGCAGCGCACAGTGCGTGTGGCTCTGGAGGCATTCCTGTTATTCAGGACAACCGGGTGATCTTTACAAACAGATTAGAAACAGAGCTTCCTGAGGTACCTGCACACACATGGCCTCATGGAAGCCACCGGCCATGGTACGGTGACTTGATTTCTCTGGGGGTCACACTGCATTCTCAAGGTGGGGTGCACTGGTCATTGTGGTAAACGCAGATGGAAGCCTTGTTTCAGGCCCCACCTGCCCTGTGAACCACTGGGGCCTGCCTTGCAGCAGCAGGGAACATCCCCAGAGTGGCCCAAGCCCTGGATTTGTAGTTAGAAGCCCCAGACCTCCATGAAAAGGGAGCCATGTGACCTTGGTCCAGTGTCATTCTATGTGGTAGTTTCCTACGACTGAGTAACAAATTACCACAAACTGGGGGACACGAAACAACAGAAATTTATTCTCTCACAGTTCTGGAGGCCTCAAATCCAAATCAGGGAGTCAGCAGGACTGGTTCCTTCTAGAGGCTCTGAGGGAAAAACAGTCCTATGCCTTTCTCCTGGCTTCTTCTGGTTGCTGGCTATCCACACGATCCTTGGCTTGAAGACACATCACTGCAGTCTCCGCCTCCATCTTCACATCCCCTTCTCGCAGTGCGTCACTTCTCCCTTCCTCTTCTCCCTCTTTTTAAAAAACTAAATTAGGGACTTCCCTGGTGGTCCAGTGGTTAAGGCTCTGTGCTTCTACTGCAGGGGGTGCGGGTTTGATCCCTGGTCGGGGACCCGCACGTGGCGCAGCCAAAAAGTAAAAAACAAAAAAAACCCTGAATTTAATTTTTTATTGTGGTAAAATATGCATAGCATACAATTTACCATTTTAACCACGTTTAAGCATATAGTTCAAAGGCATTAAGTACTTTCACATCCTTTCCTCTTTTACAAAGACAGTTGTCATTGGGTATAGAGCCTACCCTGATCCAGGATGTCTCATTTTGAGCTCCTTAATTACATCTGCAAAGACTTTTTTTTTTTCCCCAAATGAGATCATAGTCAAAAATTGGGGGGAGATGTCTCTTTTGAGGGGGCTGCCGGTCAACCTAGCCCCTATGGCCTCCAACCCTCACTTTTCTCATCTATGAAGTGGGAATCATCACACTTCCACCTCTACCTGGTTGGTTGTGGGCACTTAGGTGCCATCTGTGCTGAGGGGTCAGGGGCAGCAGGCCTGGCTTGTCTTGTAGTTGCCCTGTGTGTGGCCCTGATAAGCCCGGTCTCCATGTGGCCTGAGTTTTGGCACCACGGGGACTCCCCATGAGAGGGAGAGCTCTCCTGCAGAAGGGCAAACAGGCACCTGGTCAAGGCCCAAGGAGGAGGCCGGGGTGGGGACAGGCTGGACATGCTGCCTCGTTGACCTCTCTCTACCTGTAGAAAGCACTCCTTGGACGACCCCTGTGACTTTGATGCAGAACGGGGAACGAGAGTCGGCGAACAAGAGTGAGTGTCATCCTGGAGACCATCCCCCCTTCCACAGGCCACCTCTCCGGGCTGGGGCTCTAGAGGGGAGGCAGTGCGATGGGGCCGGACTGTTGGCCGCCACGAGCTCTCCCTCAGGAACATGCTTCTGAGCAGAGTGACCTTCTAGATTCCCACTGCCCCTGCCCAGCGTGACCTCTCGCCCCTCTCAGTTCCCCTGATTCTTCCTTGGCTCTCAGCCTTCACAGCAGGAGGTGTGTGACACCCAGGGCGACCCTGGGCCACTTGCCCAACCTCAGTGTCATCGCCTGCAGAACGGAGATAACATAGGAGATCCTTCAGGGGGTGGGTAGAGATCCTTCAGGGGGTGCGATAGCAGAGCTTGGGGGCGTTGCATGGACACATGGACGGGCAGCCAGCCCCTCCGGGTTTAGATCTGGTCTGCTGTGGGCTTTGGGGCAACTTGTTGAACCTCTCTGGGCCTCAGTTTTATCATGTGTAAGAAGAGAAGAATAATAGTGCCTATTTCATAGGACTTATGGGGGGATTAAACAAGCTAATACACGGAAAGCTCTTTGAATAGTGTCTGCCACCTTACCACGTGCTAGGTAAGAGCCGGCCATTATTATTATTGTCGTTGTAGGGTTTAACACGGTATTGTGCATATAGGAAGTCCTCGAGAAATAACTTAAAAAGAAAAACCCAAACCAAAACACCCCAACCTGCCTTCTCCCTTTGGGCCTTATCTTCCCAGTTAGCCTGAGCTCCTGGATGGGCTGGGGGAAAGCAGGAGTTTGACACAACTTGGTTGATTCATGTATCCAAAAAGCTGCCAGGTGCCATCTCTGGGTTTTTCTTCTTACCTTTTTTTCGTTTTTTTGTGTGTGTGTGTTTTTTTGGTGGCTGTGAAAACTGTTGGACACTACGGACCCTCTCCCCAGAAAGGTGCTCAGAAGCAAACAACACAATGTGTTGCACAGACCTTCAGGGGATCCCTGACCCCCGCTGAGGACCAGGGCAAGAAGCCCCTCTCTAGATGACACCCTCTCCCATGTCTCATTTGTTGGTTTTCCTCCAACAAAACAAAAGCTGGTCCTCCTCCCTCACCCTTCAGTGGGCGGTACCCCAGCTTCTACCCCAGCTCCCAGCCACCTTCACCCCCCACCCCAGGCCCCCTGGCTCAATGCCCACTCCAAGCCGCAAACCTTGGAGAGGAGTTGAATACAGCACCTGTTCGGCATTTGAGGGCTAAAAAAGAAAAAGAAAAAAACAGACTCAACTTAAAAAAAAATCAGACAGAAGGAATCATCCTCCAGGCCAAACACCATAATTCATGGGGCTCTTATTCACTGAGTGGGACTAAATGATATTTACAGTCAAGAGGCCCTGGACTCACCGAGATGAGCCATCCAGGAGTTGCCCAAACTCTGGCAGCAGAGTGGAGAGGGCAGGGGCGACCCAGGGCCGGGAGCTCAGACCACTGGCAGGGGGAGATTTTATTGTTGTTGTTCACAGATGATGGGGTATTTTTCCCCCGCTTAATGTTAAGTGTAATTTCGGAATTTTAGTACATGTTCCTGGGAAAATGATAACTTCAAACAATTGTTTCCTTGAGGCCAATTATGTGCTTGGAATTGGGCTATTTGCTGTGGGTGGTGCCCATTCATTCATTCATTCATTCAGGGTTTATTAGGTGCCTTCTTTATATGAGAAGCTGTTCCGGACACCCGGGATACAGCCATGAACAAGGCAACAGAGGTTCCTGTCTTAATGACGTTTATAGTCTTGGCAGGAGAGACAGATAACACAAAATAAACAATAAGTAGATGTTGGGTGGTAATGTGTGCTGAGAAGAAAGTCAAAGCAGGTGGGGGCTGGAGAGGGCTGGGCACTATGTTATTGAGTGTTCAGAGCAGAGGCCTGAAGGAGTGAGGTTTGGGGAGGGTCCCAGGAAGGGAGGAGGGCCATCCACCAGGTGGCCAGTCTTGTTTGGGTTGGGACAGCTCAGCAGGACTAATGACCCACAGGACCAGTTGCCACAGCTGGGGGTTTCTGGATGACAAGTTTGCTGAAGGCCCCCAGTCCTCTGCGGGAACTTTTCCTGGGGCACATAGGTCCTTCCTGGCCGTGGCCTTGGGCCTCCCTGCCAAGCCAAAAGCACCCCCAGGGCTGTTTCTTCCTCATCCCTACCCCTCCCTAGGATGGGTTCTGGCTGATCACCACACCCACCCCCCCAACGTTTACATCCACTATCCTTCAAACTCAAAACAAGACAATTATGAACATGGGCAGACTGTCAAGGATCACCTTTGACGGAAGTGCCTGGGAGGGTCCTCTGAGGTCTCCCTGGATTCCAAGCATCGCCGCCATCACCTCTCTCCAAGCCCCTTCAGCATCTCCTGGAGGCCTCCTTGTGGAGCTCAGCTACTTCTGTAGCCCCACCGTTCAGGTCAAAAGTCAGTTGCTCATAATCATTTAATCATGAACGGCTGGCCTGCTGGTCCCTAATTATGTCATCGAATCAGGTGCTGCATGGTAAACAGCCTTGTTCCCCTTAAGGCTCCCAAGTCAGGTGAGACACATCGTAGGTACCCAATAAGAACTTGGTATCCTAAATAATAATAATAATTAATTAAAAAATAATATGTAACATTTATTCAGCACTTACTATCTCCAAGTGTCATGCTAACTGTTTAACAAAAGTTCTTTCTTTAGTTCTCCTAAGAAGCCTGTTTTGGCATTTTTTACTTTAATTCTGACCCCCACTTTGCAGACCGGTTCCTAGTTTCACAATTAGGAAGTGGCAGTGCCAGGATTCAAACTCCAGTTGCCTCATTCCTGCTTCTCTCCCAGGAACAATGTTCAGGCCACATCTTCTGTAGTCCTCGAAGGCTCAGGATTCCTTAGTCGTGGGGCTGGTGAATGCTTGAGGACAGCTGGGAAAGCCATGAGCCCCCAGGGCCCAAGAGCGGCAACTCCGGTCCTTGTGTTTGCTCCCGTCCAAGCTCCATGTTGAAATGATTATCCAGAATAATAGCTCATGCCCCTTCTTTCACAATCCTCAGAGGCAACCCACAGGATGGTTGAAAGTCGGACAGGTTGATGTGTCACCTTTTATGGAAGTGCCTGGGAGGACCCTTTCCCAGAGGCCAGCCTGCAGAGGTAAGTACCCTGGTTGCAGACACTCCCCTTCAGCCAGGAAAATGTTCAGGTCCCCTGGCTTTCTTGTCAGTCATTAGGGGTTCCTGGCGGGTCCCCACTAGCATCTGAGCTAGGATAGACCATTTCTCATCTTTGTTCCTCTCTCAGGGCCGATTGCCCATCCATCTCCCCATCAGTGGAGGTTGATGTTAGATAAAGACCAGTTGTCACTGGTGGGCTCTGCCCCGATTTTCTTCCCCTGAATGCATCCTCTCAACAGGTGTCTGGTGACACAGGACCCATGAGGTCCTGCCTGCCTCACAGATGTTAGGTTCCAGCCACAAAACCAAAAAAAAAAAAAAAAAAAAAAAACTGGGGTGGGAAAGAAGGATCCAGATTTCACTGAAAATGAGGCTTTTCAGGGTTGCTGACTAAGGAATTTTCTTTCCAAACATCTGAAAGTGCAAACAGATTGTAAATTAAGAGGGAGTTACAAGATAGTAGCTGAAGGGAAACAACGCCTCCCTGCTCTCTGGTTGTGGCTGGTGTGGCACTGATGGGACCCAGGCAGCCAAGAAAGATGATTAGCCTGGTGGGTGGGTGGGATGGGGCCAGGGTGCTGGGGACAGTGTTCAGGCCGCTTCCTTGAGCCAAGGGGGAGTAGCTTCTTCTGACAGGAGGTAGAACACTGGTCTCTGTCTTCTCTTGCGCCAGTGAATTAGTGATTCCCACCCAGATCAAAGTTCAGGCTCCCAAGGCAACTCAGCAAAAATAAAGTGAAACAAATTATAACCCATTCAAACCAGGCTTCTCATGACCAAAGCATGAAGCCAGGAGTTGGACGGCCCTTGAGTCACACTTCTCTGCTCCTTCTGAGTAAAAATACTGATTTCAGTGAAATGTCTTCATTCAGCTGAGGCTTGAATTTATAATGGGAGGAGAGCCCCTGGCATAGCTGTCTCTGGCAGTAATCCTGCTGGGTTTGGGGTGCTGGGGCCATGATGGGGAGCCTGGGCCCAGAGTGGAAAAGTCAAGAGCAATTCCCCCTGCCATGACCACACCACCTCCAGACGCAACGCGGAAGCACTGCTTTGGAGAACAGAACAGGAAAAGAGGGGTGGAGAGTGGGAGGACTGTTGAAAGCCCAGAGCCGGCTGGGCAGGTTTCAACGTGGAGCAAACCTTCAGGTTCCCTTGTCGTGCCACTGAGTTCAGTAACTATCAGCGTGACACCCCCTTTCAGGGATATCAAGCTCTGTCTGACGACCCCTCAGTGTGGGCCTCTGAGCCCCTCTGAGTATGCCCAGGCCTTGCTCAGAGGCTGACTGTCCAGCACCATCCACTGAGGGCCCCCTCTGGGGAAAGGTCGGGATTCTGGGTTTGGGAACCTCCTACAGACCTGTGTGCTTTCCAAACAGGGCTTACCTAGCGGTGTGAGCTGTGCCCCAGGGGCGGCCGAGATACCCCCATGTCCAGTCCATACCTGCTGCTTGCACAAGGCAGGAATCGAGGCCAAACCAAAACAAAACAGACAGCTTTGGGCAAAATGGAAACCCCATGGGGTTGGTGTTGGCATTGGGGCGCGGCTTCAGAGCTTGGAGAATCGAGTGGGTGATGAATGGCATAGGGTATCTCGGAAAAATTCAGACAGGACTTGAGGTAGGGCTCATAATATTTGCAGGCAAAGGCACACACAGCACAGGTTCTGGAAGGATCCCTCCATTTCACCGAGGGGTTCAGCGTTCACAGGTTCAGGAAGAAAACAAGGTGAAAGTCCGTCCACCTGCCAGGTCCTGTGCCAGAGACCACGGGCCCATCCGGAGCCAGACACAGTCCTACCCTCAAGAAGCTCATGGCCTGAGGGAGAAAGGAGCAAACCGGTCATGAAGCAAGGCCACAGGTGCCTTGGCAGCCCTCATCACTCTGTGAAGCGTGCGGCCTCTGGCGTCAGACGGACCTGGCTTCTAGACTCTTCTGCTTCCTGGCTGAGTGATCTCGGGGAAGTTGCACAATGTTCCAGGTGTTGGTTTCCTCCGCAGCAAAGTGGGGGTGTTCAGGTACCTCCTAGGGGTCCGGGGAGGATCCAGAGACTGAGCGTGTGCAGAGCACGTGCCTGGCCCACGGTGGTGCTCCTAATAATGCAGAGAAGCTGGTTTGATGATAATAATGTAAACCTAGTGTTATCAGAGAAGCTTGCCAAGCGCCCAGGGTGGCTGGAGACCAGTCGTCTGCTGTTCGGGGCGGGCCAGGGGCGCGGTCCAGAAGGGCCCCCAGAGGATGATGCTGGCCGCACGGCGAGGCAGAGCAACCCTGGGAGGGGGCGTTTGGGTCCCGGAGAGCAGCCGGCAGTCCCGGCAGAGCCCACTGCGCAGGGGACAGAGCCCCCAGGTGCTCTGCGACTTTGTCGGGAGGGTGGAGGGGTACCGGGAAGTCTTTCTGACAGGAGAAGTGCACTCTGCCATCAGCAGAAGATTAGATGGGAAGGGAGGCAAGGCGGGGAGGGTCAGCGTGGGCTGTAACAGTGGGCACGTAAGAGACTCTGGGGGCCTGAAGACGGAGGAGATGGGGATGTAGGAGGCGTCGCTGGTAGGACTCCAGAACCGACAGGATCAGGGGTAAGGTAGGGGAGCAGGCCAAGAACGAGCGTGGAGTTTGGCCACCAAGGCCAGGGGCGGGGGTGTGGAGGCAGGGGAGCGCAGGGCTGTGTGGCACAGGGGCTTCCGTGCAGGGGTCTGTGGGCCGTCTGGGTGGGGGCGATGGGGCCATCAAATCCTGGTGCAAAGCTGGGGGAGGGGCAAGGGTATCTTGCAAGGATCTCCAGCAAGACTCTTGGTTACCTGTTTGGGCTGAGGAGCCATATGGGAAACACTATGTAGGTGACCAGAGTGGCCCCTTTCCTGCGGCAGACACAGCACTGATGACATTCTCACCCGCTGACCCTTGTGATTTTTCGTGACCCTCGTCACTGACCCCCCAGGAGGGAGACGACAACACCAGAGAGGCGCATGAGCGTGGTCAAAAGGTGAGTCCAGAGGTGAAAGCCAAAGGAGCCAATGTCACCGTTCACAGTCAAGTTCAGGGTATAGATAAGGGGTCTGTCGTCCTTAAATCCTGATTTTGGAAAACTGAAGGAAGGGAACAGTTCTTGAAAAAGGTAACTTTAAAATAAAATAAAATATTATTATATGAAGTGATACAAATGCTATCCTCAGAGATAGTCCCCCTGAAAAGATGAGGTCAAGTGACGGACAACTGAGGCATGAGATACTCGGAGGGCAACCTGAGGTTTGTGGACGTTGGGTGGACTTTCTGACTTTACTGTCAGGAAGACAATCGCTTTTCCCACCATCAGCCTTTTATCTGCATCATCAGCGATGGAGTACTGACCTGGATGAGTGATGATAATACAAAAGTATTTATTGAGTTCTTACTATGTGCCAGCGACTCTACGGATTATCCTCATTTAACCTCGCATCCTGAGTAGATGTCATTTTATCTCCTACTAGTTCTATCACCCTTATGCTTCTTTGGGAGCACTGGGGCACAGCCATTATCAAGCTGGATGAGGGATTGGAGATCATGTGTAGAAATGCTCAGGGTACCCACGAATTGCCACAGGCAGAGTGTGAGGGATTCGGCAAGCCTTCGCCCGTTCTTAGGATCCGTGGGCACGATAGAGAAACGTGGGTGTCACTGTGCTGGGAAGGTGTGTGCTGAGTCTTCCTGGCTCTCTGCGAGGGCAGTTGCAGGGATTTGTACTGGTCAACATCTGGGTCGGTGATCTGGATCATAAAGGTTATTTATCAATCTGCGGATGACAAAACTGAGGAAGGAGGGAGAGACTACATGCTAGATGGTACAATAAAGATTTGATGAGAGGGACAGGCTGAAGTGATCATCCAAAGCTAACAAAATAAAGTTGTAAAAGGACAAATGTAGAACTCTGTTTTCAGATCTAAAAACTCAAGTACACAAGTAGATGATAGAGAAAACCTGGCTTGATGGCAGTTATGGGAGAAAAGGCCGTTTACACAATTTAAAGAGGCAACATTATTGCCCTATACAATAATGGAATTGTAGGCTAAATTTTAAAAAAGTGTCTGAAATTAAATTAAATACGAGCCCCTTGCTAGTGATGAAGCAACATCTGACCCAGTCTCAGGAGTACATTTTTTTTTTTTGCGGTACGCGGGCCTCTCACTGCTGTGGCCTCTCCCGTTGCGGAGCACAGGCTCCGGACGCGCAGGCTCAGTGGCCATGGCTCACGGGCCTAGTCGCTCCACGGCATGTGGGATCTTCCCGGACCGGGGCACGAACCCGTGTCCCCTGCATCGGCAGGCGGACTCTCAACCACTGTGCCACCAGGGAAGCCCCCTACTTTAGCTTTTGATTCTATAGATTCCAACCCCTCATTTTACGCATCAAGTACCTGTGACTTAGAAAAGGGGTTTATCCAAGATCTTACAGCTGATTGGTGGCAGAGCTATACTTAGAACACACAACTCCTAGCTTAATCCGCTGCCCCTTCTACCTCACCAGGAGGCTCCCTACTTCCACCCATGATTTGTCTTAGCGTCTGTGCCCCTAGAAAGTCCCGGTAAACCTGAGCTGCCCCCTATTGATTCTTTCCCCCCTTGGAAAAGCACCAGGAAGGCAAGAGATCCTGTTTGAGGCATTGCTGCAGCGTGAGACAACGATCCCAGATTTCATTTCACTGTGTATTACTGTAGCTCCATGAAATACTGTATGAACTGGGAAGTGAAAACCAGGAGTGACTCAGGCTTCCGGTTGTCCTACATGATCTGTTCTCTCCTTCCTTACTACTAGAGTCCCTTTTAGATGGCCACCCAGAATAAAGGTATTCCCCAGTCTCTTTTGCAGCTAGATATGGCATTGCAACCAAGTTCTGGAATTAGAGAGACTTATGGAAAGTGTCCTTAGCAGGAAGAAGCATGCCCTTCGCCCATGATGGATGGAATGCAGACTTGGCGGCTGGACCCCCAGCAGCCTCCGTGGACCATAAGCTAGAAACCACGTGTTGATAAGGGTGGAACAGGATGGTAAGAGCTTGCATCTCTGATGAGCTTATGAAGCCTCTTTACCGGCCCCAGACTGTTTCCTCATGTTCTACAGGCAAGAGAAATAAAGTCCTAACGTTGAAGCCACCGTTACCATCTTCCATCAACTCTGTCATTGAATGTAAGAACAGCGTTATTTCATACATCACTAAGAAAAAGAAACCACTGCCAAATTAAACAGCTACCCCATCCAGCTAACCCATTCCAATTTCAGAGAAGTTCCAATGTAGCAAAAGGATGAGTCTTATTACATGAAATGCAGTATTTTTGGTTTTTGTTACTCATAGCCAAACCTAATCCTGATTCAAGAAACATGAGGGAGCAAAAAGACAAGTTCTAAATAAAGAGCATGACAATCATGTAGAGGGAAGAACAAGTCTCTATAAAAGAATGACTCATAAAAATAGTAGTGACACATGACTCAATTTAGGGAGGTTTCTCCCATAACTTCCCAGTCTGGCTTGAATTAACTGGGGAATTATGTATGGCTATTTGGATTTGGCCATAAAGTGAGATGAGGCTCCAGGGGATGAGTGGGCTGGTTTTAAGATGTCAAAGACCCAAAGGGGATTGCTAAGCCGGTCTCCATTGTGTGTGATTTGGTTTTAGGGTCTCTGACTCCTTGGTTTCTTCTCCCCAACTCTGCAGGGTCCTCCTGGCTGACTTTGAGAAGGACAAATGGGCAGCTGCTGCCAGAAGCAGCTGATGACCAAGACAAGCTTGCAACCAACAGGCTCGCCCTTAGCTGAGATTCGCATGGAGATGCTCACGGCTCTTCCCGCACCAGCCCTGCTACTGCTTTCCAGTGTAATTTGAGCCTTGATCTGGTGCAAAGCTGAGCACTTTTGGTCCTCAGCACTAGAGCCCTGACCTTAAGCTATGACAACCCAGTATTAACGTACCTGAGTGATTAAAACATCAAAGGCCAATATGACACACGAAAGGGAAAGGGAAAGGGAAAGGGAAATCTGGTTTATTGAAAAGTGGTTATAAGATGGACTATCCACTGTGTGTCATTAAAGCAGGGGCACTTTCATAAGAAATGTCCACTTGATTACTTTTAAATTATAACAGAATAACTTATTTTAATTGATCCTATCTCCTGTGACTGCTTCTTGAATCTACCGGGACACCAGGGGCCTTTATAGATTTTGCGGATACTATGCTCTGGCTATCGTTTATTGACGGTCTCCTCATGTGATAAATGTTTTACATCTATTATTTAACACATCAACCCCACAGGTAGGTGGTATCATTCCTTTTTTTTTTTTTTTTTTTTTTTTTTTGCGGTACACGGACCTCTCACTGTTGTGGCCTCTCCCGTTGCGGAGCACAGGCTCCGGACGCGCAGGCTCAGTGGCCATGGCTCACGGGCCCAGCCGCTCCGCGGCATGTGGGATCTTCCCGGACCGGGGCACAAACCCGTGTCCCCTGCATCGGCAGGCGGACTCCCAACCACTGCGCCACCAGGGAAGCCCCTCATTCCCATTTTTAAAGATAATATAACTGTGGCTCAGAGAAGGTTGATTAACTTTCTCATGGTATCACACACAGCTAATAAACGGGCTCTGAACCTAGGTGGATGAAGGCTACCATTATCATTTAGTTGTAATGGACTGTAGAAGCAGCCCTTTAAGCTTCAGTTACTGAAACATGTAAAGGTCTGCTGAGGAATACTTTTATCCTTGCATTCAGAAGGTCCACTGGGCACTGAAGACTTGTGACTATTCTGAAGGAAAGCCTTCTCTGGAAAAAAAAAAAAAAAAGTTGGGGAAACGGCAGGAGATGGACTGGATAAGCATTCTTGCTCCAGGCCTTACTTAAATTACACTCAGGCAACTGTTCCAATGGCCCGTGTAATAACCTGGCGACACAGGAATCTCTGTCAATGACAGAGGTGCAGAAGAGTTCCAATGGAACATTCCCACAGCCGATGAGGTGGACTACTGTTGGGCTGATTGCCTGTTTTTACTGAAATACATCATGTGACTTTTTGCTGAAGCAACATCTAATCTAATAACAATATTTTAAAAGTGCTTTTAAGAAATTTTCTGCTCACCTTAATTTCATGCATGTATTTCCTTGGGAAGAAAAAAATTCCCTACAAATCCCTATTTAACTTTGCCAATTCTGATGAAGATATATTATAATGATGATGGGAATTTCTTGTATGATCTCATGTTCTACATAAAAACAGCTCAGCTACTTAAAGGGTTGATTCAAATTCTTATGGGTGAGAATCTAATTCTTCTTGGTTTTAATAAACTGGAAGCCCTACCAAATGATTTCTTCTGGATTGAAACACATTAAGATGAAATAAAACTTAACGTTCAAATTCATTACATTTTCCCTCAGATACCAAAGTACAGACACCAGGCTAAACTTCTTTTAAATTATTTTATTTTTGTGTAAGCTAAAAGGAAATTTACACACTGAAATCTCAAAAGACCTTGGGCATGCACATTAACCTTGTTAGAGGTTCCTCTACATGTCTCTTTTTTTCCATAGGAATTTCCCCAAACATTTAAAACCCATAGTTTTTACTGTATATACAGCCTAAACCATAGCAATCTATGATTATGTCATTTTACACTGTGCAAAATCCTCAAAAAATAGTGGTATGATAGAACAAAACAATCAGTAACAAGTAAATTTCATGGTAAGACATTCATGTAATTTGGTCCTTCTCTAAACCAAACTGATTTAAAACAGACAGGCACAATCTCTTTAAACCCCTTCAATCAAGTTCTGACAATGATCCATACCCTAGAACAAAAGCGCAATCGATGAAAGTACCTTGCAAAAGGTCAAACAGCAACAGGCCAGACTGAAAAGATTAAACAAGAGCACAAAAAGGGTAACAAAAGCCAGATCTGAAACAAACCCACCACACGTAAAATTAAAAAAAAAAAAAAAAAATTTAAACAGGGATTGGAGCTTATTTATGAGAGCAAAAGTAATTCAGTGTATGATGTGAAAAATTAATAGGACAGTCAATGCAATCTGAAAAGGCTGAAGGGGATTTCACAGACAGTGGAGATTTGACTTTTTAGTTTTCATTTTTTTATTTCAAAAGTTTTGTAAGAAGGACACCACCAGTGTATTTCACAAAGACATAAATGTATACACCCCAGCAACACAAAAAGAATAAATCTTCAAAAATGTTCACCCCGATTATTTACATTTGTTTCTAATATAAATTTAGGACTTCAGTATGTAAATAAATATACATTACTATGTATACCTTTCTAGTGCGGCTTACCAACAAATCAGCTGAACTTTAATTTTTTTTTTTTTAATTAGAGCAGGTATGCTTTTGATGGTGGGGAAGGGCTGGAGGGAAGGAAAAGCAACTGAAACCGTCCAGTTCACATCAGTTATCAGTCTGCCTTCTCTTGGGAGCTTGTGGAAGGTGTCAAGGTGGTTGGGAACATCAACACCTTGGCATGCATGAACGTCAGGTCAGGAAGGCTGGCGATCACCTTGATGGCTTCTTCACTCAGGTGCTCTTCTCTTTTCGGTTTCCTGTTGACAAATGAAAAAAGAGATGTGTGTCAAAGTGACACTTGCTGTAGGTCAAACGGGAGAAAATCTACTCTCAAGGTAGACAGCAATCTGTGGGGACTTGAGTTATCTTTCCCTCTGCCAGTCCCTGAACCTCATAATACCTTTGTGTTGAGTGCTTCCTGTGCCAGAGGCCAAATCTCTTACAAAGATTCACACCGAATTTATGTATGTTCATTACAGTTAGGCAGGTACACAGACATTCACATGTACCTGTGCACAGCTCGCAGCTCTATTTAAGCTTAGAAGCATCTACCTAGGCATACTTTTAAAATGTTACTAGGGAACTCCCTGGTGGTCCAGTGGTTAGGATTCCGTGCTTCCACTGCAGGGGTCACGTGTCCGATTCCTGGTCGGGGAACAAAGATCCTGCATGCTGTGTGGCGCAGCCAAGAAAAAGTTACGCAGCAGAAATATGATGCTGAAGCCCTAGTTAATAACACTCTGCCCAACTGGACTTCCCCCTCCCCACTGAGAAACTACCAAAGTTGCCTCAACATAAAGCAAAGTATGTCTGGCACGGTCCTTGTAAGTCATTTTAACCTCAGGCTTTCTTCAACCCCAAAGGGGAATTCCAGGACAGAAAGCCCTCAGCTCAAAAACACCCAGCCTCTGCCCCACTGGGATGCAGAGAGATGGTAGGTCCAAAGGCCGCAGCACTAGGGCCAGCTACTCATGCCGAGAATGCACATAGGCAGGAAGGACTCAGGGAGAGGGGAAATCTCGAAATCTGTTGGGTCCTATAGATGAAATGCCCCTAATATAAGAAGTGATCAGCGTGGCGACACAGAGAGGAAGAGCTCCTGCTGACCCGGGTCTTCCCAGCAGGTGAGCCACAGAAAATGCCAATTGAGCCTCGAATGTGGCTCAAATTGAGCACATGATTGTAATCCAATCTTTATGTTTTCTAGGATGTTAAATATACTGAAAGATAGCTGCGGTCATAAAGATATTAATTTTAGATCAAAGTAATTTAAAATTGTTGACTCTAAAAGGCCCAATCCTCTTTTACAGTAAATGATAGTTGGTACTCTATTAGGTGCGACACAAGTTATTTCTTCCACCTAAGTATTTTCTTTGTCCTTGGGATGAGGTGCAGGAGGTCAGGAGATGAAACAAGAAAGAAAAGATAGATGCAGGTCTTTGTTTTATACCTGGACTTTTCTGTTGTTACCACATTTAAGTTCAGGCTGAAATAAAAAGATATTACGAAAAGACTGAATCAAACATCAGACTTTTAGGACCAAAGTTCTTCAATATGGGGGTCAGCTTCAGGTACACTGAAACCATCAGTAGATCAACTCAGAAGAATGGAATAGCACTCCAAATTTTTTCCGATTAAAATCTACATTTTTAATTGCACTTAAATCATGGTAAAACTATTAAGTGGATGGTTGATGGGAAGTTGCCTATCTGCATCATTCCACAATAAAACCAGATAGTTCACTTTTTAGTCTCAAAGTGAAAAACTGGAAGACTACATGGGAAAGGGCAGCCTCTCACCATGGTCAATCTTAGCATCACTCATGATGGGGTCAACCAGACATTATGTGTCGTCTGATGCGATTCAACACCTATGATGTATTCCAGCCAAAAGGCTTTACCTGAATCCATCAAACCTTTAGATATAATGTCCAGTTTACAGGAAATAAGGGGAATAGAGAAATATTTGAAAACTACTTGAAGGAAGCAAATGGAGAAATCCAGAGATTGGGACGTTCTGCAGGACAAGTGGACCGATCTTTTCAACAAGCTAGCATTAGTAAACTGAAAAGCAAACAGAAGGGATGGGGGTAGATATACTAGGTTAAAAGTGACTTAGCCATAGCAGCTAGGTACAATAGTCCTAGATTGGATGCTGATTTGGAGAAAGCAGAGAGAAAGGACATTGTTGGGGAATTTGAATACATATAGCCTGGCTATTAGATGAAATGAAAATTTACTGAAATCAGTAGATGGAGACCACTGACTGCAAGGGAAGGCTCAATTCCGTATAGACTATAAAATCTCCTTTTTGGTTAAAACAACACTCATATGGGTATATTTGCAAAGATAAAGATCTGAAAGAATATGCACTAAGGAGTTATAGTGATCTGACTGGTAAGAATGTGATACTTTCATGAAAAATATTTTGTCTATTTTCTAACTTTCTACTCTTACTGCTTCTGTAAAGATAAAAAATTATTAAAAACAGTAACCAGTAAAATTGTACCTAAATGGACTTCTCGCTTGTGGAGTGCAGTTGGGGTGTGGGGAAGAACAAAGAAGTTGTTTTCACCCAAGGAATGGTTGGTAAATATTATTCTAGAGTTTCTACCAATTGCTTTATTTCAGAGACACTACTTGAAGGCTGTCTGAAGTTGTATTTAAAAATAAGAAAAAGTTTATGTAGTTCATAGTTTGTGCGTTTATCTGTAGTCGCTATGCGTTGATGTGATCTAGTTTTCTTAGAATATAAGAAAGAAGAAAATGCTTGAGGGGAATTTGAAAATAAAAAGTTACATCATGACCTTTCCTTGAAGCCAAAGGCAGTGACCTAATTTTGATTTATACTCTTCCTAGTTAAGATTTATCCTTTTGGCCAATGCAGTACAATTAAGAGTTCAGAAATAAACCCATACATTTACGGTTAAACTGATTTTCAACAAGAGGGAAATGGGGCAAGAACAGTCTTTTCAACAACCAGTGCTGGTACAACTGGATATCCACGTGCAAAAGAATGAAGTTGGACCCCTACCTTACACCATATTCAAAAATTAATTCAAAATACATCAAAGGTCTAAATATAAGAGTTGAAACTTTAAAACTCTTAAAAGAAAACCTAGATGTAACCCTTCCTGACCTTGAAGTAGGCAATGGTTTCTTAGATATGACACCTAAGGCACAAGCAATGAAATATATATGTACATATTTATGTACACATATATGTATATCTATCTATAGAGATATATACACATATACGCATGTATATAGGGCTTCATCAAAATTAAGAAACTTTTGTGTTTCACAGGACACTACCAAGAAAGTGAAAAAACAGCCTGCAGAATGAGATAAAATATTTGCAAATCCTGTATCTGATAAAGGTCTAGTATGCAGAATATGTAAAGAGTTCTTAACAACAACAACAACTTCCCTAAAGAAGAGATACAAGTGGTCAATAAGCACCTGAAAAACTGCTCAATATCACTGGCCATCAGGGAAATGTAAATCAAAATGACAATGAGATATCACTTCATACCCATTGGGATGACTATAACCAAAAGACAGTAACAAGCCTTGTGAGAATGTGGTGACATTGGAACCCTCAAACTTTATTGGTGGAAATGCAAAATGGGGCCACTGCTTTGGAAAACAGTTTGGTAGTTCTTCAAAAAATTAAACAGTGTTACCACGTGACCCAGAAGTTCCACTCCCAAGAAAATTGAAAGCATTTGTCCACACAAAAACTTGTACATGAATGTTCATGGCAGCATTACTCATAACAGTCAAAAAGTGAAAACCACCCAAATGTCCATTGATTTATTAGTGGGATAAACAAAATGTGGTATAGCCACACAATGGAATATTATGCAGCCATAAAAAAGGAATAGAAAGTACCAATACATGCAAGAACTTGGCTGAGCTTGAAAACATTATGCTAACTGAAAGAAGTCAGACACAAAAGGCTATATAATGTATTATTCTGTTAGTATGAAATAATCAGAATATGCAAATCCACAGAGATAGAAGGCAGATTAATAGCTGCCAGGGGCTGGGAAAACTGGCATATAGGGAGTGACTGCTAATGGGTACGGGGTTTCTTTCGGGGATGATAAAAATCTCCTGGAATTAGTGGTAATGGTTGCACAACCTTGCGAATATACTAGAAGCCACTGAATTGTACACTTGACATGGGTGAATTTCATGGCATGTGAATTATATCTCAATTAAAAGGTCAAAAAAAGAAAAGAAAAAACCATGCATGCCTTTTGGCAACTAGTCCTCTGGCCTGTAAAATCTTCAGTTAGAGGTCTGTGGCTACTAACTAGCTGGCTACCCACTGATTAAGATTAGGAAGTAATTTTTCTCTGTATTAGAAAAGGTAAGCAAGAAGATGGAACTATTTTAAAACTGAGAACTTGCATTTCTTTAAAATAAGAAGTCACTTTCACAACCTATGTTTAGAAAGTGAAGAGCACATGTACTTTCTCTTACATATGCAAAGACATTTGGAAAAGAGTATGGGATGTTGTTTGTTACATGGCAAATTTCCTCTACCTAGACCACTGTTTCTTAACCTTTTCTTACCCTACAGTTCCTCAGTGCTTTTTCACTCCATCTTCTGTGTATTGACAAAAGCCAAGATTTTGCTGAGGTGTACACTTTAAATTTTATTTTATTCAAAAACAAAAACAAAAAATGAAGCAAAACCAAAAAATAACAAAGATGCTTAAAATTCCTTTGGAATTATGCCACCCCACCTTTCTCCCCCCTGTACGACTGAGAATCACTCATGGGGGCACTTTACAGTATTACCTTCTAATTATAAGACTTGTGAATATTTGCACTTCTCACCACTTTCAAATAGTTAATTCCTCCAAAGAGAAAACACAAAGTTGACAACTTGTTTTCTTTGCAATTTATTTTGTTTTAAATGTGAAGCTGGACAGGTACCAGAGACTAATTCAATGCAGTTACAAAACTGACCCCAGGATACACACTATAGTTTCAGTTCATTCCATAATAGTACAGAGTAAGAGAAAAAATAAAATAACTTAAAGTGGTAGGAGTTGGAAGAGTGCCCTAGTGTACAGAATGTTTTAAGGGTGAGTTGAAAAGTTAGGAGAGCAAGCAAGTTAACAATGTGGCTTAGAGCTCCTCCTACTGGCACAAAGAATGAATTCTCACCACCGGGACTTTGAACACTAACTACTACAGTTCACTCAGTGAGACTGCAGAGGGAAAAAGGTGAGGAAACACTAGGACTGTCCTTAGAAAAAGTTGTCCAAAAAGTAGCAGGAGAAAGCCCAAACGATAAAAGTGTCAGTTTTTTGTTTGTCTGTTTGTTTTAAAAGTCATTAGCTTTTGGTTAACATATATGGAAAAAATGGATGAGAAATCTGTATAAGGAGAACATTAATTTGAAAATGATTTATTTGGAAAGAGAAATTAGAAAGCAAGCAAAAAATCCACACTAGCTTCATTTACAAGCAAGTTCACTTAATAGGAGGCTTTAACAGCGCCAGGTAGTGTTACTACAAAGAAATAGGGGTGATAAGAACAAGGGAGAGAATCTGTGGCTAAACAAGAACGTGCAGACTACAAATCCATTCCCGGGAAAAGTTCAGGGTAGCCTTAATTATAAAACAAATAATAATGGATTTTCATGATTATAAATATTAATTGTATTAGTAATAATAAATATCTGTTGAATGGGTACTTAAGCACAAACACAGTTTTAAAGGCGATGTGATAATTCAAGCCAAAGTTTTAAGACAGGTAAGCATTTATTATTTGCAAGGAAAACACGGCTTTATTAAATGGATGTTTTTCTACAGAAGAACTGATTTAAAAGATAAATCTGAATTTGACGTGTGAGTAGAATGTATTTAAACAGGGGAAAAAGCTATAATATCTCTGCCTAACTGGGCAAAAACAGGTAAATATTTTCACTTTAAAGTGCTGATGAATCACAGATTTGGTACAGCAGAGTTGGTATGCCAATCAACCAGTATTTGCTCTTGCAGTAGTGACTTCCTGGTTCATAATGATTACCTTCTTATTAGAAACTGCCTTATTCTTATGGCTAACATGTCAAAGCAATGGATTATTCCAGTGCTTAATTATGTAAAACTAAAGGTTTCCTGAATCCTGCACACAACGCCCACATGACATTCCTGTATCTGAGATAACTGCTTTTCTAAAGGCCCTGCCCCTGAGGGGCTCCCAGAAAGCTTGTTAAAAGCAAGGCTTCGGGCTTCCCTGGTGGTGCAGTGGTTGAGAGTCCGCCTGCCGATGCAGGGGACACGGGTTCGTGCCCTGGATCCCACGTGCCGCGGAGCGGCTGGGCCCGTGAGCCATGGCCGCTGAGCCTGGGCGTCCGGAGCCTGTGCTCCGCAACGGGAGAGGCCACAACAGTGAGAGGCCCGCATACCGCAAAAAAAAAAAAGCAAGGCTTCACGACCCAAATCAGAGGTGTTACACATTAGCGAAAATTCAGAAAATAAAACAGTGGCCATTCCCTACTCTCTCTTAGCCCAGAGGTGAAAGGATCAGCCTAGGTGACTCTGGGAGTGTGAAACTGGGTTCTCAAAGATGATCATCTCAGTAGTTATGAAAGAAAAGGGGGAGCATTTCTGTAATGGCTTCATGATCTCAATTCTTTTATCAGATTCTTCTCTACAAAGTTGGGTGTAGGGGTAGGGAAGGAGAGAAAACGACATCTGTCAGCCCTTTCCAGTCTCTCATGAAATAGCTCCGCTCTAGTAAATCCATAATTAAACATAATTTGATACTATTTTCTGGAATTAGGCATCTATTGGTTTTACAAATGTAAAGTGAATTTTAATATAATATATTGAAATACTGCCAACTTATGTGCTTTCCCATCTGGGCTACTTTGTTTAACACAGAATTCAAAATTAGGGTGTAATGAGCACTAGCTTTTACCTGGTAGATGTGCTTGTCTTCTCTACTGTGGACATGAGTCTCGCAAATGCATCAGTCACTTTGAGGCTTGAGGTGGAGATTTCCAGCTTAGAAGTTGTTAACTCATACAACTCTGGATCCACACCTTATAGTATAAAATGATAGTCAGTGATGGCAAGCTGCAATGGGTACTCAGTCACAATCCAAGATGCAAAAGGCAATTACTCTGTAAACATCTGAGTCTTTATAAGCACAACACATCTTTAGAACACTGTAATATTGCATTTAGTTTTTAAATTATAAATTCCACTCTTCGGAGTTTTTACAAAGTAGGAAAATACTCTTAAAATTCCACTCTGGTATAAATATAGCCTTAATTAATCTAACGTTTATGTAGACGATACCATCAAAATACTTCTAAAAAAT
Source organism: Orcinus orca (assembly GCF_937001465.1). Lineage (NCBI taxonomy): Eukaryota > Metazoa > Chordata > Mammalia > Artiodactyla > Delphinidae > Orcinus > Orcinus orca. Next base: position 37,464,862 of record NC_064571.1, read on the forward strand.
TCTATCTGCTATAGAAAACTCCCTAAATTTTGTATTTGTTTGTGATATGAAGGTTATCAATGTTTTATAAATAGAATGCACATGATTTGTTACATAATATGACACCTCAATTTTTAAATTGACTGATTTAACTTCATTTTTTGAACCTCCCTTTTCCCTTACCTCCCTGACCATTTATCCTCCATTATTTTCATCCATATCCCCAAATTTGTAAGTTAATATAAAGTCTCAGATACAGTAAATAATTTGGTTAGTTTAAATATATTCTGACTATCTGAGGACATGAAATATTACCCAAAGTATCAAATTATTACTAAAGAAAAGTTATATACCGCATTGTTCTTTCTTCAGGTAAGAAGTGGGGACGGTAAAATATTTTCAGAAAAAGTGAATAAAAGCACTACGTTTGAACAAAATGAAAATTGTCTCAAGGGTTATACTTCTATTGTCTCACAGCTGAATCTAGTGGCTAACAGTTCAAAGATCTTGTTAGAAAAATTCAAAACAAAGCTGAGTTAGAGGATTAGATTTATTGTAAAATCTATTAAAATCCTTCCCATCTGACTTCATTAAAATATACATACATATTTTAAAACTTTCCTTGAATATTAATTTATATCAAATATGAGGACTACAAAAAACAAGGAACAAGCAAATATTTTCAACTCAAGCTAAGCGTTGGAAAATAAAGGTAATCAGATAAAAAATTTTTAATCCTACACTCTCTTTGGTTTTAGCAAATTCAGTAGTTTCAGGGTATAATAGAAAAGCAGACTGTAAGTACAAATGTCTTATAGCTTCATCAATTTCTACTTATCATTTCTAAAAAAGCCCTAAGACCCGTAGATAAAATTATATATACATGTACCATATCGATATTAACAAACAAGTTTCCTCCTTTAGGATATTTCTAGGTTAAGAAAAAAAATCAGGAACTGCCTTCTATTAACCAACTTTGTAGCTGACTAGCAGATGTAAACACAGATCTCAGATGTTTACAGAAATCATACTAGCACAAGCGGCTTCCACAGTTACCATGTCCAACAAGGGAGGAAGGCTATAGAAAATGTTTGTTGACTCTCCGAAGTTTTTAGTATTTCATTAAGGTACAGTTTCAAAATATAATTTAAAAGGCCCTTTCTTTGTATTTCTATAATAAGTATTAAGGTTGCAATTAAAATGTAAAAATTTACAGATGCCTGTAAAGGGACCAGATGAACCCAAAGCACCTCCTTCCTCCACTATGAAAGGTTAGATTCCAAGTAACCACAAAATTTAAGTAGATGGTGAATGCACAATGCAGAGTAAACAATTGCATTCTGACTGGCAACAGGAAAGTGCTAGTAAAAATTTAGTTGGGTTTATACAATACTGACAACTTGGCCGTCAAACAGTGAAGTGGGAGATTTTTAAAAAAAACCCTTCAACCTCCCCCAACCTCCCAAAACCATTATCACCAAAAAAAGTACTATGGCTATATTTTATACTTTTCAAAAACAAGACAACTACTTACTCTACACAAAAAACTGGAAAGTAATTTTTTTAATGGAAGAGGTTTTTTTTTAACAGAACCTTAATGAGGCATAGTTTAGTTACATAAATAAAGCTAGCCAACCAAGTTCTATGCCAACCTCCTAAGTCTCAAACACAAAATAATTAAATAACCGCAAGCTAAGACAAAATGACTTTCCCAGAAACAAGTCAGAAAAAGTGCAAGCAAGTGGTGAAATGGAATACTCAGGAAAGTGTTGACACCTGTAGCTTGATGGTAAGTTTTAACAAAACCCAATAGCAATAAAACAAGCCAAAGCAAATTTATAGTAATCAGGTTTACACAGCAGCTAGAGTATATTAATGAAAATATGGAAGGAAAATATTTAAAAGGTTCCAAAGTAAGGAGGACCGCCATTGACCATGCTAATTTCATTTCCATTACAGCTCTAAGCTTCTGAAACTGCTTGCTCTTCTCAAAGCTGTGTATGTATACTGAGCCTGGTTTATCAGGTCATTTCTGTACTTCTTTATACAGTCAGATGATTTGTGCTCTTATGGGTGATTTTTAACTGAGTTTGAAATGTAACCAAAAATTAAATTTAAACCAGGTTTTTAGACACCCAAAAATAGTGACCTCATTTAAATTATGATACAGTCCATGACAAAACAAAGCTGAGAGCAAATTAGAAATAGGAGCTTGGTAATTCATTCTTGGGATTATAGTAATAAGGAAACTGATACACAAGATTTTGGGTTTCTTCCCCCCATTAAGTATTAAAAACTAATTAGCTCACCCAGGTCATTTCATAGCTCACATGTGTTTAGAAGTAATTTAAATAGTGAAATATTTTGAAGTCAAAACCAGACACATTAGTTTTTCATATGCTTGTAAAATCTTGGAAACAATGAAAATGATAACCAGGGGATTAGATTTGCGGAATCCAGTCATTCTACAAAACGGCCTTGGAATGTCCTTATAGCACAATCAGATTTCCATAACCAGCTCTTGGAGAAGGGCATTCTGGATCCCAGGTTCACCCTTAGCTGATTGTCTTAGTCGCCCCCATTTCCCATCATGGCTCCTAAATTGCTAGAAGTGGGTGGCAGGGTTATCTAGCTGAACAAAACCAGCAGATTCTCAGGAACCAGGCTGGCTGTCTAACTGATCCTAGTGGGGACTGAGAGGGACCCTCCCTATGCATTCTGGGCATCAGCATCTATAGAGCACCTCAACAGCCGCCTGGTATCAATGGGCATGATTACCAGATCACAAGTTGGGATGACAGGGAGTCATTAAAATCATATTAAATAAAATGTAAACATAAAAATGCCATTATATTTTAATCGTTTATTCAGTTAGAAAATGACAAAGTACATTAGGCCTTTGGTCAATGAACTGAACTTTTGCCAGGCTGAACATTAATTTAACAGGCACTCCAGTAAGTTTTAATTTCTAGCTTTTAGTATCTCATAGCAATTATTTTCTATTATTATCTTTAACATTTTTTTTTTCCTCCATGGAAAACAGTAAACTTTCTATTCAAGAGCTACATAAAACAGTAATAATTCTATGTGGGACTATATAACTAAGTGCTAGACTCCAACATTTTGGAACCTAATTATACATTTAGCAGCACTAATGAACAACTAATTGAATGCTAGAATTTGTAAAAGGTTCTATTATCACAGACACTATAATGTAAAGTCACCTTTGTGTACTAAAATATTCTTATATCTCTAAATTTGTATTTTTTCAAATGGCTTTGTAGAATATGCTTTAAAAATAAGCATATAAAATATCACATTTTCTATTTACAGGGGGAAAAAAAACCCCTGCCTTTAACTGTGTAAGGACATTAGGGCTGTTTTATATCTAGAAACTACTTTCAGCTCTGAATATTATACTCTGTCAGTATAATTTTAAGCTTTCCTTAAAATACATTTCACATAAGTCATTTTTTATAGTTACACTACTAGAAAATAACAGTAGATAGATGAAAGAAAAGTAGTAGACATTATAGAGAATACAATCTACTTGTTTCCTTGTTTATAGGAAAGTCAAGTGATGTGGTCATGCTTTTAGTAAATAAACTAGAATTATGGTTTTAACACTCTGCTGACCTGGGATTGTGGTGCTGCTGCTAGAGCTACTGTCATCCACGGGCCCAAAGAAATCAAGGTTCAGAAGAGTGGAACCTCCACTAGCTTGAAATTCAGTGACCGTGTTGGTAGGCAGCCACACAGAAGGTAAGCCAAGGGAGGAGGGGTTATGTGTAAAAAGGGGTAAGACACACACTTGAACATGCAGGTTATAATTAGTAGTCATTACATATTTTAAAATCAACATTAAAACAGTGTGTACAGTATTAGTTTTTCACTGCTAAGGACATTTCTAAAGTAACAATTTAATTCAATGTACATTTTCTCATGTACAACGTAAATAATTTGACACTTAGTAAGGTTTTAGTTAGGAGTTCGGTTCTTTCAATTGAAACTCGAAGCCATACCAGAAAGACCAAGGGGAAAGTATACCCGTTAAAGGGAAACAATACTTTAATCTCAACCCAACATTAAATCACTGTACATGCCCAAATAAATCTTTTATGTTAGTAGTGTTGGTTTCTAATTAATGCCTTTTAAAAGTGACAAAGTTGTCAGTTTCAGGACAGGCACCAATACATTAACTTAGTTTAAAATAAAATAACGTAATAAGGAATGTCATAACTGCCCTACCCTGATGTGCAACCTCAAGCTGTACTGTTCCCCTTTAACTCTGAAACAGTAATCAGAAATAGTATACATTTTTAAAGAAGTTGTTTGTTAATAAAAAGCATGATGATTTGACTGAATAAGACACCAGACAACAGCAGAGGGTGCATCCAGGCTTTCCTTCAGCACAGATATTCAATTGGATGCTTTCCAGATATCCTGGGATCCCCCACTCTAAGGCAAAGCTGATAGAATAGCAGGTGTTTTACACCATGGCTCAAACAACTTATGAAGTATAAGGAGTAAGAGTAATTATACCTCAGAGTCCAATTAAAACTTGTGATGTCAACACACAGGAAAACTAGCATTTTGTATTACTTAAAAACCCCACCTTATTGGAATAAGTTAATCCTTTTTCAGGATTTTCTTTTAAAGCCATAAGTGAAACCAATTATTTCTGGAACTACCTACTAGTATTTTGAGATAAGTTTTAGAAAAGGATCATGAAAATCATTCGTTTTTCCTTTGCATATAAGTGCACTATAAAATATTATTAAATCTGAAAACTACTTTGAGTCAATAAATATGGATCTATTTGCACATCGTTTTTGGTTAAATAATTGTGCTTTGTGCTTTAAAGCAGCCTCTACACACAAGACTTTGCATCCAAGAAAATTCCATGAACTAAGACTACAAAAAAAAATTTCAAGTAAATTGGTCTTACCTAAAATATCATTTAAACTGCCTAGATATTTGTGAAAAATAAGGAAGCTTGTTTTTGTCTTGAGATAAAGAAACTAAAATTTTATCTGGCCACTACTACCTATATATGGACATTAATACTGTTAATACTAGTAACAGCTGGTTTCTTGAGCAATCACTATTCAGAAAGAAAGCCTGAATTTCCAAAGATAAGAAGTTATGTTCAAACAAAAAAGGAAGTCAGCAGAGAGAAGTCTGTCTGAACTTTGTAGCTTTCTTAACTCTAGCTCTGGTGCTAGAGGCTCTACGGAGAGACGTACCATCTAAAGGGTTAGTAAGGCCACTGCTACTCCAGTCAAACTGGACGGGTGGTAGAGACTCCTAGAGTTGAAAACCAAAAAATCAAAATTAATCAGTATAGGTTGTAGCAACATAAAGAATCCTTAAAAATAAAACGAAACACTATTATAGCAAGATCATTAGGCAATAAGATACCTAAAGACAAAATTGGGATAATTTACAATTTCAGAAGGTTATCTACAAATATTAACACAAACTGAAATTGCAAAATTTATAAACAGTACAGCTTGTTGACATTAAAAATGTTGTATCTGAGAAATGGAATTATCTTTACATTTTCAAACAGAAATTTATGGACTGATCCTATGTCAAGATTTCAATCTATTCTCAAATCATGATTTAAACTACTGGCTTGATTACAATAAAAATATTTAAAAACATCACTGATTTTTTTTTTTCACTAAAGAGTTATCCACTTTATTTTAAATGACTATCCACTTAAAATTTCTTAATAGATAATATAATGCAATAGAGAAGGTACCACTGAAAGTGAGGCAATTTGGGTTATTAAAGACTAAGTAACTAGTTGTATAAACATGTATAGTTAATTTAGTTGGTTTCCTTATATATAAAAATCTAAAAAAAATCAATCATCTTCTTTAATTTAGAAATTACTTATAATCAGTATTAGAATTTAATTTTTAAAATAATGTACTGAAAAGTATACGCAGAACTCATTTGAGTATTCTAGGTTTTAAAATTCTGTTAACTACCAAACACATAAAGATAAAATGAGCAAATGATACATAGAAGATGGAAGGTAGTACAAAACATTTAAAAATGATCACTGCTTTATTTTAAGAATATTCTTGACAAGAAAAAAAATGCCTTTTTTTCATTTTCTTGTTTTATTTTGAGGGTGGTGTTGGCAACAATTATTGAAATAACCTATGTTTTATTAGACTCTTACTATCAACATGTTGCCATCTTTTTTTTTCTACATTGCTCACCACCATGCTTTACTGTAAGGTAGGCACTTATTAAAACTTTATAATCGGGACTTCCCTGGTGGTGCAGTGGTTAGGAACCTGCCTGCCAATGCAGGGGACACAGGTTCGAGCCCTGGCCTGGGAGGATCCCACATGCCGCGGAGCAACATGCGCACCTTAGCAAAGAGTAGCCCCTGCTTGCTATAACTAGAGAGAGCCCGCACGCAGCAACAAAGACCCAACACAGCCAAAAATAAATGAATAAAATATAAAAAAATAAATTAAAAAAACAACAACTTTATAATCATTTTTTCTGTGTAGACAAAGACATTGTTCCCTGTAGGAAGGGAACATGAATCGGCTATTTTTGAAAGTTCAATCCCATGACATTATAATACAATTGCTTTGATAACCAATTATAGGCATGTTACTATAAGCACTTAGTCTCCCCCATATAAGTCGGGCCTGGAGATGGAGGGGCTAGGTATAAACAAAATAAAACACTAACATTAGTGGTTGCCAGGGGTGAGAGAGAGTTGTGGGAGCTGGAGTGGGGTGGGGCGGGGGCTTGGCTGTGGAAATGGAAGAAATGCTGTATGCTGACTGTGGAGGTAGTCACACACATGGAAAGATGACACAGAACCACACACACATACTGCACAAATGTCAGATTCTTGGTTTTGATATTGTACTATGATTATGTAAGATGTAATCATGGGGGAAACTGGTGAAGACACAAGGTACCTCTTCTGTACTACCTTTGCAACTTCCTGTGAATCTATAATTATTTCAAATAAAATTTTTAAAAATCCTGGTGAAAATCTAGTTTATAACCTACCTGCAAGACCGATAAATAACATTTAGAAAAGATTTTCTTTAGCTGATCTCAAAAACAAACAAAAAGCTGTAGGCATTCCAACAGATTCAACTTATATTATTCTACTTCTAGATCAGAAACACCTTTAGAACTATTCAACACTGACTGGATGGACCAAACCCAGATTTACATAATAACAAAGTTTCTGGGTATATGGAGCAAAGGTGTTTCATTAACATGTTTTACCTAAATGATGTCAAGTAGCTGGATGTTTTGAAATATTTCAGTGATTTTCTGGAATTTTAGCTTCTCACAGAGGTGTGTGGCATTTTGAAGACACAGCCAATATTATAATAATGAGGTGCTAAATCATGAATCAAAATTTAGTGGAAAAGAGAAAGATGAAAAACAGATACCTAAATAATTATAGGCTAACTAACAGCACAGACAAGTAGGCAACTTAAGGAGAAAGCACTGGAACGAAACATTTTCAAACAACTTTAAGTAATGTGGCATGAATGATTAATGCAGAGACAAAAGAAAGGAGACAAGGTCATAATAAAAAGAGGGAGAAAGAAAAGACTAGAGACAGGAGACTCTGGCTCTAGTCCTAGCTATAGCACTGATGTGTGCTTTTGGGTAAATCACTTAGTCTTTCCAAATATGTTTTTCTAAGTGTAAAAAGAGAGTACAGTGCTAGATAGTCATTTTTTCTTTCTTCTATCTCTAAAACTCTGATTCACAACTGAAATAGCAACATAAAGTAGCCTAAGAAAAGAAGTTTGCTAGTGGTGACTAGCTGGATAACTGATAGCCAGAGAGCTGACTTTACTCAGCAGTGAATAAAGTATGGTTAAAGTACTGATCTTAGAGGGGAATCAATGGCACCGTGAATGGTGTGACCTTGAAATTCAGTGGATAAAGATGCAAACGACAACAACAAAAAGTATCACTACTGCTTTTTACCTATAAACTGTTTTTTCAGGTAAAAGTATCTTAAAAAAACATTAACAGTTGTTAGTAAAATATTAAATTCCTAAACAAGAGATGCAATGGCTATAAGACTGATGAGTACAAACTGATGTGGAAGATAAAAATTCAGTGGGTACCAAACTGAAATAGAAAAGACAGGCCAAAAAGAATGCAGTCATAATGAGAATTATACAACTATGATAAGTTTGAAAGTCACTGTTCAATGATGCCAAAACATAAGAGGAAGGTCTGCTATACGCTTTGGGCGGGGGCACGGGGAAATTTAGGTATTGAACAGGTCTTTCCTGACACATTTTGCTAAGCTTCTAGCACTAATGGCTATGGCTGTTTAATCTGAAAATTATCACTAGGAGAAAGACTGCATGGCCAAAATGTTAAGTGAAAAATATATACATGTTTATATAATGTATATATAATATATACATTGCATGCCAAAGAATAGTGGTAAGAAATATCACTTTATATAGAGAATCTTTACAATGCATTTCAGATGTTTGTTAAGTATCTTAACCTGAATCAGAAGTATGGAGCCAAGCAAAGGTCATGCAATCTAGTGATGGCGGTTAGGCATCTCAGCACAAAACTCTGATACGCATGCTGAAATCTTCAATTTGAATGTTAGAATGCAGACCTACACAGGCTCAAGTCAATTCAGAAATAAGTTTGAATTTCCACTGGGAAATATTATTTTCACTGGTTTCCCAAAAGCCTAAAAACTAAAGCCAGTGAGGATCACAAACTACCATAAAAAAGTACAGAATAAACTTGTTAATTCATTATTTATATGTGTATTTTTTAAAAAGAGAAATGTGTGCATGAAACAGAATAAAAGGACATATTTGCTTAAAAAGAGCTTTTAAAAAATATAAGTAGCAAGAGAGCAAGTTCCATCTTCCAGCAAAAATGTTAGATATGCTTAGATGTTGCTGAAAATTCCTACACTTGCCTGTAAATAGGGAGAGAGTCCCTTGATTACAAGTACATAGGGGTGTATATGTATGCACAGAGGTGGCAGCAGCTGAATACATATGGAGCTGCAACTAACCTCCACTAAATTAACACACATTAATTTCTACTAAAAATCTTCTGTTAAATTAACACACATGCTTTTTTTAGGTTATCTAAACTTTTAATCAAGTCTATAATTAAATTATATAAGAAAGATGATAAGTATGAGGTATGACTAGGCAAAAATGACAGGTGACAGCTAACTCTGATAAAATAAGCAATAACTTATGGGGCTGTAACACGTGGAAGTGGTTGGATAGAGGAGAAGAGGAGAAGGAGGCAAGTAAAAGTAGCAACAAGTGGCCTCAAGTAAGAACAGCTCCATTTCCAGAAAACATACCAGGCAGTTACTCAAATTACTTTCCTAATACCTAGCATCGTAGGAATAAGAATGTTGATTGGGGCAGAAGTGAGAATGTGCTGTGGGAGAAGTAATTTTGGAACCTGCATAAACCTGGCAGGCCTGGGAGAGCAGTTGATAGCCAGAGGGCAATATAAGGCCAATGAAAAGAAGAGAGCTAAGGACAGATTCAATCTACTGAGACATTTTGCCCAAGGCACCTTGCCTGTTGCCCAGCCATCAATAAGGCCAGGCATTTTACGCATTAGGTCCCCTTGCCCACTAATTCAGTGCCAGTAATAAACTGGCTTCAGAGGGATGTTTAAGCTAAGCCCAAGTATAAACCACAGTGGTACACAGCAGTAATATTAGATGTTTCTTGAAACACACCTGAAAAAGTAGGACCTTGCTTTACAAAATTATTTTCCAAAGTATGTTCTTCAGAAAAGGGTCCTGTGGCCAAGTAAACTTGAGAAATGAAGTAAAATTAAATAGGGTTATTCACTGCAAGATTCTTCAGAGTCCTTAATATGTGGGTTGTGAATCTCCAAGGGTGGTTGTAGGGTATGATATGAAATATTTCCCAAACTTACTTCACTATGGAACCCTTCTTTAGTGGAGCATTTCTGGGAATTAGTGTTCAATGGAACATACATTTTGGAAAAGGCTGTCCAAACATACATTATTGTGTTAGACATAATCAAAGATGATATTTAAGGTTAAGAAATGACAAACACAGCAAGAATATGTTTTAGAAATGGTAATGTTCATTAAGAATACTAATATTTTAAAAAACAATTCGATATCGAAAAAGTAAGCAAACCAAAGTGGCTATGTTCTCCCAGATAAAAAGTAAGAGGGAAGGCTTTGATATTAAACATATTAGACTGAAATACGATTTGTGCTTAAATGTCCCAAGGAGGTAAAGGATAAGAAAGGTAAGAGAGCTTTCTTTTTTTCCTAATCCATAGAATGTTTTGTTAAAGGCCACATCATTTTTAACTTAACAGCTTTATTCAAACTCTCAAAACAACAGTTTTTGATGTAATAAACACACCTAAATTTTATTACTTTATAAAATTTTTGCAGGCTTAAGGAAAAACACACTATAGCAGACTTGAAGAGCTGGTATAAATGCAGTGTTTTCCATTTTTTTGAAATCTAGCACTTACCAGATTTGTGTGTCAGTAATAATGATCATATAATGTTCAAGCTGTAAGGGATTTTTAGAGATGCTTGCTTCAAAGTCCTCATTTTATAGGTAAAAAGACTAAGTCCTGGATAGGTTTAAAGGACTTACCCATAACCAGCCAGTTCTCAAATTGCCTTTTCTATTTTTTTAAATTAAAGAGAACTTGCTCATTGTATTTCAAGGGATATTAATAAGTAACTGAAATCACATCTATCATGAAACTAAATTTTAAAAATATTTCAAAAACTATAAGTTATATATTAAGGGAAACAACAATGTGTGTGGACATACGTGTATATACATGCATAAAAATATCTATATACATCCAGATATTTTTACCTGGAATTGGTCAGATGTACATGTGTTCATTTCTGGTGACACAGTGGTTGTCTGACCGATGGAAGCGATTTTCTCTGCAGCAGATAGTGGTTTCAATGGTTCCTTGGTGGGCTCTAACATACCCTGAAAAAGGCATATTAGCCATTAATGGGGGGGAAGGATCAGCCCATAAACTTTGTAAACTTTTTTTACAAGAAAGTTAATCTAGTAGAAAGCAGAAAGAAAAGAGGTCATCTGAAAAGAACTGAAGACAAAAAGGAACTAGTCCTAAATTTTGCTTCGTGAAAATCTTACAGCACTATAATGGGAAATGTTTCATAATAATACCTTTGGAATCCAAACTTTTTGAAGCAAGACGTTGTAATTGAACTGGATTTGTTGTAAAGTGCCTGGTTATCACTGTCACACAAAAGCATAAGCACATGGGATGGTGGGAGCGGGGAAGAGGCAAGCAGAACAGTGTATCACATCCATGCCCTAAGAATCCAACATTATTCTGATGTTTCAGATCTGAAACTGCAGGAAAGGGCACTCTTCATACACATTACACCATGGTGGTGCTTGGAGAGGTGAGAGCTGATTCTAAAACACACCATATAATGTGATGACATCTACATGTTTCAATGTGAATTTAGTGTTTGATCCTTGCTCCACTATAGATGGGAACCTTAGTTCTTGGTTCTTTGGACTGGCAAAGCAGAGACAGTCATTTCAGAGGGGAAAACATCTTACATATTCCACTATGAATCTAACACACTTTTTGAGTAAGAGAGAAAAACATTCAAGATGGATGTAGAAACAAAGAAGAAGAAAAAAATCAGCATTTTGCATTAATGTTCTACCAAACACTAAAAATAATGGGTAATAATCCAGGTTACTGGCATGAAAAAAGGCCCAAGCTTTTACAAATTTTAAAATAATACTTGATAAGTTCTTGAATAGTTATCAACCAAATAAAAGTCTCCCTTTACTACTGGGGAAAAAAACCCAAAGCTGCTAAGTCAGGAATCTTATAGTTAGAATCTATGCATTTCTAAAACCAAGTTTTCAGGAGAATCCCCCTACCCTCATAAAATCAAGCATAAGCTAAATAAGCAATTTACAGATTTAGTTCTTAACAGTGCATGTGAAAGGCTTTAACCTAGCAGCTTGAAAAATGAAAATAAATTCATGGTCTAATTCAATACCATACACATTATACAGGCTTTCTAGTGTGCCCTTCTACAAAGGCTCCATGCATTTGGCAAACAATTACTAGTCTTAGCCAACTTTTCTAATATGAACTCTCCCTTAAGTCAGTGGTTCTCAAAGTGGTCCCCATCAGTAGCTTCTCTATCACCTGGGAACTTGTCGAATGTGCAAATTTTTGAGACCTACCCCAGACCTACCGAATAAGAAACTGGGGGTGGTGCTCAGCATTCTGTGTTTTAACGAGTCTTCCAAGCCACTCCAATGCACATTAAAGTCTCAGAGCCAGTGACTTAAATGACAATTTCAGGTACTATTCCTCAAGATGAGATCAAAAGATACTGAACATCTCATGTGCGTAAAGTACCATGGGAAAAATTCAGGTATCATTAAAATTTGAAACCAGATATGAAAAAGAATAAGTTTCTAAATATAAGGCATCACAAAGATGGAGGAGGAGATGATACATTCACTAAACCAACTTTGGTATTAAAAGCTTACAAAAATGGTAAAATTACATTACTAATAAAAGGTTGTAATTAAGATAGGAAAAAAAGCATAGACATTAGTCTCTAATTCCACATAAAACTTAAAGAATTGGCTAATGTGCTGACCCTAACACAGAGCATTAAGTAGGTTACTGTCGCCAACATGCTGAATGAAAAGTGCCCACAAATTAAATTCCTACTTCCTATTCAGAATGTGACAATAACACCACCAACAATCTCTAGAATGCTACTCCCTGAGGAAAGAGATCCACATAACCAGAAAGTTAAAGAAACGTTCTGGATTACATTTACCTACAACATAAAAGAGAGTAGGGATGATCAAGGTGTTTTGAAAATACAAGATAACCATTCACAAAGGAGCAGAAACTGATTTTTTAAAAAAAGGTCAAGCACAGAAGTTTTTGTGCAATTCCACAAAACAAAACAAAGCAAACAATTCAATAACAATAATTAGAGCTTATTCATGGAAAAGTTTGCAGATTAAAAAAAGGTCAAGTTCCACAGCAAATTCATTTTCACATGCACATAAAGGGTTTTTAAACTTAAACTCCATACCAAGGGTTCCTCAGTTATATTTTTCTCTATCTTAAACACAGTATTTTTTTCTTATTTTCAAGTTATTGGTGAAAGAATTTTAAAATACTTTTACTTTGATAGGACATTTTTATGCACCAATAACTCAAAGACACACCAAAAACCACAAACAAGTCAAACTTTAAAATGTGACTGAGTCTTGATAAGGTACAGAATGAAAATTCCTCAGTTTTCCTGGACTACCTGGCATATCTGAAAAAACAAAATTCAACACATTTAAAACATTAATGGAAAAACTAAATACCAATTATGGGTCCTGACTCATTTTCATTTGTTATAATTTGGTATTTCCAAGCTTTGATATACATCCATGGCTTCAATACTGCATTATTTAAAAATAATCGCAAATGCATTAAAACAAGTGATAGCTAAGGCTTCAGATACTTCAGCTTCTTCTTTTTAAAAGCAAATTAAAAGAGAGAGACTTCCAAAGGTGGATTTTACAAAAAGTTATGAGCACTAATATTACTATGATAAAAAATAATTTTCAATCTAAAGCAAAAGTGTCTATAATTAATAGAATACAGAAAAATATCCTCAGATCAAGACTTGAAGGGATTTATGAGATCGAAAAAGGATACTGTATTCTCTTAATGGCCCCACAGTAAACGCCCCCACAGTAAACGCCCCTTAAAATACACTTTCCATGTCGTGCTATGCAAGATGATTTTACAGAATAAATGCAGCAATGATAAACACATGCAAAGACATCTTTGTACTTACCAATCCTGCTGCATACATGGGCACTATAACAGGTTGCTTCTTATTGCCCGTGAAGAGCTATATACGTACGTTAGAGAGAAAGAACATATATTTAGAGAATGATCTGTCATAGAATGAAAGTTTCCAAAATATGCTTGTAATGCTTTATTACATACATCGTGAATGATAAATTGAATAAATTGTTAAATTGCCCTTATGGGGTTATATTTTTGATCTCCTAGCTCAATTCCTTCATTTTATAGTTAAGGAAAAACACTAAACAACTTTTCCTAAAAATAAGAAATATTGCAGAAAAATCTAGATAGATTTATGCTTAAAAGTTGGCATATTCAAAAATACATGAACATGTTAAACCAACTAATATTTATTTTTCTGAGGAACTAGTTTCAACAGAAGTGTGACAGAATTTAAAAACATTCATAGGTTGATTAAAGGATTTTCCAAGGTACTAATAAACTCACAATGTTTCGGGTGTCTATTCCCAAGGAGCACAAGAGCTTCTTGTTGCTATGGGAGCCACCCCACTGATATCTCAAGCCATGTGCATCATGGATGTCCTGTAGCTCAGCCCACACATCCAGCAGTTCCCTGCAAAGGTCACGATGAAGCCATGGGTTACTCAATAGCTTTCATGGGTTACTCAATAGCTTTCACCATGAATTCTACTTTTAATGTGACTGTGAAATATACATTTCAATTAATCTTGTGTCTAACATGAGTATATAACTACTATCTGAATGAAATCAACAGCCAACACTTAGTCATTAGAAAAGTAAGTTAAATTCATTTGAAACAATCAAGCAAAAATTTGGCCTGTTTGTTATTTTTTTTAAATTGCAAGGCAAAAATATTTAAAAGGAGGAAAGATACCACCCAGCATCCCACCATCTTTCTGGAGCTATTTAATATGTTTTCTCCTTGAGTCTTGACCCACAAATACAGTTGCAATTACAGCATATTTAAAATTCTGTATTCTTTTTTCAGATTTTAAGCATTTCCTTATGTACATATGTATCTTTTTCAGTGGTTGTGTAATGTTCTATTAGACAGATGCATCATCATTTATTTAGCCACAATCATCATACAGTTTTAATTAAGTTGTTCTTACTGTTTGGCTCCTATTGCTAGTAGTACAAGAATATCTTCCTGTATTTTATGGTGTGTGTTATTGCAGAATTGTGTTATTTCCTGAGAATGAATCTCTTGGGTCTAAGAGTATGAAATATCTGTACAGCTAGCATATTTTAAAAAAATATCTACAGTTTAAAGATGGCAAAACATCAACCTTTTTATCCCCTTCTGTTCTCAGAAATCACCCCAAAACAAAAGTCAAGAAGCAAAAATAATATGCATCTTCAATGAAATTAAGAAATCCTGCCTCCAGAGGTGGGGAGTAACGAAATGTAACAGAACTATCCAGGAATAAGAATAAAATTAGCAAGTCAATCTAGACCCTCTAACATCTAATAATTAATAGGAGTTCCAGAAAGAAAACAGAGGCAATGGAGGAAGGTAATTGTCATTATAAGAGAATTGCTCAATACTGAAGAACAGAAGCTTCCAGATTGAAAGGTTCCTACCTAGTACTCAGTCCAATGAATGAAAAAAGATTCATATCGAGATACTTCATTGTGAAATTTCAGAACACCAGCAACAAAAGACCCTAAATTATAAATTTGATGTAGGGGTAGAATAAAGTAAAATTTTACCTCCTGTGTACCTTTTTCTCTGAGGAGGCTATTAGAGGATGTGCTCCACCAAAATGGGATTTAAGTGAAGGGAAGTCCCAAGACAACATGTGTTTAGGGGGCCCAGACTGATCCATTCCAGATTGGAAGGAACTGGAAGATGGAGGACTCCAGGTAAAAAATGGAATGGTCAGCTTGATAGGTCTTATCACAAGTAAAATTATATTCACAGGCTGTTGGAGGGTAGGGAAAGACTCAGTAAATGAAAAAGAGAGGCAATTATTAAATCCAGGAAAAAGGTATACTATAAAGAAAATAGTGGCTTAGCTGTGAACACTATATATATGATCGTAATAATGAAAATACCAAATAACAATTTAACCAAAAACTATGATATAAGTATACTGGGAAGATGAAGAGAAGAGAATAGCAGATGTAAGATCTAAATTTTCATCTATCATACTAGGAAATCAAAAAATAATATAAAAAATTGATTAGAATATCGATTTAGAATTTTTTTAAAAAAAGCTCAAAAATGGACAAGTAGAGAGTTTTTTAAATCATATCTTTTAGCACAATATAATTTTTTAAACTTAAACACAGTAATATTTTAGAACCTTAATGGTTTAAGATAACCTTAGATAATCTTATAAATTAGAACAGTTGAAACTAACAAATATACATGCTATCTGAAAAGTGTCTACTACTTACCCACTTTCAGCTAAGGCCTCTCTTCTTTGTATTGGCAAGGTGCTTGCTTCCAGCAAGTGCTTCAGGGAAGTAACTTCTTCTTCAGTATCAGGGACAAATATGGAAGGAAAACATGCTTCGAAAATTCGCTCCAGGCGGTTTAGTAAAGCTGTCTGCATCAAAACACCCCCCAAAAGTTTATTTTCATTTTTGTAATTTTAATAATGTCATAGCTTTATCATTACTACACACACACACCCCCATACAACAATACCCTGTCCGCTACTATGGGGTGGGGGAACTACCAGTCAGATACAGGAAACACTAAGTGAAAGAAGAATAACTACTCATAGAACAGCTTTAAATAATTGTGTAATGACAAATAAATGTCATTACACACCAAGCATCATGCCTGGCACTTTACAAACATTATCTTACTTCATCCATTACAAAATTCTACAAAGAAGCAATTACTACCCCATTGTACAGTAAGAAAGCAATCTCAAAGTTTGAATAATCTGCAAGCAAAAACAAACCCAAAAAAACCAGACAGTATTCATAATCTTTCCATAACACTGGGGTGTTTCTTACTACCACTCACATACTCTATATTTAGAACAATAAGATTGGATGCTTGCAAAAAGTATTATCCTATTATAGTTGAACAGAACCTGGATATGAACATGTGAATTCTGAAAACCTTTTTTTTTAATTTTTAAAAAATCTTATTGAAGTATAGTTGATTTACAATGTTTTGTTAATTTCTTCTGTACAGCAAAGTGACTCAGTTATACATATATATATATTCTTTTCCATTATGGTTTGTCACAGAATATTGAATATAGTTCCCTGTGCTATACAGAATGACCTTGTTGTGAAAACCTTTTAGAAATATCTGCTAATAGAAGAAACCAAAGTAGGAAAGAATGTCTCAATTTTTACCAAGAAATTCAATGGCTCATTTATCATTTTGATGATCTGTGCTATCTTTTAGAAATTCCATTTCTCTACTCTTCTATGGTGTGCATATTTGTATTTCTGAATAGTACACTACCTTTCCTCCAAGCAAAGCCTGCATATCCCCTAGAGTATTTTCTCTGAGAACACTGGCATTTTTGGAGTATTTTTATTAATTAAAACTTGTTGGATTTATATTAACTTAGATTTTGGGGGTACTAGTAGGTTTAGTCTACATGTAACCTACAATAACATTTATTCCCACTTTCCTAACTTTATTTCAGATACATGTAAAATATTTTCAACTCAGCTCCCCTTACTACTTAAACATCAACTAGGAATACAAACTTTTAAGTCAAAACTTGTTGGAAGATTAAGTGTACTACTGAAATGACATCCTGTGTACAAGAAAATGCCACATCATGGCGGTACTTCCTGCCAAGTAACAAAACAAGTTAATGCTTGATTTCTGTTGTTTAGTATAGTCAGCAAACAGGAAAATTAAAAACAAAAGGAAAAATTTTCACATACATATTTTCCAAAACAAAATCTCTTTTGGAAGCAGTATCAGAGCAAAAAACTTGACACTGCATAATTGGTCTCAGGGTACTCTTCTGCTATCTCTACAAAAGTTTAACACCTTCATTATATTCACGTATATGATATGGGAAAAGGTTCTCAGTATCAATTATGAAACCTACAGTAAAGAGTAGACTCAAGATCCCAAGGCTTGTGAAACTTGAGTGCATCAAGGGGACCCATACTTAACTCACTTCAACAGAAGGAATGGACAGACATTACTTTTAAAGGGATCAGATAACCATCTAATTGGAAACATAATAAGCATTGGCTCCTCTTGGGCAGGGAGGGTAAGCAAAAACTCACATATGACCAAATTTTATTTCTCTGTAAATTAAAACAGAATCTTTCTTGTATCCTCTCTGTTATCCTTTTAATGGGATAGAAAAAACATTTATCTAAGGATGAAAGAAAGGACCTCAAAACATATTCAATGATTTGGATCAATCGTTACACATAACTACCAGGTCTTAGGTATACCAGTGAGCAAATTCTCAAATTAGTGGAATGTACTTGAGTAAACAGAACATTATTTTAACCCAATCACATTTAAACTTTGTTTTAAACTTCTTCCCAACCTTTTCTCATAAAGAATAAAATTACATGGAAATTTTAAAAGAAAGTTCCATATGTCTTTAGGATTAGATATTAGAGTCAACTGCTTCAAATCTTTTGCTGAATGAGGTAGAGCAGGAGTTGGTAGATTTTTCTCTATAGGGCTAGATAGTGAATAATTTTCGTGTTGCAGGCCATCCATAAACAAATAAGTGTGGGTGTGTTCCGACGAAACTTGATTTACTAAAACAGGTGGCAGGACAGATTTGTCTGCTAAGCCATAGTTTGCTGACCCCAGAGGTAGAGCCATAAATAAATTTTTTTAATAAATATTCAAACAACCAGAATCCACTAACTGACCAGCACCACTCACCACAAGGAGGAACTCCTCAACAATTCAACAAGAAAGCAGCTAATAGAATTAACAAAGATTTTGATTAAAATTAAATTTCCTAACATTTTACTTTTTAAAGTATATTAATTTCCAACTACCAGTTTGATGCTAAAAGGGCTACTATCTTGTTCATGGTAGTAAATAATGCCAAATTTCATTTACTACTAGTTAATTCCAGTAAGTAAATAGCTGATATAATTATAACACTTCAATAGAGGACTGTGGACCCAAGGGGCTGAGACTCAGTTTCAGGATTTATAAACTGGAGCTCTCAGGGCCTACCTTACAAGGTGAATAATAAATTAGAGGAGTAAATGCTTGACACCCAGTGTGTGCTCAAGAAGTGGTAGCTTTTATCACTACTGTTGTTATTATATAGATGATACATACAGACACAGTGGCCTGCCAAGGAATAAATGTCAAAACCAGGTTCAAATCTCACTAAGGCTATTTCTCCACCACTATTTAGCATTCTAAATCATTATGAAAATACTTGTCTCAATTTATATCAATTTCTAACATATTACATCAAGAAATTAAATAATCCAAATATTTTGCATCCTCCCCAAGATCCTCCTATCAAGTTGGGAAAAAGGGACCTAATTAAAAAATATCTGTTGTTAAGAGCTGCTTATATAATGAGAACCCGTTACTGCTACCCCTTGGGGATTTTAAATTTTGAAAACTCGTGAACATTTTGGTTGATTGTTGGCATCTGTGACTTAAATCTTGATCACATTATGAAAATCAAAGAGTGTAAACCACACATGAGGTGTGTTAAGATGCTTGACTTCCCAAGAAGCACAATAAAGTTCAAACATACGATGGAACATAGCCCAAGTAACTTGGTAAGTAGAAGAGGTACAAGAATATAACTAACATTAACCCTCAGAAGAAGAGAAACTAACCTACCATAAGAATAGTTTCTCTTATGACCAAGCAGATAAATTTCTTTCAAAAAAACAGATTTCCCAAAACACTGTAATTAGACACTCAATTTTAAAAAACTCATAAAATTTGAGCATGAGATAAAAGGTAAAGGTTGGAACTTCCCTGGTGGCGCAGTTGTTAAGAATCCGCCTGCCAACGCAGAGGACACAAGTTCAATCCCTGGTCCGGGAAGATCCCACATGCCGCAAAGCAACTAAGCCCGTGCGCCACAACTACTGAGCCTGTGCTCTAGAGCCTGGGAGTCACAACTACTGAGCTGGCGCGCCACAACTACTGAAGCCTGTGCGCTGCAACTACTGAAGCCCACGCGCCTAGAGCCTGTGCTCTGCAACGAGAAGCCACCACGATGAGAAGCCCACGCTCACCGCATCTAGAGAAAGACCGCGTGCAGCAACGAAGACCCAATGCAGCCAAAAATAAATAAATAAATAAATAAATAAGGTAAAGGTTGATACTGGTAAAGGTTTTGGGTTTTTTTGTTTCTTGAAGATTATTAAATAATTTTAATTGTTTTAAAATATATTCAATTTTTTCCTCAACATTGTCAGCCAAGGTAGTTTAACACATGCAATAGCCTTAAAGTCAGTAAAGAGAAATATTATTTAAACTTCGATTTATTCTACTGTACATAAGCAAATTATTCATCTAACACTACTATTCATAGTTTCCAACAAAGCAAATAGTAAATTTTTACTAAAGAGCCAGTGCTGCACTCTAAATTAATGTGAGGGTAACAAAATAAGTACACACACACTTAGCATATTAAATATTTAGCTGAGGTTACAACAGTAACTAAATAGCAAACTAAATAAAATAATATTCACTCCAGTTACTTGAATTTCAAATGCCTTCAACTTCAAAGTCAAAGAGGAAAAATAGTCATCAGTTCTCCCTTGTATTTGGAATTAGGAAACTGGTGATTGAGCCATGTCTGTCAATTCAAACACATATCAAATTCTAAACCTGCAAACAGCAGCATATTTGGCCATTAAACATTTTAAGAACAGGGGGCTCTGATAAATGCAGGGTTCAAAGGCAAATGCTTTTCCAGACAGGTACCAGACTCCCTTTTTCATTTTCTCTACCGTTTCCAGTGCTAGGAAGCCAAAGGAGAAGGTCTGCTACTTGCAGACAAGCACACTTGGGCTCAGAAGAGTTCCTACCTGTCAAATCTATTCTAAGAAGGGAAACTAGCCAGAAGCCGCATTTTTGCTCTCAAAATAGTCTGACAGGTGAGTATACAGCTGAACTAGGGGTACTCCCACACAAATTCTCATTTATCTCCCTATTACTTTTTGCTATTCACCAAAAAATCCAGTTGGCAACACTATTTCTTGCACCTTTTTTTTTTTTTTGCGGTACGCAGGCCTCTCACTGTTGTGGCCTCTCCCGTTGCAGAGCACAGGCTCCGGACGCGCAGGCTCAGCGGCCACGGCTCACGGGCCTAGCCGCTCCGCAGCATGTGGGATCTTCCCTGACCGGGGCACGAACCTGTGTCCCCTGCATCGGCAGGCGGACTCTCAACCGCTGCGCCACCAGGGAAGCCCTCTTGTACCTTTGAAGACCATTTTCTAAGAAGTGCATTTCTGAGATTATTCAGTAACAGCTAACATTTATTGAGCACTAGTTATGTGCAAGACACTGCACTAAGCACCTTTAATATGCACAATTTCATTTTATCTTCACAATGAGTTTTGAAGTAAGTACTATTATTATTCTCTAAATCTCAGGTTCAGAGAAGTGGCTAATGCAAGTCAGTGCTGAAAGCTGGATCTAAATCTAGCAGTGTGACTCCAGAGCCTTGATTTTTAGGTACTATACTATAATCAGGGCCAACTTATGCAGTAGGCACAGGGCCTAGGGTCTACAGTAATTTTAGGGGTTCATGAAAACGTTTTAATAGTTACTATTAACATACTCAACCTTATACCAAGTTATAAAATAGAATTTTAAATATCTTTTATGGGGAAGGGGCTCACAAAAGTCATATGTGGTCTTAGCTATACTACTCTCCAAAGGTACACTGGCTTTTATAGGATTTCTCTATCTTTCCCAATTTTCTCATTTCTCATATATTTGTTTTCCTATCAGGGTCCTTTTTACCTTGAATCCCTCTATATTTTACTTTTTTCAACCCATACAGTGTTTCTGGAAAAGCAAAAATGATTACCCAATGTTTTAATTCATCAATGAGGGCAAAGCACTATGCATGAATTCACTTATACTCATTCCCAGTTCTGTCCTATCTCCATGTCTGGGTTTGGAGGAAGAAAACCCTTTCATTTTATACACTGGTGCAAGTAAGTCATATTATCTAATGCAGAGCTTCTCAACTGACGTGGCTCAGTTACAAACAGGTTACAGGTCTTCCAAAAATCCTGAAAGCTATATATGGATATTTGGCATTCCCTCTTGTGACAGTTAATTTTATGCATCAACTTGACAGGGCCAAGGGGTGCCCAGACATTTGGTCAAACATTATTTTAGATATGTCTGTGAGGTTGTTGCTGGATGAGATTAATATTTGAATTAGTAGACTAAGTAAAACAGATTGTCTTCCTTAGTATGGATGGGCCTCATTCAATCAACTGAAGACAGTTTGCGGACTACAGATCTTAGGACTTAGTGATCATCTCCATAATTGCATGAGCCAATTCCTTATAATACATCAGTCAGTCTGTCTGTCTCTCCATGCATGCATGCATGCATGGTTCTACTTCTCTGGAGAACCATGATTAATACACCTCTATTTTGTAAATGACTACAGTAGAGTATAAAAAGATTGTGTATTGAAATTCTCATTCAGTTTTCCAAAGGAGTGTATAAGACCAGCACTGAGGATCCTAGACTGGTTCTGAGGCCACTCAAAGGCATATCCCCTTTAAAGTATCTTGATTTTAGGGTAATTTCTAAAATTCCTTCAACATATTTCTAGTTAGTTTTCCTTTCTCCCTTATAAACAGTAGTTGATTAATGTCAATAGTTTTAATATTGATAGAATTAGGTCTTGTTCTTAAGTGGAAGTTTAGAAGAAACATAAAATCCACTGGGCAATTTAATCTTCCATTTAAGAGGATACCTTATGCCTTACCACCATTAAATATTAAGTAAGATATCAAGTACAGTCTACAACTGTATACTTATCAATCCCCAGTTTCAAGCTATGTAAGAAGAGTAACCAATTGTAGTACTCACTATGCTCTAAAAAGATAGTTTGCCCCTTCTGCACAGTTTCTGGATAAATCTAAGAAAGTATTTCTATCTGTTTTGGAATTAAAGACAGAATTTCAAATTTTCTGAGGGAAAAATAACAAAAGGAATTGCTGTCCAAATACTTCAGGCAAGCAAAGAGCTACACGGCCAAAATCTCCATTTCTTTCTTTCTTTTTTAAATTGAGATATAATTGACATATTAGTTTCATACGTACAACATAAGGGTTCAATATATGTATATATTGCAAAATGGTCACCATAGTTACAAATTTTTCTTTTCTCGTATGAGAACTTTTAAGAACTACTCTCTTAGCAACTTTCAAATACACAGTGCAGTATTATTAACAATAGTCACCATGCTGTACATTGTACCTCCAGGGACTTATTTATTTTATGACTGGAAGGTTGTACTTTTTGACCACTTAATTTCTTTATTTTGTTGCTTACTTATGTTTTCAGTCATAAGTTCAGGTGTTCACCCACATTAAGGAAAACCTGCACAAATCTTAGGCAGGTGATTAAATAAATGAAGGTGAAAATGTAGTTACACTCAGTTTGAGAATGCTGACTTTCTGGTGAACAAACCAATAACTTAATCTCAAAATAACATAAGCCAAAGTATTAGTGATTCTCTTCTTTTTCCTTTTTGTGATACTCAATTTTTAAAGCTCTCAAGATAAATCTTCTAATAACATTTTCCCAGTAACATTATCAACTAGATGGCTAATAAAAGAAAATGACTCATAGCTTCCTTTTCTATAGCCAATTAATATAAGGAGATTACTTACCAATTACCTAAATTCTCAAACAACACCCAGAGCAATATTTTGAAAATTTTACAAAAGCTCAGAGTTTAATGCAGTGCTCATGACATTATCTCCTTTACCTTATACCAAAGAAAAGGCATCTTGGCTATTTCAATCAAGGTTCCTTTCTGGAACATTAACAGGTTAAAAAAACCCAAAAAACAAAAAACTGTTAAAACAATACATGTAATGGTCTTTTGGAAAAAGAACTGCTTTCAAAGTAAGGAGATTTTTGTTTTTTGTTACTGTCATTTTATTTTGTTTTAAATCTCAGCCCCAAAAGTGAAGAATAATTTTGACCTTTTTCCAATTTCTACAGTAGAGATACCACTAACTTGCTTTTCTCTACAATTTATAAGAATGTTAACAGGAGAATGAAATAAACTGAACTCTGCGTTCTCAGAAAAAAATATTCACTGAAGGGGAAGACTATTTCTCAATAAATGGTCATTATGGCTTTTACATCAAGGCCTGAACCCTCTGAGGCTTGCTGGACTCACCATCTGAGAATTGGCTTGACTGAAAACATTTTATAAGTTTCAAAGATTTCTTCTTGGTTGACTTTTCCCTAAGTAACCAATTACAGCAATAAAGTTACAATAATTGATTGTCTCTTGACCCAGGGAACATATATTTTATTAAAATGTTAAGATATCCTTCTGGTAGGCTGAAAAAAGGAAAGTACTAAAAAAACAGGGACCTGGACAATGTCACATACATAGCAAAAAAGTCAAAGAAATTTGAAATGACAACTATACCATTTGTCTGACTTCACAAAGAATTGTTCCCCATGTTTGCTTAATTGAATTAACTGAGCTCTGAATTCTAAAAGACTCTCACAACATTCTGTCAAAACAATTTGCGGGCACTCTGTTCAAGACAGAATTGTTGTATCCAGGTAAGATTCAACAGGGATAAATCATTTTATGATTAAAAAATCTAACTTTTAGTGTCATTAATATGTGAGGATTTCTGTGCTGTCCCCATGGTAGCAACTAGGAGAAACATTTTAAGAAAAATGTTAATAAATCTAATCCTCTCCTAGAGAACTAGAGTAATGTGCATTTCCAGCAGATTCTGGAAAAGGAAGAAACTACAGGTCACAACCCTCCTTTACAACAGAAGGATAAGAATGGAAGTCACTTTCCAGCTCAGTCACTTTCCATTTCCCCACCTCAATTTCCTTCCAAACTTCTCTTCTAGCCCCCTTCCAGCAGTTTCTCCTTTCCAACATGCATCTCCAAGTTCTGCTCATTTTGCATAGCCATTCAGCAAAAAGAAAAGCCTGAGGACTGAACCAGACAAATCTCAGGAAGTCAAAGCATCTTGACACAATCCATATAGTTTTTGTTTTATTTTTACAAAATAGAATCATACTACAAGATTCTTATTTTTCAATAGATTTTTCACTCGTTTTAACGTTTACTGTCATTTTATCTTCACAAAAGTCCTTTGCAACAGATATTACCTCCTTTTTACAGACAACTGAGTTCAGAAGTAACTTGTCCAAAATCATAACGCTTATGACTCTGAGTCAATATTCAAACTCAGATCTGTAAGATTCCATAAAGCCCTTGTACTTTATTTCCTCCTATATCCAGTTATCAGATTACACATAAATAACTTCAATCATATGATGCAAAAATTTCCTTTTTGAAGTGGTCATACTTTAAAAAATACATTATATGATGATGTTAAAAGTTCTAAGGCTATAAATTAATGATTATCCTAGTGTCACCCTATACTCTAATAAGATGAAACTAAACAGGGAAAGGATTAGCTCAAAAACCAACAGTCTTCACTTTGCATTATATAATTAATTCATTCCTTGTTTAAAATTGTAAACTTCTGCCTCAATAATGAATTACTCAACAGGAATAATACACATTAGCCAAACCATGTAATAACTGAATTAGCAAATTAAGCTATTCAGACACTCAATGTCAAATGAAAAGTGATTAGCTGTGCACTCCAACTGGTGGTACCACAATTTCTACAATATCTTAATGTATCAGCAATATCAAAGCAATTATGTATAACCATTTTAATTAACAGACTCTGGAAATATTTCCAATTGAAAATGGTTTGCTTAGCAAAAGATAATTGGAGAAGCAAAGTTTATAGATTCTGATTTTATTCTCAGTATTTTTAAAATAGGCCTGTGGACCAAGTGTTACATATATCAATAAAAAGCAGTTATATTCAAGGGAGTGCTTTCTTCCATACCCCTGGTTAAATTTAGCACAGGGTACAACTCAGGACTGGGGAACAATCTGGATATCAAACTGCACCTCTAGGGGCTACTTTAGGTCAAAATAATCTTAATGAATCTTCTCTGAAAGAATCTGGACCAGAAAAGGATAAAAGTACAGGGGCTAAGGGGTAAAAATATTCCTGACAATCCTACTTCCTAAGAGTAAACATAAATATACATTTGCAAGAAATTATAAGCAAATAAATAGTCACAGTATGGCTAAGTCAACTATGGCTGTTGCATGTTCTAGCTCTAACCCTTAATCCATCTGACACCCTCACCTCAGGCCTTTCATTAGCTGTTAAATTATGAGGCCCATATCCACTTTTTTCAAATTCTTTTTCTATCCTTCCAGTCCCTATAGCCTTCAGCACAGATTGAGGTTTCAAACTCTGCTTGCTCTTTTTTGTAATCAAAACTAGGTCTTTGACAGACACAATTAAGAGACATTATTTTCTGAAGCTTAAAAAAATCTTTGAAATCTCAGTTTAACCTTCTTTTAAAATCACTATAAAGGTAAAAACTGAAGGATTTGCTGGAATAGTTCACTAACTGATTAATGAATTTTTACATAAGTGGTATTTATATTTATCAAAAAACCAAGTTGATGATTATGATTATTTAATATTTCTGTAAATATTAAAGAAACCTACTGAGATAAAGAAAAATCTTGCCAAGCATTATTATAAGAATGTCTCTTTAACGTTAACCAAATGATTGTGAAACATGTAACTAATCTACCAAATCTGGCAAGCATTGTGTACCATAAAGAGACGCCTTTAACAGGTACCCAATTAAAAAATACTTTTTGAAAAGCTGAATTAGAAACCTCCATAGCAATTAATATGTCATACAAAATAGAGAAAATGAGTAAATACCTGAGCTGAAGTGGCTGTTTCCTGTAAATGACCACCAGCAACTGCTCCTTTGGAAGCTGCTAAAGGGACACTGTGCGTTTTGGGGGTTCCTGGAGTATCAGTCTTCTCATCTGTCCTATGTGACTGCCAGGCTTCCTTTCGATGATGAGATTCAGTAGCCTGCTGGTCTCCAAAAGCAGCCCAAGAGCAGCTATCTTTCTGTCCATCCTCAAAAGCATTCCAGTCTACAACCTGGCTAGGACCAGCTGAACTGAAGTCCGCAAAATCATCAGAGTCCTGAAAATCACTGCAGTCATCTTGAATATTTGGCACAGAATCAAAATCTCCAAACTCACCTTCTTGCCCAATTTTCAGTTCTGAAACAGGTTCAGTGCCTGTCCCAGTAGATTTTCTTGCCAAACTGCATCCCTCTGATAAACTATCAGAAGTTTGTTTTAGAACTGACTCAGTAAATATAATTTCCTCTGGGCAAGAGACAGCATTTGATTCCCCAAATTCTCCAAAGTCATCACCTGGTTCACTAAAATGTGGAAAGTGCTCTGAGGACTCTTCAAAAGTGACGTCACTCATTGAATCTTGTGTACCAGTAACAAAAGGTGGAGTCGTGCCACTGGCTGTGCCAAAGTCACCAAAATCATCCTCATTGGTATCGTTGCAAGTCACAAAGTCATTACTACTATCATCGTTTTTTACACTCATAGAATCATCCAAAACATTTTCTTCTGTAGGATCAATGCTGAGGCTTCGGGAATCAGTACACTTTCTACTTTCTTCTTTGGAAGAACCAACTTCATCATCAGCATCGTAAGTTTTAGTAGAATCCATGCATAGGTCAGCACGTTTAGAAGTAAATAAATCAAGTTTTTCCTCAGTTTTACATTGTTCTCTCCTACTGGCTTCTGAATTTTCAGCTGAGTCTACCAAACTCCAAGCCTTTGATTGAACACTTGAATTTAAAAATTCATCCTGTTGCAATGTTGGAAGGCTTTGTTTTTCACTGGTGAAAGCTCCATTACTCACCATGCTTATTTCTGAAACACAAACCTGATCCTCTCCAGCACTGTCTCCTTTATCGCCAATGCTTCTATCCAAGGACACTTCTTTTACAGAATTCAGTTCATTGACTCTATTAATTTTATTGTTTTCCTGAATGGTAAGTGCTTCTCTATCATTTAAAACTGCACACCCTATTTCTTCTAGTTGTATCCTTTCTTTTTTGGAAAATGTGGCAAAATCTGCAAATTCCTCCGCAGGACTAGGTGCAGAGTCTAAATTATACTCAGTACTGTGAGTGCTAAGAGGCTTTCGTCCTTTTGAATCAGCTACAGTGTCCAGATCATCTGTTCCCTGAGGATTTACAGTTTCCAATACTGCAAACCCATTTGTTAGAATCTCCAGACAAGGAGGCTTTTCACCATTGCAGCTCTCTAACTGCTTGTTTTGATGAACAACATTCGTATCAGTTCTAAAATCTCCTGGAGAGAAACTTTCAGGTGTTCCAACATTCTGTCTCTGCTCCACTACTTTATTTAAATCTCTTGGACTTTCTATGCGATCAATGGAAGTATCTAAAGTTTTCGGTGAAATTATTTCTTTGCTGGTGGTAGAAAGTAAAATATCAGACTGTCCTTTCACAGAAGAAGAAAGTTCAGCAGTGATGTCCTTATCATTACCATTTTTGATGGACTTAAAGCTTGTAAGGCTATCTACATTTTCTGAGAAATCATGAATTGGCATAAAATGGTTTGAAGGTACAAACTCTTCCTTGGGATGAGTATAATCTGGTGTATCAAAATCAACAAACCCTACACCAGAAGGGCTAACTTCGGAAAACCCACCAAATTCCCCAAATTCATCATCATCCTCATCCTCAGCTCCATTGTCTAGTGGTGGTGGGGATGAAGAGTACATTCGAATGATGTCTGGCTCCATTGTTCAATTGCTTTCAAATAATTAATTTACACCTGAAAAAAAAAGATTTTTTTTTTTTAGGGAACTGATTACATAGAACAAAGTCTTTCAAAATTCTCTCAACGAAACTTCAAAACTATGCAAATTTACAGTGCTCTGTTTTTTATCTTTTAAACTATTTTTATCTCAGGTGGGATTACACAGCTATAATATAATGGCAAAAAAAAAAGAAGAAAAACACTCTCTTCTAGTGTATGTTTCCACGGGCATTGGTAGTACATTACTGAATCTGGGGATTCCAGAAAATTTCAAATAAATACTTACAAAAGTATATGTACAAAAGTCTCTCTTGGGGCACTTGCTTGTTCTCTTAAGCTCTCTTTCCAGTTCATTGGGGACTCAGGGCTTGCCTTATGGATTTGTATGAGTTCTTTATAAATAAAAGACATGAAAATTTTATCTTTAATAATGGCTACGAATATTGATATTTTCCTCACTTTACTTTTCAATGTTTATTTCTGACCCAAGTTAATTTTTTTTCTTTTAATAGACTTTATTTTTTTAAATAAGTTTTAGGTTCACAGCAAAATTGAGCAGAAGGTACAGAGATTTCTCATATATCTCCTACCCCCATTCATGCATAGCCTCCTCTATTATGAACATCGTCCACCAGTGGTATATTTGTTACAATTGATGAACCTACATTGACACATCATTATTACCCAAAGTCCATAGTTCATATTAGGGTTCACTGTTGGTGCTGTACATTCTATGGATTTGGACAAATGCATAAAGACGTGTCCACCATTACAGTATCACACAAAATAATTTTACTGCCCTAAAAATCCTGTGTTCCACCTATTCTATTCATCCCTCCCTCTCCCCTGCCCTGGCAACCACTGGTCTTCTTACTGTCTCCATAGTTTTACTTTTTCCAGAATGTTGTATAATTGGAATCACAGAGTATGTAGCCTGTACACACTGTATGATTGGCTTCTTTCACTGAGCACTATGTATTTAAGGTTCTTCCTCCATATCTTTTCATGGCTCAATAGCTCTTTTTTCTTTTTTTGTACTGAATAATGTTCCACTGTCTGGATGTACCATAGTTTATTTAATTTTTTATAACTTTCAATTTTGAAATTGCTTAGGACTCATAAGAAGTTGCAAAAATAGTACAGAGAGTTCTCATGTATACTCCCACCCAGTTTCCCTCAATAAGAATACGGTAAACAACAATAGTACATGATCAAACCCTGAAACTGACATCAGTACAACCTATTAACTCAGCCACAGACCTTGTTTAGATTTCACCACTTTTTTTTCTTTGTGTGTGTGTCTGTATAGCTTTATGAAATTGATCATATGTGCAGATTAGATTTCAGTAACTTGTCACTACAATTGGGGATTAGAACTGTTGCAAAAATAGTTCAATAGGGCTTCCCTAGTGGCGCAGTGGTTGAGAATCTGCCTGCTAATGCAGGGGACACGGGTTCGAGCCCTGGTCTGGGAAGATCCCACATGCCGCGGAGCAACTAGGCCCGTGAGCCACAACTGCTGAGCCTGCGCGTCTGGAGCCTGTGCTCCGCAACGAGAGAGGCCGAGATAGTGAGAGGCCCGCGCACCGCCATGAAGAGTGGCCCCCGCTTGCTACAACTAGAGAAAGCCCTCGCACGGAAATGAAGACCCAACACAGCCAAAAATAAATAAATAAATAAATAAATAAATAATATATAAAAAAAGAAAAAAAAAATAGTTCAATAATACTCATCAATATAAAGAAAGTCCCTTGTGTTATCCCTTAACAGTCATGCCCTTCCCTAAACCCTAACTGCTGGCAACCACTGATCTATTCTCCACCATTATAATTTTGCTATGTCAAGAGTGTTATCTAAATGGAATCATATAATATGTAATCCGTTGAAGTTGGCTTTTTCACTCAGCTTAATGCCCTCAAGATCCATCCATGTTGTTGCATGTGTCCACAGTTCATTCTTTTTTATTGCTAAGTAGTGTTCCATTATATAGATGTTGGATGTTATAGATGTTACCACAGTTTGTTTCTCCATTTACTCCATTCAAGTCATTTGGGTTATTTTCTGTATTTTACAATTACAAATAAAGCTGCTATGTACATTTGTGTACAGATTAACCTGTGAACATGAGCTCTCATTTCTTTAAGATGAATACCCAAGAGTGCAAATGCTGGGTCACATGGTAAGTGTGTGGTTAACTTTATAAGCCAAACTGTTTTCCCAAGTTAATTTTTAAGGGGTCAAATTGGTTAATTTTCCATTAGTAATTTTCTTCATTATTTTGCTATCATATAAGCTTAAAACTGAATATTCACTTATTTTCTTCTACTTAGAGGGTTTTTTTACATTTAATTTTTAATACATCTACAATTTATTTTGGCATATGGTCTAAAGCAAGGGTCTAAGTGAATTTTTTTCTGACTAGCAATTATCATAATCCCATTTATTGAATAATCCTTCCCATGCCCACCAGTTTGATACCTTCTTTTTCTATATATTTAATTCTTAAATGAAATCTATGTCTGGGTTATTTTGGTCCTCTCTATTAAACAGTCAAAAGTGTCACAAGACAAACTTAACATTAAAAGCAAAGAGTAGATTAACATCAAAGTCCTAG
Organism: Orcinus orca; assembly: GCF_937001465.1. Taxonomy (NCBI): domain Eukaryota; kingdom Metazoa; phylum Chordata; class Mammalia; order Artiodactyla; family Delphinidae; genus Orcinus; species Orcinus orca. The sequence continues at coordinate 37,496,287 of NC_064571.1, forward strand.
AACAAAAACAGCCCATAGACAATGAATTGATACTTACTGCAATTCAGTTGTCCTTAGACACATAAGGAAAACGTTTACTACAAAATTCAACCAGTTTTGCAAGCTAACAACAACAAAACTTTCTTCCGACTCTCAGGATAAAATTTCATAAGATCTTCCAGTTTTACAGAGAAGGTACCTTAGAAACCACATAATTTAATTCAGAGATGAGGAAAATGAGGCCTACTGGTCAGCAACTTTACCAACAGTCAATACAGCTGGTTAATAGAGAATGGCTTCAGAATTTAGAAAAGATCTTTAGGTCAATGACTGGTCAGCTGCTGAGAGAAATAAGTGAGTCAAGAGAAAAAAACATTCCATTGTAACATATCTACTTTAAATTGTTTACCTATGAAATCAGCATTATAAAGAAGGAAATAACTGCTTTAGTGCTAAGACACCTTCTTTTCTGCTGATTTAAAGAGGAAAAAAAAAAACAGTAAAAGATACACATAAACCCTATTTTCTTCCCTTGTCTAGAGCACGGAATACCCCTTTTAATGCTGGCTGTACAGGGTCATTTGACCTCTGACAGTTTCCCTTTAATGATGAAGTTCCTAGTATTTAAAAATACTCTCCAATTGTTAATGAAAGTGTGGAGAAAGGGACACTTGTACACACATACTACTGGTGGGTGCATACATTGTTACAAGGCTTCCAGAAGGCAATCTGGCTATACTAAAAAATAAAAAGTTTTTAAAGTAAAACAAAATGCTCCAAAGGGATTACTTAAGCAAATTATGCTACATAGGATACTATGTACTCATTAATATCATAATTCCTTTTTTTTAATTTAAAAGCATTCATAATGATGGGAACATGTCAAAAGGACACAAAAACCAGCTTGAAGGGGTTACTGCTGTTTAAATCAGGGACAAATTGAGCATCAAAATAAAGATGATAGATTATAATTCACTAAATAAAATAATAAACTATCAGTCCTCATGGATATAAACATATAAGTGAAATAAACTGAAAATTAGATGAGGAACAAGTTACTGCATCGTTTCAAAATATCCCTACAACATACTTAATTACAAAGGGAACAAGTGTTAACTTTACTGTGGTGAAGCCTGACACTTAAGTGATCAAAGTAAACATCACTAGTAATGGGAATATCGAAATCATGCATCACCTGACAAGATGCAATGAGGACACAGACTCACTTCTGGAATATTGCTGCCAAAAATACATAGCCTGAATAAATTCATGAGGAAACTTCAGACAAATTCAAATTGAGAGAGAGTCTACAAAACAACTGGCCTATAATCTTCAAAAGTATTGATCAATGTCATGAAAGTTATGAAGAAATTGGAAAACTGTTCCAGACTGAAGATGACGAGAAATGACAAGTAAATATAACACTTGTTTCTCAACTGGCTCCCTTTTTTATAAAGGTCATTATTGGGATGACCGTGAAACTTGAAGAGCCCAAGAATTAGACAGCAGCAATACATTGATGCTAATTTCATGATTTTGATGGTAGTATTGTGGTTATATAAGAGAATGTCCTTGGTATACACTAAAATATTTGAAAGAGATGGGGCATCAGGTTGGCAACAGTCTCAAATTGTTCTGGAAAAAAATCTTATTTGTACTGAAACTGCAACTTATTTATAAGTTTGTGATCACTGCAAAATGAAAAAGATTAAAAGCATTCCAGGAGATTTATGTTTGCATTTAAAATATGCCTACTTTATAAAAAATGTGTTACTTATACAATAATAATGCTTTATTAAAAATTGTGGCAAGATAAGCATAACAAAATTTACCATTTTAACCATATAAGTGGAATCATACAGTATTTGTCCTTTTGTGACTGGCTTGTTTCACTTAGCATAATGTCCTTAAGGTTCATACACGTTGTAGCATGAGTCAGAATTTCATCCTTTTTAAGGCTGAATATTATTCCATGGTATGTACATACTAACGTCTGTCGACAGACGGATAGGTCGCTTCCACCTTTTGGCTATTGTGAATAACGCTGCCATGAATGTGAGTGTACAACATACCTTATTTTTAAACTTTTTAGTTTGAAATAATAATAGATGAACAGAGTTGCAAAAATAGTAAAGTCTGTGCACCCTTCACCCAGTTCCTCCTAATGGTGACATCTCAAATAGCTCTAGTACAATAGCAAAACTGGAAATGTTGGTATTACTATCAACTAGACTACAGACCTTACTCAGTTTTCACCATTTAAAAAAACCCAAAACACTTGCATTCATCTGTGTTTGTGTATAGTTCAATTTTATCCCACGTACAGACCTATGAAACTACCACTATCAAGAAACAGAACTGCCCCAACTCCCCTACCTCATTCCTGTCCCTGGGCAACCACTAATCTGTTCTCCATATCCATAGTTTTATCATTTCAAGAATGTTATGTAAATGGAATCATACAGCATGTACCCTTTTGAGGTTGACTTTTTTCACTCAATACAATGCCCTTAAGGTCCAATGTATGGTTATTACGTGGATCGGTAGGCCAATTATTTTTATTGTTGAGTAGTATTCCACTGTACAGATATACCAGTTTGTTCAACCACTGACCAACAGAAGGGCATATGGGTTATTTCCTATACTTTCCTATTATAAATAGTATATATACTACATTAATAATATATACACTAATAGTATATTTAAATAGTATTTATAATAAAGATGTTAAGAGCATTTACGTACAGGTTTTTGTGTGAACATAAGTTCTTATTTCTCTGGGATAAATGCCCAAGAGTATAATCACTGGGTCCTAAGTTAGTGCATGTTTAGTTCTGTAAAAACTGCCAAACTATTTTCTAGAGTGCTGTATCATTTTATATTCTCATAATACTATATTTTAAAGAACCATCTGTGATGTTTAAGTAGAATCTGTTCATGGTTAATCTATTGCTTTTTCTAAAACTTTTTATTGTTTGAAAAATAAAATATTTTATTATTTCAAGGCTTATTTCAAACTCAGATGTTAAGGCAAATATAAAGATCTGAAATCGGGAACTTTGTAACCAATCCAACAACACAAAGTAGTTTTTCTTCCTGTCACACCCTGGCAAGGTACTCTCTTTCTCCTAGGTGCAACAGGCTCTATCAGCCCCCCACACTATGAACATTTCCACATTCCTCAAACCTGTGTCACCTATCGATGGGAAGAACATGGGCTGCACATTCCCCTTCAGCAGGTCTTGCTCTGGCCCAACTCACCCTTCAGAAACCTAAGAGAGTGCCACTGCTCACGAGTTTCAGCCAAGAATGCCAACCAGCCAGTGTGAAGGAGGCCTGAAATTTTTCAGAAAATTCTTCTGTGCCCAGGGCAATTCAGTAAAATTTGTTAACTGAAGTATATTTGTTCATTGTTAACTGAAGTATTATTTGTATAATGAATTTACATATTAAGTCTGACTTAGACAAATCTTTTTTTTTTAACCACAGGAAAATATGGATTTTAAAGTAGATATTTCTACTTAACAGAGAAAACAAAAAAAGATAGATGAGCTACTTTAATACAGTGTCTGGCACACAACCACCTCAATAAATGTTTCTTCATCCTTAATGAACTACTTACACCACACACAAGGAGTCCTAATCAATCATCCAGTTTCTTTACAACCTGAACAAGCACTTGTACGTGTGTGTGTGTATGTGTGTGTGTGTGTGTGTGTCTCTCTCTCTCTCTCTGCAGGGAAGGGGGTGTGCTCAACCTGCCATTTTTTTGTCTGCTTATTCCAAGACCTGTTAGAGGAGAGTAAACAAGTAATGGGGATATCCAGAAAAGATTCAAGTCATAGTATACACAAGGCTCTCATGACTGAGTAGTAATGGTAGTCCTAAAGGTAGTCAGAGCAGCCCTGTGCCAGAGTAGCAGCCAAGGTGACAGGGGATATAATGAGTGAAGGAGATTCAGTATTAATCTCTCACAAGAAGAGGAGCCACATTTGCTTAAGGAGTTCTAGCCTCAAGTCTGAAATAGTCTTAGAAAAAAAAGATGGTGAGTCTCTAGGCTGAAAGCTCTGGGGCTAAGTGGCAGGGAGGGCTTGACAAGGCAGAGGAATGAAGAGGGATTGGGCTATCATCTAAGACTATCTAAGCCATTTCAAAATAGTTTCTCAAGAAGGACAAAATTGGAGGATTTAACCTACCAGGTACCAAGCCTCGGTTTAAAGCTATATGGCCACATGATAACAAAGATGCCAATGCAGTGTGGGGGGGAAAGAACAACCTTTACAACAAATGGTGCTAGATCAACTGGGGGAAAAGGTCTTTGACTCTACCTAACATCTTACCCAAAAGCCAGCTCCATACAGACTGTAGGCCTCAATGTGAAAGGAAAAACAATCAACCTTCTAGGAGATAATTTAAGAGAATATTTGCATGACTTTAGGGAAGACAAGATGTTTTAAACAAGTAACAGAAAGCACTACTCATGTAAGAAAAAACTGATAAATTGGACTTAAGATTAAAAACTTCTGTCCATCAAAAGAACAACATTAAGAGAACAAAAAGGCAAGCCAATGCCTGGAAGAAGATATCTGCAATACATGTAATTGTCAAAGACCTCATATCCAGAATATGCAAAAAATTCCTACAAATCAATGTGAGACGACCTAAAAGAAAAATGGCCAAAATATTTAAACAAAAGAGTATTTCACAAAGGTGGATGTCCAAATGGTCAATAAGCATTTGAAAAGTCGTCAGGGAAATGCACATTAAAACCACAACAAGAAGGACTTCCCTGGTGGCACAGTGGTTAAGAATCCACCTGCCAATGCAGGGGACACAGGTTTGAGCCCTGGTCTGGGAAAATCCCACATGCCGCAGAGCAACTAGGCCCGTGGGCCATAACTACTGAGCCTGGACGCTACAGTCTATGAGCTGCAACTACTGAGCCCGCACGCCACAACTACTGAAGCCCGTGCGCCCTAGAGCCAGCATGCCGCAACTACTGAGCCTACACATTGCAACTACTGAAGCCTGTGCACCCTAGGGGCCGTGTGTTGCAACTACTAAGCCTGCGGGCTGCAACTACTGAAGCCCACACGCCTAGAGCCCATGCTCTGCAACGAGAGAAGCCACCACAATGAGAAGCCCATGCACCACAATGAAGAGTACCCCCCCACTCGCCACAACTATAGAAAGCCTGCATGCAGCAATGAAGACCCAATGCAGCCAAAATAAAGAAACAAACAAAAAAAACACACCACAAAACACAACTACACACCCACCAGAATGGCTAAAATTAGAACAATTTAAACTATAGCCACTGATGGCAAAGATGTGGAGCAACTGGGATTCTCTTTGGAAGTATCTACTAAAACTATACCAGGTTTATACCCCACATATATATATATATGCACTAAAAGACATGCACAAGACTCATGACAACTTAACTGAAAATAACCCAAATGTCCATCAACAGGTAAATGGTTAAGATAAACCATGGTATAGACAAACACGGCAATGAAAAGAACTATTACTATATGCAACAACATGGATGACTATCACAGACATAATGTATAAAAGAAACCAGATAAATACACACAAAATACACACTGTATAAGTCCATTTCTATGAACTTCAAAACAGGCAAAACTAATCTATGGTGGTAATTCAGAAGAGTGGTTATTTATAGGGAGGGGGTAGAGTACTGACTGGAAGGGGCATAAAAGAGCCTGTTGGATGCTAATAGAGATAATGTTATTATCTCTTGACCTGGGTAGTAGTTACACAGGCACATACTTTTGTAAAAATTCACCCCATTGTACACTTACGGTTTGTGTGCTTTGCTTTGTGTATGCTATACGTCAAAAAGTGTTTCTCAGAAAATCAACATACTTAGATTAACAGCAGCTATGTTACAAGTGAATGAATATATGATCAGAGTTAAAAATATACCATTCTATAAAAAAAAAGTGCTTGTTTAACCTTGCCTTATTCTGGGATTTAAGGCTATATATGTATGCCTCAAGAGGTAGTATGGTATGGGGGAAAGATGTTGGATCTGGAGTTTGGCAGATCCTAGGTTCAGATTCCGGTTTCCCCGTTTACTATGTTTGTTAGTTTGCCCTCTATGAGCTTCAGTTTCCTATCTATAAAAAGGGGCTAGCAGTCCCTACCTTTCAATACTGTTATGAGTATTAAAGATAACAGACCTTAAGTACCTGGCACATTCTGTGCAGTCAGTAAGTTATAAACTATCATCACATTTGAACTTGCACCAAGTCTGTGGCTCAAATCATAGTCTACCATTAACAAAATCTAAGCCAATGTTTGCTTAGTTGGCACAAACATTCACATGACTCTGCATATACTTTTATAGGTCACTGAAAGAATAAATCATTAAAGAAAACTATTACTAACCACATTAAAGATACATGAAGTTGACTTTACTTCTAATTTCTATAACCAATCCCTAGAAAATAGGAAACAATGCCCAAGGTTAAAAGACTGAGACCGTATCCTCTGAACCAACTCAAGGGACCAATAGTAGTCTGTTAAAAGATGGAGGTTTTGAAGTGGAACAGGCCAAGGCAACCCAGAAGGTCTCACCAGTAGTACCCTGAATTATACGGCTGTGGATACTTTCAAGTTAGAGGAACGACCACAAGAAGAAAAGCTTCTAAGAAGGTGTCTGGTTGGATTAGGATTCCACATATTCCTCTAAGAGAGAGTTAATCCTCGACCAACCCTCTACCCTCCATCATCCACACAAAGTGTTAACTACCCCAAAGATCCCTGGGCTCACATTTGGTGATAGTGGTGGGGTCTCTAAGAGGCCCTCTAGGAATCTCCCAGAATCAAACATTGAGAGTTCCTTCCAGAGAAGCTAAAAACCCACCAGAGAGAAATTCCCATCTTTTACAGGACATCAGCCCAGCTTTATCAATGTGTACATCAACTTTCAAGGCCAGATAGTACTTCTAGATGATACAATCCAGCTTTACTAAGGACCCTTCGCTCCAAACTTATTTTTATAGGGACTGGGACAGAAGTGGGTGGTGGTGGTGAAGAACACAAGCAGAAAGGTTAGTGGTAAGAAAAGGGAGAAGAAAGACAAACAATTGTATCTGAAGTTATGTTACTGATTTAGGTAGTACAAACCACACTAACAAGGCTTATTTAATGAAACACATACACAGACACACAAAATCACAAAATCACTACCTTTTTACCACAATATGTTTGAGGTTTATAATTAATCATTTGTTAAATCATTTGGGTGAATGAAAAAAAATCTGTATTTTCTTTAGAAAAATGAATGAAAATATTACATAAGCAAATAACATCAATTTGCATTACAAATGTTGCCTGCTACTGCAGTAGTTCAAATTATTCAAATCTTTACTGTAATATCCTCATGGGAGTTTTAAGGTACTATCACTATCAAAATGCACTGTAAATGAATCCGCCCTGCCCATATTCCTGCTTAAGAGTCGTCTTGTCATAAAGAAACAAAAGGGAAAGCGCTTCTTCTAAGCCATATGAAGATTTAAATTTAGTTAACTTTTTGGTTTTCAATACATCTAAAGATGACTGGAATATGATGTCACAAAAGTTTTCATGCCTCTAATATTTAGAATCTACGAAAGGATAATATTTTTTCTCTTTTTGAGTGCTTTGTCCTCAGCATATTAGCTCACTCACGGCTAACAAAAAAAAGAGAGCCCCTAAAAATAAAAGCTTTTTAGTAAAGAATTGAGAAAGATGGTGTTGTTTGTTTTTAGGACTATCATCCTCCCATCAACATAGGCTACAAACTTTAAGGCTACTTAATCACATTCCCACAATCTCAAAGCTGAGCATTTTTCAGATTTCAGAATTTCTTAGAACTTGACAATTTAAAAACAAAAACCCAAGATACCACTGACATCAACTGTATCAATAATATGCAATATTATTTAAAATATCTTTTAAATAAATAGTATATTCCACATACTTTAATTCTCTGCTTCCATCAATAACAATATTAATATTTATTGGGCGCTAACTATGTGTCTATACTATGTGAAAAGCACTTGTGAATTATCTCATTTATTCCTCACACTATAGTATGAGGTAGGAATGATTATCTTCATTTTACACATGAAGAAATAAAAGCTTAAAGAGGTTAAATAATTCCTCACAGTAGTATAACTAGTAAGTCAGTCACAAGCTAATAAAAATATCTGAAGAATGTCCTATCGCAGAAATAATTGACATCCAATATTAGAATTACAAGAATCTTCCCTAAAAGTTTTCTGAAACTTCCACAACAATTTGGAAGGAGAAAAAAAGGTGCTTACGAGCTAAGATGAAGAAAGTATAATCAGGCTTCCCTGGTGGTGCAGTGGTTAAGAATCCTCCTGCAATGCAGGGGACACAGGTTTGAACCCGGGTCCGGGAAGATCCCACATGCTGTGGAGCAACAAAGCCCGTGCGCCACAACTACTGAGCCTGCACTCTAGAGCCCGCGAGCCACAACTGCTGAAGGCCGCGCCTAGAGCCCGTGCTCCGCAACAAGAGAAGCCACTGCAATGAGACGCCCGCACACAATAACGAAGAATAGCCCCTGCTCTCGGCAACAAAGACCCAATGCAGCCCCCACCTAAAAAAAAAGAAAAAGTATAACCAACAAAAATGCCAAGAAGTGAATTTGTTTCAATATTAATGTACATAGTGGTAAAAACGTGGTAAACAATGAAAATAAACAGCAAAATATCTTTATACCTAAGTTGACCACCCTCAAAAGGCCAGACTGCCAAAAGTGACAACCAAATTATGTCTTCCCTGGTTTCAATATAAGGATGAGTCACAAAAGTACAAATACACTATATATAAGGTAAATGACAATGTGAGCAGCAGCACATATTCACTCTTCAATGAGTGTTGCTAAACAGCAATAAAAGTTATTACTTTACAGAAGCTGGTTTTCAAAAATTCCTAAGAAAGAGCTTTTCTTTCATTGTATATTTTAACCTTCTATGCAAATCCATAAGGTATTTTACTTATTTGTACAGTTTCACAGTAAAACTTGAAGATAAATAAAAACATTAGAAACTGTTTTACCTTTAACTTGTAATATCAACTGACCATATTTGAGAGTTTACTAGCTATTTTTCCCAGAAGGTACTTCAACTTGAAATTGAATAAATGACACTGGATAACTGTTGATAAAAAGGCAATGAAACAGAAGCAGCAATGAGGGCAGATGCATTACCCCTCAGAAAACCATTTTTTCCCCTAGTACCCTCTGCTCTTACATAGCTGCAGAATAAATTAGCCACGCTAAATTTCCACCCTAATATCCCTGAAACTTTACATTGAAAATAGAATCTAAAAGCAGAAACTACTTCAATTTCATGCCCCTTCACTAAAACCTTGCTTACATCCACAGTATTGTCTACAGATAATCCCTTCTGTTTTCTTTCTCAACTGCTTGCTCAGGGGCCTTCTGTTTTCTTTCTCAACTGCTTGCTCAGGGGCCTCTTTTGAATTTCCCTATTACTACTGATGCTTTCTCATCAGCCTGTCAATGTTCAAGAATCTTCCACCCTCAAACAAATCAGAGTAAATCAAAACAAATCCCTCCCTTCTGTGCCCTTATAGCTCACCTCCTCCTCCTCACCACCAAGCTTCTTGAAAGGGCCCTGTCTATTTGCTATCTCTACTTCCTAATCTCCTATACTCACTCTTCAGTCCAGCACATCTGGCTTCACCCTACCACTCCACTGAAACTGCTCTTCCAAGAGGGACTTTACTTGAGCTCAAAAGACTAGAAAGGTTGTGCAGGCACAGGCCTCTTTTGTTGACCACTGCATCCTCAGGGCCTGGCTCACAGCAGGAACTGAATGCACTACTTTTGTTCTTGCTGGGGCATTTGGTCCACTGACCCTCTTGAGCTGCCACCTCCTCCATGCCCTCGCTGGATTTCTTATAATCCTAGCTCTGGTCTCCTCGTGCTCACCCAAAGAAGTTAGGAAATACCTGAAGTTAGGAAATACCTAAGTTCAATCAAGGTAAGTAAGTGTGATCTGAGAGAGGGTGGTCTGAAATACAACACACGTGAAAGAAAACAAATCCAATCATTTTGCTGCAACCTGTCTGAGGAAAGAATGTGTGGAGAGGAACAGTACTCACATGCAGCTATGGGAAAAAAACAGCCAAAGGACAAAAATTTGTTTGTGTGGGTTTTTTTTGTTGTTGTTGTTGTTGTTTTGCGGCACGTGGGCCTCTCACTGTTGTGGCCTCTCCCGTTGCGGAGCACAGGCTCCAGATGCGCAGGCTCAGCGGCCATGGCTCACGGGCCCAGCCGCTCTGCGGCATGTGGGATCTTCCCAGACTGGGGCACGAACCCGTGTCCCCTGCAACCTGTCCCCTCTCAACCACTGCACCACCAGGGAAGCCCTGTTCGTGTGTTTTTAATAGACCAAATAATATAAATATCTGCTTCAATCTGAGGCCGTTTCTCCGCATAAGTGGAGGTGTCAGCCAGTGTCAGCCAGTGTCACCAGAGCGTAATACTACTCTGGGCAGTCAACTAATTTCCCTTGCTCTTGTTCTCTGCTCCCAGCAACCTTCTTTAGTACTTCATGTAAATCTTCCCACAGATTTTGCAATCAGCTGACATGAACAGCTGACATACTTTGAAAGATATTTCTTGCTGTAGAGTTTTAAATTAGCATTCTGGTCAAGACTGGTAAGTTAAACCTCAAGAGCCCAGGGTATTCTGGGAAAAACAAACCAACCAACCCCCAAACCATACTTTGTGGACTTTCAAAACTAAAGCCCACATCATTTTAGTCTGTAACTAAAATCTGTACACCTTGTGAAGCTCTTGGCAGCTGCCCTTCTCCTGACAGTGTTACTCTCTGTATCATAACGCCTACCATGAGAGCAACTCACCTTTTGGAGGAAAAAGCATCTAGCTAAAGTTATAAAACTGCAACCAAATGCAGTCAGAATTCAATTATCTGAGCTAATGAGAAAGAAAGCAATGTCCTAGATAATCTAAAACTCACAAATTTGGCCTTAAACTATGACCTATGTAACAGAAGATTTACCTCACAAATGATGTCTTTCCCAAGTACTATTAGTTTTACTTTAATTTGTTCCCTGACCACCCATCAATTGAGAAGAAGATGACCTAGACACACAGGAGGTAACAGAAGGAAACCAGACAATGAACCAGGCTTAGAAATAGTCATAAATTATCCACAGACAATAACATAAATGGCATTCTTGGGGTAAATTATCATAAAACAAAAGCTTTGTATATCTGAAAAATCAAATGTAAACACATTCCAAAACAGTGCTCATGAGTGTGTGTGTGTGTGTGTGTGTGATATACAGGTACTACCACAAGTGGATCTACCTGTACTGATAACTTCATGGAAACTATGGAAGGAATTCCCATTACAAACAAATTTCTAGCTAGTTGACCTTTTAGTGGTGTTATTGCTTGGTTTAAAGTTTTACTTTCTCCTAAGAGGTAGAAAGACTAAAGGGTAAAAAGGAAAAAAAACAAAAAACAGACAACATTTATTATTTACAATGTACTATTATACCTCTGGTTACAAATGACTTGAGAATTAGCCTATTGTATAAAGCAGAATTTTTCAAAAATTTCCCCTCTGTAACTCACAGTAGAAATATATACATTAAAAAAAAAAGTTTCAGTATTTACTCTTACTGTGTACTCTTGATATTTTTAGTTCTATTGCATTTTTTCTTAAAAGCTGGTCATGATCCCCTATAGTGGATTTTACAAACCAGAAACAGGTCATAACTCAAAGTGTTAAAAAAAAAAAAAAAAAAAAGTCTGACAAAAAGGATACTAAAGAGTTTAGAGAAAATGACCAAAATTAACCTCAATTTCCCCCTAATATTGCTCGCATCACTGAAGTTAGGAAAAGGCAGTGGGTAGTTCCATACTGGTACTGTGAACAATGTAAGGTAATTAAACAAAATAAAAACAAGCTGTGAAATTTGTCCATAGTCTTTACCTTTAAATTATGTAAGCAGTACAATTTAGGGCAACTTAAAACTTCTGCAGTATTTCTGGGTATTTTCTAAGGCACTGACTCTCCTATGATCAGCTTTATAAGAATAACTCATTTTCCAGTCTTGGGGCCATTGCTTAAAGTCTATATAAGAAGAAAAAAAAAATCAAAATATTTCTGTCTAAAATCTTAGCACAGAATTTGTGTTGGTTATGTCATTATGTCTACAACAATGACAAGAACTGTTTGCATCCATTAATTCTGTTCAAGTTTAATTCACCTCACAATAATATTATCATTCTCCTTCCTTCTGATCCACTTCCTCTAAATCCAATTATTGCTTCCAGCATATAAGAAGAGGAAACAGAGCTTCTTTTAAAACAAAGAACTCCTTAATCTGGTGCATTCAAGGACAAAATGCATTCTTAAATTATGTTATTTGAATGAACCAAGTAATTTGATAAAATCAAAGTATTCCCTTTCTCTTCACAGAATTTTACATAAAAGTAATAAATAAAAAATATTATTTATTTTTCAAATTCATACTACCCTCAATCTAGGAAGCAAGCCACTTTAAAGATAAAATTAAAGACACTACTGGTGGGAGTATATATTGGTTCACATATTCCAGGCAATTTATAATATATCAGAAATTTTATAATGCATATTCTTTTGACTAAGCAATTTCACCTGCAAGAATGTATTCGACAGATGCATTCATATAAGTATGCAAAGATATTTCCACAAAATGTTAATTCCTGCATTGCTTGTTTTTAAAGAAGCAACTGAAAACAACTTAAATATCTATCAATAAGGAATTAGGGTAAATAGAAACTGTAACCATTTTTTAAAAAGATAAAGCTATATTGCTAATAGGGAAAGGTGTCTAAAACACATTTTTAAGTGAAAAAGCCTTTCTGAAGAGGCATTCTCTCTTGATTCTCCTCCTACCTATCATATCCTTTCTTTCTCCTCCTTCAGTGGATGTGTTTCTTCTGCTTGCCTCATTAATGTCCATGTTCCCCAGGCCTTGGCTTCCTCATATTCTTATCCCTGAGAGATCTCTTCCCCATTTTGTTTGATATTATCTCTTCCCCATTTTGTTTGATAATTATATGTTCACTATGGCCAAACCTCTATCTATCTGTGGCTGCCCAACCTCTGCCTACCCAACTGCCTTTTTGAATCTCTCTACCTGGATGTCCCAAATACAACTCATATCCTCCAATTCCAAAACTGAAGTCAACCTCTACTCAAAGAACAAACAGAAACCACTTTTCTTATAATATTCTGAGTTCTAAGTCCGGAAATCTGAGTGTTACCTCTGACTGTTCCCTCTTTGCCATCTCCCTCCCTCAAATTAAATGAACCACAAATTAAGTCCTTAACAACTCTTACTGTATTTAATATCCCAAGACCAGTATCGTATTTCAGGGCCTCATTATTTTTGGCCAGGATTCCTGTAGTCCACTTGAAACTCCTTATCTTAGCCATAGAGCTAAGACACTCCCTCTTTCCTCCACCCAGACAACACTACCCCCTGGGTTCTCCACTGGCACTACGTTACCTCTAGGTTGTCCCATATGCCACTTCTTCTAATTTACTATTCTTATCTGTCCAGAAAACCCATTTACTAAGCCTTCAAAACCCTACTCAGGCATAGAGTTTTTCTGTGAAGTGATATCACCAATATTTATCAAGTTATTATGCGATAGGAACTGTGCAATGTACTTATTCGTACACTATCCAATTTAATCTCAAACATCCATTTTTAGATAAAGGAACAGGCTCAGAGAGGTCAAAAAATCCGCTCAAGGTCCCACAAAGGGTTATGCAGCAGGACTCTAACATTAAAAAAATCAGTGTTCTTTTCATTATGTCAGGTTGCGTGTCTGAATTAATTCTTCTTTAGACCTATCTCTTTTATTACATTTAACAAAGTGAATCAAATTTATTTCCATGTTTTTCTCCTCTAGTAGGCTATAAACCAATGTGTCTCAATCTTAGCTTTGTATTAAGTATTTTTTAATAGAATAGATGGGCCTGAATATCTGTATTTAAAAAAAAAGTTTCAAAGATAATTCTGATGGTTAGCTAAGGTTAAGAACCACTGTGTTAAGCTTCCAGAGAATATAAATATTACTGGACTTTATAACTCTGGGAATAACATAAACATCTCTAAACTTCACTGCTGAACTCATTAATATAGGTAAATCAATGAAATAGTACTTTTTCTTACAAAAAGTTTTCCCTTACTTACAGTGATTTGATTGTACAAATATTTCTTAAAGTTCTGTCAGTACACATACATGAGAATATCACTACAAAATTTAACTCTCTTAAGATTTCAAAAACAAGGAGTTCACGATAAATTAGTACTTTTCTTAAAAATGAATATTGGAAAAGTTCCTTAAAGGATCAAATTTAAATTACTGCACTAATCCTTGAAACATTTATAATTATCTATATAAATGTTATAGAATTCTTGGGGGAAAAAACCCCACATTTAAAAAATTAATCACAGTTTCACTTGCAGCTGAAACTAAGAAATGAATATGTGAACAGCAGCAACTACAGAAACTTTTCTCCACCTCGAGAAACCAAGGTCACTGGTTATCTGATTAAAATCTGTACATTTTATTCAGGTGTAACACTTGTACTGTGCTTCAAGTAAACTTCTGAAACTTAATGAGACAGAATGCTATCATCTGCTGGCTCATTATGATATAGAGGGAGGAGTCTGAAATATGCAAAGGAGTAAGAAGAAACCGTGATTTAACTACAAGTAAAAAGTAATGAATAGTCAAATATTGTTTGGCTTTAGCTAAGAGAAAATTTGAATTTGATACTTGAATCTCTTGTATAATTTTTTTTTTAAGGAACAAAGATGCTATTAAAAATATTCAATGTAAAAAGAGTTAGGGAGTTCCCTGGTGGCCTAATAGTTAGGATTCCAGGCTTTCGCTGCCATGACTCGGATTAGATCACTGGTGGGGGAACTGAGATTCCCACAAGCTGTGTCATATGGCCAAAAAAAAAAAAAAAAGAGAGTTAAGTTATTTCTTAATGATAGGTTCGTTACCTTTTTTTTTGGCGGTACACGGGCCTCTCACTGTGTGGCCTCTCCCGTTGCGGAGCACAGGCTCTGGACGCGCAGTCTCAGCAGCCATGGCTCACGGGCCCAGCCGCTCCGCGGCATGTGGGACCTTCGCTGATTGGGGCATGAACCCGTGTCCCCTGCATCGGCAGGCAGAGACTCTCAACCACTGCGCCACCAGGGAAGCCCAGGTTCGTTACTTTTTATAAATAGCTACTAAAAAATGAAAGCTTTAAGAGAGAAAATTAATCAATGCTTCAGATTTTGAGTGTTGCTATAGCAGACATGTTTTATCTGCAAATACTCCAGGTCAACATTTCTGCATGCACACAATAAACAATTATTATGCGAGATGATAAACCACAGCAAAACAGAAAATACTACAAAACATAAGCAATGACCAAGAAGAAAACAACAACAAAAATGTCCACTTGGGAGGGTGGGTGAGGCAGGAATGTTATTCACTTAATCCATTTAAAAAACTGTGGTCTCATTAGGATGTATACAAATATTAAAGATCCTACTCCTAGAAGTCTTACTTTGAAAAGTATCATTTAAAGTCAGCATTTAAAGAATAAGAAGATATGACTTAGAATGATTTCTATTACCTAAACACAGAATTGTTAATAAAACTGAAACAGCGATGTAGGGTTTTTACATTTATTAAGTTTATTGTTAAGGACTTTACCTTTTTTTTTTCTTCTGCTCATCTATCTTATTTTCTAACTGCTGAGTACTGTTTATAAAATTGAAAGCTCTTGTTACTTGTACAGTATACCATCACATCATAAGCAAATTGGGGTAGTTTGACCTTTTCCTTTCCAATTCTTATGTCTCTTTTTCCTTATTGATTGTGCTGGCTAATGCCTCCAATACCAGATTTAGCAGTAGTGGTGACAGCAGGAATCTAGTATTTCCCCTTAATTAGGATACTGAATTAAGGTACTGATTTTTGGTTTGAGGTATATATGTTTTATCATATTATAGAATTTTCTAATAATTCTTATTTTAAGTTGCTTTGTTTAAAAAAATCAGAAGATGGGTTTTTAAAGTGACTTTTCAGTATTTATGGAGATAATTACATAATTTTTCCTTAGATCTACTAATGTAGCAAAAATACCAATACTTATTCATAAATATTCCCAGCTTGTTTGATGTTAGGGAAGCCCAGTTTGTTTTCTATTGCAGGAAAAAGGTATGTTTCCAAATAAATAAGAATTGTGTTAGATTATCTATTCAAATACATATAAGTCAAACAGAAGTATTTAACTTATTTGATCCAACTTACTCCTCACTTTCACTTTTACAAGTAGGCTTCAAAACAAACTGATATTTTTTTGTAAGTACTGAACATACTCAAATTAGTAGCATAAGTTCTTCCAGGTTTCATCTAGGCTCTGTTCTTACTCAACTCTCCCTCAAACAATCTCATCCACCTAAGGTTTAATTAGTACATTCTAGGACTCCCAGATTTCTCCCTGCAGCCCAGCCCTCAAACCTGAAACCCAGTCCAGCCAAGCCAATTCTCTACAGTCCTCTCCACTTGAGGTCCTCAAAGACCTGGAACTGGGCTTAAGAAGAACAGAAGCCAAGCTTTTCTTCCTCAAACTTGGTTCTCATCCAGGGCTCTCTAACCCTGGGCAGATGGCACCACCACCCACCCAGTCACTAAGCCAGAAACTTCAGAGCCATTCCTGACAAAGCTCCCCACCCTCCACTATCTCTAAAGAATTATTTTTATCTCATGAATCTCTCAACTTTGGAATACCTGTACCTCTTTCCAACTCTCCTGACTCCATTCTGGTGTAAGCTTCCATTATCTAAACTAGTCTCCCTGATTAGTATTCAATCATGCCCAACCCAAGTAATCTTTTAAAAAGTCAATTTGGGCTTCCCTGGTGGCTCAGTGGTTAGGAATCTGCCTGCCATTGCAGGGGACACGGGTTTGAGCCCTGGTCCAGGAAGATCCCACACGCCGTGGAGCAACTAAGCCTGTGTGCCACAACTACTGAGCCTGTGCTCTAGAGCCCGCAAGCCACAACTACCGGCCCACATGCCACTACTGAAGCCCGCGCGCCTAGAGCCCGTGCTCCACAACAAGAGAAGCCACCACAATGAAGGGCCCGTGCACTGCAATGAAGAGTAGCCCCTGGGGCTCACTGCAACTAGAGAAAGCCCGAGTGCAGCAATGAAGACCCAATGCAGCCAAAAATAAATAAATTAAAAAAAAATATATATATATATATCTCTCATAAACAATCACAACAAATAAACTTAAAAAAAAGTCAATCTGTTCACATCAATCCCCTGCTTATGATAAAGATTTTTAAAAAATCTTTAATAAAGTCTAAGCCATTCCCATCTCTCCAACACAGATTCCTTCTCCCTTCCCCTATAGTTTTCAATGCTCTAAACTGGGCCTTCTTTCAGTTTTTGAAAGTCAGACAATAACATTCTTTTGTGCCACAAGGCCTTTGCACCTACAATCCTATTGCATAAAACATGCCCACACATGCTTCAATTCCTAGAAGAGGTATCAATTCCTCAAGTAAGTTTCCTAACACCCTCCCCCAACCTACTACACATATTTCTTTCAGAGCATAAGAACTGCAATAACTTATAGTCTGCAATAAAAAACATAATTTGAAAAATGTGCAAACTGAGTATACTGGAAAAAACACACTGACAGGTTTAAATGTAGGAAGTAACTTTAAGAACACTATTAACTTACTTTCTAGAACAATGAAGTTATCTTGCATTTCTTTTCCATAGGTAAAAATGTCATACTCTAGAGTAGCACTGTCCAATCAAAATACAATAAAGCCACATATACAATTTAAAATTTCCCAGTAGCCAATTTAAAAACAGGTGAAATTAATTTAATATATTTTACTTAACCCAAAGTATCCAAAATATCATTATTTTAACATGATATCAATGTAAAATCTATATTTTACATTAGTTTTTGAAATCTGGTATTTTATACTTAATGCACATCTTACTTTGGACTAGCTTTATTTCAAGTGGCACATGTGGCCACTGGCTTCCGTACTGCACAACACAGTTCTAGAAAATAATATCCTATTTCTTGTACTTAAATAGAATCAGAGCTATTTTTAAAAGAGCATGACATTAAACAATTTTAACCTCTATCAACAAGGATATGGCTCACGTTTAAACCCTTCAAAAAATTTTAAATTATGCAAACATTCCACGCTACTGAAAAGCCCAAATTCAAAATAAAAATTCAGGTAAACCATTTAAAAACTGCATATTTATTGACCATCTGAGCAGATTACAGGAAGATGGGTGCTCTCGACTATTGCTAGTAGGAGTGATTTTATTACAACCTCTCAGAAAGCAATTGGTTTTCCCTTTGATTTAGTAACTCCACTTCTAAGACTCAGTCCTATGGAAATAACCAAATTACCTACAAACCTGTTCACCGAGATACAATATGATTCATTCATACATGTATGTGTGTGTGACACTCGTATATCCATAGGGAAAAAAACAAAACTAAATGTAAACCAAAATGTTTACAGTTATCTTTTTGTAGTGTGATGACTGACATATTTTTCTGTTATTCCTTTAAATATATATATTTATTGAGTGCTACTCTGTCCCAAGTGTTAAAACAGATGGATATTTGCCACTAAGAGGCATACCAGTTTTCTTTACACTTTCCACATTTTCCAAATTTTCTATAGTAAAAGTATATTACCCTTTCATAATTTTAATAACCAGAAGAATATGGAGTGAATGTTTTGGCCAAGTCAGCTGTAAAGGGACATTTTTGAGTCAACTGGGGAAGAATTTGTATATGGTCTTGAATATTAGTTTAGATGAAAATTTCTTGAAGTGGTAAGGGAGTCTGACTAAATCAAAACAACCTACACAACAGTCTGTATGATAAGATTTCATTCTGGTAAAAAAGTACACGTACATAAATATATGTGTGGAAAGATATGCACTGAACTGTTTACAGTGGGATTCCTGGGTAATGGGAGTGTAATTTTTTTTTTTGATTGACTATTTTCTACAATGCTTCTGTATGCTTCTGTAATGACTTTTTAAAAATTAAACTATACACACACACACACACACACACACACACGCACCTTACTGAGCATCTGCTACATACGATAGGTTCTATAAGGGGTAGGACTGAGTAATGGAGCCACAACCTTAAAGAAACTTATAATTAATTATGAGGACCAATATAGGAAGACAGTAAAAGTAATTAATACAAGGCAGAATATAAAGACCAAATAAAGTAAAATGTGGTTTTAAAGATTCTAAGAAAAAGATCTCACTTGACTGGAAAGAGTGGTGAAAATGAGAAAAAAAAACTTCATGAAAGAGAATTTGAAATGCAAACAAAGGATTTTAATTAACAGAGGAAACGGCAGGCACTAAAGATAAAGCATGGGGCAACTGTCAAAGAGCAGGAAGTCATATCATAGAGTTTGGCTGGAATGTAGGATATATGAAGCGAGTAGGCAGTATGCCGGGAAAGTAGGCTGTGTGGGCCTTGACTTTTCAGAAGGGAGTATGTACCTCTGAAGTTTTTTGAGTTTAGCAATGGGGAAAATCTTACAGAGGTTCCAATTGAGTTTTTTTGAGTTTAGCAATGGGGAAAATCTTAGAGGTTCCAATTCTAGTAACTGTCCTATCACTTCTCATCATCTCTATTGCTACCATCTTGGTTCAAGCCACTACTATCATTCATTCATTCATTTATTTATTTTGCGTTACGTGGGCCTCTCACTGTTGGGGCCTCTCCCATTGCGGAGCACAGGCTCCGGACGCGCAGGCTCAGCGGCAATGGCTCACGGGCCCAGCCGCTCCGCAGCATGTGGGATCTTCCCGGACCGGGGCACGAACCCGTGTCCCCTGCATCGGGAGGCTGACTCTCAACCACTGCGCCATCAGGGAAGCCCTCATCTATTTATTTTTAACTTTTGATGTATTATTTATTTATTGAAATACAGTTTATGTACATATTATGTTAGTTTCAGGGGTACTGCATACAGATTTGACATTTGTATTCATTACAAAATGATCATTTAGCTGTATCAGTCACCAACTCCTAATGAAATCTTCCTGCTTCCACTCTTGCACTCCTATAATCTACTTACTGTACAGCAGACAGACAGATCCTTTTTTTTTTTTTTTTTTTTTTTTGTGGTATGCAGGCCTCTGACTGTTGTGGCCTCTCCCGTTGCGGAGCACAGGCTCCGGACGCGCAGGCTCAGCGTCCATGGCTCATGGGCCTAGCCACTCCGCGGCATGTGGGATATTCGCGGACCGGGGCACGAACCCGTGTCCCCTGAATTGGCAGGCGGACTCTCAACCACTGCGCCACCAGGGAAGCCCCGGGACAGATCCTTTTAAAAGACAGATTATGTCACATCTCTACTCAAAAACCCTGCAATAGCTTCCCATCTCACACAGTAAAAAACCAAAGACATTAGAATTTTTATGAAGCCCTACAACACTGCCCTCTCACACTCTAAATTTCTGATTCCAATACACAAACATGCATGTGCACACACACATATACAAATGCCAAGAAAGTGAAGTTCTATAAGGGCTATTTTTTTTTTTAATTTGATCATTTCAGTGACCCTAGCACCTAGAACAGGGCCTGACATATAGTGAGTGCTCAATAGGTATCTGCTGTACGAATGAAAGGAAGAAAACACCATGATGTTAGTAGATATTTAACTGAAATGGTTTGTGGCATATTGTAAATATTTACATAAATAGAACATGCAGTGAATTTATTCTAATTTACTACTTAATTTTCCTCTGGAAACTACTCACCAAAACAGTGCTTGTAAATTAAGCTTTGAGCATACAGACAACCTTTAATTTATTAGCAAGTTTTCTCTGCGAAGTTTACTTAAGTTAGTTATTTGGAATAGGGGTGGTGGTGACTGAGGAGTGATAGGATGGAGTCTTAAATCTCCTATTTTTCCTCTTTTTTCACTTTTCCAAAACTCCTTACTTCCCTGCTTCTTCCCCACATATAGTGTCTTCCTTTTCTCTCTCCCAGGGAATACATCTAATCCAGACCTATAAGTCCTACCCTAGGCTAAGGGCAGAAATAGAAATTAGAAGTGTGATACAGGGCTGTTGAGATGGTTGGCAGCAATTAGAGAAGAGCCCAGGCAAGGGAAGTTACTGCAGAGGACCCCTGGGAGGGCAACAATTCTTAATTCAAATATTTTCAATTAAAAGTTCCTTATATAAAGGAAATCAACACAAAATAACACTAACTCCTTCCTGTCCTCTTTTTAAATATACACTGCTGAAGGATAAGAGTGATCCTTTTTTGTGTGTGTGTGGTACGCGGGCCTCTCACCGTTGTGGCCTCTCCCGTTGCTGAGCACAGGCTCCGGACGCGCAGGCTCAGCGTCCATGGCTCACGGGCCCAGTCGCTCCGCGGCATGTGGGATCTTCCTGGACCGGGGCATGAACCAGTGTCCCCTGCATCGGCAGGCGGACTCTCAACCACTGCGCCACCAGGGAAGCCCCCTGATCCTTTGTTTTTAAATGAAAAACCTGAATTTTGTATTTTATTATGATTTCAAGCATACAACAAAGCTTAGAAAAATACATACAGTGACTGATCAAGTGCACACCACCTGGCTGTGTTAAATCTTAATCTTTACCAAATCTGCTTCAGATTTATTTTAAAGACAGTACAGTTATGGCTGAAAAACCATGGACTCTTCCTAGATCCCTTATTCCACTCCAGTTCTCCAGAGGTAACTTTTACTGATTTGGAATTTATCATTCCAATGCATGTTTTCATACTTTTGCTACACATTATTATACAATTCCCATAAAATATATCGCATTGGCATGTTTTAAAAACTATATAAAGAGTATATAAATGTGAAAAATAAAATTATTATATCTTGGCTCTTACTTAACATCTCTGTGCCTAAGTTTCCTTTCTGAAAAGTGGGGATACCACCTCCTAGCTTACAGGGTTGTTGTGAGGACTAAATGAGTTAATATATTGCATATAAATCACTTAGAAAAGTATCTTGCTGGGAATTCCCTGGCGATGCAGTGGTTAGGACTCTGAGCTTTCAATGCTGAGGGCTTGGGTTCAGTCCTTGGTCAGGGAACTAAGATCCTGCAAGCCGCATGGCACAGCCAAAAAAAAAAAAAGAAAGAAAAGTATCTTGCTCACAGGAAGTAGTGTATATCAGTGTTAGTAACTATCATATAAAGTTGCAAACGAATCTGTGATTGTGTGTGTATATATGCGTGTGTATATATACTGATTGAGAAAAGATTAATTATCAAAGTGAAATGTATATATACTCCATATAACACCAGATATTTCCAAAATTGTGTAAAAACTAGAAATACTTATAAATTTCAGGCTGGAAAGGTTCACTAGCCTACTTAAAGAGGAATTGAAAGTGCTAAGCATAGAGAAAAGGGTATTTTTTAACTTACAAATTGTAGGTAAAATTAAATCAGAATATCAACGTTTGATTTAAATAATGTATGATTGTTTAAAAATGCTTAAAAATTTAATGTCCTCCTTTTATGAGTTTTTGGGGGTAGGCTTGGGAGAGAAGGGGTAGGGTAATCCTTCAATGAGATGCTATTCAAAGACTTCTTAGACTGTTAAGGGAGGCACTTTAGAATTTCACACAAAATAAAACATTATTTGATAAATTTCACTATTTTTCTGAACAAGTTTTTAACTTACTGTAAGTAGAAAAAAATTAAAGTTTAAAATGATGTTTTAAAATAGGATTCACCTAGATTACAAGATTTTCGTAGACAATTGGATTCTGCAAAATTTATCAATGCAATTGTGGATACATTTTTTTTGTTTTGATTATAGGATTATTTTTATAATAGTCTCTAGGTCAAAAGACCAGAAAACACTAAAATTTAATGTCCTACATATTATGTGAATATCTATGCTTTTAATAGATATCTAGAAAAAGGTGTCTATGCCTTGAAGATTAATAATATAATGATACATAAACAGAGGAATTTGATCTAATGAGCATTTAATAGGTAACATTTACTTGCCTAGATGTTTTACACAGGATATGCGTTTTAATACATGTGAAATATCATCGTGGACAAAATTTAGAAGACTACCTTAGATACTTTGTTTAAACACATCTACTTCTGCAAAGAATTAAAAATGAGTACTACAAAAGCCAATATTTAAGTTGGCAAAGCATATATAATGTAGAGAAACTGTGTAGATTATGTCAACACAATAGCGTTGAAACAGTTGTTTCCCTTAGAGTTCAGCATATATCCATGTCTAAAAGGTTAAGAGAAAGCAACAAATAAACGTAACATCAAGGATTAAACTGTCTCCCCCTCCCATCCTACCAAAAAAACTAAAACGTAGCTGGTGAAAGGGAAGATTAAAGTTCAAAAGTAAAGTTTTACTTTTCTTCTCCTAAAGTGAGAACTTTGAAACGGAACTACTGATTTTGTTTCATTTGCTCCCTAGTAAAATATTTCCATGTATGGGTTAGTCCCTCCCTCGGCCCCAATAGAAGATTCAGTGGGAAACCAAGTTGTAACTTGAATTAACCGACAAGAGAAAAACCTAGTCATTCTCAGCACTTTCCTAATGGTGAAAGGATCCTACCACCGTTCACCCTATACTCCGTCCCCTGCCCAAGCAAGACGTAGCACGTGCCAAACAGGACACTTAAAAGAATAATGGTCCAACTTTTCGCACGCCGTCTGGGGAGGGGACGCAGACTATTTCTTGAGGAGTGCAAGAAGGAAGCAGAAAAGGTCCTCTCAGGAAGGGATGATGGACCTTTGGTGCCGTCTTCTCTGCCTGTTGGAGGACTCAAAATCCGCTTGCTTCAGAGACCCTAGGAAGCATCACATTCTGGTCGAGGCTGGCCTAGGGCCTGGGCGAAGCAGTCAGTGTTTACACCTGTCACGAGGGAGGGAGAGGTAGAAAGAGGAAGCCGGAGCAAAGCCCCAAACTTCTCAACAAGCTCCCGGGAGGGAGCGGCCGGTACGGAGCTGTGGGCAGGTGGAAGCTGCGGGGTAGGGCGAGACGGTGGCGGCCGGGGACGTTGGAAAGGCTCTCACTTCCCCGGCCGGTGCCCGGGATGGCAAGGAGGGGCCGTGTGCTTCGGGCGCCGCCGCCGGCGTCCCCGCACCCGCCGTGGAAGAGGACAGAGCCCGGAGCGCGCAGGCCCGCAGAGCCGGCACCGTCCCCGCAGCCCCCAGCTCCGCGGCAGGTGCCCCCGGCCCGGGCGAGGATCCGGCCGGTGGGTTGGGCCGGGTCCCCCATCCTCTTTCCCCCGCGCGGCTGGGGGAACGGAGCGGTGGCGCTTACCTGGCTCGTCCGGGGCGGCCTCGATGGGCATGGCTCAGGGGCCCGAGGAGGAACTGGCTCCCCGGAGAAGGACCGGTTATTCGGACGCGGAGCTGGTGTGAGCGGAAGGCAGGCTGCTCTCAGCACTGTCAGCGAAGCAGCGCCATGGACGCCCACCCGGAGTTTCAGCGCTGCCGCGAGACCCCCATCCCATTACCCTCCGCCCTCTTCCGCCGCCGCCGCCGCCGCCGCCTCCACCTCCTCCTCCGCGGAGACCCCCCGCCCACTCCACACACTCTCCCATCATGCAGCGGGAGAACCGCTGCCGCCGACACGTCACTTCCGGGCGCAGGTGGCTAGGTCGGGGCCGGGCGCTGGTGAGTGCTGGGGGGGTGGAGGGGAGGACACTCTGGGGGAATCAGTGTCACAGTACGCTTACCCCTGCGCAGGCGCCGTCGCTCAGAGCGCCGGCCGCCATTTTGGGTGCGGGCAAGCTGCCCTTTTTCTTGACTTCCTCCGAGTCATCGAGCTGTGAGGGGGAAAGAAGTACTCTCGCACTCCGCGGCTCCTGAAGCAGCGCTCCGGGAGAGGGACAGGTGCTCCTCAGCCGGCTAACATCAACGTTCAGCTCAGGACCGAGTTAAGTCTCTTGCTAAGTAAAAATTGCAAAGGTTTTGAAATACGGAGCCCTATCTTCTCCACCAAAAACCTACTGGAGAGCACTTATCAGCTTGCCCTTTTCGCCCCGAAAAACGACTTTTTCGTTCACCGTCTAAGTCCCTTCCTCTTTCTAATTTAAGCTGACAGAAGAGGAAGCTGACATATTGAAATAACAAAGGAGAATTAAATCAAATTTAAAATGGAAAACAAGAGGGAAAGCAGCTGCCGAACTGACAAATCGTCTTCGAGACCAACAAAAAAAAAATTGGGGGATTTTGCTAACGTATTGAGACGGTGGTCATTTTTCATAGATGCTGCGGAAGACTATTCGATGAAACTAAAGAAATCAAATCAACTTCCGCGTTTCTTTAACAGCGGTCATAACATTTTTCTATCTTCAGTCTTGGTCATTTGCATTTTTACAACCTTTCCCCTTCCTTTGTAATGTAGAACACCGGCCACTGTAAAAACCAGACCGCCAGGCTGCAAGGATTATTGTTATCGTCCGGGATGATGAGCCCGGGGGTCCTATCCTGCAATCCTGAGCCCTACCGCGTGCTCATTCTACTCACTTTTGCCAAACCTGCACCGGCAATTTGAATGATTTAAAATCGTTCCGGAATAGCAAAGCTCATCAGCTACGCAAAGAAACAAGGTTGGAAAACACCCCCTCAGTCACAGGGAAGTGGCCACCTTTTGAGTGGAGGAATTATACAAATCAGGGGAAGGATAAGGACAAAAGCAGTTCATCAGGGTTGATCCCGCCTCTGCAATGTTCTAGACAACTTGGAGCGCTAAAATAGACACGCATTTGTCTCTTTACAACTCAGTCGCTGTAAGATATACGGAGACTGCATCACTTTAAATTGGAGTACCAATTGCTTTGTGGAGATGCTGGATTTTTTGTTATTGCTCAGTCACTAAAGCAAGAAAAATCTATATAGTTTGTCAAATTTAATCCTATTGTATTTCGCCCCCTGCTGGTTTTGCTTGTGTGCAACCATATATATATGCTATATACGCGATATATATATCGCTATTATTGACCAGGAAGGAAAGAAACAAAAATATTTGTGTGTGTTTGTATAGATACTGGAAATGAATTGATTTTAGATGAACACATGCTTGTTCTAATTTGATAGCTCAACTAAACAGAAATATCAGAATAAGCATATGACAAAATCCTAAAGCAGACCCTACATCAAGAAAATGTTTAAACGGAAATAATAAATTTAAACATCAAAATATTAAAAAGAAAACTGCGTTCAGAAAAATATCTTCCTAATTTCTTACATAACATATGATTACAAAATGATGATTTTTGTCAAGTAAATGCAGGAACCAATTCTATTAACTTAAGGACAACAATACAGAAATCAGTGTCCAACGTTGTATATAGAAATTGAGTCACTGTTTGGCCAGCTGATTTGTGAGCAATCAACCAACTTGTAATTGGTAATCTTACACATAATTCTGAAGACAGCATTCCAATGCTTATGAAATTGTATTACAAAAAGAAAGTATCTCTGAATGTTTTGAAGATGATGAAAACATTAACATTCATTGTATTTGCATCCAATGATAGTATTGTTTTTATTTGCTTTTTAAAAGTTATGACCAGGGCTTCCCTGGTGGCGCAGTGGTTGAGAGTTCCCCTGCACTGGCAGCAATGTCTGGAGAAACTTTTGGTTGTCACAACTCGGGTGGAGGTGCCACTGGCATCTAGTGGGTAGAGACCAGGGATGCCATTCAACATCCTGCCATGCAGAGGGTGGCTTCCACAACAAAGAATTATTCAGTCCAAAATGTCAGTAGTTGCTAGGTTGAGAAATCCTGCTCCAGGCCACCCTGAAGCTGCCAGGTGCTACTGTACTGCTTTGGCTAATTCTGTCCACTGGGTCTGTTAATCCTGGGCCCCTCAAGTGTCTGCTACTGCACCTAAAAACGTAAAAGCACTCCAGGAGCCAAATTTCTGCACCAGCTTTCCAGAGGATTCCTTACTGCCATTTTGGGCTTCTTCTGGTGTGTTAGAGCTGACAGAGACAATAATTTTGGTGTTCTGGCCTCTGGGCCCACTTAAGTACACCAGACCCTAAATTCTCACAGCTCTGTAGCTCCCATGAAGTAAATGTTGCTGTACTGCTTTCCTTGTTAGAAAATCAGGCCAGACTTCTCCCAGGATGGGGCAAGAAAGACTTGTTCAGGGGCTATGCTGGGATCTTTCTCTTCTCTAAGCTAGAGAAGAGGACTTGTCTTCAGATCCCAGAGAGGGTCTTTTCCTCCCTTCATTAATACCATCAAGATGAGTGTCTCTCAGGTGAGCAAGTAAGCCTGAAGCTTAGGGCTCAGAAGCAGACAGCATCCCTGTGGGCTGGTTATCATTCCTCTCCACACCTTTAGTCCTGCCATGACCCTGTCTTAGACTATTTTGCCTCATGAAGCTGGCGTATATTATTTTTGCTTTCCCCTCCCCAAACTAAAAGACAAAGACAATTGGCCACAATGAGCCTGCTGATATGATGCAATGTGAAGTACACAGATCACAGATGAAACATACAGATCACGGAAGTACACAGTATTCTTGCCAAATATATTTAGCCTGAATCCAAATAAGCCTTTAAATCTATGTTCCATTTTACAGGAAATGCTGGAGGAACCAGTTGAACAGCACTACAAAGACACAGTCATACCAATCCAGTACCTGGATTATTGGACAAAACAAATAACTTGGTCTCTTCAAAAGGGATATTCTAGATTAAAAGAGACAAGGGAAATAATAACCAAATGTAGTGTGTGGTTCTTAATAGGATCCTGATTTGAACAAAACAGTTATAAAAGACATTTTGGGGGTAACTGAGGAAATCTGAATGTGGATGGCCATGAAATCCTCTTGAGAAATTATTATTAACTTTTTTAGATATAATAATGAAATTATGGACATGTATGAGAATTTCCTTACTTTTTGGAAGTGACTAAAATATCGTAATAAGTGTAATTTATTTTAAAATGGTTCAGAAAAAAAGACCATGTACATAGAGATAAGGAAAATATGGCAAAATGCTAGCAATTATTGAATTGAATCAAGGTGGTGGATATCTTGGTGTTTTTTGTACTATTCTTTCTACTTTTCTCTATTTTGAATATTTTCATAATGAAAAGTAAAAGAAAAGACTTAAAAATGCCTGAGCATATGAGGTTTGGATTTCCCTTACATTTATTTCCAAATTACTGCACACCCTAGGCAATCATTGTCAAACACACATCTCTGATTCTGGAGCAGATCTTGTAAACAGTGATCTTGTAAAGTGTTTTAAAGATATAGAAAGGAGAAAACAAGCAAGGACTGCAACTCCCAAATCAATTGTAATTAGTTTAAACCCTCTAATATGCACAAATACGGTAGAATTACAATTCTGTTCAACAAGGAGCAGTTCTAACGCAGCGTTAGCAAGAAAACAGCAAGAATTATGTTATCATGAGTACTGCACTATTTAAGTGGCAGTATCAACTGAAGTTCTCTCTCTGACTTTCCAATACTGTTCCCTCCGCATGGAATGCCCTTCTTTCTGCTTCTTACAGTGGTCAGTTAACTTTTTTTTTTTTTGAGAGCTCAGCATCTGAACCCCTTTTCATACACTTGAGACAATTGCTAACTTATGAGACTAGGTGGGAGGCAAAGCCTTCCTCCAAGTATAAGAGCTGAAAGTGCCAGTATGGGGACTTAAAGACAGCTGCAGGGTTTTTGCCCCTCTTTGCATTTTGAGATGGAGTTTATCTTCCTTCTACTTGAGTGTGTGTTAGCTAGTGGCTTGATTTGACCAACACAAGTGGTGGAGACGGTGCTGTGTAACTTTTCAGGCTGAGCATTAAGAGATCTGAAGCTTCTGACTTTGCTGCTTGGAATGCTCCCACTTTGAAGGGAGACACCATGTGAAACGTACAACTTCTCTGAGAGCACTGTGCTGTGGGAAAGCCCAATCTATGTGAAGAGGCCCATTGAGGAGAACTGACTGCTACAGTTCCATCTCTTACTCAGTCTTATTTTTTCCTCAATCAAGTAATGCTCAGCCAATCAAATTGGCTAATTAAGCAGAAAATAAATTTATTAAAATAATATTAGATGGCTGGCTGAACTCCTGGCCAACAGCCAGCCATGTGAGTGAGCCATCTTGGATGAGCCTTCAGATGATTTTAGGCCCAGCAGACATTACTTGGAGCAGAACTGTCCGTCTGAGCCTAGTCAACCTACAGAATCTTGAGATATATTGTAATAATTGTTGTTTGAAGCCACTGTTTGATGTTTGGAGCCACTAAGTTTTGAGGTGGTTTGTTAGGCAGCAGTGGGTAAAGAAAACAGGAAGATGTTGACTTTCCTAGCTTCCTTTGCAGCTAGGTATAGCATGTGACCAAGGCTTTGCTGACCAGATGCCTCTCTCTAGACTTTCATTTAGGAGCTCATGACACACAGAAACAAGAACATGGAGAACTTTTGCTGATGGTGATGGTAGCAGTTGCAGCAAGACTGAACTTATGAGGCAGCAGGGGCTAGTTGCTGTTGAATGTCCAGGGCCAGTGGCACTGGCAATACCAGCTTCGGCTGCATCCTCACTGGACTAGATCTCTGGCGTGATTTGGGGGGATGTTTCTGGCTGCATGGACTCTGAGCCTGGTTCTTGAGTCATTCAGGAAGTTCCGTGAGCTATCTACTATCATCTTAATACATTTCTTTGCTCCTTAATCAGCCAATGTCAATTTCTGTTGCTTGTGACTAATGACTCTGAATGATACATCTTTTTTATTTTTTCTTTTGGCTGCACCGCGCGGCATGTGGAACTTTCCTGACCAGGGATCGAACCTGTGCCCCCTGCAGAGGAAGCGTGGAGTCTTAACCACTGGACCACCAGGGAAGTCCTCCTTTTGTTTATTTATTTATTTATTTATTTAGTTAGTTAGTAGTATTATTATTACGTATGATACTCCTTTTAAACCAGCTGGCTTCTCTTTTTCCCTTAAGATAAAATTCAAAGATCAAGAATTACTCCTCCTACTAACCTTTACTGATATCTTCTCTGTACTTGGCCCCCTACTCAAAGTTTTTGCTCCTCTTCTAAGCCCCTGCAGTGCCTCGTGTATACCCATGATATTGTTCTTATCATAAGCATTGCAATTTCCAATTTCTTAAACTATCTACCCCATTAAACTCACAGCTTTAAAGGAAAGAACTGTATTTTTCATCTCTGTATCCCTAGTGCCTTGTGTAGTGTTCATCTAACAGCTATTGGATAGATGAGTAATTGAATGAATGAAATTGATGGTATGAAATTTAGTATGTTAAAACAGCTCTGGACATAAATAGGCATCATTTCAAAGTTTCTCTTTTTTTTTAACCATTTACATTCTTGTCATAATAGAACATTGATAAGGTTCTACTGACAATAAAAATAGAGCAAATTTTAAAGGACTGCTTTTATAAAATACCGCTATAAATTCTTTAGATATTACTTATATCCATAATCTTAATGGATTCCTTTTCAACCTAGTAACTATTCCCTTTTTATGAAGTGCCAGAGAAATTTTCATTGTTATTCCAATGATTACTTTTATTCTTTTTGATATAAAAATGATGAAAGTGTAGGTCTAAAAAAAAATCCATTTAGGGATATTCCCTAGAGTACCTTAAATTTTTGAGAGGAAGAGTTGTATAAGAAAAATCATTTTAGAAGCAAAGAGCTGATAGATACACATCATGGAGCTTCTAACCTTATGATTTAGCAAAGCAAACATGTTCTCATTTGAGAAGAGCATAGGGTTAAAGGTGAGTGAAAATATTTGCATGGTCAAAAATTTAACTGGCGAATCAAAATTCTGTGTCAGTTTGTGTCAGTCGAAGTTCCACAGGTGATGGCAAAATGCACCAAAAGTTGAGAACTACTAAGACAAGGGACCATTTCTTTTCTTTTGGCTATTAGCTTATTATTTAACCACTTAACAACATTAACTGGTATGTCCACTCTCTCAATTTGATCTGCATTGTCATCCATCCTTTGCTTTTTTCCTTCATTCTTTCTACATATTTCCAGAGAAGCCACATTTTATTTTTACAAAACAGAGAAATATCAGTGGCAATTAAGATAAAATGTTAATATCTGCATATTCTCAAAAATGAGTAGGCATCTGTGATGAGGAATCAGCACTTCCATAATCAAAGACCCTCATGTTACATGTTCTAAAAGTTAAAACAGAGTTCCTTATTGTCCTACTGACTCTTGTTCTTTGAACAAATACTGTGACTCCCTTCATTTTCAAATGTATACTCTCAGTTTCTCCTCTCAAATAACTGTCTGAAGTTTTTTTAATAGGTGAGTCATGTGTCCCATGCTGTCCACCAATTCTGAGAATGGATGGAGAAGGGGTCTCTGTTATCCCACTTCTATCCTTCAGGTTGGGCGTTTGCCAGAGATGGATAGCCCATGTTTTCACAGCAGGTGCTTTGTTTGGACCCATATTTCAGGTGTCACAAGGCCTTTCCTGTGGTTCACAGAGCAGTTCCTAGAGTAGTGTGGGGACAGGTTGAATCTTGGGTGGTACTTGGGTATAAAAGAGAACCTATAAAATCAATGCACTAAGGAACTGGGGTTGGTGGTTCCCAGCCACTGGCTTGTAGCCCTCTCCTCCTTTCTTTTGGCAATGCAGTTCTTATAAATAGCAAAAGCTTGTGTTTAAATTGGGCCTGTCAAATTTTCTTGTCCCTACAATATATATTTGTAATTTTTGTACCTTTATGTACATAATTAAAAATTTTAAAATTATAAAAATGCAAAAAACATCCAGAAATATTTTTCATCAGATAATACATTATAATGGAAATACAGAAAAAGGGGAAGTGTCTCCTACAGTAATTCCACAATTCTCCCTCCTTAGCGATAACCAGTGTTAGCAGCTTGCTAATATATACACACCTGTGGGGGCGAGATAGGTAGTTATAGGTTTTTTGACCTATATAAACACAAACATTAAAAAAATAAAGGTAAGATAATATTATAAATACTATTTTATGATCTGTTTTTTTTCCTATGGAATCATGTTGGGTACCTATTTCCATGCAAATATATAAAAACCTATCCTAGCCTCCGAAGCTTCCCCCCTCCGCCACCCACAGTCTCCACCAGTGAAGGGGCTTCTAGTGTGTGGAAACTTTTCCTCCTTCACGGCTCCCTCCCAGAGGTACAGGTCCCATCCCTGTTCTTTTGTCTCTGTTCTTTCTTTTTTCTTTTGCCCTACCCAGGTATGTGGGGATTTTCTTGCGTTTTGGGAAGTCTGAGGTCTTCTGCCAGCATTCAGTAGGTGTTCTGTAGGAGCTGCTCCACATGTAGATGTATTTTTGAT
The DNA here is from genome assembly GCF_937001465.1 of Orcinus orca. Lineage (NCBI taxonomy): Eukaryota > Metazoa > Chordata > Mammalia > Artiodactyla > Delphinidae > Orcinus > Orcinus orca. The sequence continues at coordinate 37,528,784 of NC_064571.1, forward strand.
GTATTTATGGGGAGGAAGATGATCTCCACGTCTTACTCCTCTGCCATCTTGAAGGTCCAACCTTCGTGAATCAGTTTTTATTAAATGGAATCTATAAAAAAATCACTTCGATCTAAAATATTTTGTTTATTCAATGTTGTATTTAAATGCCCTGCTCTTTGCTGATAAGGAAGCTGAAGTGAAGACCCAATGAACTAAACCGAAAACCTTTGTTAGCTGACTTACAGGGATAGTGATGAAGGTCTCAGATTAGAATAAATGTGTCTGTGCACTGATATCCATCAAGGTACACATTTCCTCATTACTTATAAAGGGATAAAACTGCCATCGTTGTCAAATGGTTTTTCTAAAAATGTAAACCTGTTACATCTGTATGGACATGAAGGCTTGTGATAAAGGCTTAGAGAGGCGTGGAAGGTAATAAAACAATTGTAGGGGATGATGATGGTTTGTACATTGCCTGTTATTAACACATGGAAATATAGACATGAACTTCCATTAAATTCAAAGCATTTTTCTCCTCCTTTCTTACTGTTCTCCAGGTTTTTCTTCTTTAACACCATACAGTGTGATTTCTGGTGTTTGAGGCAGCAAACACCAGCTCTGTTATCTTCCTTCTGAGTGGTTTAAAAATGAGTAAATGAAAGTTCTTCTGACAATTTATAAACCTAAAACCCAGTGAGGAGTTTTGTTTTTCAATAGTGTGAAAAAAAAAAATCTGAGCTGAGAAACTGACTCTAGAAAGTGGCAATCACACCACAGGCCTGATGACTTGCAGAGTAACTGTAAGGACATCCCTGAAGTAGATCCTCTCCCTATGGCATGGTGTCTCTCTAGCCCTTTCCTTTCTCCTGCCCATCCTCCTCCCAAACCCACCTCCTCCTAACCTCTCTGAGGGAAAACTGACTCTGTTCTCCACCACCTCCACCTCTAGATCCACTCAGTGTGTGTAACCCAACCCAGCAAGGTGAGTCTTGGGCTCTCACCAAGCAGACCATCTGCTGTTCCTCAAGCTTACCCTTGGGGTCTCAAGACATCTATCTATACATTTTTTGTTTTGTTTTATTTATTTTACAAAGATGGAATCATCTGACTCCAGACATACTTTTGGGCAAATTTGCTTTTTTTTTTAATGATTTAAATATTATTTACTATTAAGAGTAAATTTTATATTTAAACAAACCACACTGGTTTTATTTAATCAAAGTACCTGTAGCAAATTCCAATAATAAATATTCAAAATTAAGATGTTAAATAAAGCCTTGACTTTCTTTTTTTTTAATAATTTTTTTTCACACACACACACACACACACACACACACACACACACACTATATTTTATTTTTACAAGAGATAAACAGACTGACACCAAGCATTGTAAATGGATGACCACAACAAAAGCAACAATGATTGCAATTACCAGACACGAAACACACTCATACTATGTCATAATATTGACATTCAGTCCAGTAATCCTCCACTGTAACAGCTCCTTTACTTTGCAGTGAAAATTGATTTGTATATTTTTTGCCTCTGAGTCCTTGTGGGATTTTTTTTTATTATTATTCAAACAGAAAGTCACAAAAATTATAATCATCAGTTCACTCAGTCCCATGTAATTAATTTTTTTCATCTTGATCTTTTGTTAGCACTTTTATGAATTCATCAGTTTTCCATTAGAGTTCTGAAAACGCTTATTCATTCAGTTCAGCAGTATAGTCAGTTACCAGAAACCTGTACTTGTCAGAGTCTTTTCCATGAATTCCTTGAAGATGAAACCCTTTTATAGGAACATTTTTGCAAAAGCATCAGAATACATCCAGAACTGTCTGTAAATGACAAAAGACTTAAAAATGACCACGGGTAAAGATTCAATGAAAGTTCATAATAATGCAATTGACAAGGAAATTTAGTTATTTCTGAGATACAAATTTTAAAGTAATAACTAGAATTATGACTTATAACATTATACTAGAGCATATAAGATTTTTAGAAATTTCATGTAAGCGAATTTGCTTTCTAAGAAAAAACTCAGCAATATATTATGGACATTTCCCCCATCAATTTACACAGTGCTTTCTCCTTTCTATACCGGTATGGTACACCATAATATGCTGCTATAATTTTTTTAACCAATTCCCATGATGATTAGCATGAAGGTGTCTCTGCTGTGTTTTGCTGTGACAAATAATGCCATAATTTCTTGGTGGATTTGTCTGGGGAGTGGGGCAGAAAGTGGAAGGAAAGGGGGTAGTAATCTGGAGGATGTCGAAGAGCTGCAAGCCTAGTTTTGGATGTGATAGTAAGCACCTCCAGAGTGCAACTGGATGCCTTGGAAATGGGGTGAGAGTGAAGGAGGGAGGAAGTGGAGAGGGCAGCAGAGGAGGTGGGACAATGCCTGGACCCATGGGCAAGCTCACCCACCCACCCTCTCACTCATTTTTAGGCAACCAGTGATTTCTATCAGTTACCAACATGGTATTAGAGAGGCCCATGTTAACTCATCTTTTCCCAACCTAATGCCTTACCAACTAGCTCTTCTATGCCTTAGTTTGGAAAGGTAGGCTGAGACCAATCCATGGAGGGCCTTTACTTCTGCACCAAGGGGTCTACAGCAATCGGGGGGCTGTAAGTGGACTTACAGTTCTTCAGTTCTCAGGTCAGAAGTTGACTTTGCAAATACCGAAGTGTTCTTAAGAGATAAACAGCACAACTAAAGAACAGCCAGCCTTGGGAAAGAACACAATATATGACCTGTCTGGTTGTGCTTGAACTCAGTTGTTTATCTCCCAGGGGTAGCCCCATTCTATTCATTTAATTCCACATTCTTTGTACTCTTTAACTGTCCATCACTATGTCCCCATAGCAGCTTCCCTCCTTATAGCCCTGCTGGTTCCTTCTTTTTTTGTCTTCCTTTCTTCCTTCCTTCCTTTCTTTTTCTTTCTTTCTTTCTTTTTACCATCAGTGGATTCATAGTAATTATAACACATATGATCTGTATATACTAAACTACACGTCTAACCGCAATCTAACACCAGTTCCCAAATAACAAAATGCTGCAAATTCTAAATTTTGTAGAGTATTACTGTAGCCTTTAATTTAATTAATTCAATCTTCTGTGCAGGAATGACCACATAGGAGGGCTTTCATTCCCCTTCCTTCTATTGTTGTTCACCTTTTGGTTAAAGCATGGCTCTGCTTCCCAAACCTCCTCCAACCTGCACTCTGTTCTTGGGTTCCCCCTTGGGCAACCTGCCATGGGGCTTCTGGTTGTCCTGGGGTTTCGCAGGCTGTGTTACTCAGTCTTTGTTCTTAGGACCAAGTAAAGGCAACTCTCTTTGCTGTTTCACACAGGTTGCTATTTGCTGAAAAGCCTGAGCCCACGGAGAAGCCCTTTAAGGCTTGGAAGAAGGTGCTGTCATCATTCAGTACCTTGTTTCTGGCATCAGTCTCTTATGTCTCTCCCCCTGACAACCTTTTCCAATGCCTCTCTGCAGACCTGTCTCCCTCCCTGCCAGGGCTTTCAGCCTTCATTTCCCCAGGAAATGATTTTCTCAGTCTCTCCACAAAAGCCCAGGAGGAAAGGAACTGGCCTTTCGTTCATAATGGGCCACAGTGTGATGAAGGAGTAAAAGTTGTCTGGTGTTGATATAAATGCATCTTCCCACAAAAAACAGCCGCTGCTGTCACTGGAGCTGGGAGAAAGCTTACTTTGTTTGGAACAATCAATGATAGGGTTAGCAGAATGTCAGCATGTCAAGGAGTGACTTAGAGTATCTAACCAGATGAGGAAATGAAGATCCATTTATTTTAGTCATGGTGTGTATGAATGGGTACGTGTGCGTGTATGTGTGTGTGTGTGTGTGTGTGAGAGAGAGAGAGACAGAGACAGAGACAGAGACAGAGACGGAGAGAGAGATTTCTTTCCTTTGTAAAGGAGCTGGTTTCTGAAATGGGGATGGCTGGTCTCCAAGGGGATAATTAGGATTTTAACAGCTTACTGTGAGTGGAACATTTCATTTCTCTAAGTACTGAGAAGTGCAGGCTAATAGTTATCCCAGCCATTAGTTATTCTGCCAAAGATTTCTATCAGACTTAGACATTCAGATAGATGTTCGAACCAGCACTGCGGTCAGCAGAGACCTGTAAAGGCTTTTCTGGAGGAAATCAATCTGTACCCAATGCATTATCCAGGCATGTTTGTTTTTCCGATTCATAAGTCATTTTGTTGTCAGGGTAGCCTTTTTATTTCTCTTAACTTTATATTGAATTCTTCAAGGCAGGTGTTCCAAATCCTTTCAGTTTTTTCAAAGAACTTCTGATCTCCCCCACCCCCATAGATGACCTCCAACCTAGTTTACTGAGGGGGTCAAGGCCTCAGCTCTCCTCTCCACTCTCTCAATTTGATCTGCATTGTCATCCATCCTTTGCTTTTTTCCTTCATTCTTTCTACATATTTCCAGAGAAGCCACATCTTATTTTTGTTCCCAAAGCTAGCCTTTTCTGGAGTTCTTGATTTACCAGTAACTCCCCATCTCCACCTCCATCAACCATTATCTCCCTATTTCTGGCATCTTCAAGATCCTGTTCTCTTCTAGCTCATTGAAAACATACCCCAATGTCTTGACTGCAAAAACCTATAGCATGACTATGCTTCCCTATCAGAATCCAGGCCCTAGTCAATTTATCTGGAACCACAATTTCTATTAGAACTGGCCTCTCGTAAGTCATCAATAGACAGCACATCCAACGACCTCAGTCCTTGACACTCCTGACTATGAGCCATGCTTAGAAAAGGGGAACAGTGAAGATTTGAGAGTGAGAGGCACATAAATGAGATTCCGGAAGGGAAGGGCCATTTTGCAAGCAGTCATTGAAGAGGTAAAGCTGAGTTGAACACACCAGGCCCTTGGGCTTTGTTCTTTTTCTGGGGTCAGAGGGGGCAGAGTTGGCTCCCAGGCCCTACTGTCAGAGCCAGACAGAAGGTCCTGTCCACCCTGGTGGGCTTGGGTTCAGCACTGCTTGGGCAGAGGAATGGCCATGTGGCTTTTGTTTTGGGGATTTGAACAGACATCCCAGAGCCCACAGGGAGGTTTCCCCTTACTTTATGGACTTAGGCATATTGCTAATGCTCACCCCAAGTGAGCTTTATCTAATCTAAAGAACCCAAGTTACTCCAAATCCAACACTATATCCAGGAGTGGAAGACAACTTAGATGTTCTCTCTTTCTTCGGATTCTTACCACGGATTCCATAACACCATGCTCTTCATGCCTCTCGCCTTCCTCTCCCACTGGCTCATCAGTTGCATGTGCTGTAAAAGTCAAAACACTTTAGGCTCCAACAGGTTGAAACGGCAGAGCCACAAGATGGAAATAAGTTGGCCCCTGGAGTCACTTCACGAAGGATAGATGCCTGGAAGAATCACTCTACTCCTGTTGGATTTTGTGTGAACAAGAAATAAATCTTCTGTTATATTAAGCCACTGAGCTGTCGGGGTTTACCTATGACTGTAGCCTGGTCTATGTAGCTACAAGAGCTTAAATGCCTGCAGGGGCCTGACCAGGAGGCAACTGAAATGAATGAAGTAGCTGAGAGCCTAACAGAGAGCAGGGACTCGGGTGGGGAGGGTACTACCCTGACTCTGGGACTAAGCTTGCCCCATTACAGGGGAAGGGTTGCTGCTCAGATCTAGCTCATTCTCTTATGGGATACTTTGGAGCCAGCGTTGCCAGATCCTAACTGAATATTTTCTCAAGAAAAGCTGGGAATCTGGATGTTGATGTGAAATCTCCCAACTTTTTTTTTTTTTTTTTTCTGTACGCGGGCCTCTCACTGTTGTGGCCTCTCCCGTTGCGGAGCACAGGCTCCAGACGCGCAGATTCAGTGGCCATGGCTCACGGGCCCAGCCGCTCCGCGGCATGTGGGATCTTCCCGGACCAGGGCACGAACCCGCGTCCCCTGCATTGGCAGGCGGACTCTCAACCACTGCGCCCCAAAATCTGGGGGTTTTCGGAAGCCCCAAAATCTCCCAACTTTTTAAATGCTGGCAGTTCATATGGATTAAAAAACCAAAACACAGACATCTTTGCTGTTTCCTAAATGTCTTAGGTATGTTTTTGCACTTGCTGGCCCTTCTGCCTGGAATGTTCTTCCTCTAGGCACCTGCAAGGCTTGTTTCTTCTTCTCCCATGCCTTTGCCCAAATGTCACCCTCTCGGCTTTTCCCAACCACCCTCTTTAAGACCACAGCACACTCTCCCTCCCACCTTATACTGTCTCCTCCTTCCCTGTTTTTCTCTTCTCCATACTATTTACTACCTTCTAAATAGATAATTTAAAAAACTTATTGATTGATCTGCACATTTCTACCATTATGATCAAAGTATATGAAGGCAAGGATTTTTCTGTCTTGTTCACTTTTGTATGTCAAGTGCCTAGAATAGTACCTGGGACATAGAAAATGCTCAACATTTATTTGTTAAGTAAATGAATTTTTAAAAACAGCCAGTATGTGGGTCAGATGATGCATAGCTGGAGATCTGATTTAGTTCATGGGTCATGAGTTTACAACTTCTGTTTTAGACCCTTACTGAGAAGTCCTTGGAGAAAAGTGCCATTTAGAGCTGCAAGCAGTTTCCCACCTCCCACAAAGTAGATGTTTGATTCATTTTGTTCTGGGAAATAAAACACAAGGAGTTTCAGGAAAAGTCTTATAAATTCCAGGGAGTCCCATGCCTGCCTGTATTTTCACAGAATACTATTTCTCATCTTGTCTCTGCTCAAAATCCTAGAATTGTTCACAGCCAAATTTCTGTCTCGGTCCTGGTGTGGGGACGAGTCGTGGTTCCCATAGTTACACCCGCCAATACGTTCCCTTTTGCTTATTGAATTGGTTTGAGTTGGGTTTCTGTCACTGTGAATGAGAGTCCTGACAAATTTAATGTGACTTTGGGCGAGCTGTTTCATGTTTCTGAGTCTCAGCTTCCTCACTTATAAAAAGGATGGGGTCAGATTAGATAAGCAGTAGAGCCCTTTCCAGGATTTTAACATTTCAGAATTCTAACACATTTAAGGTCACTGATCTGTGGAGCCCAAACATTTTTGACTGTGGGCAAACTTGGTTCCCTGGATCCACATGTCACTCTTGGCCCCCATTACCAGCAGCCCCTCTGACTGTCTGTTGCTCCCACCTCCTTTGGGGGGTTGGTTTTTCTGGTCACATGTTCAGGACTTGCTCCTGTTGGTAGAGTCACATGCATTGTCCTTCTAGTATCTCCAGATATGTCCTCCAACATGATCCTTGTGGACACATTTTTCTTCTTCCTGACCCCAGCTCTTATTTGTCTTTTCCTCTTTCTTGTCCCATGCCTCACTAAAGTCATATTTACTTAATCTGCAGCATTCAGACATTTTTAGATCTTTCATGCCCTATTGTGTGTCTAGACTGTTCTCCCTTTTACTGCCTCCTTCCATGCTCCTCTGGGATGGGTAGGAAGCTTACTTTATCAACTCAGGTTAGAAAGCTACATTATTTTCTTTAAATCATCATAGAGTCTGCCTCTGAGTCCCCATTTGGCAGGGCTGGAGAGAAATTCAGTCTTCGTCATTATTAGGGATACCTCCCTTCATTCTAGAGTCAGGCAAAAGTCTTGGGGCTCTTATACAGAGCAAAACATTTGGAGGGGTCCCCCCAGTTCAGGGCAAGTTGGCTACTGTGGATATGCTCTTTTCCTAGCCCACATGGCAACCTGGTATCTGGTAGCTGCTGGACCACACTTGGGCATGAAAATGATAATAACAATAACAGCAACAACAATGTTTATGGAATGTTACTAAAGTGCCAGGGACTCAGTAGTGCTTTACAAAAATAATTTCATATGAGCCAACTGCTCTTTGGCCTAGAACATACTTTTCCCAGATAACTCACAGTTCTCCCTCATCTCCTTTAAGTCTTTGCCAAATATTATGTTCTCAGTGAGGCCTATCCTGACCACCTGCCTCTGTGCCTCATCCCCTACACTCGCCATCCCTTTTCCCTGCTCTACTTTTGTTCCCATAGCACATTCTAGGCTATATGATTTACATACTAATAGTGTTTTCTGTCTGCCTCCCCCCAGTAGAATGTAAGCTCTAAAAGGGTAGGATCTTTATTTGTTTACTTCTATCTCTCAAGCCCCTAGAACAGTACCTAGCATATAGTTCAATAAATGCTTTGGAATATGTGATTTTAATTTTCATGGATGAGGAAACTGAGGCACATAAAGGGAAGCAGCTATCCCATGGCACATAGCCAGCCAGTGGTAGAGCTTGAGTTTAAGCCCAGGCCACCTGATTTCTTTTAACCACTTTGTGTGAAATGGGTACCCCCAGACCCCCATCTAGCCTCCTGAGGTGCATCACTCCTCCCAGAGGCCCTGCTGTATCCCTGGGGCATTAAGAGAGTACAGTGTGGGTCCCAATCCTCAATGAACCCATGAATCTCCCTCCTCCTTCTGCTCACCCCCCATTCCCTTCCCTAAACACTGCCCACTTCCAGAGTAATAGAATATCCTCAAGGAGATTAAAACTTTCATTTAGGCCAGGAAAAGAGTTTATCTTCTGGGAACACCACCTTTCCACTTAGCAAGTGCTCTTGAGGCTAAGAAATGTAAGGATTGGCCACTTTCTTGGAATGAGGAGGTGGGGTATCCAGAAGACAAAACAGAATTAGCTTTGAGTGTGAGTGAGTGTGTTTGTAATGAACGTGCCTTTTATACCCTGAGCTCCCTTTCCCACACCACTGCAAGATCGTCTCTTTTCTTCCTTTAATTCCAGTTCCCAAGTCCAGCCATGCTACAAATACCTGCTGAAGCCCCTCTGAATGGAACAGGCTTGTGCAAAGCCCACCTCCCAAGAGGGCTGGAGGGAGTGGAGCTCTCATGGCAAATGTGAAAAAGGATTGTCTTCCTATTACTGGAGGATTTCCCCCAGTGTTTCCTCAATAATTTCAGCTGCAGCATTCATTTAAAGCCTCCTGCAAAAATGACTCCTCCACATTTGGTGAGAAGGACAGCTTTTCCTTTTTATAAAGTCCCCTCCACTACCCACCCTGCGCACTGGGTAAGGGGTGGAAGAGTGTGTGTGGTGATGTTCTGAAACAGAGGAGCGTTGGACCTGTCGCAAAGGCCATAACAAGTGGAGAGGTATCAGGACACTCTGTGGCTGAGTGCAGCATTTAGAAAGGGGGCTGATTGTTTTTTCCAATCTTCGAGAGAAAGCTGTGTCTTCAAGGTATAATCTCCCCTTGGGGACCCAAGCCCTCTGATGATGTTAACAAACATACTCATATTAATAAAGATGCTATTCTTTTCTCCTTTTTCCCTCCCCTCATCTCCCTTCTAGAAAACCAAGGCTTGTGAACATTGTGAGGAGAGAGAGGCAGAGCACCCCCTTCATTCCAGCCCCCCAAAAAGACCCAGGCGCTCATCTGCAGAGACATCTGTGCCCAAGGACCAGGCTGAGGGGGACGCGTTTTCATCCTTGAATGTTTCCTGTCTTTCTAGTGACTTCCTATCTCTCTGTGATTGACAAGTAGCTTTAGATGCTGGAGACTGACCAAAACCAAATCCTGTGGTGATCCTTTCACAGCTGGGCCCTTCCTGTTCCATCTCGGAGTGGCAAGCAGGACCAGTGTGATCAAAAAGGAGAAGGCTGGGCTTCCCTGGTGGCGCAGTGGTTGAGAGTCCGCCTGCCAATGCAGGGGACGCGGTTCGTGCCCTGGCCCGGGAAGATCCCACATGCCGCGGAGCGGCTGGGCACGTGAGCCATGGCCGCTGAACCTGCGCGTCCGGAGCCTGTGCTCCGCAACGGGAGAGGCCACAACAGTGAGAGGCCCGCGTACCGCAAAAAAAAAAAAAAAAAAAAAAAGGAGAAGGCTGAATGGAACATGGCTCAAAGGAAGAAAAGGGAAGGGGAGGGGCCTCTGTTCCGAGGGCCCAGAGCTCCGAGTCCTCCAGGTACAGGCATGGGAGAGTCAGACCCACAGGAGAGGCTGGGCAGAGCCCCCAAACCCGGAGCAGGTAGGTCTGAGGAACCCCGGGAGGGTCACATTTACTGGCCTTCTTTTCCTCTCGTGTAATTTGGGAGGTTTGGGGAAGAATTCCCTGACAGGATTGCCTTGGGCAAACCACACCCTTGCACTTAATTGTTCTCATTTTAAGGGGAAGGGGTCTGCAGTAGGTACCTCTGAAATGCTGTGGTTCTGAGGCTGATATGAGGCAGGAGGTGCCGAGTCTCATGAAACCAAGCCATAAAGTAGGGCCCCCAGAGGTGGCCACACCGCTATCTCCGGACCAGTGGTTCTCAAACTTGAGGTGCATCAGAATCCCCTGGAGGACTTGCTAAAGCAGACTGCTGGTCCCACTCCTGGAGTTGCCTTTTAGTAGGACTGGGGTGGGGCCTGAGAATTTACATTTCTAACGAGTTCCCAAGTGTGGCCTCTGCCGCTAGTCTGGGGATCACGTGTTGAGCATCACTGGGAGCATCGCCCAGTTGGGGGAGCCCTCTGAGATGAAGGTCACCTAGGTGGAGCACAGCCAGCCAGGGTTGCAGCCTTCAGGATGCGTACCTCTCCCTCCTACCTGTAGGGGGCAGCTTGGTTCTGCCTCAGCCCAGCGGAAGCACTGAGATAACTGCTAAATTAACTCCTGAAAAAATACACCCGTTTCCTGAAAATCCTAGATAGATTCTAAGCCTTCCTCACGGGCCTGGGTCTGGGCCCTTGGCAGGGGAGCCCCTTTAATCTGAGTGTGCCCAGCCCGGGCTGGCTAGGGCTTTGCTACCGAAAGAGGGCAGCTCTGCTAACGCTGGACTCCCGGGGCGGGGAGTGTGATTCATTCGCCTGAAGGCTCCCACTGCTGGCAAAGTGCTGGCTCAGCGTCAGGGGCCAGGAAATGTTCCACGGGTGAACAAATTAAGACCCTGAATATTTGTGCAAGAGCTGGTGAAAGCGAGGGGCAGAAAGTGGTGGAATGAGTTTTAAACAGGGTCAGTCTACCGGGGCACTGACCATTGTTTCGGAAAGGAAGAGTATCTTCTGAAGTTGGCCGATTCTCCCCTGTGAAACTGTGCAGGGCTTCCCAAAGGCTAAACCAGCCAGCAGGGGGAGACTCTACATTTGCTCCGTGGGCTTTTAGCCCTAAGCAAGCTATCCCCCAGTCCCTAGGCTCTTATTTTTTTAAAAACCCACTGTACTGAGAGATGCCTCAAACTTTTATTTAAAACAAAGGTTTTTTGTTTTTTTTTTAGAAGCATCCTATATTTAACGTCAAAGAATTTGAATTCAAGTACAAAAATTAAACAACACATGATTTCAACATTAAAAACCATAACACTTATTACTCAAAGAACTAGACAATGAATATCAAAAACACAAATGGAGCATACCTATAAAAACCTTAAATACATTAACAGCAAAATTATAATTATTTCCACAACAAACAATTATTAACTAAAATATTTATAGTTATTTTCAAGGACCACAATGGTAGATTGCTTTTTCTTTAGTACTGCATAAAATTTGCATCTTAATCTTCTTGCACTTCATTTCTTCCTACATAATAATTAGATGCTTCTGTTTATATAATTGTTCTAATTGCTAATACAGATAGTGATCCTTGGTAATCAAATCTAGTGTAACCATTGTCTGCAAGTGCTTTAATACTTGTGAAACTCTATTTAGCAAAGTTATAATGAAGAAATTTAATGTAAACTTCTGGGTTCTACTGACCACTCAGGAATCAGAAGTTATTTAAAATCCCAAAAGTTTAAAAAGAACAGCAGTTTGTTATACCTTTATCAAGAGAAATCACTGAGTAACTTTTAAAACTTAGCATTTTTACAAGTTTTACAACAGTAGGTTATTCTGAATTGTGACTGATATTCACTATGTTGAAATAAATATATAATTATCATTTTAAAACCAAATGTACAAACCTGATTCTAAAATAAAACAGTATTTTAATTTGCATGCTTTACAAGGAAAGTTTCATACTCCTGTTTACAATATTTTCTTCAGAAGAATGAGGCCTGATTGGAGATATATAGCCGCTGTCCAACATGGCTGCCATTAGCAAGTGATACTGTTGCTGACAAAGGATAGCTTGGATAAGAATAAAGCCTTGAAGTGTAAGGAAGCACACTGGGAGTCCCAGAAGAGAGGGTAGCACTAACAGGGGAAAGACTATTTACTGAACTGTGACAGAAATTGTAGTCTGTAAATAAATACATAACAATTATGCTTCACATCTTTATGGTTACAAATTTAATTCAAAGAGACAAAGCATTAAAACTATAATCACATAATGTTCTAACATTCAAAATCCTGATAATCTTATATTGCTGGTAAAGACTGTTTCAGCATTCACTGCATTGCAAATCCTGATAGTTTCATCAGTCAGTATTAAGTAAATTGTCACTGACACAATGCTTCAGAGATCTTACTAGAATGCATTCTTGGATATCTGTTTCTTGGATATCTGTTAATTGTTTTGTATCTTTATGATCACCAAAAAAGGGAATCTCTGATTTCTCTTGCTCTATCCACAATGAAGCTCCTTTTAAATTTGGTACTGACACTAAGGGGTCGTCCATGAAGAAAAGATATAAAACAGTGAATTCATATTTGCTTCTTTTTTGAAACTGTACTAGGTATCAAACCAGCAGAAACATTTACCCCTGGACTGCAAAAACTCTCCAATATTTCATTATTTAAATACTAATGTAAACATTTATACAACCCAATAAACCAATTTAACATTAGAATCCTACTGGTACCATAAAACAGTAAAAGGAATCATCTTTATAAAAATAAACTTCAAGAAACCATTATCAGCTTACAGTACAGAAAAATCCAAAAATTAAACCAAATTATTTCTTTAAAAACCAACATTTGAAATATTACTGTTCCACAATAAACATTCATTTTACGTATCAATAATTTATTGCTTCATTAGTTATAATGTTTACAGATGTGTGTGAGTACTAAAGACCAAATTTGTAAATCCTGTACTTTCCAAAAACTCAACTATGTTCTTTGGTGTAGTGTAAGCCAAGGGTGTGAAAATGACTATGAAGTGATTACTTATAAAATGTACGGTGTTTCTAGGAACAGAAGAAATTAGGTCATCTAATGCACAGGTAAAGTTTTTTCTATATTTTCCTGGTGCTATAAATGAGGGCTAAAAATGAATGTTAACTTAGTGTTGTCATGGGACTTAATATTAAGCCAACAGGAATGAGATCAACTGCAGGAGAATAAGCTCAAGCAACATCAGAAAGGACCTGTTTATTTTCTCCAAATTCTTCTACATAGGTCCAGGCTGAAGAGATTGTGTTCCCTGTCCAAATGAAGTAACGTAAGCTGGGCCGCCAGTTCCTTTGCATCTTCCAACGTAGTACAGAGTTTGTCTGGCATGAAGTAACTCTGGGATCCATTTGCAATAGCAGGAATAACGATTTTATATGCCAAGAGTACTTTCCCATCTTGACTTGTTGTTGAATATAAATAATACTCCGGTGGTGCCCAATTATTTTTGTTGCAGTAATAATCCAAATGCATTACTTCAGAATTGAAATGATTGGATTTTAAAGAATACATACTAATTGGAGTAAGCTTTGTTCCAGGAAAAAATGGATAAGCGCATCTTTCAATTTCGGGGAGGCTTGGGCCATGCTGGCCATTGAGACAAGCTGGAAGAGTTGGTACCATGCCTAGAGTTTTTGGGTGGCTCTCTTCTTTGTTAGCAAACACAATCAGGTTTTCTGAATTGGGGCTAATCTGACCATTAAGATGCTGTCTCCAAGTGTTTTCTTTATTTACAGGTTTTCCCAGTGTTACCTCAATACTTGCTCCATCAATGCATTTTCCATTCATAACAGACATAGCAGCCACTGCATCTTCTCGGTTGAAAAAGTGAACAAAAGCATAATCTCTACATTTCTTTACTCATTCAACTGCACCAGGTTTGAATTTATTGAATTCTGCTTTAATTGTTTCCTCTGTAGTTGAGATCATTACATTTCATACATAGAGAACTTTAACTCTCTGCGTGGTTTCCTCATCAACCTCTTTCTCTGGGTCAGTCCAATCTACCTGAATGGTATGGCCCTACAGTTTGAAGGTTCCTGGAATTAGTTTTCTCCTAGCCATAGCAGTAGCTCTGTGAGATTCATGCTCAACAAACGCAAAACTGCGATTTTTGGTCTTATCAGTTGCGCTTGGGTAAACAATGACATCTACAACTCCTTCTGTAACTTTCTTCATTTCATCCAAGATTTCTTCCTTCTTCTTTTCCTTCAGAATAACTCCAATAAATAATCTGCAGTTATCCAAGCTTACACACACACCGATAAACTTCCCTGGTCGAATCTCATAATTATTAAGAATTCTGATGGCTAACTGGGCTTCTTCTTTTGTAGTACACATCACAAAAGCATAACCTCGATTTTCACCACTAAATTCCATCGTAAGTCGAAATTCATATATCTTCCCAGCTCTTTCAAATACAGGAACTAATTCATCTTCATACATATCACGAGGTATTTTTCCTACAAAAACTTCACAGCCTCTAGGTGGAGGTGGACCTTCCCAACCTGGAGGCGGACCACCAAACTTCCTTTGCCCATTTTCTTGAACCATGTTGTATCCAGTCTTTTCCATCAAAGCAAGTAATGCTGCTTCATTCTGAGTACCAGTTCGGACTTTACTGCATCCATTTGTTCCATCTGTATTTTCTTCATTCATGGTTGCAGTTCCCCTCGGGTCTTCAAATGTTGGTGCTAAATGCCTGGGACCAACGACCACAAACCGCCGCCACCGTTTCGGGGCCAGTCGGTGGGAGCGGGGGTCACCGCAGGGGGGAGGGGAGCCCACGTGGAGGAGCTCGCGAGGTCCTCGCGCCTAGCCTGGTCTCCCTTTAATTTATTTTATTTTTGGCTGCATTGGGTCTTTGTTGCTGCGCACCGGATTTCTCTAGTTGCGGCGAGCGGGGGATATTCTTCCTTGCGTGCGCATGCTTCTCATTGCGGTGGCTTCTCTTGTTGTGGAGCAAGGGCTCTAGGCGCACGGGCTTCAGTAGTTGTGGCTCGTGGGCTCAGTAGTTGTGGCTCGCGGGCTCTAGAGCACAGGCTCAGTAGTTGCGGCGCATGGGCTTAGTTGCTCTGCAGCATGTGGGATCTTCCTAGATCAGGGCTCAAACCCGTGTCCCCTGCAATGGCAGGCAGATTCTTAACCACTGCGCCACCAGGGAAGCCCTCAAACTTTTATTTAAAACAAAGTGAGAATAAATAAGCAATACAAAACAAAACAAAAAAACTTCCAAGGTGAACGAAAGCTTTCTATGTGTGCAGCAAACAGAGACAGACAGCCTACCAAGTCCAGAGGTAGACTGCTCCAACAGATAACAACTCTCCCACTCAGGAAGCTGCCTGGCTAATAGACTGGCCCAGTATGGAAAAGGAAGGCTTTCTGGGGACAAGGAAGGAGGAGCAGAGGCTCTGAGATGGGCAGAAGGTGTTTGGGGGGAAAAGAGAGAAGACTAGGCTGCTTGGAAAGGATTCCTCTTCCCCCTCCATCCTTCAGGCTAGGAGGTCAGATTTGAGCAGAGACTCAAGGCAGGGCCTGAGGATGATCACAACAGTCAGGTTACCTACCCTGGTGTACTCAGTTTTCCACTACCAGTGGATGTCTGTCCAACCTCTAGATATTTAGATGTGGAAGTGGTACATGCAGGGACCACTATCAGTAAAAGAGGTCTTCTGGGTGGTCTCTAAGGGGTGGGCTTAGGCTTGTACTGCCCCATTCCTACACTCTCAAAGTTCCTGTAGTGACCATAGTGATCATACCATGGGGCACGATCATCATCTAAGACCAGCTGTAGATGTGGACCAGAGCAACCTCACATGATGCAGCTGGAGGTCAACCCACAACAGATCATTGGAGCAAAAAATGACCCTCGTTAGCAACATTATCTGTCCCCTGCACTGGTAACAGGACATATCATTATATGGCATCTTTCACTAAAGTGGTTCCTCGTGCTTTTTATCTCCCCTTCTCCAAAATTCTCCTCCTCTGTATTGTCAATCTTCTTTGGTAGTGTCATCATTCACAAAATCACCTAAAGAAGAAATTTTCTAGTTATTTTTTGCTCTTTCTCCACCAACCACATTCTGGCCCAGCCAAGAAATCCTGATTATCCTCTCAAATAATCTCTATCCTCTCTCCTCCACAGCCACTAGTTAGTACACATCTGGATGGCTGCTGGCCTCTGTCTTCTCTAATTCCATCCTCATCACTGGTTCTAGATGCTCTAAAAGTCATATTTGATCATGGAGCCTCCCATGCTTAAAAACCATTGGTAGCTCCCCAGGGCCTGTAGAATATGAGGCTGCATTGCTTTTGGGAACCAGGCAGGGTATAGATAAATGAATGAGTGAATGAATAGAAACAAAGAGATGGGGAAGAGGAATTGGGGGTAAGAGAGTTTTATTGAATTCCTGTCATGGGGGAGACCACCCACCATAATCCTGTAAGCTCTACTATGCCCTGTAGTTGAATTCCAATCCACACAAGGGGATAAAAATTGTATTTAAAATCTTTTATTCCTCTATTCATGCCACCCCAGCCAGGCATGCTTCCAATTTCCTTCCTCACTCTCCTTATAGATTCCAAAAGCACTTCACACTGCTTCCCTGAGACCCACATGAGTGAGAAATGAAGTGCCATGTGGTCAGCTCCATGTAGCCTAGCAGACCGCCCCCCAGGGTGTCTTTCTGTAGTTTGTTGGGCGGGTGCAAAATTCTAACCAATTTTCCCTTCTAGCCCTGCCTCGCCTCTTGCTAGAGAGAAGAATGTGGTCTTAGAAGGGGAGAAATATTTCCTCTTTTAACACAGTCCCTTGTCTTATACTCACCTTAGAAAATGACCACTTTTTCTGAACACTCACACACAAACACACACACACACACTGCTTAGCTTCCTATAAAAACTGCTGTTATTGTGTTTTTGTCCTTAAGATCTGCATTTTGGGGGTGGTTGGCCCTTGCTGCTGCACTTGACAGGAGCTGACAAGTAACCACTTGTGGGTGTCACAGATGCTGTGACTGGACTGTCTCAGGGATGAGGTGATGAGAAGCTGGTTTGGTGTTTGTGCACCCAGGCAACCGTCATGTTTACTTGCTGTCTCTTTGGTAGGCTTCCAAACCAGCTGCACCACACCCGTTAACACTGGGCTCCACACTGGCTACTGACGGGTTCGCCTGCCAGTTGTGAGGAATTACTACTTTTCACTTGAGAAATTGTGGTTTCATTGGAGGAGTAGTTTTACAGACACACATCAGAATTTCGCCTGACAAAAATCCTAAATGCCCAACGAGGCGGTGTCCTGGTTGGGTGTGTCCTGCTCCCAATCAGACTGTCTGCTCCTCTGCTTGAGAGGCTGATATATATTGTGCTTATCAACCCATTTGGATCTGTTGAGATCCTACTGTGTGTTTGGCATGGATCTAGACCTCAGGAACCCAAAGATAAATAAGGTATGGTCGGCCAGGAGTGATAACTAGGTGAATAGGTGAATATATTGCAGGGCCATAGGGCTAGAAAAGCAGGCAGAGGTAAAGTGCTGTGGGAGCACAGAGGAGGTGGAGGGCAACTGGGGACAGTTTGTGGAATGGAGGATATTTGAGCTGGGTGTAAAAGGCAAAGAAGAACGTTTGAAGAAGAACAGCACATGCCAGGCACTGTGCTTGGTGCTTTACCTCCATTGACTCATAGGAGTGCTCACAACAGCCCTGTGAGAAGGAACTATTATTACCCCCATTTTACAGAGGAAGAAGCAGAGGCTTCTGGAGGGTAAGTCACTTGCCTAAGGTCACATACCTAGTAAGTCAAGAAGCTGAGATGTAAGATATTGCCATGTGTGTAGTACACACTCAGTAATCATTAGATATTATTATTTTATTATTATAGTTATTAAGCCCAGGGCTACTGCCTCTAAAGCCCAGGTCCCTGAGACAGTATTATCATGGCTCCAGCAGCATGCGAAAGAAGCGAATGTCTGAGTCTTACCCTGGGTCACTAAGGCATGAGTCCTTTTTGGTGGCAGTCTTAAGGTTCTGAGTCAAAACTTGCAGCCTTGCTAAATTACGAAGAAGGCAGACTTGGTCTTTGGATTCCATAGATCATAGGAGTGCCCCTGACCCCCTTACGCACTCCTCTTCCTTCGGGCTGCTGCTTCTACTCTTTCCCCATTTCTGAAAAATCTATTTCTTGATAAAGGATCAGACCGTCCAAGTCCAAACCTTAGAACTTGAAACGTGGAAAAAGCCATGGAGATCATTTGGTTTAGATCCTTGATTTTACAGATGCAAAAACAGAGGCTGAATTAATCAAGTTTCTTTTTGCTTCAAGAGACATAACCCAATTTAAACTATCTCAAGTGAAAAAGGGAGTTACATTAGCTTTCAGGGGTGGAACTAGCTTCAAGGGAGAAAAACAAATGTCATTAGTTTATTTGTGCTCTCTTTTTAATCGCAGATCTTTTGTCTCTGCTTCAAAATGTGATGTCTTCAATTGTTCCTGGTACAACTGGAATTCTTTTTTTATGGTTGGTAGAGGATATGGCCAGAGAAAACCCCAGGCTACATCATTCCATGTTAGTGATTCAGATGAAAGAGAGAACTTCTGTCTCCTTGTTTCAGTATATATAAATCCCAGGGAAAGACTCTGATTGGCCCAGCTTGGGTCACATGGCTACTTCTTGGACCAATCACTGTGGCCAACTGGATGTGCTGCGATGATTGATGACCTGGGTCTCATGTTATCCCAGTGTGGGGTGGGGTGGGGATGGCAGGTATTATGGAGAGTGATCTTACCAGAATCATGTGTGCTTTTATAGAGGGAGGAGGGTTGCTCTCACCAGAAGGGCAGTGAGGTAATCGGCCTTCTAGGTTACCAGAGATCACCACTTCCTGATGTCTAGGCCTTCATGTAATCCCCTCCCCTTGAGTGTGAGCTTGACCTAGCGATTCACTTCTAATGAATAGAATATGGCAAAAGTGATGGGATATTCCTTCTGACATTATTTTACTAAAGTCTGTGATTCCCCCTTTTTCCCTTGCTCACTCGGATGAAGCAGCTCCCATGTTATAAGCTGCCCTATGGAAAGGCTCATGTGGCAAGAAACTGAGGACTACCTCTGGCCAATAGCCAGTAAGGAACTAAGACCCTCAATCCAATAGCCCACAAGGACCTGAGTCCTGCCAATAACCACTGACAGAGCTTGGGAGTGGATGTTTCCCACCTGAACCTTGAGTGAGGGCAGCCCTGGCCGACTCCTTGATTGCAGCCTGTGAGAGACCCTGAGCTGGACGATCCAGCTAAGCTACACTCACATTCCTGACCCATAAGAACTGTGAGGTCATCAATATACATTGCTTTAAGCTGCTAAGTTTCGGAGTAATTTGTTATGCAGCAACAGAAAACTTAAACAGGGAGGAAGGACATTCAGCAGACAGAAAAAATACACAGATATCCGCTGCAGAACCTACTAGTACACAAAACACCATCATTGTTCTGGTTTCTGAATGTCCTGAGCTTTCCTTATCAGACTTTCCCTGCCAGCTCTGTCTTCCTGCCTGCCTGTGTTACCCTTTCATTCTTCATAACTTTTATTTCTTTCCATTCTCCTTGCCTTTGTGAGAGCCAGCAGGAAAGGGAAAGGAACAGGGAAGAGACATATGTTGAGAAACTAACAATAATGAGGGCCTACTATGTGTCAAGCACTTTGCAGCCCACTTTCCATGACTCGTCTCATTTAGTCATCTCCCCAAACCCCATGAGGCTGGTTTTACTAGTTCTATTTCATAGATAAGAGAATTGAAGCATGGAGAGTTGACATAACTTTCTCAAGATCACTTATCAGGAAAGTGGCAGTGATGGGACACAAGCAAAGCATGTTGGTTCCACTGCAGCACGCTGCCTCCTGGCATGCAGGTTTTGTTCTTATACAATAATAGGTCCACTTGTTCCTGCTGATGGGGCACGGAGCTAACTCCAACATTAGGCCTTCATTCAGAGAGGGCTGACCAGTTTGATTGTACAGCTTTGACAGAATTACTCTGTTCTTTTCTTTCTGTGCCAACAGGTAAATTTCTAACCAGAACTGCTGCCAGCTAAACAAATCCCTTGGGGAAGGAATCCCTTCTTCACTCTCCAAGTCAGATGGCTTCTGTGTTAAGCCAAAGGCTGAATGTGCCAGGGAGGATGCAGTGCCACCTGCTCCCACGGGTGCCTGCAACAGCCCACCCCAGTGGAGAAGGACAACCAGGAATTTTGGGGCCCAGAGAGATTGTCCCAGGCCTACTCACCAAGAAGCGGGAGCCCTCAGCCTTGGCTTCTGCCACAGCAAATGGGACACATGATGGAGTGGAGGGGTTCTATTTGCAGATATAACTCTGACTCCTTCACCAAGATGGCACC
The DNA here is from genome assembly GCF_937001465.1 of Orcinus orca. Classification (NCBI taxonomy): domain Eukaryota; kingdom Metazoa; phylum Chordata; class Mammalia; order Artiodactyla; family Delphinidae; genus Orcinus; species Orcinus orca. The sequence goes on from NC_064571.1 coordinate 37,549,301, forward strand.
ATAAAGCCTCATCAGCTGAACAAGAGAAACCAAGAACAGAGACTAGACTGTAGGCCTAGTTTCAGAGACAGAGAAAAGCAATTTCCCTGAAGTGCCATTCTGAGCCATGTGAGTCATAGCTGAACTGCCAAGGGAAGCATTTTTAGAACATCACAGAGGGGACAGTCATAGGCCTAAGCCTTTAAAGAACTACATTTTTTTAAACATCAACTGCTTTTTCCCTGGAGGGAGTCCTTCTAATAGGGAGTATAGAAATGGATAATTAATAATTGTGATATTGAGAAAGTGGCCTGAAAAAGGAAAAAAATTACATGGAACCAGCTTCTCATCCAAGACATGCCTCTTCCCTCCCTGCTTTGCTCTGATCTAGGGATGCAGTGATGCTTAGCTCAAGTTTCCAGACCCCAGCTCTCACAGTCCTTACCAACTTACACTTGCATTTCATCATCAGTCTGATTTATAGAGCTGAGAGTCACGTTTTATCAGGGAACCACTAACGTGGAAATGTATCACAAATTCTTTTTCCTCCATTTGTATTTTCAATATTCTGTGTTAATTACCTAATCTTTTCCTCGTGACAAACCCGTGATGTATTTGTGCGTGTACCAGTATTGAGCACATACCTTCTGTGTACCAGTAGCCTAATTAGAAAAATATGGGGGGAAGGAATTGGATGTATTAGGTTTGAAGGCAGAACTGCCTCCACATTTCTGGACAAGTCACTCATTTTCAGTTTCCACCCTTTCTTTAAGTATTTCTCCCAGGCTCATCTTCCATCTCCACTGCCCCTGAATTCCAAGCTTTTTCTGTCCCTGCTCGTTGGGCTGTTCTGCTGCCTCCTTCAGATTCTCCAAGGTCCCCTCTCTGCTGGGACTATGACCTGCTGAGGCCACATCTTCTCAATACTGTAGCTGACCCCAGAATGGATGAGATACTTTTTGCTCAGCTCCTGCAGCTGGGGATGTTCTTGTCAGGCTCACTTTCCAAGAGTTGCTAATAATGAGAACCGTCGTTGCGCGCTTAGTATACGCTAGGCTCGTGCTAAGCTCTTTATGTACTTTGTTTTCATTAACCCTCACAAGAAGCTTGTCCCTCTGGTCATCCTCCTTTACAAATGCAAACACTGTGGAACAGAGATGTTAAGTAACATGCCCAGAGGCACAAATCTAGTAGTGGTGCTGGAAGTTGAATGCCGTCAACTGGCTCCAAAGCCCCTATTCTGCACCGTGATGCTATTGGTTGGTTCCAGATCTTAGTCCATTTCCTGAAGGGTCCTTTGGGTCCTAGTTGTTTGGGTCAGGTACAGCTGTATCGTGGGATAAGACAGGTATTCAATAAATTCTATTGAAGAAGCTAGTGTTGAACATCCACTGGGGGTGCAAAGCACTGTTAACTAGCAAACCGGGGGTGTGGGTTTTGGTGTGATGAAGCATGCTAATCTTTCATTGAATGATTGGGAAGGGAATCCTTTTGCTTGCAAGTAGATCTGACCTGCGACAAAATTATGAGGTCTCTGTGTGTCCCATTGTCTGGCACTTCTTGAACTCGGTTCTGTTCTGTCTTCAACTTAGCTGGGTTTTCTTTCTCCTCCACCCTGTATTTTCTCTCTGTGCTCTCCACCCAGCACTTCACTCAGAAATAGGTCACATGCACCCCAGTGCATCTTTATTATAAGCCTTATCTTCAGATTATCCAGGAGTGCATTCTTTAACATTTATTTAGCCACCTGGCTCTGGAGAGGCTGTGATGAGTCATGGTGTCCCCAGCTTCACTGAGCTTATACTTTGGTAGGTGAAGGCTGACATGAGTTCGTATAATAAGATACAATGAAATGGGAACTCTTAAGGGGAATACATAATATAAGGTAGGACCCCAAGCTGATTAATAAAAGGCATTGTTATTTTCTGGGGTGATGGAAATATTATAAATCTTGATTGGAATATTGGTTGCATAGGGAATATATATCTTCAAAGCTCATCAAATTGTGCACTGAAGACCTGTACGTTTCTTTGTGTGTAAATATTACCTGAGTAAAACCTGTGTTTTGTTTTTTCTTCTTGCTTTTGTTTTTTGTCTAAGAAATGAAAAAAGAATCATCAGTAAGCAGACACAGAGTCATTCCCAAGTGCCATTTGGTCAGTCATCTAAGAGCCATTCATTCAGCAAATAGTTATTGAGCACCTAATATGTACTAGGACTGTCCTAGAATCCATCAGTGAAGAGACAAACGTCCCTGTCTTCATGAAGCTTACATTTTACCAGGACCCTTTGGGGGCAGAGGAGAGAGAGATTTCCCCTGGTCTCAGCTGGAGTGCCGGGATGCTCTGATTTCAGATGGCCCTGTGATCTATGAAAAAGGGGGATTAGTGAAAAAGACTCACAAAGCAGGAAACAAGAAGTCGTCACAAGCTTCATAGCCTAGAACTTCTCTTTCAGGTGGAGCCCAGAGAAGAGTCTGCAAATCTTCCAGCCCCAACTCCAGAGTCTCCTGGTGACTTTCGGGGGGCAGCATCCACATCACCTCCCACCAGCCACTCCGTGGGCTGAGAAGACAGCGCCTCCACCAGAGGGCCTGGGCTCCCTTCCGACGCATCTGCGAACAGGGCGTGGGCTCTGGCCAAAGCCCCAAACCAGAAGGTGGAAACTTTTGCTGAGCACTGGGAGAGGCGGGGAGGTGTTGGTGTTTTAGAAACCAAACCTATGTCCTTAGAAACACCGCAGAAGGGCTCGGCAGAGCAGCCAGGAGTTGGATGGTGCTGCAGTGAATCACAGAAACTCCAGGGAAGAAGAGGCCATCAGAGAGGGGAGGCAGGCTCTTTTTTTTTGTGGTATGCGGGCCTCTCACTGCCGTGGCCTGCCCCGCCGCGGAGCAAAGGCTCCGCACGCGCAGGTCCAGCGGCCATGGCCCACGGGCCCAGCCGCCCCGCGGCATGTGAGACCCTCCCAGACCGGGCACGAACCCGCGTCCCCCGCATCGGCAGGCGGACTACCAACCACTGCGCCACCAGGGAAGCCCGAGGCAGGCTCTTTTGAAGTCTCAAAATCTTTATTAAATAAAGGATCCAAGAGGCCTTGATCATAGAGCAAAGTTTAATAACGTTATATATAATAAAGGAAAATGAAGCAACAATAGCTATTGTTAGTTAAAAATGACCTAAGTGACGTATAATCTTTGAATTTACAAAGATAGCACAACTTATGCAATAAATCATATTTGCAGTTAGTCTTTTTTTCAGTAGCAACAATAAGATGATTTTACAGGGGTAGAGTTGGGGTTGCAGTTTGTGAGACTTGTCATAACATTTCTCAGCTCTCTTTCCAATTTTTGCTCTTCCTATACCTTTTTTTTTTTTTTTTTTTGTCATTTAGTTGACCACAGTCACATTGTCTGCTTTCTCTTCCATTTTTGAAAACATATAAAACTTCCAAGTGATACGGGAACTTCATTTGGAAGTTGAATAAGTGAAAAGAATTAAATTCAGAAAGTTTCCTTAAACCTAAAAACATGGAAAACTTCAGCAATGTTACGAAAATGACCAAAATGCCCCAATGACCCGAGGAATAAGCGAGCATCCAAGTTCTTCCCCAGCACATCGGAACCCTTCTCCAGAGGTGGTCTCATCCACTGGTTTGCCCAGCGCAGCATGCTGCACCGCAAGGGGAAAGAAACAGAAGAAAAGTCACAGTTCAGAGAGATCAACACACTTTTGGAATTTGGAAAGCTGATGTATTTTTGCAGGAATTGTCAAATTTTTCTGTAAAGGTCTGGATAGTAAATGGTTCAGGCATTGTGGGTTACTGTGGGCTCCGTCAAAATTGTTCAACGCTGCCATTATCACAGGAACGCCGCCAAAGACAATATGGGCATGGCTGTGTTCCAATAAAACTTTATTTACAAAAACAGGCATGGGTTGGCTTTAACCCACAGGCCGTTTGCCAGTCTCTGGATTATTGGTTCCATGGCAGCAGGCCAGAGACAACTCCAAACAGGAGTTGGGGAAGAAGGGCTGAACAATGGAGTCAGGGACTGCTATGTTCACTAGCATTTCCTTTTCCTTATGGACATGTAGGTGGCCTATATTTTCCCAGCCTCTCTCATAGTTAGGTGGGGCTACGTGACTGAGTTCTGAATGCTAGTGGCATATGAACGGAAATAAAGTCTGCCATTTTCAGGCCTGGATTCTTAACAACATCCCAGGAGATCTCCGTGTTCTCACTTGCTCTTCCCTTATCTGCTGGCTGGGTAAAGAGGATCCGGTGGAGAACTCTGAGACTCTGGAAGTAAGATATGCCAAGTGGCAAGAGCACTTGGTAGAAGAAACCTAGGTTCCCAGATAACGGGGTAGAGCACAGCTTCCTTGCCAACACCCTTGAACTTTGACAGGAAGTGGGCATTAAATTTTTATTTTGCAAATCACTGAGAATTGAGGGCCTGTTGATAGAGCAGCCAGGGTTATCTACTGTAATACAGAATCCAAGGATCATGTTACTTTGTGGTACAGCAACTCCCCTCTGAAAACCCAGACATTGAATACAACATGCACTTTTGAACATGTGGTGAGGGTGGGATTGAAATCAGCAGAATTTTTTGAATTTGGGGATTAAAAAAAAACAGTCAGAACCTGAGATCCTGCCGTAACTGCAAATTCAGGAGTCTTTTAAAAGGAGTTTTCAAATGTTTTGTGTAAAATGAATCTATCTGATTTTCATAGAAGCTTTGTGAGCAAGGGTATTCATTAGAGCTCTTCAGTTATGAGAAGCCGAGACCATTTAAGCTAGCATGAGTAAAATTGGGGAATTTATGGTAAAAAGATAAAAGCATTTCCTTAGACTTGAAGATAGGCATAAAGCTCAGCCTCAGGCCAGGCCAGGCCAGGGTTCAGGAACTGGAAATCCGTCAGGATTGTCTCTCAGCTCTGCCTCTCCCAGCAAGCTGCTCTGTTCTTCTGTAGCCCAGCTTCTTCTCTGGCCAGCTTCCTTTCTGGCCAAGCCCAGAAACTAAGGTTTTTCATTTCTTCCTTTCAAAAAATCGACCCATTCATCTGTCGATGGACATTTAGGTTGCTTCCATGTCCTAGCTATTGTAAATAGAGCTGCCATGAACATTGTGGTACATGACTCTTTTTGAATTATGGTTTTCTCAGGGTATATGCCCAGGGGTGGGATTGCTGGGTCATATGGTAGTCCTATTTTTAGTTCTTTAAGGAACCACCATACTGTTCTCCATAGTAGCTGTATCAATTTACATTCCCACCAACAGTGCAAGAGGGTTCCCTTTTCTCCACACCCTCTCCAGCATTTACTGTTTGTAGATTTTTTGATGATGGCCATTCTGACCAGTGTGAGCTGATACCTCACTGTAGTTTTAATTTGCATTTCCTAATGATTAGTGATGTTGAGCATCCTTTCATGTGTTTGTTGTCAGTCTGTATATCTTTGGAGAAATGTCTATTTAGATCTTCTGCCCATTTTTGGATTGGGTTGGTTTTTTTTTTGATATTGAGCTGCATGAGTTGCTTGTATATTTTGGAAATTAATCCTTTGTCAGTTGATTCATTTGCAAATATTTTCTCCCATTCTGAGGGTTGTCTTTTCATCTTGCTTATGGTTTCCTCTGCGGTGCAAAAGCTTTTAAATTTCATTAGGTCCCATTTGTTTATTTTTGTTTTTATTTGCATTACTCTAGGAGGTGGGTCAAAAAGGATCTTGCTGTGATTTATGTCATAGAGTGTTCTGCCTATGTTTTCCTCTAAGAGTTTTATAGTGTCTGGCCTTACATTGACAGATGAATGGATAAAGATGTGGCACATATATACAATGGAATATTACTCAGCCATAAAAAGAAACGAAATTGAGTTATTTGTAGTGAGGTGGGTGGACCTCGAGACTGTCATACAGAGTGAAGTAAGTCAGAAAGAGGAAAACAAATACCATATGCTAACACATATATATGGAATCTAAAAAAAAAAAAAAGTTCTGATGAACCTAGTGGCAGGACAGGAATAAAGATGCAAAAGTAGAGAATGGACTTGAAGACATGGTGGGGGTGGGGAAGGGAAGCTGGGACGAAGTGAGAGAGTAACATTGACATACATACACTACCAAATGTAAAATAGATAGCTAGTGGGAAGCAGCAGCATAGCACAGGGAGATAAGCTCAGTGCTTTGTGACCACCTAGAGGGGTGGGATAGGGAGGGTGGGAGGGAGGCCCAAGAGGGAGGGGATATGGGGACATATGTATACATACAGCTGATTCACTTTGTTATACAGCAGAAACTAACACAACATTGTAAAGCAATTATACTCTAGTAAAAAAATAAAATAAAAAGGTTGGGATGTATTAATAAAAAGAGTAAAGTTAAAAAAAAAAAAAATCAACCCAGACTGAGCCTGAACCTCCTGGTGCTTATTCTAAAATCCCAGGAGAGGAAGTCTGATTGTGCCTGGGTGAGGGTGGTGTCCACTCCCAGTCCAACCAGCTGTGGCCACGAGATATAAACATGGCCCATCCTGGGGCAACTCCCCATGCAGGTAGACAGGGCAGATATGTTTTCCTCTTTTCATACGATTAGACATACAGGCAGGGCAGACGTTCCCACAAGGGAAGTGTGGCACAGAGACGTTAATGACTTTCTGAAAGCCACCCAGACGCCTCAGCAGGGCTGGTACCACAGCCACCCTTTCTCTTCATCCCATTGTTCCATCTCTCACCACAGGTATCCTGCTTTCCACACAAATTAGTAATGCCTTTTGATATTTAACAAAAGTATAGCCTTCTCCAAAAGCAGGTCTTGCTTTCCCTGCTGCCCTGCCAAAGCTTTTGCTTGGTTTGTCATGACAAGCAGGAATAGGGTGTGGGAGAAAGAGGCAGGAGGGCCACGGGTTTCAGCACTGCAAGGTGCTTTGTAGACTAAAACGTTTGGAGAGCCTCTGGTATAACTCACCTTCTGGACTCTAGACTGAAAATTACCTAAGTAGTATGGTTAGTACTATTTGTACTATAGTACTAAATAATACAATTAAAAATTTAAAAAAATTGTACAAGTATTAATAAACCAAAAGTTCTGGTGGACAGGAATCTTATCTCTCAGTACCAACCTAGCACAGGCCTTGATACCTAGTAGTTACTCAATACATATTTGTTGAAAGATTGAATGTATTTATGTTTCCTGAAGAAAAATTAATTTAAAAAAAGAAAGAAAAGAAAAATTAGAACGTACTGAGCAGTAAAAGGAAGACAATAAAATTTACACATAATCCCACAACTAACTCTTGAAATGTGTCCTTCATACATTTTTACAAAAATAAGATTTTATGGTACATACTATTTTGTTTGTTTCCTTCCTTCCTCTCCCTCTCCCCCCACCTTTCTTTTCTCCTTTCTTTCATTTTACAATATTTTGGGGCATCACTTGTAGTGGCAGCCTAGGTAAGATTCATCTTATGATCACACTTATTTATTGAAGCTGCTCTCCTTTAAGTTGTTTCCAGCTTTTTCCCTATTCTAAACAGGCTGTAACGTATTCCCTGGCACCTCAGTCTTTAGGCATATCTTAGACTGTTTCCTTGGGGTAAGTTGCTGGAAGTGGAATTCCCAGCTCAAATGGCAGATGCACTTTTGATGCTTTTGATACTTTTTGCCAAATGTCTTGCCAACCAGGCTCTCCAATGCACGCTTCTCCTAGCGCTGTTTGAGAGTGTCTCTTTTTAAAGGTCTGATTTTTAAGAAGTGTTCTCTTCTGCTTTATCAAATGCTTTTAGGAAGCCTGTCTGTTCTTCCTGTCCAGGTGAGACTCCTGACTGGAAAGACTGGCCCGGGCATCTTGGTGCTTCAGGAGGCTGTGTGCTGGCAAGTCCGTGGGAAGCTTGTCAGGAGGGCTTTAATCTGGAACAGCCTCTTGGCCCATCAGCTGCCCTTTGCATTTCAGAAAAGGAACAGAAGAAAGGAAGTCTCAGTGTCCACACTCTCTGAAGCTTACAAAGTGTTGTTTGACAAGCAGAGAGATTTCTTTTTACAGTGTTTTCAGCAGAAATTGAACCCTTTTGAGACCAGAGGCCACAGGATACTATGGCTACAGGTATTTCTCGTTGATCAAGTGAGTGTAGCGTGAGTCCGAGGACCACACAAGGCTGCCACCTGGCTCCTTCCCACCTGGGAATGGAGGTGAGCCTGAGTCCTGCTTGGGCCAAAGCCCTAGATGACCAGGCTCATCACCAATGACCTGAGAATCACCAATGAACTGAGAGCCAGAATGTGTTACGCCTGATGACAAAGCCTACATCTTTAAAAATAATTTTTTAACATCTTTATTGGAGTATAATTGCTTTACAATGGTGTGTTAGTTTCTGCTTTATAACAAAATGAATCAGCTATACATAAACATATATCCCCATATCTCCTCCCTCTTGTGTCTCCCTCCCACCCTCCCTATCCCACCCCTCTAGGTGGACACAAAGCACCGAGCTGATCTCCCTGTGCTATGTGTCTGCTTCCCACTAGCTATCTGTTTTACGTTTGGTAGTATATATAAGTCCATGCCACTCTCTCACTTCGTCCCAGCTTATCCTTCCCCCTCCCTGTGTCCTCAAGTCCATTCTCTATGTCTGCGTCTTTATTCCTGTCCTGCCCCTAGGTTCTTCAGAACCTTTTTTTTTTTTTTAGATTCCATATATATATGTGTTAGCATACGGTATTTGTTTTTCTCTTTCTGACTTACTTCACTCTGTATGACAGTCTCTAGGTCCACCCACCTCACTACAAATAACTCAATTTCGTTTCTTTTTATGGTCAAAGCCTACATCTTAATGTACACTCACACTGAGGATAATTTAATCATCACAGTGACCAAAATCAAGGCCACAGAAACAGTTCATAACATGTATGAGGTGTCCTAGGTCACACAGCTAGAAACTGGCAGTTTCAAAAGGGGGAATCAGTCTCCTGAACCTTTGTTGTTTGGCTTTGCCACTGCCCTGTGCTGAATATGCTCATTCTCTCTATCCCTGATTACACCATCTTCAACAGAACCAACTCCAGAATGAGAACGCTAGGTCCATTTATTGAGTGCTTACTGCCAGGGTGACTGGTGACTTTCTAAACAATGGAGGCTCCATCAGCCTGGATCTTTGAATGAAGATGATGCAGAGCACAACACTCTCCACCGACCTGAGAGAGACATGTAGTGATGAGCATGATGTAAACCTTTGTGTTTTCAGTCACTAAAACTCAAGGGCTGTTTATGGCTGCAGCACACGGTCTAAAGTGAAGAGGGCCGGGGGAGTGGGTGGGCTGCGATGGAGAGAAAGTTCCCTAGCAGCAGAGCCAAGCCAGGTTCCGCTTGGCCTTGGTGTCTACTACTACCCACAACTCCCGCATTAAATTACTGGTCTGTTATTGGAAGGAGGACGCTCATCCTCTTGGGCGTGTGGTGGTGAAGAGGAGGCCAGAAACTGGAGGGTCTGGCTGTGAGGACAAGAGTCTACCTCGCAGAACCATGCGTGCCCCAATAGCAGGTATGTGGCACTGCAGAACTCAGTGCCCTCTCCTCAGCCTTCGTGATGGTCACAGATGCCGCAGGCTTGACTCTGCAGTTCAGCCTCAGTTCAGCTTTCTGCCTACCAGGGAGCCAAATACATGCACTGTCCCTCCTCCACATGGACTGTTCAGGTACCTGCTTCAGCGTATGAGTGCGATCCCAATACATTTAGGGGAACTTGGGGTCCAGCATCCTCATCCTCCTTATTGTCCCCACTCCATTCCTCTCATGGTCCATATTCCCATTTGCTGACCTAATATGGAGGCCCTTAGGGACTCTTGCCCTTCCCCATTTCATAGGGATGAGCAGTCCTCTGCAAGGTGGAGAATCTCAGGACCCATGGGTGAGTCATCCCTGCAAGCCAATGGCTGTTGGGAGTGTGGGTGGTGGGCATGCCTGGCAAAGTTGGCCTTTGGCACCTGTCTTTGGATAACCATGTCATTCTTAGATACCACAGATGATCAATTTATCTCTATTCACTTAAAACATACTTTCTGCTGGAAACAGCTCTATGGATCTGAACTGCCTGCAATTCTTCCATCAGACTACTGTATTTGCATACAGCCTCCCAAGGTCACCAGACAGTACTTCATCTCAGCCCTTCTCTTTTTTGGGCATCTAACTAAATTGAATAGGCCCTTCTCTATTTCTGCATCTTTTTTCCTTATGCTTGAAGCAAAATTCAATTTCTTGGAAGGTTGCCTTCATTATCCTCCCTAAACTGGGATAATCCCTGGAAAACACGTGAAGTATCTGGAGTGCCCAGCTCCCTGCCTTTCAGTGCCTCTCCAGCAGCCTCGGAAACTCCCCTCTCACCTCTACATCTCATGCTGCCTTCTCCTGCTCCTAGTTTTTCTCCTGCAGAGTCCTGGCCTAGGAAGCAGGATTATGGCAAACTGTGATTTTAAGCAGTTGACTTCATCTCCCTGGGCCTTAGTTTTCTAAAATGGCAATATCGGATCACTTTAAGAATGATCTATGCCTGCTGTCAGTTCCCTCTCTCACCTCAGAACCATCCTTCCAAGTCCCAGTCCTGCAGGGCGAATATGCTGTCCTTCCAGACATTTTCTTTGAATTCTTCCCAGGTGCCTTCTAGAGGGAGGGCCACGTCTCCAGAGTGACTCTCCTGGTGGGAACAGCACACCCTGCATCAGGTGGGTGAGTGATGTTGTGGAGCCTGACTTGGTGGTGTCCACCACTCATTGCAAACAAGCAGCCGCCCAGAACTTGCTAGTCTCAGTGGTGCTCTCCTGGTAGAGACACCCCACTTGTACAACTTCATGCATAAGTAGAAGTTTTCCCTCTTTTAGGCCATGGGTGGAGTGGGCTGGACCTTGATCCTATTGCAGTGTGAACACAGATCAACTTTCTCTTTAACTTTCATGGTGGTGTCTCATATACAGAGTTGTTCATAAAAGCCTGTTCAGAGCACTCCATCCTACCCTTCTGACCTAAAAAGTGTCCAGTGTTTTGTTCCTTGCTTAACCAGGGAGTTACTTTTTCTGGGAAAGAGAAAATCTGGCCCCTTTCTCCTCTAGAGCCCTGGGTGGTTTGTCATAGGTTCTAGAATGGCTTCAAAATAGAAGTGTGTGCTCTTTGGGTTAAAGATGGAAGCCATTCAGGTGAATGGAAGGCAGTCTGAACCCCGGCGAATGCAAACCGTCTCATAGTCTCACATTTGCAAATGGCTGAACGTCTACCCAGAAAGTAGGATGTGACAGCCTGGTTGAATAATCAAAGCAGGAGCCTGCCCAGTGAGGAAAACCATAAAAAATGTAAATGAACAACCTCCCTCCCCACAAAACACCATAACAAACAAAAAACAAAACAAAACCTAGAAAACCCAAACAACAACAATAACAAGACGGGATGATTAGTAAGGCTCTCAGGATTCCCCAGAATCACAGCCGAGCAAGCTCATTCAGGCCTAAGTGGTTGTTTTGCCTCTAGCAGTAGCTGCTGGTGACCCTCCCTTCCTGAACTGATTCCTGCCCAGTGTCCTCAGAGAGCCCTGCTCAGGATCCCAGCAAGCAGTGAAGAGCAAAGCCACACCGTGGACAAGCCCCCTGAGTGCTCTGGACTTGTTTTTCTCATCGGAACAAGAGAACCTTGCTAGCTCCACTATTCAGGTAGCCTCAGAACTGCTAAGCTGAGGTCCAGAGTATAAAACATCAGGTGAGGGAGACGTCACTCTGATGTAGTTCTAACAGCAACCATTTATGGAGCTCTTATTACACACCGGGCACTCTGCCTTATGAACCTTCTTTTGCTTAATCCTTACGAGTGTCTTGCAAAGAAGATTTGTGCAACCCCATGTTACAGAAGAGAAAAATGAGGGTCAGACTTGTCAAAACTTATACAAAGAGATCATAGAGCTGGTAAGTGGTGGGATCTTAGAGCTGGTAAGGCCCTTCTTCTGTCCTAATGCTCTTTTCCTTTGCACAGTACCTCTGAGTAAAGAGAAATTGATTCCCCTCAAAAATGTTTCCAGATACAAAGAAGGCACTCATTATGGAGCCCCAACCAAGCCTTCAGATGACTGCAGCGCTGGCAGGTAGTTTAACTGTCACATCGTGAGAGACCCTGAATTAGAAACACCCAGTAAAGCTGCTCCTAGATTCCTGACCAGCAGAAACTGTATGAGATAATCATTGTTCATTGTTGTTTTAAGCCTATAAATTTTGTGATAATTTGTTGCCCAGCAGTAGATAACGAATACTGCATCTGTCTACTATTCATTCATCTGACAGACATCCATTCATTATTTATTGTGACAAGCCCCAACCTACGTGCTTGGGATGCAGTAGTGAACACGATCAGTATGGTACCTGCCCTGACGGAAATGATCATCTGGCAGGAGAGATGAACATTAAGCAAGGAGACAAACAGGTAAAAGAACATTGAGAGCCAGGAGGCATCTTCTTTAAAATTAAGTTGTTGGGGAAGTTGCAGAGGAAACATTAAACCTGAGTCTTGAAGATAGAAAGAGCCAGAAGGTTCTGGCATTTTCCTCCCCACCCGTCTTGATGTCCTCACTTTTTGGCTGCCTTGAGTTCTTCTGGAAAATGACACAGGGTGTTAAAGAAACTAGAAATTGAAATGATAGAGAATTCTTATTTCTCTTAGGGGCAGAATCTCCCCTGTGGAGGAAATGACCTTTGCTGGATGAATGCTTTAAAAATCCCCCTGGGAGAGCTGGTACAGGTCAAATAGCTCTGCATAGGAAGGGAATTAGGGAAATTTAAGAAGCAGCCAAGGAGAGGGTTGGAGAAGGCTACAAGCTAAAGAAGAATTTGGGGAGAAAAAATATCTAACAGGGATTTTTATTCCTTTGTTTCTCAAGTAATGTGCGGTAAAATGCTCTTCCTCCCAGTAAAATCTCTTGCTTTCTGATGCTTTCTGGAGTAGGTTGGCTTTTTGAAGATAAGACAAAGGAGAATATGCCTTCCTTCAAGACTGACTTCAGGTGAACCCAAGGCTGTTCACAGGAGACCAGCCACTTACAGGTTAAACAAACACATAAACACAGTGGTGTTAATCATAAAAAGAAAAAATGCTTCTGATCATCACTGCAGTTCCGAAATGGACAGCTGTGCCCCTGACGCTCGTCAGTGGCATCAGTGTCACTGCTGACAACTGTACAGAGGTTGCTGAAGGCTGAGGCCCAGGCAGGTGCTGCAGCAGCTGTCAACGCTGCTGGCATCTGGCACCATGCCTGGCACTTAGGAGAAGCTCAGGAAATGTTGGCTGAATGGGTGACTGAATGCCGCCTGCGCTGCCGCTGCCTTGTCCTTCAATGCTCCAGGGAGTGGGGTTCACGGGGTGCAGGGTGTGTATTGTAGCCCCTTGTTCTGAGATTCAGGAATGCCTCCATTGAGCTGGGCCTGGGACAATGTCAGTGACAACACAGAAATGACCACAGAGCTGCCACTTTCTTCTGAAGCTTGCCTGTCTTCTTGAAACAAACCACCTTGTGGACATTTTTTTCCCCTGGGGTGAGTTCTTTCCCAAGGGCACCTTGGTCTCTTCTATGAATAGGCCTCCACTACTCTACTAGCCTTGAGGAGGTGCCTAGACTTTCCTGAATTTGAGGGTGAACATGGCTTAGGTTCAAACAGGAACTTCTGCTACCTACAATATTCCCTGAAGATCTAGACCAAACATAAGCCCAACAGGGCCTGATGTTCTAGACCTGAACTGTCCAATATGGTAGCCATGAGCTACATGTGGCTCTTTAAAGTTGTTAATGAAAATTAAATGAAATTTAAAATTCAGTTCCTCAGTGGCACTAGCCACATGTGAAGTGCTTCATAGCCCATATTGGACAGTACAGATTATAGATAGAACCTCTCCGACACCACAGTTTTATTCAACAGAGCTGTGTCTAGAGCCAGAGCTCATAAAATGGATTCTGCTATCAAAGAACTGACCATTATGTATAAACAAGAAAACTATTCACTAGGGATAAACAGAAGTCTGTCTCACTCATGGGTTAGGCACAAAAGTCAGCATATAAGGCAAAAATGGCTTCATGTCAAATTTTCCCTTGAAAAATCCCTTAGGAAAATGTCACTTTGGAGACAAGCTCTCAGTAAATTCAAGACTGCAGTACTTCATCCAGCGTTGGAGCAGAAGAAGAAGGATCTGATTTGTAGTTAGGAGCAATGCACAAGAAAGATCAATGGTATCTGTGAACACGGGTGTGACACCGCAGGGAGCTAGCCTTCAGCTGTGAGAGACCCAGAAGCACCTGAAGGCACATCTGAATCACATCTGCATTCTCAGGCTCTCTGCTACTTCCATGGGATGACAGGTGGAATTGCCCACAGCATTTAAGGGTCCTCTCTCTCTCTCTCTCTCTCTATATATATATATATAAAATTAATATATTATTAATATAAATATATATAAAAATATATTTTTATATATATATATATGGTGTTTTATGTTTTATGCTTTGGTGCCAAATGTGTAGAGGTGAAGTTGAGTACATTAAACGTATTTACAATACGATTTCCCCACACACATTCCATGAGGCCGTCCGTTCTTTGCTGGGGGCTTGGCTAAAGGAAGGGACTCCCCTCCACCAGAGACCCATGTGTTTTGTAATTAAAGAACACCAGGTTTCTCCTTGAACTCTTTCTTTGGGAGGCCAGAATTTCAACTACATCACTGAGCTTTGGAAAACACAACACTGGCCCTCAGATCAAACCTGAAGTTGTTCTATATACTGGGGTGTTTGGGGGCAGCACAGAGGGCAAGGGGCATTCAGGCCCTTGGAAGCCCAGCTAAAATCCTTTAGACCCAGATGCCCTCCTGGGTCGCCCCAGCAAGCGGCAATCTCTGTCCCCGGGAACTCCTGTAAGGTGCAATGTTCTGCCCGCTTGGTCTGTTCCTATATATTGACAGTCATCTTTATGTATATTTTATACATATAACTGTCTTTCCAGTTTGATCATAAATTCTTCAAGGGCAGATGGCATAGGTCTTTTATCTCTTTTTATAACCCACAGTGTCTAACACGGTGCCTTCATATAAAAGTGCTCCATTCCTATGTAGCTTCATTAGCAACAGTTATGAGTGATTCCCTCAGGATATGAACTAACTCTATAGACATGCTTTAAGAGTACCAAGTACATGAAAAGGCCAGTATTTGCCCTTTCAACTTAGGAAGCTGAATTTTTAAAATCATTTACTTAATTTTGAAGTTGAGGATTGCAAGGGAGTTCCCAAGTCAGGAATTTACATCATTTGCAAAAGCAAAGAGAATGTTAGTTGCCTTAAAAAACCCCAAACGGTGAGGTAACCTCAATATTTGACATTAATCAAAGCCTTACCAAAAAAGCAGATCTGTTTCTAACCTTCTCAAAGAAAGAGACTGTGGTCTTGTATGTGGTTTTTTGTTTTGTTTTGTTTTTTTCATTTGAGGATTTAAAAAAAGCGGGATAAATGAATGGTTAATTAGAATCTTAGAGTAACAGACCACACAACTCCAGGAAGATTCTCATTTAAAAAAATTATTTCTTTTCAGTAATTTCTCATCATGTTGTGCATATCTTCCTTGTTCACCTTTTAACAACATTAAAAATCATTTTATGCTGAACTAAATATAGTTTTTATTGCATTAGGGGAAACCCATGCTTTCTAATGTTGGAACAGCTGTAATAATTCAGAGTAAAAAATCTCTGAGTACATTTTACAAACATCATTCTAAATATTGCCTAATACACTGCTAATTTTGGCTAGATTTTAAATAAAATAGGCTTCAATGAAATGATATGAAAAGCATGTTCCAATGGATTAGACACAGTCTCAAGGATTAACTCTTTTAATGCTGTTTCATTACAAAATCATGGAAGAGTATTGTAGAAATTGGTATCATGATTATTTTAACTTTGGCCTTATCAGCTGTAAGAAATGTTTTACTCCGTTGTCACCTATGGCTCTCCAAACACAGCGTCACAAGTTTCATTATTTCCATTTCCCACAGGAGGCAAATTAAGACTGGAGATTTAAAGTGCCCACCTGGGACTTCCCTGGTGGCGCAGTGGTTAAGAATCCGCCTGCCAATGCAGGGGACACGGGTTTGAGCACTGGTCTGGAAGGTCTCACGTGCCGCGGAGCAACTAAGCCCGTGTGCCACAACTCCTGAGTCTGCACGCCACAACTATTGAGCCCGCACGCCACAACTATTGAGCCCGCACGCCTAGAGCCCGTGCTCTGCAACAAGAGAAGCCACCGCAGTGAGAAGCCTACGCACCGAAACCAAGAGTAGCCTCTGCTCACCACAACTAGAGAGAGCCCGTGCGCAGCAACGACGACCCGACGCAGCCAAAAATAAATAAGTAAAATTTATAAACAAAAAAAAATAAAGTGCCTGCCTGAACACACACAACAAATCCCTGAGGCCCAGGTGCCTCTTCCTTCTCACCTTATCACAGCCTCACTGCTTCTCTTCTTCCCCTTTCAAAACCAACTGTTCAGGTAAGCTTTGATTGTTTGCATCTGTCTTTTTAGAATTAATGACGGAATACTGACAAAAAGGGAGGTGCTGGAGTTACTGAAAAATGTTTATTATTGTTCTTACTCATGAAAGCTTGGAAGGTCCCCAAAACCCCATATCATCCCCAAGGCCTGTGGCTGGCTTGCCACTTCCCGGAGCCCATTATTTAGAACTGTCTGGGTTGTCCTATCAAACAACGATGCCTCCTTACCTTCTGTGTTTGCTCACCTAGTCACCATCTTTCCCCGGGAGATGGAAGTGCATATCCAAGCAAGAGAAATTGTCAACAGCTATTTCTTCCCCTTCTCTCTCTCTCGGTTGAATATTGCTTCGGCACCTTGTATATACCCATTTAAATTCATTATGAAATATATGCCTTGCAAGACAGTTCTTTGCCTTTTGCAGGAGACATTTTCTTTTGTAGGAAAAAATCATCGTGAAATTAACATGGTGATTAGGAAGCAAGTTAGGCATGCAGTACCTTGTACAAACTCAGCTGCATTTAGTGAAAGGAAGACTTGAAATTCATTTCCGAAATGCTGTGAAAAGCTCATTTGGGCCATTACCACTTGCCCTCTGCCCTCTTCACAAGTTATAAGCCACCTTGTGTATGTGCCTTGCAGAACGTTTGGGAACTACGGTGGTGATTCTGCAAACGAATAACTAATTGAAATGCTTACGAACCTTAATCTTTCTCAGAGAATCCACTACTTACAATAGGTGTCAGGGTTCTACTGCGGTCCTAAACCAACCCCAATAAGGAGGATTCTTTACAAAACTCGACTGAAAGGCACTTCCTTTTACTACAGTGTTTGTATTGAGGTAGGGGCGGGAGTGAGGAGAGGTTACATCAGGGGTGAAGACACTTAGTCGTAAAGTTATAATGAAAGTTGCATGATTGTCTTTTGGCAGAGCAGGATGCCCCAGTGTTGAAATGAAATTCTCACAGAAAGATATCCACAGATCAGAATCCCACAGCCTGGCACAATTCAAGTTTGATTCAGTGAATGTTTTTGGAATTCCCAAAGTCAGAGCTGCTTAATTTGGGATCTGGGACCACCAACACCATACAGGGTGTTTCTTAAAGATACAAACTCCTGAGACCTTCTCCAGACCTACTGAAACATAATTTCCCTGGGTGAGATTGGACTTCTACTCCTGGGTGATTCTTAAGCACACTAAAGTTTAAAAGCACCAGAGTCTGTTTTACTCACTGATGTATCCAAGTACCTAGAATGGCAATTGACAGAGCTCAATAAACACCTGCTGAATGAATGAAGGTCCTAAGTGTTTGTGGCACTCAGAGGCTCCAGTTATACATATCTTCCAGACTGTCTAATTCAAAATACTGTCATAGGACAAGTATAATGTTATATCCCACAGGGGCAGGGGAAGCTCTCCTATCTCTGCCCAACAGTCTAAGCAAATTGTCCCCACTTTGGCAGGACTTTCCCCGCCTATACTTCACTGCAAAAGCTGTGACAAAGACTGGCCTCACAGCTTTGCTTCCTTAAAAAATAAAAATGAAAAAAAAATAAAGGAAAGGATTAATAAAACCAACTAAGGTATAAGTAGGTACCCTAAATCCAGCATATTGAGTAAATTATCTCCGCTAAATCACCCATAACTGAAGCTAGGCAAAATTCTATAAGCCAGTTTTATTTGTAGTCAAAATAGCTAAGGGATCAAGTTTCCTTCCTAATCATTCAAACCACAGGAAAGAGAAGGCAAGAGAAATGCAATCTTGCTTTTGTATATACACTGTTCTAATAAGACTATATTAATGATTTATTAAGAACCAACTGCATCCTTAACAGGTGAATGAATAAAGAAACTGGTACATCCACACAATGGAATACTACTCAGCAACAAAAAGGAAAAACTTGATACACACAACGTGAATCTCAAATGCATTACGCAAGAAGCCAATCTCCAAGGATTATATATGGTATAATTCTCTTCAAATGACATTCAGGAAAAGGCAAAACTACAGGCAGGTGGAATGGGTCAGTGGTTGCCTGATTAGTGCTAGGAGTGGGGGGCAAGTTTAACTACAAAGGGGTAGCCCAAGGGAATTTTTGGGGGGTGATGGAAGGATTCTACATCCTGATCGAGGTGATTGTTACGTGAATCTATGCATGTGTTAAAACTCCTAAAACTGCACACCAAGAAAAATGTGAATTTACTGTATGCAAATTATATTTTAAAAGAACCCATTGCACACACAACATGAACTCATTAGGTCTCTGAGGGCCCTCAGACACTTTCCTTCCCTTGATCAGTTTATTAATGTTGGCAACACACAAACAAGTGGTCTTGGAGTGTGTGCGTGAAAGTGAGGGAGGATTGCTCTACCATACGGTCCATGCTAAGTACATTACACCCCGTGCCAAATTTAGCACCTTATAAACTGGAAACCCTTTTGTAGAAAATTCCTTTATTATAGTGCAAATAACTTTCAGCAGTGACATAATAATGTAAGAACACATTTAGCAACATTTTACACCACGCAGTAAATAAGAAAGTGTTTCTTCGAAAATATGTCATCATAGGAACATTATTTCTACATTAATAATGTAGCTGGAAAATGCCAAGGCTGTTTCTCTCAAGGCAACAGGGCTCCCTCCCTCTTTTTGGATATTTGCTTTTTAATACAAATGAAAGGACTTGCCATTTTAACAAATCACCAATAATTCTAAGAGTCATCTCTTAGGAGGTTTTGAACTGAGGTTGGCAAGATATGAAATGGGGTTTCAAATTAAAAAAAAAAAAAAAATTAAGACAATTCTGGGATAGCCCAGAAAGTAGAAGTCACTTCTATTAACTTTTAAGTAGATATATACATTCACTCCAATTTTGATGCAGAAATGAACAGATTGTCTAAATCCTGCCTATTATTCCCCCAGAGCCTGATTGTTATCTATGTTCCTTGGTTTTGGTCATATTGCAAAATTAGGGCTCTGGTCAGAAATAACACCTTACGTACCCAAATGCTTTCCTGTGAAGCTTAAAATTGCACTTTCCATCCTGAATTCCCACCTTAGACCTCGCATGCTGATGAGAGGATATGAACATTGTTTCCAGTTTACAGCTAATGATTAGTACAGCTGGATTAGCCCCTTGCTAATTTAACTATACCTGAATCAAATCATCACATCATTTAGATTAATTCCAGTAGGCTTAACCAAGAGGTTCCCCATACAGAAATGAAGGGTTAACAGTGAATCTTTACACTAGGCTGCCTAAGGGCTTGGCTGCTAACCAGTTAGCTGATAGGTAGAGAGAACAGTGTCAGTTCCAAACAGTTACACTCCCAACTCCTCTAGTTTCCGCTGAATTATGCAGTGGGTGGGAATGGATGGCCACTCAAAGGAAACCTCCTGTGGGGGTCTTCCACCATAAGGAGAATCAAAACCCCTACCAATATATTTCAGGGTACCCTCTAAGTCTCTCTACAAACACACATCAAAACCTAGTGGCTCTACAAGTGAATCACAGGCTCAAAAATAGCCGGAGCCACAGAACAGCCCTCCTGGCTGAATATGGCTGCTTAACTCAGCTGGTACATATAGCTTTTCAATACTCAGCCAGCCTTGTTGGATAAAGCATCTTCTTATATAACACAGTGGAACTGTGCTAAACAGTTTAAAAGTTGAGAAG